>NC_064626.1:1245043995-1245668995 GCF_023864275.1 Schistocerca cancellata
ATCGACTAAGCAGCGTCAGCACTCTGTGAACCCTCCACCGCTGTGGCCCACTGCTCGCCTGTTGCGCTGCGAGAGCTGTCCTTCCTAACAAAAAACATGCAACTGAAGAAATTAGCGGCTGAAGGCCTACACTACACGTCTGAAGGACAACTATAATTAAAACACATTAATAAACTATTTTTCCAAGCAATAAATTGCTTTTTAAACCTACAACAAAACAGCAGAAAGCCAAATTAAAGAAATATTATCTTACTGCACGGCTGAAAACCACAAACAAATCTGAAACAATGCCTGAAGGCCTGAACAACAAGTCAGCCAAACAATGCAAAATAAACCCCTTCCTTCTTATAAAAAAAATTCCTTTAAGGAACACACACAGCTGAAGGCCTCATTATAAGGGGTTCACGTAAATCCTCGGATGAAGGCCACAGGTAACACATCGAACAACTAACGGCTTAGGGCCTGGATTACAAACAATTCCAGATAGAACAAATTTTAAAGAAAAAAATTTTTTTAAATAAAATCAATCTTCATAATTTTAATTTAACATGCTGAAGGCCTTTATATAAATTTAAAAACAAACTTGAATTTATATACGCCTGAAGACCTTGCAGAGTTCTTCAAACTAAAATGAAAATCACAATCTAAAACAGACAGAACAAGTGGTGCTCAGAAGTGTTCTGAGGGTCGGCCTGAGAAGGTAGCTCAAACGTAAGGTGAGGTGAGACAGGCAGCCAAGAGCTGAAGTTAAATAATCGGGTGGCAACCCAAACTAGGGACAGCCCAAGGACCAACCAACAATTTAACCAATACCCTTCCGTCCGAACAATGGCACAAACGATTGCACATATCGGATGAGGACGAGGAGACAATCAGCAGTACGTCTTCAGAAATTGGCGTCTAAAAACAGCCAAGGGAACAATAACCACTCTAAAGAAAATATTAACCAAACAACTTAAAAGGCTGTCTAAGTACACGCTGTGTCGAACAGTATCAACATGACGAGGAAAGGCACACTGCCAGAAAACTATGCCAACCACCAAGGGAGGTAACTGGGGCGTCAACGGCCAAAGTGCAGAAAATACCGCTCGTGCACTCCAGTGGCAAGTAAAAGTTTATTTCAAAAGTAATCACAATATAGGAAGACGGCTGCAAGATTTCGCCAACTCCAACACATTATACAGAGTGTTTCAAAAATGACCAGTATATTTGAAACTGCAATAAAAACTAAACGAGCAGCGATAGAAATACACCGTTTGTTGCAATATGCTTGGGACAACAGTACATTTTCAGGCGGACAAACTTTCGAAATTACAGTAGTTACAATTTTCAACAACAGATGGCGCTGCAAGTGTGTGAAAGATATAGAAGACAACGCAGACTGTGGGTGCGCCATTCTGTACGTCGTCATTCTGATGTAAGCGTGTGCTGTTCACAACGTGCAAGTGTGCTGTAGACAACATGGTTTATTCCTTAGAACAGAGGATTTTTCTGGAGTTGGAATTCAACCGCCTAGAACACAGTGTTGTTGCAACAAGACGAAGTTTTCAACGGAGGTTTAATGTAACCAAAGGACCGAAAAGCGATGCAATAAAGGATCTGTTTGAAAAATTTCAACGGACTGGGAACGTGACAGATGAACGTGCTGGAAAGGTAGGGCGACCGCGTACGGCAACCACAGAGGGCAATGCGCAGCTAGTGCAGCAGGTGATCCGACAGCAGCCTCGGGTTTCCGTTCGCCGTGTTGCAGCTGCGGTTCAAATGACGCCAACGTCCACGTATCGTCTCATGCGCCAGAGTTTACACCTCTATCCATACAAAATTCAAACGCAGCAACCCCTCAGCGCCGCTACCATTGCTGCACGAGAGACATTCGCTAACGATATAGTGCACAGGACTGATGACGGCGATATGCATGTGGGCAGCATTTGGTGTACTGATGAAGCTTATTTTTACCTGGATGGCTTCGTCAATAAACAGAACTGGCGCATATGGGGAACCGAAAAGCCCCATGTTGCAGTCCCATCGTCCCTGCATCCTCAAAAAGTACTGGTCTGGGCCGCCATTTCTTCCAAAGGAATCATTGGCCCATTTTTCAGACCGGAAACGATTACTGCATCACGCTATCCGGACATTCTTCGTGAATTTGTGGCGGTACAAACTGCCTTAGACGACACTGCGAACACCTCGTGGTTTATGCAAGATGGTGCCCGGCCACATCGCACGGCCGACGTCTTTAATTTCCTGAATGAATATTTCGATGATCGTGTGATTGCTTTGGGCTATCCGAAACATACAGGAGGCAGCGTGGATTGGCCTCCCTATTCGCCAGACATGAACCCCTGTGACTTCTTTCTGTGGGGACACTTGAAAGACCAGGTGTACCGCCAGAATCCAGGAACAATTGAACAGCTGAAGCAGTACATCTCATCTGCATGTGAAGCCATTCCGCCAGACACGTTGTCAAAGGTTTCGGGTAATTTCATTCAGAGACTACGCCATATTATTGCTACGCATGGTGGATATGTGGAAAATGTCGTACTGTAGAGTTTCCCAGACCGCAGCGCCATCTGTTGTTGACAATTGTAACTACTGTAATTTCGAAAGTTTGTCTGCCTGAAAATGTACTGTTGTCCCAAGCGTATTGGAACAAACGGTGTATTTCTATCGCTGTTCGTTTAGTTTTTAGGACGTTTCAAATATACCGGTCATTTTTGAAACACCCTGTACGTTGCTGCTAGACCGAATGATCCAGGGAGCAACAACCCGCAAACGAACGAAGAGATGTTACAGTACTTGAGGTTTCATAACAGGTTAACTGGTCACTCAACTTCAACGTCCAGGTTCGGTGGGCAACGAACTTCGTCGCCCTTGCAGCTTGCGCCTCACGGTCCGACGCTGCACGCGCAGAGCCAGCGGTCCCGCCACGGCCCCGCGCCGTGGAAACTTCCCCACTGCCCGTCCCGACGGACTGACTACTGCACACACCACCACCCAGAAATACTAGCGGACACACCAAAGACAGTATGACAGTACTAGTATCGATAAGCGCTGCTGCTGCCACTCAGGGAGGCAAGCCAGCAACTTCGTTACACCAGAAGGAAACAAGACGCCACTCGATGTGACAAAATGACAAAGAACAAACGGCACGAACGGGAGCCGCACACAGCTCAATGTAAGAGGGCAGCGAGAATCTGGATGCTCCTTCTGCACAAAGACTGGGAAGGATCATAGCAACAATACATGGTTGCTGGCAGTGCTTGTAACCTCCCCCTCACTTATCGACCTTAATGACAGTGAAAAATTAAACCACGTGTACCTAATGGAAATTTGGGAAAAGCAATCGTCACCGAAGTTAATCTGTCGGTAAAGAGGGAGGAAAGGGTTACATCTAAATGAAAGGGAAAATGCAAATGAAACTGGTGGAAATTAATTTTAAAAAGGGATAAGTTAATAAAGGAAGTAAATGTGCGGTCGTCACGTTAACAATTAATTGGCGCTAATTAGATATTTGAGATTTGGGGGAAATTACGGTCGCTGGTCCTAAGGACAATTACTATAGTAACTGAAAAAGAAAGGTTATTACACATATAATTAGCACTAGAAGCGTGGCAACTGAAGGTTGACACTTGTAGTGTGAAAACTGAAAGTTTGTCAGAAGTAATAAATTTCGCTACACTCTGACTTAATTTAGCGAAAGAATTAATAAAACCGAAAAATCGAAAGTTAATTTAGTGACTGAAGTTAATAGTGAGCTTTCTTTCTGAATCACATCGGAATTCAGTAAAATACGGTTAGTCTTGGACTACCTCAACAATCATTTCAAAAGCTACTTGAATCTACGCAATTTAGAAATAAGAGATTTAACTTTGAACTTGAATTAAATGATTCTGAACAATTAACAATAGTAAAATTTAGTACGTACCAAGCTGAGGTGCAGTCACAGGTAAGCTAAAATACGGTAACAAAACTCGCACTCTTAATTTGTGCTTGTGCAATCTAAATACTGTAGCCAGCTATGAATACCTTAACTGAACTTTGAAATTAAAGCAGTGAAATCGAATGATGCTGGCGTTTGAATTTCAACGACACTCGGGTTCATTCCGGAAAAGGAAGGGACCCTGCTTGGTAATTCAATTGGGACAATGAGCAACAAACATTCATGCTACATTGCTGTAATTTTGTGATTTGAACAGTTTGAAAAGCTGAGGTCTGCCATGCAGTTCTAAAACTTTACGTGCTTCCAGTCTTCCTTGTCAGTTGATTGAAGGTTTGAAGCTGTCGATCGAGGAGGTGGCGACAGTCACTCATTGTTGGCCGTCGCTGTTGCAGAAGCTGG
This sequence comes from Schistocerca cancellata, assembly GCF_023864275.1. Lineage (NCBI taxonomy): Eukaryota > Metazoa > Arthropoda > Insecta > Orthoptera > Acrididae > Schistocerca > Schistocerca cancellata. The sequence goes on from NC_064626.1 coordinate 1,245,048,335, forward strand.
ATGTTGGCGCGCCTCCTTCTCTACCCGGTCACCAGGCGAAACGGGCTCTTGATGTGTGCCAGCTAATGCTTCCCGTCCGCAACACCATGTCAGAAACTATCATGGCAAGTCGATCGCAATTACATGCTGCCAAACCCCGAAAGCGCGGCAACTCGCGGGAGCTTCTCACAACACACCTGCTCCACTGCACCACCCCAGCCAGACTCCCCCTCTGCCCGCGCTCCACGCGACAGAGTTAACACTCCCAAAGATCCTACACACTTTGATTCTTCACACGACCTATCGATGTAATCGTTCGATAGCAGTTTTCCCTAGGCAAGACCCAGCGTAAAAATACAAATAATATTTACGAAACAAACCAATTATACATCGACATAAATGCATAAATATACAGGGTGATTCAAAAAGAATACCACAGCTTTAGGAATCTAAAACTCTGCAACGACAAAATGCAGAGCTAAGCACTATCTGTCGGCGAATTATGGGAGCTATAAAGTTTCATTTAGTTGTACATTTGTTCGTTTAAGGCGCTGTTGACTAGGCGTCAGCGTCAGTTGATGCTAAGATGGCAACCGCTCAACAGAAAGCTTTTTGTGTTATTGAGTACGGCAGAAGTGAATCGACGACAGTTGTTCAGCGTGCATTTCGAACGAAGTATGGTGTTAAACCTCCTGATAGGTGGTGTATTAAACGTTGGTATAAACAGTTTAAAGAGAATGGGTGTTTGTGCAAAGGGAAAAGTTCTGGACGGCCGAGAACGAGTGATGAAAATGTAGCACGCATCCAGCAAGCATTTGTTCGCAGCCCAGGAAAGTCGATTCGCAGAGCTAGCATAGAGCTGCAAATTCTACAATCAACTGTGTGGAGAGTCCTACGAAAAAGGTTAGTTATGAAACCTGAATGTCAACTACCCGAGGCGATGGATCGGCCGCCAGGCAGCCCGTGATAGAGCACTTCATCACTGGCCTCCAAGAAGCCCTGATCTTACCCCCTGCGATTTTTTCTTATGGGGGTATGTTAAGGATATGGTGTTTCGGCCACCTCTCCCAGCCACCATTGATGATTGAAACGAGAAATAACAGCAGCTATCCAAACTGTTACGCCTGATATGCTACAGAGAGTGTGGAACGAGTTGGAGTATCGGGTTGATATTGCTCGAGTGTCTGGAGGGGGCCATATTGAACATCTCTGAACTTGTTTTTGAGTGAAAAAAACCTTTTTAAATACTCTTTGTAATGATGTATAACAGAAGGTTATATTATGTTTCTTTCATTAAATACACATTTTTAAAGTTGTGGTATTCTTTTTGAATCACCCTGTATATATATAAATAGTAAAACAATTACAATATACGAAGACGCAGAAATGTTATATATTCAGGTAACAAAAATAAGGAAAACAAATTTATAGTACAATAGATGGAAATAGGAGGATATGGCCACGTGGCACTTCGAGAGGGCAGACCAACGTGTTCGGCGTATGGCTCTGGCGCGTCGTGCTGCATCTGCAGCAGCAGTTCCTGCAGCAGTTGGCACCACAGTGTCACAACGAGCAGTCACAAAACAGTTATTTCAAGGACAGCTCCCAACCAGATGCCCTGTGGGCGTGCATTCCACCAACCGCAAACCATCGCCATTGGCAACTTCAGTGCTGTATGGCGAGAGCTAAGTGGAAGGCAGAGTGGAGATCCGTTGTGCTTTCTGATGAAATCTGGTTCTGAACTGGTGCCGGTGATGGCCGTGTTTTGGTTAGAAGGAGGCCGGTTGCGAGCCTGCAACCAGCCTGTCTGTGCCGCACTACACAGAGTGGACCTTGTAACGGAACATATTAAAGGCTTTACTGTACCGAAGTATGCGATACCCTCCAAATTCAACCAGTTTAATGAGTATTTATGATTATAGCAAAGGTATTGTGGTTCAAAAATGGCTCTGAGCACTATGGGACTCAACTGCTGTGGTCATAAGTCCCCTAGAACTTAGAACTACTTAAACCTAACTAACCTAAGGACAGCACACAACACCCAGCCATCACGAGGCAGAGAAAATCCCTGACCCCGCCGGGAATCGAACCCGGGAACCCGGGCGTGGGAAGCGAGAACGCTACCGCACGACCACGAGATGCGGGCGGTATTGTGTATGTTAACAATGACTGCATAACATGTCTCCATAAACAGTCAACCCATTAAATTATACTGAATAACTGACCCACACAAAAGTTTATATCACTTGATCACTGATACAGCAAATGTCATCATGTAAAAACACTAAGTTCATCTTAAATAATTAATATGAAGTACGAAAAATAGTGACCAACTTAGGTATTTTGGATCTCCTTAAATAAAAATCACCCAGTGAAACCTATTTGTTCATTAGGAGCGGTTTCACTCAGTATTCACGAAATCAATCCTATTTTAGACGAAAACCAATGTAATTCTTAATAATTCATGTTATTTACTTATTTATGCAAATTAGACAAGTCAATTGACAAACTTCTAAAAAACGGCCTTTTTGTAACAAAGAATTATTCTGTCAAGTCAACAAATCTGTCTGTCATTTTAATAACATGTTAAATTATGTCACTCGATGCAAATTAATAACTTTTCTGCACAAATTATGATAACAGATGTACATGTGACTTGTAAACTATATCTCTTTTTAGTAGTTCTTTGACAATGTTATAAATACAAGCAGCAAGAACGGTCGAAAGGCAGTCGGAATGTCACTTTGGTAAAGTGTGTTTGTGTGTTATTGTTTGAGGTGGATAAACAATGCAAAGAACATGTAACGGAAGTACTACTTTGTGTTGAGTCATGGTCTTTGGTGGACAGTGGAATTAAGATGGCCACCAGAGTAATAAATATTTGAAGTTTACATATTTGTTGGTTTCGCTCGTTCTTTATCATCAAAAGCACATAAAAAACACGGGACATCATGTTTTTAACCCTAGACAACCAGATGTAGAGCCAGCATCAGCATCGAGAGACAGCAGCGATCCAGCAAGTAGCAGCGATTACCACAACATAATGCATTTTAATGGCGCCAACCTAACATCAAGTGCTAACAAGCTCCGTAAATGGGAGTGAAATAGTGCGATTATAGCAATTAGCAATATCTACGACCAGGCGACCATTACAACCTGCACCCGGAGATATGGTCTGGGGTGTGATTTCATATGACAGCAGCAGCACTCTGGTGGTTATCCCACGCGTTCTGACTCCAAACTTGTATGTCACTACAGTGCTTCGTCCCGTTCTGCTGCCATTCTTTGAACAGCATTCCGGAGGGTGTTTTCCAACAGGATAGCCCTCACCCCAATACCGCTGTTATAACCCAACACGTCTACTGAGTGTCGACGCGTTGCCTTGAATTTGGCAGTTACCCCGGTTATTAATGTAACAGCATTTCACATTTGCGAAGGCGTATCTCGCGCTCACATTAATCTCTGAACTTACAATGTTAATCACTGAAACATGTTATCTAAAGCCGGCCGCGGTTTCCAGACGGTTCTAGGCGCTTCAGTCCGGAACCGCGCTGCTGCTACGGTCGCAGGTTCGACTCCTGCCTCGGGCATGGGCGTGTGTGATGTCCTTAGGTCAGTTAGGTTTAAGTAGTTCTAAGTCTAGGGGACTGATGACCTCAGATGTTAAGTCCCACAGTGCTACGAGCCATCTGAACCATTTTTGTTATCTAGACAAATGTATTCGCGAAATTTCATTACTCTGCATTAATGATATTTTGGTGTTGCTATTTTATCCCGTCAATGTATAAAGGGCGTGAGCAGTGATCACTGTGAACGACGTGGAGATGCCTTGTACTGGTGCGAAACAGTATTAAAACCAACTCGTTTATGGAGATAGGTCGATGATACGTTTGTGGTATTGCCACATGGGAGGGAAGCTCTGGATCGTTTCCTAGATCACTTTAATTGTCTGCATCCCAATATTAAGTTCACGATGGAAGTTGAAAAGGATGGAAAACTTCCGTTTTTAGATGTCTTGGTCCACAGCAGGGATGATGGGACATTAGGACATAGTGTTTATAGTGAGCCCACGCATACGGACCGATGTCTTCATGCATTAAGTTGTCATCCTTTGTACCAACGCAATGATGTTCTACGTATACTAGTAAAGAGAGCTTATGTCATCTTAGATGAAAATACACTCCTGGAAATTGAAATAAGAACACCGTGAATTCATTGTCCCAGGAAGGGGAAACTTTATTGACACATTCCTGGGGTCAGATAAATCACATGATCACACTGACAGAACCACAGGCACATAGACACAGGCAACAGAGCATGCACAATGTCGGCACTAGTACAGTGTATATCCACCTTTCGCAGCAATGCAGGCTGCTATTCTCCCATGGAGACGATCGTAGAGATGCTGGATGTAGTCCTGTGGAACGGCTTGCCATGCCATTTCCACCTGGCGCCTCAGTTGGACCAGCGTTCGTGCTGGACGTGCAGACCGCGTGAGACGACGCTTCATCCAGTCCCAAACATGCTCAATGGGGGACAGATCCGGAGATCTTGCTGGCCAGGGTAGCTGACTTACACCTTCTAGAGCACGTTGGGTGGCACGGGATACATGCGGACGTGCATTGTCCTGTTGGAACAGCAAGTTCCCTTGCCGGTCTAGGAATGGTAGAACGATGGGTTCGATGACGGTTTGGATGTACCGTGCACTATTCAGTGTCCCCTCGACGATCACCAGTGGTGTACGGCCAGTGTAGGAGATCGCTCCCCACACCATGATGCCGGGTGTTGGCCCTGTGTGCCTCGGTCGTATGCAGTCCTGATTGTGGCGCTCACCAGCACGGCGCCAAACACGCATACGACCATCATTGGCACCAAGGCAGAAGCGACTCTCATCGCTGAAGACGACACGTCTCCATTCGTCCCTCCATTCACGCCTGTCGCGACATCACTGGAGGCGGGCTGCACGATGTTGGGGCGTGAGCGGAAGACGGCCTAACGGTGTGCGGGACCGTAGCCCAGCTTCATGGAGACGGTTGCGAATGGTACTCGCCGATACCCCAGGAGCAACAGTGTCCCTAATTTGCTGGGAAGTGGCGGTGCGGTCCCCTACGGCACTGCGTAGGATCCTACGGTCTTGGCGTGCATCCGTGCGTCGCTGCGGTCCGGTCCCAGGTCGACGGGCACGTGCACCTTCCGCCGACCACTGGCGACAACATCGATGTACTGTGGAGACCTCACGCCCCACGTGTTGAGCAATTCGGCGGTACGTCCACCCGGCCTCCCGCATGCCCACTATACGCCCTCGCTCAAAGTCCGTCAACTGCACATACGGTTCACGTCCACGCTGTCGCGGCATGCTACCAGTGTTAAAGACTGCGATGGAGCTCCGTATGCCACGGCAAACTGGCTGACACTGACGGCGGCGGTGCACAAATGCTGCGCAGCTAGCGCCATTCGACGGCCAACACCGCGGTTCCTGGTGTGTCCGCTGTGCCGTGCGTGTGATCGTTGCTTGTACAGCCCTCTCGCAGTGTCCGGAGCAAGTATGGTGGGTCTGACACACCGGTGTTAATGTGTTCTTTTTTCCATTTCCAGGAGTGTAGTTTGACACAAGAACTGGATCATCTGAGCAAAATGGTTATACGGACAATCAGATACGTTGTGCTCTACAGATTGGACCTTCACGGGTACCAACAGAAACACAAGCAAATCGGTGAGATTCCTACCTTTTTCGGGGACCATATCTTCAAAAATAGGAAGCATTTTAAAGAAATTTGATATTAAAAGTGTATTCCGCCCGCCAGCTAATGACCAGAGCTCTGCTGCGCTCAGTGAAGGATGGTTTGGGCTTGAGAAATCCCGGGGTCTACATGATTCCTTGCCAGTGTGGGAAAGCCTACATTGGACAAACGATTTGTACGGTCCAGGACCGTTGCGTGGAGCATCATCACCACACGCGTTTATTTCAGCCAGAAAAATGTGCAGTGGCGAACACTGTCTTACCGAAGGACATAAAATGTTGCACGATGAGACACAATTGGTTGCCCCCGCGTCACGGTATTGGGACTGTGAAGTGAAAGAAGCCATTGAAATTCACCTGGCTGACAATATTATAAATCGAGGTAAGGAGTATCCTTCAGCCAAGAGTTGGAACCCTGTTCTGTCTGACATTAAGAAACAACGGTCCTTGTTTCCATCACCAAAAGCTGTCAATATTTGATACCGATTTATCGTCTCCGCGGTCTTTCACCACCAGTGCGCTGTCGTGCCTTGGGCTAGAGAGCAGTTATGTTTGCGCACTAGCGGTGTACCCACGGTCGGTGGATGAAGGAGCCGCCGCTGCGTGTTTGATTTCAGTTCCGGCGGGATAGTGCGACGGCCCACTCACCTGAAGATGGCGTCCCGGTGGACCGCCGAAACATTGTGTCCAGATGACGATATGTTCCGGCTGGGGACCCGACATGAATACAGCCAGTGTTACAGGCACCTGACAGAGTTTGGAAGGGGTCTCATTGGAATCTTCGTTTCGCTGGCTGGTCGAACCGTGCGATATGCAGATTGTGGGGCGTTAGAATGACACCGTGGCCCAATGTTGGACCGCATGGAAACATGAGGGCAGACATAGTTCCGGTCAATCACATCTGCCCACCAGAAGAGACCATCGCCATACTCTGCACCAACCATATCGTGACCGCTTCACATCTGCGACTGCCATCCCAGAAAAGTAACAGACTCCCTGTAACAGTCCGTGTCATCCAGTTCCAACGGTCGGAGACTAACAGCAGCCAGACTACAGAATGACCATCCATGCGTAGGGCGTCGCGTTTTGTTCAACATGTCGACTATGTATCACGGTTCTGCTCTTCTCCGAATGAATATGTCTCTCTGTCTCTCTCTCTCTCTCTCTCTCAATGCTGCCGGCCACGAATTCCTCTCCTGCGTCAACCTCTTCATCTTACAATAGCACTTCCATTCTCCGACCTCAATTATTTGCTGGGTGCATTCCAATCTCTGCCTTCCTCCACAAAAAAAAAAAAAAAAAAAAAAAAAAAAAAAAAAAAAAAGTGTGTCTAATCTTATGGGACTTAACTGCTAAGGTCATCAGTCCCTAAGCTTACACACTACTTAAGCTAAATTATCCTAAGGACAAACACACACACCCATGCCCGAGGGAGGACTCGAACCTCCGCCAGGACCAGTCTTCCTCAACAGTTTTTACCCTCAACAGAGGTTTCTGTTACCATGTAGGTTATTCCCTGGTGCCTTAACACATTTCTTATTAGTCTGTACCTTCTTCTTTCACGTTTTCCGTTTCTTCCCTTCTTCACTGATTCTGCGGACTAAGTCCTCATTCGTTATCAGCCCACCTGATCTTCAACGTCCCTCTGTAGCACCGCGCATCAAATGATTCGATTCTCTTCTGTTTGGGTTTTCCTACAGTGCATAATTCACTACTTTCCAATGCTGTGCTCGAAACGTATATTCTCAGAAATTTCTTCTTCCAATCAAGGCCTTTGCTTGACACTGGCAGAATTCGCTTGGCCAAGAATGCCCTCTTTGCCAGTGCTAGTCTTCCTTTAAGTCCTCCTTGCCTTTGCTGCATAGGTAATACAGTTCTTAACTTCGTCTATTTTCTGATCCCCAAGCCTGATTTTAAATTCCTCGTCATCCTCAGTTCTGCTAATTATCGTTACATTGATTTCTCTTCAGTTCACCCTCAATCCATATTCTATACTCAGACTGTTCATTCCATTCAACACACCCTGTAATTCTACTTAATTTTCACTGAGGACAGCAAAGTCATCAGGTAATCTTATCATTGATATCCTTTCAAAAGGTTGAAAAAATTAGCCAACCAGTTGCAAACCAAAAGTTTACTTTGCTCTCCACCTAGGATTCGATATTTCTAAAAATGTCTTCTTCAGAAGGAGTGAGCCCTAAAAATGTTTATAACGGTCACATACTATTTTTACATTCATAACAAATTATTAATAATAGAAATATATCTATGAGGTACGCCTACTCGTTTATCACATCACATGGTGGTAAACTACATTAGCAGAAGCCGAGCGGCTCCTGTCATACATAACTGAAGACAGCAGCCAGATTACATTCTGTGTACACCAGAATAGTTGCACAAATATATTCGCCCACTGGTAAAGGCTCGTATCCACGTAAAATTATAACAGGATCCAAAGGATAAAATATTTCCATAACATAAGTGAGACAGGGTTGTAGTCTCTCCCCGATGTTATTCAATCTGTATATTGAGCAAGCAGTAAAGGAAACAAAAGAAAAATTCGGAGAAGGTATTAAAATCCATGGAGAGGAAATAAAAACTTTGAGATTCGCCGATGACATTGTAGTTCTGTCAAAGACAGCAACGGACTTAGAAGAGCAGTTGAACGGAATGGACAGTGTCTTGAAACGATGATGTAACATGAACATCAACAAAAGCAAACCGAGGATAATGGAATGTAGTTGAATCAAGTCGGGTGATGCTGAGGGTATTAGATTAGGAAATGAGACACTTAAAGTAGTAAAGCAGTTTTGCTATTTGGGGAGCAAAATAACTGATGATGGTCGAAGTAGAGAGGATATAAGATGTAGACTGGCAATGGCAAGGAAAGCGTTTCTGAAGAAGAGAAATTTGTTAACATCGAGTATAGATTTAAGTGTCAGAAAGTCATTTCTGAAAGTATTTGTATGGAGTGTAGCCATGTATGAAAGTGAAACATGGACGATAAATAGTTTGGACAAGAAGAGAATAGAAGCTTTCGAAATGTGGTGCTACAGAAGAATGCTGAAGATTAGATGGGTAGATCATATAACTAATGAGGAGGGATTGAATAGAATTGGGGAGGAGAGGAGTTTATGACACAAATTGACTAGTAGAAGGTATCGGTTGGTAGGACTTTTTCTGAGGCATCAAGGGATCACCAATTTAGTATTGGAGGGCAGCGTGGAGGGTAAAAATCGTAGAAGCAGACCAAGAGATGAATACACTAAGCAGATTCAGAAGGATGTAGGTTGCAGTAGGTACTGGGAGATGAAGAAGCTTGCACAGGATAGAGTAGCATGGAGAGCTGCATCAAACCAGTCTCAGGACTGAAGACCGCAACAACAACATATTCAGCATGTCAGAGACAAAGGCCAAATGTTCTAAGGTACAGGCTCAGGCTATACAGGTTCGCAGCTAGTGGTTTCGCGGTCGCGTTCTCGCTTCCCGAGCACAGGTCCCGGCTTCGATTCCCGGCGGGGTCAGAGATTTTCACCCGCCACGAGATGACTGTACGTTTGTGTTGTCCTCATAATTTCATCGTCATTCACGAAAGTGGCGAGATCGGGCTGAGCAAAGGTTGGGAATTTGCACGGGTGCTGATAATCGCCCAGTTGAGCGCCCCACAAACCAAACATCATCATCATCCAGAATGAGATTTTCACTCTGCAGCGGAGTGTGCTCTGATATGAAACTTCCTGGCAGATTAAAACTGTGTGCCCGACCGAGACTTGAACTCGGGACCTTTGCCTTTCGCGGGCAAGTGCTCTACCAACTGAGCTACCGAAGCACGACTGACGCCCGGTACTCACAGCTTTACTTCTGCCAGTACCTCGTCTCCTACCTTCCAAACTTTACAGAAGCTCTCCTGCGAACCTTGCAGAACTAGCACTCCCGAAAGAAAGGATATAGCGGAGACATGGCTTAACCACAGCCTGGGGGATGTTTCCAGAATGAGATTTTCACTCTGCAGCGGAGTGTGCGCTGATATGAAACTTCCTGGCAGATTAAAACTGTGTGCCCGACCGAGACTCGAACTCGGGACCTTTGCCTTTCGCGGGCAAGTGCTCTACCAACTGAGCTACCGAAACACGACTCACGCCCGGTACTCACAGCTTTACTTCTGCCAGTACCTCGTCTCCTACCTTCCAAACTTTACAGAAGCTCTCCTGCGAACCTTGCAGAACTAGCACTCCCCAAAGAAAGGATGTAGCGGAGACATGGCTTAACCACAGCCTGGGGGATGTTTCCAGAATGAGATTTTCACTCTGCAGCGGAGTGTGCGCTGATATGAAACTTCCTGGCAGATTAAAACTGTGTGACCGACCGAGACTCGAACTCGGGACCTTTGCCTTTCGCGGGCAAGTGCTCTACCAACTGAGCTACCGAAACACGACTCACGCCCGGTACTCACAGCTTTACTTCTGCCAGTACCTCGTCTCCTACCTTCCAAACTTTACAGAAGCTCTCCTGCGAACATTCTGGAAACATCCCCCAGGCTGTGGTTAAGCCATGTCTCCTCTATATCGTTTCCTTCGGGAGTGCTAGTTCTGCAAGGTTCGCAGGAGAGCTTCTGTAAAGTTTGGAAGGTAGGAGACGAGGTACTGGCAGAAGTAAAGCTGTGAGTACCGGGCGTGAGTCGTGTTTCGGTGGCTCAGTTGGTAGAGCACTTGCCCTCGAAAGGCAAAGGTCCCGAGTTCGAGTCTCGGTCGGGCACACAGTTTTAATCTGCCAGGAAGTTTCATCATCATCAAGCTATAAGGAAGTATTGGGTTGCAGAGGGCACTGAACACATGCGCGTAAGAACTATGCCTTGCTTGTGTTAAGTAACAGCATTTTACATTAAAGTAAGAATGAAAGTTTCCTCTGCAAGGGCGAGAGGTGTGCTGACCAGATGCCGCTCCATATCCGCATTCAATGACGCCTGTGGGCTGAGGGTGTCACGGTGGCCGGTTCGTACCGTTGGGCGTTCATGGTCTCTTCGGCCGGAGTTTAGTTTAGTCTGAATAATAAATGAACTACTAGTTTAAGAAAGAAAATGTGTGCTCTGGTATTTTGTTGATCGCTTGCAAAAAGTAGTTCACCTTCTCTGATAAATTACTTTAAAATTAATAACTGCTAGAAAGGTATTCTAGATTGAACTTTGTTAGTTCAATATGTGGTGTCACCGCCAGACACCACACTTGCTAGGTGGTAGCTTTAAATCGGCCGCGGTCCATTAGTACATGTCGGACCCGCGCGTCGCCACTGTCAGTAGTTGCAGACCGAGCGCCACCACACGGCAGGTCTAAAGAGACGTACTAGGACTCGTCCCAGTTGTACGGACGACTTTGCTAGCGACCACACGTACGAAGCCTTTCTCTCATTTGCCGCGAGACAGTTAGAATAGCCTTCAACCAAGTCCATGGCTACGACATAGCAAGGCGCCATTAACCATTTCTAGAGAGAGTCTCACTTGTATCATCAAGAATGCTGTACACAAATGATGGATTAAAGTTAAGTATTCCAGCAGCTACGTACTTTTCTTTATAGCATTCATTACGTATCCTGTTTGAGACCTAACGCCAGCCGGCGTGTGTAAACGCGTGCCTTTCGGTTACCCGTCATTGTGGACTGGCTGTCTTGTCAGTCCACTACACAACACCTGGTAAAATCTAATAAAACTCTTAAATTTGTTTTTTTTTCTGTATTGTAATGAGCAGTTATTTACTATCTACATCTACTCTGCAAATCACCGTGAAGCACATGGCAGAGGGTACCTCACACTGTACCAGTTATTAGGGTTTATTCGTGTTCTATTGACGTATCGAGCACGGAAAGAATGGTTGTTTGAATGCCTCTGCGCGTGCTGTAATTATTCTTCGCCCCGGGAGGACAGAATACCTCGGCAAGTAAACTGGAGAAACACTAGTCCACTTTAGTTCAGCTGACAAAAGCATGGTAGGAGGCAACGGTGAAACGTCCCCTTAAAACAATTTATACAAGACTATGCTTAAACTGACACACAATAATTTTAGCGCAACGCAATCTGACTATCAAGAATCCCTACAAAAGAATGGCCCAGACAAACATTAAACTATACCTTTCACAAATCACTTACCTCACAAAAAATCTTCGTTACTCGAACTACTGCAATACAGCGAGCGCCACTATTGCCAGCTAAATAAAAGATTCAAACTACAGAAGGCACTAACTACTGATAGGCATAGTTAGCAATTGAAAGATGATAATAGAGAACAAACAATGTATTTACCTTAACACTCATAATATATATAGTAGTTCATAATATCCAGTATTACAAATTATCAAAACTCCGCCCTCTCTCTCCCCTCATCCACCACTGCTGGCGGCTCACCTCCAACTGCGCAACGCTACGCGCTGTTCACGTCCAGCTGCCCATCACTACAATGGCAGACAACAATGCAAACTAGCCACAGACTGCACACAGCACAGCCAGCGATTTTCATACAGAGCGCTACGTAACGTTGCCAATAAGAAAAAATAAACAGCCTACTTACAACGGGAGTTGACTCCAAATCATCAGATTGTGTAATGGAAATGGAGGCTATAGATGCAAGAAGAACCCACTTTTAAGTGGTGCAGTGAAGCAAAAGAGGCTGGCATATGCCAGACAGCACGTAAAGTGGGGAGAAGAGCAGTGGAGAACTGTGGTATTTCCAGATGAAAGCCGATTCCTCACGATGAGTGACAGACCGGAGCTCGTCAGGTGTGAACAGAATGGAAGGATGTGTCCTGACTGCCTTGTGGGAACAACGAAACACGTTACAAACGTAATGGTGTTGGAAGCTATGACATATAAAGGTGTTGGAGGGCTGCACTTTGTTCATGGAACAACGAACAGTGATCAATGCGAAATTGTGGTTCAGCGCCCTTCGATGTTCACTGCGCGTATTGCTTTCCCAGATATGCAGTGGATTTTCTAATAGGATCTGGGACCATGCCGCACATGAAAAAGGTGAGTTTTGGCTATTTTGTCTTTGTAATACATTTTCCAATGTTACTGCTGTCACATGTCGTATAAATCTATCATTGCGGATTCGTTCTGTAGTGTCTCAATTACGTTGGTTGGTTGGTTGTTGCGGGGAAGGAGACCAGACAGCGTGGTCATCGGTCTCTTCGGATTAGGGAAGGATGGGGAAGGAAGTCGGCCGTGCCCTTTCGGAGGAACCATCCCGGCATTTGCTCAAAATGGCTCTGAGCACTATGGGACTCAACATCTTAGGTCATAAGTCCCCTAGAACTTAGAACTACTTAAACCTAACTAACCTAAGGACACCACACACAATCATGCCCGAGGCAGGATTCGAACCTGCGACCGCAGCAGTCCCGCGGTTCCGGACTGCAGCGCCAGAACCGCTAGACCACCGCGGCCGGCTCCCGGCATTTGCCTGGAGTGATTTAGGGAAATCACGGAAAACCTAAATCAGGATGGCCGGACGCGGGATTGAACCGTCGTCCTCCCGAATGCCTGAATTACGTATCAGAGAACATCAACGGTCGGGAAATTCGCCAGACCTTAATCCAGTTGAGAATTTGCGGCGACTGGTCGGGAAAGGGATTCAGAAGAAGAAGCCTGCAAAAGAATCGGAGCAGTTGGAGGTGATTGTGGAAGTGTGGCAGCATGAAACTGACATCCGTACCATTAGAAAATTGATCGACTCCACGCCTGATAGAGTGATGGCTGTTGCAAGGGGGGTCCAACAAAATGTACACACTGTTCATATATTTCCTTGAATTAAATCGTTAGAAACAATCTTATCCTTCATTCTAATGTTCCTTCTCGCTTGTAGACTATCCGTCTTTAATAAATATTTGAAATTCGAAACACAAATGGGTTTTTGGAAGTTCTGTACCAAGATTCTCAAAATTCTATGGGGACATACAATACTTTAGAACGGTATTGGACTTAATCCTTAACAGTGACTGGCTTCGACCGAGTACGTTCATTTTCGTAACATAGCCTTTGTCTTTATCATGTTATATTTAAATAATTCCACTGTACTATATGAAATTTTTTTTCCTTTTCTTGCAGTATGCATTCTAACTGTCGGTCCGTGGCACAATTGACATCCATACACTAGCTTAAACTTTTTTTTATCTAGTGAACTGAAGTCAAAAAAAATGGTTCAAATGGCTCTGAGCACTATGGGACTTAACATCTTAGGTCATCAGTCCCCTAGACTTAGAACTACTTAAACCTAACTAACCTAAGGACATCACACAACACCCAGCCATCACGAGGCAGAGAAAATCCTGACCCCGCCGGGAATCGAACTGAAGTCAACCGTGTGTGGTAGTCAGTCAGATGAAGACCAGGCAGTAGTTAAAAAAATGACCGGATTCGTCGTAACTAGTCACCATTAAGGAATATCACTGCAACTGTAACTGGAAACTTAATAAATAATCTGCAGAGGATCGATTAATAAATTAATTAATAATTAATAAATTCATTCTGATGAAGACACCCTTAGTAGGTGTCGAAATCTAGGTCAGTGTACCTACCTTTCTTGTGCGAATGGTTGGCTGTTTAACCCACTGTTGAAACCAGTATACGGTTGCAGAATAACAGCTACGTTCAAAACAGTAAGGTTAATAAATAATTACATATAGTTGCTGGTTCTACATGCCAGCGCAGTGCTGGAAATGGATTCACATCTCTTACTACGTGTTGTAGAGGTTCGTCCGGTTAACTTCTACTGTAAGTGAAATACTACTCATACCATCCTATGGCGACAACCCCCGAGCTGAAAAAAGTCAAGGAGGTGAGGGAACTATCAAAAAGTTAGAAAATAATCACTAAAGAGATGTAATGGGCTTGTTACGTGAGAAAGTAAAATGATACCTCTGGCAAGTTGCCTAAATGAAATCTTGAAAAATAATACGCTAGTAGATGTCAACGTTGTTGGAGTGACAAATGACTTCAAAAGACAATGAATACACTATTCTAGAAACTGGAATATAGCTCAGTTACAGCGCTGGCAACTACTCTCGAACCGAGGCTCGAGTTATTACATTTTACAGATTGTTTAGTTGAAACTAACTGGCCACTCATTTAAATGGATTCTTCAAGGATGCTGATAATGTTGCTCAAAGATCGGAAGAACGCAGTGAGGGGCACGTCGGAAGAAAGAAGAAAACTTATGATATCCGGAAGTATCACAAACATTTAGCCAACAAGAACATGAATTACGAACGAATACCTTCCGCAACAACACTTAAGTTCAAATGTACACTGAGGTGACAAAAGTCATGGGATATGTATGTGCATATACAGATGACAGTAGTATCGCGTACACAAGGTATAAAATGGCAGTTTATTCACGGAGCTATCATTTGTACTCAGGAGATTCAAATGAAAAGGTTACATACATGATTATGACCGCACAACGCGAATTAACAGACTTTCAGCGCGGAAAGGTACTTGGTAGAGATGGGGGATCCGCTCCTGAACTGATTCATAGAGTTGAATCTTTCAAAGGAGTGAACAATCAGTGATTCAGAAAAAAAGAACGGTAGCTCGAAACGTTTCCCACAGCAGAGAGAGAGAGAGAGAGAGAGAGACGGAGCATATCAGCAGCGCCTCTGCTGGTCACAACACAGTGCATGCCACACAACACAGCCAGTGCCGGCCTCTGCCCTGCTTCTACCTTAGCTGCCTGCATTGTGCAGTGCCCCATTGGATTTTGTGTTTCACATATGCCGTGCCGTCTCTGTGCGTCGTCTGCCGCATGCAGTGTCTGGAGCAGCTTAACTTCACATCGCACTCTGTCGGCGATCGTTTCAGTCGCACGTCCTGCCCTCTGGGCAGTTGATGCGAGCAACAGGACAGAGAGCCACCTAGCGGATAACATAGGAACTACTTGCAACAACCTGCTCGCAAGAGAACGGACGATTTGTCTCGGAGCGGGTGACTGGTGGCCGTTCACCGCTCCCCCCACCCTCGGAACTCACCCGCTCAACGCTCACCCCACCGTTCTCGACTCTAGCCAGAGCGTTGAGCAAAGCAACTCAGGTGTCACTCTGGTCTCTGCGGTCTTAGCTCACGCAGTAATACAGCTCGTGGCTCGACCTGCTCGACTCAGTGCTTCTGCATCGGAGTTCGTCTCTACTGGATATTGTTCGTCGTAGTAATACCGCTATGTATATTACATTATTATGTTATGTATACATCATTTGTTTTTATTTTATTTTTATTTGTTTAAACTGATCAGATTAGGTTCCTGACGACTCCTCTTACTATAGGATTTTTATTATGGACACTCGAATTTACGCTTTAATTACGAGCGAACCGATAAACATATCGCAAAATGTGATACACCAATATTTTCCTTGTTTTATTCTGCGTAAGGCTATATGCAGCACTTTCGTTTTACAGTCAAATTTGTATTTTTTGTTCTTATGCTGGTACGGATTTTGCGATTTTAGGCGTCGTTGGAAGGAAACGTTCACTTTAAAAATATATGGCTTGCGATGTATTTGTATGAGGTTAATGAAATTTTAATACATTATAGCCAAATATATTTTTAATGTAAATCTCAAGTTACAACATTTTACGATCACCCAAAAATCCACGATAGTGCAAAATAAATCAATAATCAAAAACTTTGTCATATCGTGGAAATTTCAATAAACAATACAAAATTCTTACTCATTATCTGTGTTACTTCAAAATAGGATCAAATAAGATCAAAATACAGGTATAGTACTGGAATAAACCAAGTTTAAAGGGCAATGTGCCTTCCATTTATTTTCTATTGTAAATGAGTGGTGAGTCATGAAAAAGAGCTAATTCATTTCAGGGAGTGAACAGTTCTGATCCAATCTCTGAAAAGAACAGTTTTGCCCATCTCTAGTACTTGGAGCTAGACACATGGGACATTCCATTATTGAAAGCGTTGGAAAATTCAATATTTCGAGATCCACAGTGTCAAGACTGTCGTGAGAATACTACATTTCAGGCATTACCTCTCACTACAGACAACGCAATGGCCGACGGCCTTCACTTAACGACTGAAAGCAGCAGTGTTTGCATAGAGCTGTCAGTGCCAACAGACAAGCAACACTATGTGAAATAAGCACAGAAATCAATGCGGGACATACGATGAATGTATCGCTTAGGCCAGTGCAGCGAAATTTAGCGTTAATGGCTTAATGCAGCAGACGACTGATGCCAGTGCCTTTGTAAACAGCACGACATCGCCTGCAGCGTCTCTCTCTGCTCTCTTGGCCGTATCGGTTGGATCCTAGACGACTGGAAAACCGTGAAGTGGTCAGGTGAGTACCGATTTCTGTTGGTAAGAGCCGACAGTAGGATTCGAATGTGGCGCAGCCCCACGAAGCCGTGGACTGGAGTTGTCAACTAGCATTGCGCACGTTACTGATGGCTTCATAGTGGCGTGGGCTGTGTTTATGTGGAACTAACTGGGCCCTCTGGTCCAACTGAATCAGTCACTGACTGGAAATAGTTGTGTTCGGCTAGTTGGAGATCTTTTGTAGCCATCCATCGGCTTCAAGTTCCCAAACAACAATGCACCATGTCACTGGCCCACGACTGTTTGCGATTGACTTGAGGAACGAGCGTACGATTTGGCCACACAGATAGCGCGACATGAACCCTGTCGGACATTTATGGGACATAACTGAAAGGTCACTTAGTGCACAAAATCCTTCATAGGGAACAAGTTTGAGGTGCAGTTATAGATGGCCATATAAGGAGCATGACTCAATATTTCTGCAGTGGTTTTCAATGAGTGGTTGAGTCCATGCTACATCGAGTTGCTGGACTACACCGGGCAAAAGGAGGTCTGACCCGGTAGTTGGAAGTACCCCATAACTTTCATCACCTCAGTGTTTATCGAATCAGCGGTTGCTCTGATCACACAAAACCCACCAGCAATGTGGGATGAAACAAAAAAAAATGTTCCTGGTACTGTATATGTATGCTATCTTATATTTACCCATAGTGGGGACGTCAGTTCCGGGCGAAAAACTGTCTCTAAAACTGGTGCGACGATTTCTCGAGCTCTAAATGTCTTATCGCGAGAACGGATTTCAAAACATTTGTTTTTAAACTCTGTTCTGAATAGAGAAGTCTTGGTTTTGGTAACTGTTCCAGGCAGATATCCAGTATTATGGAACCTGCTTCATTTGCTGGATAATCTTCTGTTTTGTGAGGTCGTGGTCTATGAAACTTTTCTGTTCCTGACGTTTCGTCCACAGCTGCGTTAGGCGTCCTCATAGGTGCTTGACTGAGCAGATCCTGGAGCACTTCTGAAGATGTACAGCGGAGTTCTGGACGAAACGTCAGGAACAAAAAAGTTTCTTGCACCACGACCACACAACTTGGAAGATTCACCAGGGGTTAATACAGGCGATTGTTCAGGCCTTCACTGTCAAATCTGTATCCTTGTTAATTTGTATACTCTGAGTTAAGCCTCGCAACGCTGCCAGACGACATCCAGATTCGCGGCCGGTGGTGGTGATAACGTTTTGTCTCAGCAGTGAGCGACAAAGTACACGTGTGTAAGTTGCCCTAATAGACCGATGTCACCAACAACGTTTTCTTATCAATTAGACATAGCTGCAAGGTTCTGGTCACCTAAGAAAATGAACACAAAATAGGTGTTGTTTGATATAAATCCAAAAATAGTGGTTCCGTACATCGATTGGTAGTATAGAGATGAGCTGAGACAGTGAAGAGGCGAAATTTTAACTGTAAATTGTACCAGAGATCCGAATCTCTCTTTCGACGATATTCCAATTCCCCGTAAACCAGTTAGAGGGTAAAAGAAATAAACTACCTTATGAATCCTAGCATAAGATTTGCTGAAATAAGAGGCCGTTTTTCCTTATACGTGCATCAACTGATGAATCCGTAATAACCAAATTACCTCGTACGCCCACAATATTAAGACGGCCAGGAGGCATAATGCAAATCGAATTTGGAAATCAATCAATCTTTATTTTTTGTGGCAGTTTACTATTGCACACGACCATAGTACTCTGAGGGTGTGGCGGTGGAGGTACGAAGGAGGTGTGCAGTAATACGCCAACACTGTGGTGAAGGAAACAAGAGGCTGGACGACAAGCTCCTGATAGTGAATATTCGATTTTTTGTGGCAATTTACTATTACACACGAGCATAGCACTCTGAGGCTGTGGAGGTACAGAGGGGGTGTGCAGTAGTAATACGCTAACACTGTGGTGAAAGAAACAAGTGGCTAGACGACAAGCTCCTGATAGTGGATATTCGACACTAACAGAAAATGTGGTTAGATTCTGACGGTGAATCTTCGACACAAACAGGAAACGTAGTTAGATTGCATTTAATGTCACAGCCCAAATCTTGTTTTATTTTTTTTATATTTTAATTGGACTTGTAGTCTAATGGACTTGTAGTCCGGGGTGATAGGTTACAATACAGCATCACCGGTCTATTGCGGTCTAACTGTGTTGGTGAGCCAGTAAATTTCCACTGTGCAGTGACTGCGTCACTGCAATTCACTTTGGAGGTGTAGTCTGAGTTTTCCGACCGTATTATACAATGGTTTCAACAATTTGACTGCGAGTGTGTTTACTACATATTTCGCGATAAGGCGAAGTTATCTGAAATAGATTAAAAAGCAATTTACCCATGAACATCGGCATTTTATCATAATGTGTAAGTAGAACATTTATTCAAGAACATTTGACTTCAATGAATTTGTCACATATGGCACCTAAAGCCTCGTTTCACACTGCTCGAGCCAAAATGGTATCCGAAAGCAAACACGCTACTTCCGCACCAAATACGAATGCATCTCTTTTACATAGCGTTTTCAAAGTTCTGTCAGTTCTAGATTCACTGAAAACAGCGTTTAATCAAGATAGTATCCAGGAACTGTGCTAAGGGGTAGGGATCTAGGTACACTCGCTACTAGCCACTGTCCATTACGTGTTCCGCCTTTCTTCAAACTTACGGTGAACTGATCAGTGTGTCGGGATGTATCGGCATCACCACCTAGCTAGGTGTCAGTGGTACGGGGCAAGGGGAGAGTTCACTGCCAGTGCTGAAAATGCTGAAAACTAGTTGCTAAATTTCATTTGCCTTCAGGGCCAGTTGGAGAACATTTTTACACACAAGCTTACACACAAGCCCCCTTCCTTCCTCCCCTGTACACTTTCATGTGTGTCAGTTTTCGTTACCAATTATGATACGTCCCGCACAGAAATCTTATTCTGAGCTCAAACATAACGAGGTGTCTAGAACAGAGTGACCTCGTCAATGCCAGTCAGCATGCATTCCGAAAACCACGATAAATGTGCAACCGAAAAAACTCTTTTCTAACATGACATACAGAAGGCTCTGGATCTAGGTAGATGGAGTAGTTCTTGATTTCCGAATAGCATTTGGCTCAATACCGAACCCACGCTTATTGTCAAAAATACAATCATATGGAGTATCAAGTGAAATTTGCGACTGGCTTGAAGACTTTTTGGTAGGGAGGCCTCAAGCACTGTATGGAAAGTCATCGTCAGATGTGGAAGTAATTTCATGTGTGCCCCAGGGAAGTGTGTAGGGACCCATACTGCTCACGTTGTATCTTGCAGGCAGTGTTAATAGTAACCTCAGACTTTTTGCAAATGATGCAGGTATTTATGATGACGTACTGTCTGAAAGAAGCTGCATAAATATTCAGCAAGCTCTTGATAAGATTTCAAAGTGAAACTTCCTGGCAGATTAAAACTGTGTACCCGACCGAGACTCGAACTCGGGACCTTTGCCTTTCGCGAGCAAGTGCTCTACCATCTGAGCCACCGAAGCACGACTCACGCACGGTACTCATAGCTTCACTTCTGCCAGTACCTCGTCTCCTACCTTCCAAACTTTACAGAAGCTCTCCTGCGGTTCGCATCTGTATCGATAGCCGTACCGTAGGTGCAACCACAACGGAGGAGTATCTGTTGAGAGGCCAGACAAACGTGTGGTTCCTGAAGAGGGGCAGCAGCCTTTTCAGTAGTTGCAGGGGCAACAGTCTGGATGACTGACTGATCTGGCCTTGTAACAATAACCAAAATGGCTTTGCTGTTCTGGTACTGCGAACGGCTGAAAGCAAGGTGAAACTACAGCCGTAATTTTTCCCGAGGGCATGCAGCTTTACTGTATGATTAAATAATGATGGCGTCCTCTTGGGTAAAATATTCCGGAGGTAAAATAGTCCCCCATTCGGATCTCCGGGCGGGGACTACTCAAGAGGACGTCGTTATCAGGAGAGAGAATACTGGCGTTCTACGTATCGGAGCGTGGAATGTCAGATCCCTTAATCGGGCAGGTAGGTTAGAAAATTTAAAAAGGGAAATGGATAGGTTAAAGTTAGATATAGTGGGAATTAGTGAAGTTCGGTGGCAGGAGGAACAAGACTTTTGGTCAGATGAATACAGGGTTATAAATACAAAATCAAATAGGGGTAATGCAGGAGTAGGTTCAATAATGAATAAAAAACATAGGAGTGCGGGTAAGCTACTGCAAACAGCATAGTGAACGTATTATTGTGGCCAAGAT
Source organism: Schistocerca cancellata (assembly GCF_023864275.1). Lineage (NCBI taxonomy): Eukaryota > Metazoa > Arthropoda > Insecta > Orthoptera > Acrididae > Schistocerca > Schistocerca cancellata. Next base: position 1,245,069,655 of record NC_064626.1, read on the forward strand.
AGACACGAAGCCCACGTCTACTACAGTAGTACAGGTTTATATGCCAACTAGCTCTGCAGATGACGAAGAAATTGATTAAATGTATGAGGAGATAAAAGAAATTATTCAGGTAGTGAAGGGAGACGAAAATTTAATTAGTCATTGGTGACTGGAATTCGACAGTAGGAAAAGGAAGAGAGGGAAACGTAGTAGGTGAATATGGATTGGTGCTAAGAAATGGAAGAGGAAGCCGCCTGGTAGAATTTTGCGCAGAGCATAACATAATCATAGCTAACACTTGGTTCAAGAATCATGAAAGAAGGTTGTATACATGGAAGAACCTTGGAGATACTAAAAGGTATCAGATATATTATATAACGGTAAGACAGATAGTTAGGATCCAGGTTTTAAATTGTAAGACATTTGCAGGGGCAGATGTGGACTCTGACCACAATCTATTGGTTATGAACTGTAGATTAAAAATGAAGAAACTGCAAAAAGGTGGGAAGTTAAGGAGATGGGACCTGGATAAACTGAAAGAACCAGAGGTTGTACAGAGTTTCAGGGAGAGCATAAGGGAACAATTGACAGGAATGGGGGAAAGAAATACAGTAGAAGAAGAATGGGTAGCTTTGAGGGATGAAATAGTGAAGACAGCAGAAGATCAAATAGGTAAAAAGACGAGGGCTAGTAGAAAACCTTGGGTAATATAAGAAATATTGAATTTAATTGATGAAAGGACAAAATATAAAAATGCAGTAAATGAAGCAGGCAAAAAGGAATACAAACGTCTCAAAAATGATATCGACAGGAAGTTCAAAATGGCTAAGCAGGGACGGCTAGAGGACAAATGTAAGGATGTAGAGGCTTATCTCACTAGGGGTAAGATAGATACTGCCTACAGGAAAATTAAAGAGACCTTGAAGAAAGTAGAACTACTTGCATGAATATCAAGAGCTTTGATGGAAACCCAGTTCTAAGCAATGAAGGGAAAACAGAAAGGTGAAAATGGAAATGGAAGAGGATGTAGATGATGGTGAAATGGGAGATATGATACTGCGTGAAGAGTTTGACAGAGCACTGAAAGACCGGAGTCGAAACAAGGCTCACGGAGTAGACAACATTTCATTAGAACTACTGACGGCCTTGGGAGAGCCAGTCCGGACAAAACTCTACCATCTGGTGAGCAAGCTGTATGAGACAGGCGAAATACCGTCAGAAAGCAGATGGCAGTCATAAGAGTCGAGGGCAGCAGTGGTTGGGAAGGGAGTGAGACAGGGTTGTAGCCTACCCCCGATGTTATTCAATCTGTATATTGAGCAAGCAGTAAAGGAAAAAAAAAGAAAAATTCGGAGTAGGTATTAAAATCCATGGAGAAGAAATAAAAACTTTGAGGTTCGCCGATGACTTTGTAATTCTGTCAGAGACAGCAAAGGACTTTGAAGAGCAGCTGAACGGAATGGACAGTGTCTTGAAAGGAGGGTATAAGATGAACATCAACAAAAGCAAAACGAGGATAATGGAATGTGGTCGAATTAAGTCGGGTGATGCTGAGGGAATTACATTAGGAAATGAGACACTTAAAGTAGTAAATGAGTTTTGCTATTTGGGGAGCAAAATAACTGATGATGGTCGAAGTAGAGAGGATATAAAATGTAGAATGGCAATGGCAAGGAAAGCGTTTCTGAAGAAGAAAAGTACGTTAACATCGAGTATAGAATTAAAGGTCAGGACGTCGTTTCTGAAAGTATTTGTATTGAGTGTAGCCATGTATGGAAGTGAATCGTGGAGGATATATAGTTTAGACAAGAAGAGAATAGAAGCTTTCGAAATGTGGTGCTACAGAAGAATGCTGAAGATTAGATGGGTAGAACACACAACTAATGAGGCGGTATTGAATAGAATTGGGGAGAAGAGGAACTTGTGGCACAACTTAGCTAGAAGAAGCGATCGGTTGGTAGGACGTGTTCTGAGACATCGAGGGATCACCAATTTAGTAGTGGAGGGCAGCGTGGAGGGAAAAATCGTAGAGGGAGACCAAGAGATGAATACACTAAGCAGATTCAGAAGGGTGTAGGCTGCAGTAGGTACTGGGAGATGAAGAAGCTTGCACAGGATAGAGTAGCAGGGAGAGCTGCATCAAACCAGTCTCAGGACTGAAGGCCACAACAACAACAACATGCTTTTACTGGAGAAAGGAACGTGACGACAAAAACTCCTTTGACAACAAACGGACTACATGAGAATTAACGCTTATGTTAGGAACTAGGCAAATAAATGTTTTGCGTCTAATCAATGCCAAACACGAAGCTCATTCTTACTTGCTTCAAGATCCCCTTCCATTCTTCGTGGAAGGTACAAATTAGGGAAATCAAGAATAACAGTTGGTAACAAAAATCTGAAGAACTGCAAAGACTATCTGGTGCTGTGACCCGCAAAACTTTTATGCAGGCATAAAGGAGAGACATTGAGAATATAAAAGTCATGGGATTCCTTCCAATATTGCGTCAAAAGTTCTTCTGCCTGACGTACCCAACAACTCGACGTGACATGGACTCAACACATCATTGGAAGACGCCTGCAGAATTACTAAGCCATGCTGTATCCATACCCGGCCATAATTGTTGCCGGTGCACAGTCTTTTACACGAACTAACCTCTCGATTATGTCACATGAATATCCGATGGGATTCATGTCGGCTGATCTGGGTGGCCAAATCTTTCGTTGGAACTTACAAGAATTCTCTTCACACCAGTCAGGATAATTGTGGCCCGGTGACATGGTGCACTGTCATCCATAAAAACCCATTGTTGTTTGGCTGCGAAGGGCGTTCAGGTAGTCGATGGTAAAGAGTTCCAGTCAATGATCTGTTCAGTTAGACGAGAGGACCCAGCACATTCCATGTAAACACAGCCCACACCGTTATGGAAGCGCCGCCAACTTGCACAGTGCGTTAGTGACAACTTGTGTCCGTTTTTGTATTTCCATCCTTTTGACTGGTGGAGGTCGAGGGGCCTACAGGCGTTTACTACTGGAAGAAAATGAAACACCTCCAGCCGTCCTTAAGATGTCCTTTGTTGCGTGTCTAACAGTTTCGGCACTTCAGTGCACCATATTCAGGCCTTAGTTGATGCTGTAGGGGTCACCACGATCCATATCTACAATGCATCAGTGGTTTACACAGACTACCTGTAACTGTGATGTCGTCTCTCCAACCTTCAGCTGCCAACTGCTCGTTTCTGTCGTCATTGTTACTAAAACAACACTAATCATTTTCCCTGTTTCTATCGTCATTGTTACTAAAACAACACTAATCATTTTCCCTGTTTTCTACAGTGATGCAATATTTCAAAGGTAAGAAATTTTACGAATAAAAATTACTCCTTTTTTGTAAATGTTTATGATACGTCCAATAAACCCGCTGGGCAGAACAGGTAATTAGGATTTTGGAAAGGGCCCAATAAGGTTGGGGTCAGTTTCACCTTCTAATTGTAATTTATTGTAATTTAATAACACATTTACAACCAAAACGGCACATACCTTTACCAAACGCAACTCTTTCACGGCTGAAGGCCTCCAAACAATAAATCTTAACAAATCAACAACTTAGAAATCCAATTAAGATAACAATAAAATAATTAAAAAAACATCTGTCACAGCTATGTGGAAAGCCTCAAAGCAAGGTAGGTAGAACAAACGTGTGCAAGGCGCAATACAAATGGCTGAAGGCCACAATAAAGTTTCAAAATTTTAGAATATATTACCATAAACTTTGAAAGGCTGAAGGTTCAAATGGTTCAAATGGCTCTGAGCACTATGGGACTTAACTTCTGAGGTCATCAGTCCCCTAGAACTTAGAACTACTTAAACCTGACTAACCTAAGGACATCACACACATCCATGCCTGAGGCAGGAATCGAACCTGCGACCGTAGCGGTCGCGCGGTTCCAGACTGTAGCGCCTAGAACCGCTCGGCCACCCCGGCCAGCAAGGCAGAAGGCCACAATGTTTAAAAACAAGAAATCTTAAAAATCAACAAGATAAAAATGCAGTTAAAGAAAAGCAAATAAAATAAATAAAAAAAAATATATCACAGCTAAGTGGAAAGCCTCAAGACAAAGCAGAGAGAACAAACATATGCAAGGTGCAATAGCAATGGCTCACCGGCACAATTAAGTTTCAAAATTTTAAAATATATTGCCATAATCTTTTAAAAGCAGAAGGCCACAATGTTAAGCTTGAAAGATAATTTTATGAATAAGGTTGCAAGACTGAAGACCCACAATTAATTTTGCAAAATTTTTAAGAAAAAAGGAAAAAAAAATAACCATAAGCCTTGAATTTTAAGTAGCTGAAAACAGATAATTAAACACCGGTGGGAAAGACAATAAGGACAACGGCATTCAGAAGCCTCCTGGGAGGTCGGTCTTCCCTCGTTCACTTAGGCGAGACAGGTGGTGAGCCCAACTGCACTTGATCCTTCGGAACCCAACCAGGGGACAGCCACGCACCGACCGACACAAGAACTTGCTTCCCATCAACCAGTACATGAAAACTCAAACAGAAAAGGTTACAAACGTAATAATCCACAATGGAGTATGTATTAGCTGCCAAAATTACACACCATGTTGGACAGCGACAACAGGTGAGGAAGGACACTGCCTGAAATTACGTTAGTGGCCAGGGCAGGTAACCGGAACACTAACGGCCACTAGGCAGAAAATTCCGCTGGTACACTTGAATTTGAAAGACGGTAATATAGTTAACTCCACCCAAAAGAACACTGCCTGAATTTACGTCAGTGCCCAGGGCAGTTAACCTGAACACTAACGGACACAAGGCAGAAAATTCCAGTGGTGCACTCGAATTGTAGTCAACCAAAATAGTTAATTGCACCGCATGGCGGCTAAATTTCAGCAGTAGAGAAACCTCCCCAGCAGCAAACCACCAAAACAAACCACCACAGCATGAATGGACGTGGCTTGGGTAGTTGAAACCACTACTCAACTTTGACGTCCTGGGTCGGTGAACGACGAAGCTCGTGGCGATCGGACAGCTCCACACACGCTCCGACACTGCGCAGGGACTGCCAGCGAACCCAGCCGACTGCACCGCGTGGAGATAACTTCCCTCGTCCGCAACAACCGACCGACTGCCTTCACACCCTCTAGCCGGAAACTACAGGGTGTTTCAAAAATGACCGGTATATTTGAAACGGCAATAAAAACTAAACGAGCAGCGATAGAAATACACCGGTTGTTGCAATATGCTTGGGACAACAGTACATTTTCAGGCAGACAAACTTTCCAAATTACAGTAGTTACAATTTTCAACAACAGATGGCGCTGCGGTCTGGGAAACTCTATAGTACAATATTTTCCACATATCCACCATGCGTAGCAATAATATGGCGTAGTCTCTGAATGAAATTACCCGAAACCTTTGACAACGTGTCTGGCGGAATGGCTTCACATGCAGATGAGATGTACTGCTTCAGCTGTTCAATTGTTTCTGGATTCTGGCGGTACACCTGGTCTTTCAAGTGTCCCCACAGAAAGAAGTCACAGGGGTTCATGTCTGGCGAATAGGGAGGCCAATCCACGCCGCCTCCTGTATGTTTCGGATAGCCCAAAGCAATCACACGATCATCGAAATATTCATTCAGGAAATTAAAGACGTCGGCCGTGCGATGTGGCCGGGCACCATCTTGCATAAACCACGAGGTGTTCGCAGTGTCGTCTAAGGCAGTTTGTACCGCCACAAATCACGAAGAATGTCCAGATAGCGTGATGCAGTAATCGTTTCAGATCTGCAAAATGGGCCAATGACTCCTTTGGAAGAAATGGCGGTCCAGACCAGTACTTTTTGAGGATGCAGGGACGATGGGACTGCAACATGGGGCTTTTCGGTTCCCCATATGCGCCAGTTCTGTTTATTGACGAAGCCGTCCAGGTAAAAATAAGCTTCGTCAGTAAACCTAATGCTGCCCACATGCATATCGCCGTCATCAATCCTGTGCACTATATCGTTAGCGAATGTCTCTCGTGCAGCAATGGTAGCGGCGCTGAGGGGTTGCCGCGTTTGAATTTTGTATGGATAGAGGTGAAAACTCTGGCGCATGAGACGATACGTGGACGTTGGCGTCATTTGGACCGCAGCTGCAACACAGCGAACGGAAACCCGAGGCCGCTGTCGGATCACCTGCTGCACTAGCTGCGCGTTGCCCTCTGTGGTTGCCGTACGCGGTCGCCCTACCTTTCCGGCACGTTCATCCGTCACGTTCCCAGTCCGTTGAAATTTTTCAAACAGATCCTTTATTGTATCGCTTTTCGGTCCTTTGGTTACATTAAACCTCCGTTGAAAACTTCGTCTTGTTGCAACAACACTGTGTTCTAGGCGGTGGAATTCCAACACCAGAAAAATCCTCTGTTCTAAGGAATACACCATGTTGTCTACAGCACACTTGCACGTTGTGAACAGCACACGCTTACAGCAGAAAGACGACGTACAGAATGGCGCACCCACAGACTGCGTTGTCTTCTATATCTTTCACATCACTTGCAGCGCCATCTGTTGTTGAAAATTGTAACTACTGTAATTTCGAAAGTTTGTCCGCCTGAAAATGTACTGTTGTCCCAAGCATATTGCAACAAACGGTGTATTTCTATCGCTGCTCGTTTAGTTTTTATTGCCGTTTCAAATATACCGGTCATTTTTGAAACAACCTGTATATGCACCAAACCAAAGATGGTACACGGCGCAAATATCGATACACATCACTGCTGTCACACATAGAAGGAAGAAGAACCACGACGTAACCGCAACAAGGGCGGGAAACCAAGCACAGATAGACAGCGAAGTTCACGAAAACGCATTGTTGGGAGTGAGCATAGATCAGTTTACTTAAAAACGAAAAATTTTAACGCTGCTGATATATCGCTTTTTAACCGTTTATCAGAAAAAAAATAAAAATACCTGTTATAGCTGACACCAAACCAACACCGAAAAATGCTAGTTATTCAGAACTAAAATGGTATCGGTTCTAACCTATTGGTTTTTCCCATCCCTACGGCAGACGCTTGGAAGACACAAACTATCCATACAAAACCTACTTAGAAAGTTTCTAGACCCAGCTAGGAATATATTACAACCATGTATATATTGCTATCATAGGCATAGCGAAGACAAGATCAGAGTAATTACAGCGTGTACAGAGCCACTGAAGTCTTCATTCTTCCCACGATCTATATTTGAATGGTGTGGAAGAAAACCTCAATAAATGGTACAAAAGCCGTGCAATTCCCAGTGGTTTGCAGCGTCGATGCAACCATGAACTCCATAAATGTGGTATGTGCATCTACAGCTAGAGGTTTGGAAAACAGAAAATAATATATTGTACAAAGACTGAAATCTGAAAACCGACATTCTCGTTGCTCATGTCTGAGTAGAAGATCTGCAGTAGTGAACCACATTTTTGTTCTACATGGGTTCTTTTTTGAAGTGTCCGCCCTGGTAGCTGATTGGTCAGCGCGACGGAATGTCGTACCAACGGGCCCGGGTTCGATTCCCGGCTGGGTCGGAGATTTTCTCTGCTCATGGATGGGATGTTGTGTTGTCCTAATCATCACCATCTCATCCCCATCGAAACGCAAGTTGCCGAAGTGGCGTCAACTCGAAAGACTTGCACCAGGCGACCGGTCTACCCGACGGGAGGCCTTAGTCACGCGACATTTACATTTAAATTTTTTTGAAGCTTAGTCATATGTGCTTCACAGGCAGCAATTTCCCAACGTATGAGGTGTGTGAGAAAAGTATGGAGACTGATTTTTTATGTATCTAGGTTTTTATTATATTATTTTTTTTTTTTGCAAGCGACAATATTGCCCTCTTCGAAGTGGTTCCCTTTGACAGCTACGTACCGACGGAGTCGTTGTTTCCAGTCTTGGCGTCAACGCTGAATACTAGGGCCTTTAACATGTCGTTCATATTCTTTTGAATGTTTTCCAGAGTGCCAAAATGATGTCCTTTTAAGAAATGTTTTTCAATTTTGGAAAAAGGAAAAAGTCACAAGGGCTTTCATCAGGTGAATAGAGGACCGTGGAAGAACAGGAATGCCTCTTGAGGACAAAACTTCCGCAACGGAAGTGGCCGTGTGAAATGGGGCGTTGTCGCGATGCAGCATCCACTTGTCTGCAATGTCCGGTCTCACTCGATTAGCAGTTTTCCTAAGTAATTGAACGATTTCTTTGTAAAACACTTGGTTGACCTTTTGTCCTGAAGAAACAAATTCTTTACACACGATACCCCTACTGTCAAAAAAAAAAAACATTGTTTTGATCTTTTATCTACTCATTGATCTTATGTCAAAGCGGTAGGTGAATCAAAACAAAATGTCCAGATACTCTGTGACCAAAATGGTACTGAAACAGAGGATGACAGACTAAAGGCCGAAACACTAAATGTCTTTTTCCAAAGTTGTTTCACAGAGGAAGATTGCACTGTAGTTCCTTCTCTAGATTGTCGCACAGATGACAAAATGGTAGATATCGAAATAGACGACAGAGGGATAGAGAAACAATTGAAATCGCTCAAAAGAGGAAGGGCCTCTGGACCTCATGGGATACCAGTTCAATTTTACACAGAGTACGCGAAGGAACTTGCCCCCCTTCTTGCAGCGGTGTACCGTAGGTCTCTAGAAGAGCGTAGCGTTCCAAAGGATTGGAAAAGGGCACAGGTCATCCCCGTTTTCAAGAAGGGACGTCGAACAGATGTGCAGAACTGTAGACCTATATCTCTAACGTCGATCAGTTGTAGAATTTTGGAACACGTATTGTGTTCGAGTATAATGACTTTTCTGGAGACTAGAAATCTACTCTGTAGGAATCAGCATGGGTTTCGAAAAAGACGGTCATGTGAAACCCAGCTCGCGCTATTCGTCCACGAGACTCAGAGGGCCATAGACACGGGTTCACAGGTAGATGCCGTGTTTCTTGACTTCCGCAAGGAGTTCGATACAGTTCCCCACAGTCGTTTAATGAACAAAGTAAGAGCATATGGACTATCAGACCAATTGTGTGATTGGATTGAGGAGTTCCTAGATAACAGGACGCAGCATGTCATTCTCAATGGAGAGAAGGCTTCCGAAGTAAGAGTGATTTCAGGTGTGCCGCAGGGGAGTGTCATAGGACCGTTCCTATTCACAATATACATAAATGACCTGGTGGATGACATCGGAAGTTCACTGAGGCTTTTTGCAGATGATGCTGTGGTGTATCGAGAGGTTGTAACAATGGAAAATTGTACTGAAATGCAGGAGGATCTGCAGCGAATTGACGCATGGTGCGGGGAATGGCAATTGAATCTCAATGTAGACAAGTGTAATGTGCTGCGAATGCACAGAAAGATAGATCCCTTATCATTTAGCTACAATATAGCATATCAGCAACTGGAAGCAGTTAATTCCATAAATTATCTGGGAGTACGCATTAGGAGTGATTTAAAATGGAATGATCATATAATGTTGATCGTCGGTAAAGCAGATGTCAGACTGAGATTCATAGGAAGAATTCTAAGGAAATGCAATCCGAAAACAAAGGAAGTAGGTTACAGTACGCTTGTTCGCCCACTGTTTGAATACTGCTCAGCAGTGTGGGACCCGTACCAGATAGGGGTTGATAGAAGATATAGAGAAGATCCAACGGAGAGCAGCGCGCTTCGTTACAGGATCATTTAGTAATCGCGAAAGCGTTACGGAGATGATAGATAAACTCCAGTGGAAGACTCTGCAGGAGAGACGCTCAGTAGCTCGGTACGGGCTTTTGTCAAAGTTTCGAGAACATACCTTCACCGAAGAGTCAAGCAGTATATTGCTCCCTCCTACGTATATCTCGCGAAGAGACCATGAGGGTAAAATCAGAGAGATTAGAGCCCACCCAGAGGCATACCGACAATCCTTCTTTCCACGAACAATACGAGACTGGAATAGAAGGGAGAACCGATAGAGATACTCAAGGTACCCTCCGCCACACACCGTCAGGTGGCTAGCGGAGTATGGATGTAGATGTAGATGTAGATTCGTGCTTCTGTCGCTTGAGTAGATGTGTCGGTGAGTGATTCTTCTCTTTGCCGCCATGTCTCAGCACCGGACGCAAGACATACAGTACTCATCACCTGTGACCACACCACTCAACTATTCGTGGTCAGCCGGCCGAGTTAGCCGAGCGGTTCTAGGCGCTTCAGTCTGGAACCGCGCGACCACTACGGTCGCAGGCTCGAATTCTGCCTCGGGCATGGCTGTGTGTGATGTCCTTAGGTTAGTTAGGTTTAAGTACACTCCTGGGAATTGAAATAAGAACACCGTGAATTCATTGTCCCAGGAAGGGGAAATTTTATTGACACATTCCTGGGGTCAGATACATCACATGATCACACTGACAGAACCACAGGCACATAGACACAGGCAACAGAGCATGCACAATGTCGGCACTAGTACAGTGTATATCCACCTTTCGCAGCAATGCAGGCTGCTATTCTTCCATGGAGACGATCGTAGAGATGCTGGATGTAGTCCTGTGGAACGGCTTGCCATGCCATTTCCACCTGGCGCCTCAGTTGGACCAGCGTTCGTGCTGGACGTGCAGACCGCGTGAGACGACGCTTCATCCAGTCCCAAACATGCTCAATGGGGGACAGATCCGGAGATCTTGCTGGCCAGGGTAGTTGACTTACACCTTCTAGAGCACGTTGGGTGGCACGGGATACATGCGGACGTGCATTGTCCTGTTGGAACAGCAAGTTCCCTTGCCGGTCTAGGAATGGTAGAACGATGGGTTCGATGACGGTTTGGATGTACCGTGCACTATTCAGTGTCCCCTCGACGATCACCAGTGGTGTAGGGCCAGTGTAGGAGATCGCTCCCCACACCATGATGCCGGGTGTTGGCCCTGTGTGCCTCGGTCGTATGCAGTCCTGATTGTGGCGCTCACCTGCACGGCGCCAAACACGCATACAACCATCATTGGCACCAAGGCAGAAGCGACTCTCATCGCTGAAGACGACACGTCTCCATTGGTCCCTCCATTCACGCCTGTCGCGACACCACTGGAGGCGGGGTGCACGATGTTGGGGCGTGAGCGGAAGACGGCCTAACGGTGTGCGGGACAGTAGCCCAGCTTCATGGAGACGGTTGCGAATGGTCCTCGCCGATACCCCAGGAGCAACAGTGTCCCTAATTTGCTGGGAAGTGGCGGTGCGGTCCCCTACGGCACTGCGTAGGATCCTACGGTCTTGGCGTGCATCCGTGCGTCGCTGCGGTCCGGTCCCAGGTCGACGGGCACGTGCACCTTCCGCAGACCACTGGCGACAACATCGATGTACTGTGGAGACCTCACGCCCCACGTGCTGAGCAATTCGGCGGTACGTCCACCCGGCCTCCCGCAAGCCCACTATACGCCCTCGCTCAAAGTCCGTCAACTGCACATACGGTTCACGTCCACGCTGTCGCGGCGTGCTACCAGTGTTAAAGACTGCGATGGAGCTCCGTATGCCACGGCAAACTGGCTGACACTGACGGCGGCGGTGCACAAATGCTGCGCAGCTAGCGCCATTCGACGGCCAACACCGCGGTTCCTGGTGTGTCCGCTGTGCCGTGCGTGTGATCATTGCTTGTACAGCCCTCTCGCAGTGTCCGGAGCAAGTATGGTGGGTCTGACACACCGGTGTCAATGTGTTCTTTTTTCCATTTCCAGGAGTGTAGTTCTAAGTTCTAGGCGACTGATGACTTCAGATGTTAAGTCCCATAGTGCTCAGAGACAGCCATTCGTGGTCATTTGCGGTCCTCTCAAGAGGATCAACGCACACCACTCCTTCGATTGTCCTTCTTCTCAGGCGTGTAGTTTTTCACCACAATTTTGACACAAATCTTCCGCATCTACAAAACTTCGGTCAAACTTTTGATCCACAGTGAAAGTGTTTCTGTTAAACGTCGGCCTGATCTCACAGGAGCACGCAAACGTTTGATGTTTACGTCGGTTTTTGAAGCTGAAGTTGTCCACGAGCGAGGATCATCTTCAACTCGTCCTCGACCTTCCGAGAATGATTTGTCCGAGCGAACAATTTGTGCTCTTGATAAGGAGTGTTCCCCGTAGGCCTGCTCAACTTTTCAAATATCACACTCGTGAATTACCCCAAGTTTAACACAGAACTTGATGGTGTAACGTTTCTCTAACCTCCGCTGTTCCATTTTCATAACATACAAAAAAAAAACAACTTTACTGATGGCTCTCTCAAAAATCACGTGAGGACTGAGCATTTAGATGAGATTTACATACTGGTATACGCAAGTAAAACAACATAGCGTTGTCAGATCGCTCGCACTGTTGTCGTTGTTATTACTTTTCCCCGACAACTCGTAGATGTACTGTTCTCTTATTTGTAAAATTAATAGTTCTTTCGCTGTAGTGCTAAACTACCTTGATGAATTCCTCGAATTCATCAACCAAATCATTGCAAACACCTTGTACCAGGAGGCATACTGATGACACATGCACTATGTAGGAATAAGAGAAACTTCTGTATGAATCGCCATTGGCCGAAATGTGAAGGGTGATCGCCGCTCTGCTTGTAACCGATCTACAGTCAATCGAACTGGTATAGTCAAACAGTTTTTGAGCAACGTATTCAACATCGTGCTTCTGCTTTCTGTAACACGTATGTAACCAGGATCGGTTCACAAGTTGAAGTTTCGGAGGCAGATCGCTTATTTAAAAAATAAATACATCTAAGAAGTCCAAGTTCATTTCTTGTTACATGATAATCCAAGAGGGCCACAGCTACTTGCAGTACGTATCTCGCTTTCGTCCACTCTGGTCCAGAAACGTATTGCCGCATACATTGCCGGGGAATAGCGGCCTAAAGTGTGTACGTGGCAGAAAATAGTGTGGGCGCACTGTTGGCGGACAACATTATCAGGATACATTGTTAGCAATATGCAACATTCATGGCCCGTGTACCGTACTTCTAGAGACGCGCTGGAGAACTGGGTAACAAAATTAGGGTAGAAACGTGATGAACAGAGGCTTGCAAGCTACAATCCTTCCTGTTGTTGTTGTTGTTGTGGTCCTCAGTCCTGAGACTGGTTTGATGCAGCTCTCCATGCTACTCTATCCTGTGCGAGCTGCTTCATCTCCCAGTACCTACTGTAGCCTACATCCTTCTGAATCTGCTTAGTGTATTCATCTCTTGGTCTGCTTCTACGATTTTTACCCTCCACGCTGCCCTCCAATACTAAATTGGTGATCCCTTGATGCCTCAGAACATGTAGTACCAACCGATCCCTTCTTCTAGTCAAGTTGTGCCACAAACTATTACCCAATTCTATTCAATACATCCTCATTAGTTATGCGATCTATCCATCAAATCTTCAGCATTCTTCTGTAGCACTACATTTCGAAAGCTTCTATTCTCTTCTTGTCCAAACTATTTAACGTCCATGTTTCACTTCCATCATGGCTACACTCCATACAAATACTTTCAGAAACGACTTCCTGAAACTTAAATCTCTACTCGATGTTAACAAATTTCTCTTCTTCAGAAACGCTTTCCTTGCCATTGCCAGTCTACATTTTATATCCTCCCTACTTCGACCATCATCAGTTATTTTGCTCCCCAAATAGTAAAACTCCTTTACCTCTTTAAGTGTCTCATTTCCTAATCTAATTCCCTCAGCATCGCCCGACTTAATTCGACTACATTCCATTATCCTCGGTTTGCTTTTGTTGATGTTCATCTTATATCCTCCCTTCAAGACACCATCCATTCCGTTCAACTGCTCTTCCAAGTCCGTTGCTGTCTTTGACAGAATTACAATGTCATCGGCGAACCTCAAAGTTTTTATTTCTTCTCCATGGATTTTAATACCTACTCCAAATTTTTCTTTTGTTTCGTTTACTGCTTGCTCAATATACAGATTGAATAACATCGGGGAGGTGCTACACCCCTGTCTCACTCCCTTCCCAACCACTGCTTCTCTTTCATGTCCCTCGACTCTTATAACTGCCATCTGGCTTCTGTACAAATTGTAAATAGTCTTCCGCTCGTTGCATTTTACCCCTGCCACCTTCAGAATTAGAGAGGGAGTATTCCAGTCAACACTGTCGAAAGCTTTCTCTAAGTCTACAAATGCTAGAAACGAAGGTTTGCCTTTCATAACCTGTCTTTGAAGATAAGTCGTAGGGTCAGTTTTGCCTCACGTGTTCCAAAATTTCTACGGATCCCAAACTGATCTTCCCCGAGATCGGCTTCTACCAGTTTTTCCATTCGTCTGTAAAGAATTCGCGTTAGTATTTTGCAGCCGTGACTTATTAAACTGATAGTTCAGTAATTTTCACATCTGTCAACACCTGCTTTCTTTGGGATTGGAATTATTATATTCTTCTTGAAGTCTGAGGGTATTTCGTCTGTCTCATACATTTTGCTCACCAAATGGTAGAGATTTGTCAGGACTGGGTCTCCCAAGGATGTCAGTAATTCTAATGGAATGTTGTCTACTCCGGGGGCCTTGTTTCGACTCAACTCTTTCAGTGCTCTGTCAAACTTTTCACGCAGTATCGTATCTCCCATTTCATCTTCATCTACATCCTCTTCCATTTCCATAATATTGTCCTCAAGTACATCGCCCTTGTATAGACCCTCTATATACTCCTTCCACCTTTCTGCTTTACCTTCTATGCTTAGAATTGGGATTCCATCTGAGCTCTTGATATTCATACGTGGTTCTCGTTTCTCCAAACGTCTCTTTAATTTTCCTGTAGGCAGTATCTATCTTACCCCTAGTGAGATAATCCCCTACATCCTTAGATTTGTCCTCTAGCCATCCCTGCTTAATCATTTTGCGCTGCCTGTCGATCTCATTTTTGAGACGTTTGTATTCCTTTTTGCCTGCTTCATTTACTGCATTTATATATTTTCTCCTTTCATCAATTAAATTCAATATTTCTTCTGTTACCCAAGGATTTCTACTAGCCCTCGTCTTCTTACCTACGTGATCCTCTGCTGCCTTCACTACTTCGTCCCTCAAAGCTACCCCTTCTTGTTCGCATTTATATATTTTCTCCTTTCATCAATTAAATTCAATATTTCTTCTGTTACCCAAGGATTTCTACTAGCCCTCGTCTTCTTACCTACGTGATCCTCTGCTGCCTTCACTACTTCGTCCCTCAAAGCTACCCATTCTTCTTCTACTGTATTTCTTTTCCCCATTCCTGTCAATTGTTCCCTTATACTCTCCCTGAAACTCTGTACAACCTCTGGTTCTTTCAGTTTATCCAGGTCCCATCTCCTTAAATTCCCAGCTTTTTGCAGTTTCTTCAGTTTTAATCTACCATTCATAAACAATAGAGTGTGCTCAGTTTCCACATCTGCCCCTGGAAATGTCTTACAATTTAAAACCTGGTTCCTAAATCTCTGTCTCACCATTATATAATCTATCTGAAACCTGTCAGTATCTCCAGGTTTCTTCCATGTATACAACCTTCTTTCATGATTCTTGAACCAAGTGTTAGCTATGATTAAGTTATGCTCTGTGCAAAATTCTACTAGGCGGCTTCCTCTTTCATTTCTTACCACCAGTCCATATTCACCTATTTCGTTTCCTTCTCTTCCTTTTCCTACTGTCGAATTCCAGTCATCCATGACTATTAAATTTTCGTCTCCCTTCACTACCTGAATAATTTCTTTTATCTCATCATACATTCCATCAATTTCTCCATCATCTGCAGAGCTAGTTGGCATATAAACTTGTACTACTGTAGTAGGCGTGTGATTCGTGTCTATCTTGGCCGCCACAATAATGCGTTCACTATGCAGTTTGTAGTAGCTTACCCGCACTCCTATTTTTTTTTATTCATTATTACACCTACTCCTGCATTGCCCCTATTTGATTTTGTACTTATAACTCTGTATTCTCCTGACCAAATGTCTTGTTCCTCCTGCCACCGAACTTCGCTATTTCCCACTATATCTAACATTAACCTAGCCATTTCCCTTTTTAGATTTTCTAACGTACCTACCCGATTAAGGAATGAGACATTCCACGCTCCGATCCGTAGAACGCCAGTTATCTTTCCCCTGATAACGACGTCCTCTTGAGTAGTCCCCGTCCGGAGATCCGAATGGGGGACTATTTTACCTCCGGAATATTTTACCCAAGAGGACGCCATCATCATACAGTAAATCTGCATGCCCTCGGGAAAAATTACGGCCGTAGTTTCCCCTTGGTTTCAGCCGTTCGCAGTAGCAGCACAGCAGGGCCGTTTTGGTTAGTTTTACAAGGCCAGATCAGTCAATCATCCAGACTGTTGCCCCTGCAACTACTGAAAAGGCTGCTGCCCCTCTTCAGGAACCACACGTTTGTCTGGCCTCTCAACAGGTACCCCTCCGTTGTGGTTGCACCTACGGTACGGATATCTGTATCACTGAGGCACGCAAGCCTCCCCACCAACGGCAAAGTCTATGATTCATGGGGAGGGGGGAGGGGGGGGGGACATTCTTCCTATGCTCATAATTACGTGTGATGAGAAGAAATCCTAGTACACAATGACGGCGGGTATTTCGAAGTCTAAGGAGGTCACACCACGAGTGAAAGCACGACGATTGGACGAAACCATGATTGCTCTCCTTTCTTTATTTGTTAGTTGCCGTTATTTCACATCACCTGCGCCTTGCAAAAATATCAATACTTATTTTATAGTGCATTAAAAACGGTAAGACAAGTTGTGAAGACAGCACCAGCAAAGGTCGCTAGGTCGTGGGTCGATCGAAAGATCAGCTAAAACCAAACATTTTTCGAATGCTGACGTAAACAGTTCGAGGAGTAAGACTCGTGCTCAAGCAAAGCGATAACAGTAAGGCCACATTTCATTATCGCCACCTAGTTATTGTTAGATATTTGCGTCTGGTGTTCGATCTAAACTGAAATTTCTCTCAGCGTATTTATTTCATGCGGCCGTTGCACAAAAACAAATACAATAAGAGGAGAGAGAGAGAGAGATTGAAGGGAAGAACAATGTCGCAAAATCAATACTACGTGATGTTCCGCCGATATCGCCGGGTGACTTTAGAAGCGTTGCGATCGCACTGGTATCAATATAAAGCACCGACGTGTTTCATGCCTCAAAGAGTCCGCTCTGTTTACAACTCCCAGTATCGATATCAGCGGAGCGTGTAGTTGGAGATACGACGGTCGACCGTATCGAGAACGTCAGATAGGCAACAGGGAAAAATACCAGCGGCCCGATATGCGCATCTTTTCCGTAAAGACGTTTATCGCTGGCAAGCACATTTGTTGTGCTATGGCAGCCGGAGACAGCCATGTAGGAAGAAGCGAATGTCGTAAAAGCTATCGCGACTCACGGATCGCAGAATCTCGATTTCCTTAAAGAAAAAGGAAACAGCCTCGGTTTAGAAGCCGTGCAAGAATGGAAGAAGAAAATATTTTCTGTGTGTGTGTGTGTGTATGTGTGTGTGTGTGTGTGTGTGTGTGTGTGTGTATACTAATATCACACAGTTGTCGCGAAGTTTCACAGTTGTGTTTGCGATTCCCTATCCACAATCAATTATAATTAATTAGATCACAACAAAACCTTGGCTTACTAAAGGAATAAAAATATACTGTAACCACAAAAGGGAACAGTATCTAACAACAAGAAATAGTAATGACCCAGAAACAGCCAATTATTATAAAAACTACTGTGCTACATTAAGAAAGGTTATTAAAAAGTCCAGAAGCATGTGCATCATGTCTGAGATTAATACCTCTGATAACAAAATCAAAACAATTTGGAATATTATTAGAAGGGAGACAGGAGAACCAAGAGTACAGGACGACGGCGTCACCATCAAAGCGAATGGGAACTTGATAAATAAGAAGCCGGAAGTCGAAAACATTTTGAATAATCATTTTTTAAATGTTGTAGAGAAAATAGGATCTAAATGTTCATTAGAAGAAGCAAGGCAGTTAATGGAAGAGGCCTTACGCAAACCATTTGATACAATTCAAATTCCACCCACCTCTCCTTCTGAAATTAGGAAGATAATAAACTCTCTCAAGAACAAAAGCTCACATGGAATTGATGGCATTTCCAGCAGGATAATTAAAAGCTTGTTCCCAAGAAATAAGTGGGATTCTTAGCCACATATGTAATAGTTCTCTGAAGCAGGGTATTTTCCCAGATAGACTGAAGTATGCTATTGTTAAACCACTGCATAAAAAAGGGGATACGTCTGATTTCAACAACTACCACCTAATCTCTCTTCTGACTGCCTTATCCAAAATTCTTGAAAAAGTAATGTACTGTAGAGTAGCTTAACACCTATGTAAAAATAAAGTTTTAACAAAATGTCAGTTTGGTTTCCAGAAGGGGTTTTCAACGGAAAATGCTATATATACTTTCACTAATGAAATATTAAATGCTCTGTGTAACTGGAAGTCACCCGTTGGGATTTTTGGTGATCTATCAAAGGTTTTTGATTGTGTAAATCAAGGAATACTTCTAGATAAGCTCAAGTACTGTGGTATGAATGGGACAATGCTTAAATGGATTAAATCATACCTAACTGGAAGAGTGCAGAAAGCTGAAATAAACAGTTCACATAATATGCAAAAAACTGGTGATTTCTCAAACTGGGGAAGAATTAAGAATGGGGTGCTGCAAGGTTCGGTCTTGGGTCCTCTGCTGTTCTTAATATACACTCCTGGAAATGGAAAAAAGAACACATTGACACCGGTGTGTCAGACCCACCATACTTGGGAGAGGGCTGTACAAGCAATGATCACACGCACGGCACAGCGGACACACCAGGAACCGCGGTGTTGGCCGTCGAATGGCGCTAGCTGCGCAGCATTTGTGCACCGCCGCCGTCAGTGTCAGCCAGTTTGCCGTGGCATACGGAGCTCCATCGCAGTCTTTAACACTGGTAGCATGCCGCGACAGCGTGGACGTGAAGCGTATGTGCAGTTGACGGACTTTGAGCGAGGGCGTATAGTGGGCATGCGGGAGGCCGGGTGGACGTACCGCCGAATTGCTCAACACGTGGGGCGTGAGGTCTCCACAGTACATCGATGTTGTCGTCAGTGGTCGGCGGAAGGTGCACGTGCCCGTCGACCTGGGACCGGACCGCAGCGACGCACGGATGCACGCCAGGACCGTAGGATCCTACGCAGTGCCGTAGGGGACCGCACCGCCACTTCCCAGCAAATTAGGGATACTGTTGCTCCTGGGGTATCGGCGAGCACCATTCGCAACCGTCTCCATGAAGCTGGGCTACGGTCCCGCACACCGTTAGGCCGTCTTCCGCTCACGCCCCAACATCGTGCAGCCCGCCTCCAGTGGTGTCGCGACAGGCGTGAATGGAGGGACGAATGGAGACGTGTCGTCTTCAGCGATGAGAGTCGCTTCTGCCTTGGTGCCAATGATGGTCGTATGCGTGTTTGGCGCCGTGCAGGTGAGCGCCACAATCAGGACTGCATACGACCGAGGCACACTGGGCCAACACCCGGCATCATGGTGTGGGGAGCGATCTCCTACACTGGCCGTACACCACTGGTGATCGTCGAGGGGACACTGAATAGTGCACGGTACATCCAATCGTTCTACCATTCCTAGACCGGCAAGGGAACTTGCTGTTCCAACAGGACAATGCACGTCCGCATGTATCCCGTGCCACCCAACGTGCTCTAGAAGGTGTAAGTCAACTACTCTGGCCAGCAAGATCTCCGGATCTGTCCCCCATTGAGCATGTTTGGGACTGGATGAAGCGTCGTCTCACGCGGTCTGCACGTCCAGCACGAACGCTGGTCCAACTGAGGCGCCAGGTGGAAATGGCATGGCAAGCCGTTCCACAGGACTACATTCAGCATCTCTACGATCGTCTCCATGGGAGAATAGCAGCCTGCATTGCTGCGAAAGGTGGATATACACTGTACTAGTGCCGACATTGTGCATGCTCTGTTGCCTGTGTCTATGTGCCTGTGGTTCTGTCAGTGTGATCATGTGATGCATCTGACCCCAGGAATGTGTCAATAAAGTTTCCCCTTCCTGGGACAATGAATTCACGGTGTTCTTATTTCAATTTCCAGGAGTGTATATTAATGACTTGCCATTGTATATTTACGAAGATGCAAAATTGGTACTTTTTGCCGATGATACAAGTATAGCTATCACACCCGACAGACAAGAATTAACTGGTGAAATTGCAAACGATGTTTTTCATAAAATCATTAAGTGGTTCTCTGCAAAGGGGCTCTCATTAAACTTTGACAATACACAGTATATACAGTTCCACACAGTAAATGACACCATTAATAAATATAGACTTCGATCAGAAATCCGTAGCTAAGGTAGAATATTCAAAATTTCTAGGTGTATGCATTGATGAGGGGTTGAACTGAGGATCTGCTGAAACGTTTGAGTTCAGCTACTTATGCTATTAGGGTCATTGCAAATTTTGGCGATATAGATCTGTGTAAATTAGCTTACCACGCCTATTTTCATTCTCTGCTTTCGTATAGCATCATATTTTGGGGTAACTCATGATTGAGTAAAGGAGTGTTCGTTGCACAAAAGCGTGTAATCAGAATAATTGCTGGAGCTCATCCAAGATCATCCTGCAGACACTTGCTTAAAGAGCTAGAAATCTTCACTGTAGCTTCACAATATATATATTCAATTATGAAATTTGTTATTAACAATCCGAACGAATTCAAAAGTAATAGCACTGTACATGGCTACAACACTAGGAGAAAGGATGATCTTATGCTGGCACAAAAGTCTTTGGTCACTTACTTAATAGCATCAAAAGTCTGACAGATAGCCATATAGCAATTAAAAGGAAATTAAAAGAATTTCTTAATGGTAACTCCTTCTACTCATTAGATGAATTTTTGGATATAGTAAGTGGGTAATTTCCCAACCCCCACAAAAAAATTGAGTGTCATGTAAAATTTTGTCTAACGTAATATCTTGTATGGACACCTTTTATTAACGTGACATGTTCCACATCATTACGAAGTGTCGTATTCATGATCTATGGAACAAGTACTAATCTAATCTAATCTGCATTCCATTCACGTATTTTACCTTTAGGATATCTAGTCACAAATGCAAATATAAAGAAACTACGGAACTTCCATGTTTCAGTAATATATCATTACTAAATACAAAAACTGGATAGTGTAAGTAATCTTGCTCACATAGCGAAGTCAGAAACCAAGTACAGAGTTCACAAAACTACTCATAATTACTCTAAGAATAGTTGTTATTGAACGTGTTTAATCATACGCCCTTTGTATTCAAAACCACATATTCACGTACACTACAAAATAAGCTCTGTTGACATCAGCGAGGTTTCATCATGACAGCGTAGGTCTTTCGAAGCTACGCTCAGTAACTAACTGTATCGATGAAAAATTGATTGTCGTTCTTGAGTGGACTAATACATTCCATTCTTAATCTATTCTAAAAATAGCTTTTCACAACTTTCTCTTGGGATAGTAGCAGAAAACAGGAATAAGAAATAAACTTTAATAGGAATTAGATATTCGGAGATGGTTATTTCATCTAGTTTGCGTCGTAACATCTTCAACACACGAAGACGTTAAGAAAATAATTTTTCAGCCTGTCGATTGCTGTTTACTAAGATTACCGATTTCAGGCAACGGAGACTATGTTCAGATCCGTTATAAAGTTAAAAGCAAATGGCAACTAGGAACATAATGCTTATTTTTAGGTATTATAGTAATATTAATAAGAAATTCCAGTTACTTACAAAAACAAATGTTTTATAATTCAGGCTATCATATATGGAGGCACGCTGCCCCATCGTATAAAGACGCTATCAGTTTCACAGACATATATACCAAAAACAAACTTGTTACTATCCCTTTATATTACAAAATGAGGGACAATGGTTGAAACCGGTAATCTTGAAATAAGAAACGGCGATCATCAGACTAAAGGAAAGTGTTATTTTTTCTACGGAAGTAAGACTCGTGGATCAATCCTTACGAACAAGTATGTCCAGTTACGCATGATTGCATCAGTTTTCTCCCTCCGGTGATTTATTTATTGTTGTTATTTTCTAATGATCAAACTTTCTGTTTAATAACTAGCCACGCATCAGTGGGTGGAAGTCGCCGATAAACATCGTTATTTTTTGCGTCTTCCATCAGTTGTAACACCACTAAAATGCAGTGAACAACGATTTCAATTTGTGCAATTATTACACATAGAGCTGCCAATTTTAACTATAGCCAAAACTGGATAACATAAAACTGAGTTATTATTATTATCATTACTATTCACAACACATAACACAATAAATACAATATAGCTGCTGCAACAAACTGGTTTTTTAACACGAAACTTGCTATAAATACTGCGAATTCAGCCATTTCTGCGAGCCTCTAGTTTCTTTGATAATTATATTTTGAATTTATACTTCTTTTCTGATAACACAGCTAAAACAAGTTCTTTCCAGTTGTCGGATTTGACGAATGTGGAAAATTCAGCACGTTTCATACGGTACTTAAAATTCACAAATAGCTCGGCTTTCAGCGTTTCCACTTTCAGTATGTTTCTTTAATTGCTCCAGATATTTAGCATCACACTGAAAATCTATTCTACAAATGCACTGGACAGTGCCACTGCTAGAACATGTTGAACAACTTTCAGCTAATTATGTGATATGCATGTCTTAAAAAATTTCACCCATTTGTTTGAAATGTTTGAGTCTGGTAAGTCCATTCAGTGCACATATTTCAGAAAACAGTTCACTACCATTTATATTTATGTCGAAATAATCTATGTAAGTTTCATTATGTTCTCCGTTTTAAAGGGCTCTTCAAGATATAACTGAGAGCTAAGCTTGAAAATTGAATCATCACGGAAGTACAACTATTTTTCTGGATATTTCAGAATCCTAGTATAGCACTTACTGAGCTTCTCTGACAAACTTTGCTTTTTCATATTGCGGACATTTTTTCAGCTCTTGTAATTCCTTGAATATTTATGTTCACAGCTTTAGGAATACAGATTATATTTCAGTTATGTGTGTATATTCACATTTCAAGTGGTTACACATTCCAGGTGTTTTATGGATGTATTAAATAAATGTAGAACATTATGGACAAAATAACTGTAAATCTCTAGGACTTCATCGTCCACTTCGCTGTCGCTTTCATGAGCTACGAATGTCCAAATAAGTTTGGCAGTATTGTCTTCACCCTGGCTTAAAAAATAGGACTTCAACAGTGGCCAGTTCTGGGGCAATCTATCTACAGCACTGGAAGAAAACTCATTAAATACCTTAACCACCAACGATTCGACATCGTTTGACAGTAGTTTCAGTCCATATTTCGCAGTATTGTGTAGTATATGCACGTGACAATGTCCTGCAATAAGATGTGGTGCTTTAAACATTTTTTCAACCAAACGAAAACAGACTGGTTTTTCCTGTAATTTACGGAATGGTTATCCGCACCATAAGCGACTAGTTGAGATTCTGGAAGACCAGTCTGAATGATGCTCTCTTTAGGCTTCTTGGCTATAGAGACTGATGTTTCGTCACTGTCTTCATAAAAATCTATAACAGTTGAAGCCGTTCCCATTTCTTGCTCAAAGTACCGAATATAAACTGGAAATAACTTGATATTTCCTTTCACTACATCAATCAGCTGCGAGCATTTATGAGCATGCTTGGCGCGTTCATTTTTTCGACAGCGGTATTCCTTTTAAAATTAGTAGGTATTTATGGCAAGCACCTATAATAAAATGAAAATCCGACATTGTCACCGTTTTTTTTTTTTTTTTTTTTGACACTATGTAATATAACTGACTGTCCAGAAGAACAAATAGACATGCACTGATATTGTAACTCTGCTTTACTGTTCACGTGGAAGTGGCATGCAGCTGTCAAAAGAATATACAAGGTGTTGTTGGCATGTCTTTCCTAGTCCGTTCTTATAGGAGAGGTCTTCAAATGACATTGTGACAAAGGACGCCGCGGTGTAATAAAACTACAAAGCCTCTTTCACCTCTTTGACAAGCTTCTCGAACAAATGAACGCGCCAATATATATTAAAATACACTGGAATTTGTTGTGATAAATTCACATGCTCCCAACTTGTGGCACAATCTGATACAAAATACTGAACCCAAACAATACTGAAGTTTAAAAGTTTAACTAACTCCATTTTCATTAGTTGGTTTTTGTAAAAAAATTTTAAAAAAATGAAATTAGGAAATGTGAATTTAACCTAATTTAAAGGGGCCCCAAAACCGGACTTTTGACACCGTTTTTATTTGAGAAACGGACTGTCCTGTCTAAAACCAGACTGTTGGCAACCCTGATTCCATGAAAATGTACGATAGCGTTAGTCAGTCAATATTTATTTCCAGTTTTTCCCCTTGCTGGTCTTTTTGCTCTTTTCAGTGAAGGTACATGTTGTTGTGGTGGTGTTCAGAGACTGGTTTGATGTAAAAGGGCTCCGAGCACTATGGGACTTAATATCTGAGGTCATCAGTCCCCTAGAACTTAGAACTACTTTAACCTAACTAACCTAAGGACATCACACACACCCATGCCCGAGGCAGAACTCGAACCTGTGACCGTAGCAGTTGTGCGGTTCCGGACTGAAGCGCCTAGAAACGCTCGGCCACCGCGGCCGGCTGGTTTGATGCAGCTCTCCATGCTACTCTGTCCTGTGCAAGTCTCTCCATCTCCGAGTAACTACGCAGCCTAAATCCTTCTGAATCTGCTTATTGTATACATCTCTTAATCTCCCTCCACAATTTTTGCCCTACACGGTTCCCTCCGGTACTAAGTTGGAGATCGCTTGATGCCTCAGTACGTGTCCTACCAACCGATCCCTTCTTCTAGTCAAGCTGTGTCACAAATTCCTCTTGTCCCCAATTTTACTCAGTAGCTCCTCATTATTTACGTGATCTACCCAGCATTCTTTTGTACCACCACATTTCGAAAGCTTCTATTCTCTTCTTGTCCAAACTATTTATTGTCCCATGTTTCACTTCCATACATGGCTACACTCCATACAAATACTTCCAGAAACGACTTCCTGAAACTTAAATCTCTACTCGATGTTAAAAAATTTCTCTTCTTCAGAAACGCTTTCCTTGCCATTGCCAGTCTACATTTTATAACCTCTCTACTTCGACCATCATCAGTTATTTTGCCCCCCATATAGCAAAACTCATTTACTACTTTAAGTGTCTCATTTCCTAATCTAATTCCCTCAGCATCGCCCGACTTAATTCGACTACATTCCATTATCCTCGGTTTGCTTTTGTTGATGTTCATCTAACATCATCGTTTCAAGACACTGTCCATTCCGTTCAACTGCTCTTCTAAGTCCGTTGCTGTCTTTGACAGAATTACAGTGTCATCGACAACGAACCTCAAACTTTTTATTTCTTCTCCATGGATTTTAATACCTACTCCGAAGTTTTCTTTTGTTTCGTTTACTGCTTGCTCAATATACAGATTGAATAACATCGGGGAGAGGCTACTACCCTGTCTCACTCCCTTGTCAATCACTGCTCCCCTTTCGTGCCCCTCGACTCTTACAACTGCCATTTGGTTTCTGTACAAATTTTAAATAGCCTTTCTCTCGTTGTATTTTACTCCTGCCACCTTCAGAATTAGAGAGGGATTATTCCAGTCAACACTGTCAAAAGCTTTCTCTAAGTCTACAAATGCTAGAAACGTAGGTTTGCCTTTCATAACCTGTCTTTGAAGATAAGTCGTAGGGTCAGTTTTGCCTCGTGAGCTCCACAATTTCTACTGAATACAAACTGATCTTCCTCGAGGTCGGCTTCTATCAGTTTTTCAATTCGTCTGTAAAATACAGTAAGTAATAAATAGCTGTCAGATCGGTAACATTTATAAACTGTAAGGTGATGACACTACAAAAGTACGATTGAAATATTATTGTTAATGAGCTTCTTCTGTTTTTATTTTTTGGGCAGAATTCTAGAGTAAATGATAAGAAGGTTTACGAGAAAATGAGTTTTTAATGTGAGAAAGTTACGTTTAAAACTAGTTTAACGCCCCCTTAATCGATTTAGATAAATCTGTGAAAAGCTAAATCTACACCTTTGGGTGGAGACTTACTCTGGCGGCGTAGCGGCCTCCCGAAGGAAATGCGATGGGGGCGGCATTGGATTCATTGTACGATCTCGACGTTTAGTTACTGACGACAATGTGAATAGTAACCTCTCCTTCAGTGAGAGCTACCGCTCTCATTTAGGCAACTGTCCGTGCCAGATTTCAGCAGGCCAATGTTCGTCCATGTGCAGCGAGGAAAGTGGAAGTTTTTATTTGAAGAAAGATAGGTAGAAATACTTGACTCGCACATGTGTTCTTGTGTCCCCGAGCTCATCGAACATATCAAGGGCGTGTCTGGGTAGCAATAAGCTCTTTTTAATTCCATATCACAATATTCAGAACCCTCCATTCAACACCTTTCTAAATTCTCAAAGTCAGATGTTACGTACATTTCTGCAATCGTCGTCACAGAAACTAGATGACAGCTATAAGAGTCGAGGGATACGAAAGGGAAGCAGTGGTTGAGAAGTGAATGAGACAGGGTTGTAGCCTATCGCCGATGTTATTCAATGTGTATACTGAGAGAGCAGTAAAGGAAAAAAAGAAAAATTGGAGTCGGAATTAAAATCCATGGAGAAGAAATGAAAAGCTCTGAGGTTTGCCGATGACACTGTTATTCTGTCAGAGACAGCAAAGAACCTGGATGAGCAGTTGAACGGAATGGATGGTATCTTGAAAGGAGGATATAAGATGAACATCAACAAAAGCAAAACGAGGATAATGGAATGTAGTCGAATTAAATCAGCTGATAGTGGGGGAGTTAGATAAGGAAACGAGATACTTAAAGCAGTAGATGAGATTTGCTGTCTGGGCAGAAAAGTAACTGATTGTGGTCGAAGTAGAGAGGATAAAATACATAGACACGTTTATGAAGAAGAGAAATTTGTTAACATGGAGTATAGATTTAAGTGTCAGGAAAACTTTTCTGAAAGTATTTGTATGGAATGTGAGAGGTGGCAGGAGCCCCCCTCTCATATTTCTGTCTTACTCTGAGTAATTCGATTTTCCTCTCTAATTGCATGTGGTGAAAAGTTGCTATTCCTTCACACGCGGACTTCCCACACAGCATCTCTCGTCACCCGGGTGGTCCAGTGACACTGGAGTTCTGCTGAGCTTGAAAGGGTTAAGGCGACGGGTGTGAGGGAATCGAGTGGATGCTTTCCAGACGCCAACATTCTCATAAGAGCGGGAGCGACATCCCGAAAGGGGCCAGAAGGAGCGGATGGGCTAGAGATTCCGTTACTTCGCAGAAACTTAGTGAAAACACTTTCTGGCGGGCTACCATCGAGGCGTGGGAATGACTTGTGTTCCCAGGCAGTCTTGGAGGGCAAATTCCCGCGTTTTCTGCAAAATCGTAACTGTGATTGGCTTGCTCAGGGCATAGCTCCGTGACGTAGCAAAATCGGCGCAGAAATTGGCGCCAAGAATCTCCATTGGTGGACTAGTAGCGTTCCGGCAATAGAGCGGAACTTTCCGTCGGTTTTCGAGTTGATGATTGGAACGTTTAACCACAGCCACTGTCGTGGTGGCGGGATTGTTCTGTGTTCGGCTTGTACGGGTGCTCTTGAGAGAGTCGGCTCTCGCCTTTCGGTCGGAGTAGATTACAAGACTGAGCTCTCGCTGCTCTGGACAGCCTGCCTTCCGTTGGCTGTCTAATATACTTTCATTTAATTGTAACTGTTTGACGAAGTTGCTGAAGTTTCGACTTCAACGTAACTTTCCGAGTACAGTTGGCAATTAAGCGTTCTGCGTACAAGCGGCCTATGTTGTCCGTCTTGAGCAGTTTTGGCTGACGTCGACTGTATCGGACTTACTGTGTGACTTCGCTTGTTAAAATCAATCACTGTACCGTCAGTGATTGTGTGGCGAGCCTTCTTCGTCTCCCTCAGAGGCGAATTTGTATTGATAGGAAGTCTTTCGTCTGGAACAACCAGACCAGGATAATTTGTTTCGGGCTATACTCGCGACATCATCATCACCACGACGGGACGTCGAAGCAACCAGCCATCGCTTCCGGTACGCCATATCGTGTCCTTGCAGTTAAGAAGACAGCTTGGTAACGTATGTCCGCAGCACCGGCAGATTAGAGAATTTGCTCTGTGATAATCAGAGCTCAGCAGAGCGCGCCTGTTCCTGTCTTTTCTTACGTGGGTCTGTCTTGGATGTTCATTGCCTGAGTTCTCACTACTGTAGCAGCAATCAATGTTGGGTTGGCTGGGTGTTTCTCTTAAGATTTGAGTTGCAAGGAATTGGCTCCACATACCACTTGGTCATAAACGTCACTAGCTAGTTTATGGACAACTTCACCGTCATAGCATTTATTTAAGTATCCAATTTGACGTATTGTAAATGTTTCATGTGTTCTGTTTATTATTATGAGTTTAGTCATAACAAATCAAATTGTTATTTTGGACAGCACTTTCATTCTGTGGATCGGTAAAGCAACCCTTTCATTAAAGGTCCCGAGTTCGAGACTCGGTCGGGCACACAGTTTTAATCTGCCAGGACGTTTCAACCCTTTCATTTCTCACTACGTTAATGAAACTTTGCCGTATCAAATTAATTTATTGCAGGTGCCAAACTCTTTTCTACTCCACTTGCAAGGTCGATTACAGTCATTTTGCGTTTCTTCTTAATCCATGTGCAACAGCAAAAGTCGGAGTTAGAAAGGGGAGCTTAGAGCATCACTTCCATATGAAGATTCTAGAAGAATTTAGTGTTAAATGCACTGCTAGCCCCGGCACCTCGCAAGTGTAGCCATGTATGGAAATGAAACGTGGACAATAAATAGTTTGGACAAGAAGGGAATAGTAGCTCTTGAAATGATCGTGCTACAGAAGAATTCTGAAGATTAGGTGGGAAAATCACGTAAATAAAGAGGAGGCACTGAACATAATTGGGGAGAAGAGGAATTTGTGGCACAACTTGACTAGAAGAAGGATTCGTTGGTAGAACACATTCTGAGACATCAAGGGACCACCAGTTTGCTTTTGGAGGGAAACGTGTAGGGTAAAAATCGTAGAGGGAGTCCAAGAGGTGTATACACTAAGCAGATTCAGTAGTTGCCCGGAAATGAAGAGGCTTGCACAGGGTTGAGTAGCATGGAGAGCTGCATCAGACTAGTCTCTGGACTGAAGTCCACAACGACAACAGTTACTTGTCAAAGAAGCAAGTTTCATACGAGCACGAGAGAGGAAATAGGGACAGAAATTCTACAGGGGAAAAAGTTTTGCTATATCGAAGCTAGAATAAGGAGAAGGAAAAAGACAATAAGTTAAAGAAATGTGTTAAAGGAACAAGTTAGTCAAGAAAAAGCAGAAACGTAATTTCGAGACAATATGAGCAGTCAGAGGAAACATTTTAAAGGAAAGGTATTATAGAAAATCAGAGTATTCCAACGAACGATAAGTTATCGATCGACAGGTTAGAAATTAATGCAAAAACAGAATGAGAAGAGCGGAATTTGGAATACGATATGATGAAGCTGAGAACGAGAGAAAAGTGGCAATGAGATCAGTTTTTCTCCTGTTTCCGTGTGTATTATACAGGGTGATTCAAAAAGAATACAATAACTTTAGGAATTTAAAACTCTACAACGACAAAAGGCAGAGTTAAGCACTACCTGTCGGCGAATTAAGGGAGCTATAAAGTTTCATTTAGTTGTACATTTGTTCGCTTGAGGCGCTGTTGACTAGGCGTCAGCGTCAGTTGATGCTAAGATGGCGACCACTCAACAGAAAGCTTTTTGTGTTATTGAGTACGGCAGAAGTGAATCGACGAGAATCCGCGGGAAACAACTCAGTATGAACGTGACTCGCCTAAGGTGAACGTTTTCTGTGCCATTTCAGCCAATAAAGTTTTTGGTCCCTTTTTCTTCGAAGGTGCTACTGTAACTGGACTACAGTATCTGGAGATGTTAGAGAATTGGCTGTTCCCTCAGCTCGAACAAGAAGCACAACAATTCATATTTCAGCAGGATGGAGCGCCACCACATTGGCACTTATCTGTCCGTAACTACCTGAACGTCAACTACCCGAGGCGATGGATCGGCCGCCAGGCAGCCCGTGACAGAGCACTTCATCACTGGCCTCCAAGATGCCCTGATCTTACCCCCTGCGATTTTTTCTTATGGGGTTATGTTAAGGATATGGTGTTTCGGCCACCTCTCCCAGCCACCACTGATGATTTGAAACGAGAAATAACAGCAGTTATCCAAACTGTTACGCCTGATATGCTACAGAGAGTGTGGAACCAGTTGGAGTATCGGGTTGATATTGCTCGAGTATCTGGAGGGGGCCATATTGAACATCTCTGAACTTGTTTTTGAGTGAAAAAAAAACTTTTTTAAATACTCTTTGTAATGATGTATAACAGAAGGTCATATTATGTTTCTTTCATTAAATACACATTTTTAAAGTTGTGGTATTCTTTTTGAATCACCCTGTGTAACAAATTAACCCAGTGAACAGTATGTCAGCTCAGCAGGCGATGGCTGCGGTACCGATCACCGAAACGTCCCCTATGAATACAAAGAACCGGCATTACGCACTCGGATTGTTTTGTTAATAAAACCAGACTGATTTCCGAAAACAAAATCACACTGAACTCTTCTACCATCACTTCATTTCTTTTTTCGGCTGGTATCTGCTTGTCTTCGATTTTTACCACACACGCATCCCTTATGGTGTTTCATATGATGTCTAAAAATTCACTTGCCCATTTGCAACCGCGCCTTCAGTGCTTCACTTTCGTTTCACATTGCAAAAGCGTTCTTGATTTTTACGACGTAGGCCGTTCCAGACTGGACGATATTAGCGTCGGTGGAGGGGGGGAGGGGGGGATATCTGGAGACATAACGGAGTACAAGACGGCTGTAAATAGGCCGTGTGTCATGAGATTAATTTGTTGGAGGTCACTCGAGTGACATCTCCGCTGTAAGAACGGGGTCGCCGGATTCAAACCAGCTGTCGTGCGTAACAGAAACCCACCTAACATCTGTAGACATCTGAAATATGAACTTGTTTCACCCCGTTAACAAGTCCCCCTTTTTCATTTAAGCGGAGGCGTCGTGTTACGTAAATAAAATACGTGACCCATATCTCAAAAATCAAACTCGCTTTCTCGGCTCCTCTGAGAGTGCTCTCGGTATCTGAGAACACCAGTCCCTGGTAACATTCTTCTCACACACCTTTAGTGATGTCATTTGCGGATCGCTGTAACTGATGCCTTTATCTTCATCACAGAATGTAGCGGCACGTGAATCCTGGTTTTTATACTTTACTTCCTCCATAGTTCTTATGTAAAATACGCATTGGGACCAATCGAAAATTGCAATGGGACTAAAAACGTTATCAACTAACACGATCTCGCCGCCCACCCCGACACATATAAACATTCTTTTGAATCGAAATTTCAAGTGGCAACCGCTTCTCTCTTCAGCATTCCATCGAGTCCCTCTTGCGAAGACAAAGGAACATGTGAGATTAGCTTCACTGACAGACATGAAGAATTTTCAAAAAATGGTTCAAATGGCTCTGAGCACTATGGGACTTAACTGATGAAGTCATCAGTCCCCTAGAACTTAGAACTACTTAAACCTAACTAACTTATGGACATCACACACATCTATGCCCGAGGCAGGATTCGAACCTGCGACCGTAGCGGTCGCGCGGTTCCAGACTGTAGCGCCTAGAACCGCTCAGCCACCCCGGCCGGCGAAGAATTTTCAACTCCCCTCCCCGTGACTGATTATATTTTCAAGAAACTCCTGTGGCATTTGGTCAAGCAATTATCCGTCATGTTATGTCTATCAAAAATAGTTTATTTCTGGAATGTTTGTCTTGTATCCAAAATTATGTGAAAAAGAAACGGATAAGATGAGTGGTTGAATCATTTAAGGAGCTTGTAGAGTATTTATAGGTAGTTAATATACAGTAGTGCGTCAGTACCTCGACAGATGGGGAAATGGGCTGCAATCTAATACATGCCCTTAATGAACCTTTCCGGTATTTGATTTCCAGTAAACTTTTCGCTCCACTACGTCTTACTCGTCTGCTCTGCTATTCCTGTTACTTGACTGACGTACCAGTGGATAACTGCGGCATTAGGATTGTCTAGAAGTAAGAATGCTGTGCTTATTGATGGTATTGAGAATATGCAGTACCTACCGGATTCGACTGGGGATGAATTTAAACTCGTTTTGCAGAATGTTGGAACCGGCGAACGAAGACAGGACTGCGATAGGTCATACTCTTACCACATATGGCAAGTAAACTTGATAAAGAGCAGGCAGAGTCCTCAGTGTCTACGTACGTCGTCATCAATTAACGGACTAAGATGATGACTTTGTCAGATCTTTAAAGTCGTCTTCGACAGAGGAGCACAGTATTATAGTACGTCTGTCAATAAGTAACGAGAAAATACATTCACTGAGAACAGAAGACATGCGTCAGCTTATACCATTTACACAGAAAGTGAATTGGTATATCTTGTTGTTTAACATCTGCCAGTGCTTCCTCTAACTTAATGTTACTCAAGGCGATACACCTTGATGGCAGCTTCTAAAAATTCTCGTCTGCAGGCCACTAATAATCACAGTAATTTTCCACTGAGTAGAACACAAACTTTTCAGCAAGCAAAACAGGAACTTTCCTCTAAGCAGAATAGGAAATTGTCAGTAAGCAGTATAGGAACTTCTCAGAAAGGGAAGTGAGAACTCGTTACTACACGACTGGAAACGCGTAAGGGAAGTTTTCACTAAGCAAAATCGGATTATCACTTAGCAGAAGGCAAATCGCACAACAAATTTATGACTAAGCAGAGCAAGAACTTGCCAATAAACAAAGGGGTTTTCACCGTTCAGCAGAATACTAAATGAAGAATGGCAATTTATATACTAGGGTTGGAACTTACATAGGAACAACTATTTATTCACAAGCGATACAAAAGAGTTCCATGTTTGCACCTGTTACTGTCCTTCAAAGTAGTCACCAACATTGTGCAGAACCCGTTGCCAGCGATGTGGAAGGCGTAGTATATCGTTAGCAGAGCCTGTTCTGTTGATGGTGCGAATGGATCGGTCTAATGCCTGTCGAATCTCTGGAACAGTTCTGAAGCGAATGCCACAAAGTGGTTCCTTCATCTTCGGAATCAAATCAAACTTACAAGGACTTAAGTCCGGGGAGTATGGTGGATGGTACAGTACTTCCCAGTCCCATCGACCGAACAGAGCAGCCACAGCTTGCGCTGTATGAGCCCGCGCATTGTCGTGCAAAGTGATGGGTTATCCCGCAGCCTCAAGACGTATACACAGTTTCTAACTGTAATACCGGATGATACAGAAAGGTCAACTATAAAGGTCAAGCTACAAACTATAGAAACGCATTGCACATGTCACTGGATAGAGGGAGGGTGAAAAAGTTTTACACAGTTGTGGGCTCAAATGGCTCTGAACACTATAGGACTTAATTTCTGAGGTCATCAGTCCCCTAGAACTTAGAACTAATCAAACCTAACTAACCTAAGGACATCACACACATCCATGCCCGAGGCAGGATTCGAACCTGCGACCGTAGCGGTCGCGCGGTTCCAGGGTGTAGCGCCTAGAACCGCTCGGCCACCCTGGCGGGCACACAGCTGAGCTGTTGTTTGTACCAACATGGTGGCTACATCACAAGAGAAATGATGTGTGGTGGAATTTGCACAAAGTCAATCCACTGTTCAAGTGAATCGTGCGTTCCGCCGTCGATTCAACTAGGAATCTGCGCAAGCAGATTTAAGAGTGGTGTACAAAATTTTTGGAAGTTGGTTGCAGATGCAACGGCAAGAGCACTGGTCAGCCATGCGCATCTGATGAAAATGTGGAGTGTATCCGGAGATGCGGTCACAGGGAGTCCTCGAAAGTGCACAAGATGGGCAGACTAGGAATTTCAACTTCCTCAAACAGGGTTGTGGCGTGTCCTGAAACAATGCCTGCATATGAAACCTTATAAGTTGCTGTTACTGCAACAACTGCTTTCCGGCGACCATAATAGAAGGTACGAATTCTGCATTTCAGTTCTTCACAAGATATGGCAGAGGACATTTTTTCCGAACGACGTATCTTTTCGGACGAATAAGATTATGCCTCTTAATCATTGGATCAGGACAGCATTTAAGATTTTTTATTTCGGTCAATAATTATAGGGAATACTGAAAATAAAATTTTAGTTGACCCTGGAAGCCCTTAGCTTGCATTCTGCAACTGGGACCAGATGACTGTTTCAGCCTTTTAGGACCGTAGATGGATGGTTGGAAGCGGTCGCGGTGAGATAGCTGCCCGACGTCTGCCATTTTTTGTGGAGCCCATGTCACGACGCATCGGCGCTATGATCAGAGCAAAAGTGTCATGCAAAACACTGCTGACCAGGTGTCTCTAATTCTGTTATTAATGACTGTACTCTAACTGCAATACAGGAATGAACAGTAAGGTAACATTAATTAAGCTTTCCATTTTCGCTGCTATGAAACTTACAGGAAAATTAGTATCATTTCCCGGACTGCAACTTTTGATCGGTTACTTTTGCTCTGGTACACGGGATGGAACCACTAGGGACCGTTCAAAACAGTTTGACGAAATCTGAATGTGATCCGAAACAGGAAACGATGTTTGTGTTTTTTTCAGCACTAGTGCTTCGCGCCCTTCTATGGCGACATCACTTTTGAATAAAACTCCGACCGGCCGGAGTGGCCGAGCGGTTCTAGGCGCTTCAGTCTGGAACCGTGCGACCGCTACGGTCGCAGGTTCGAATTCTGCCTCGGGCATATATGTGTGTGATGTCCTTAGGTTAGTTAGGTTTAAGTAGTTCTAAGTCTAGGGGACTGATTACCTCAGATGTTAAGTCCCATAGTGCTCAGAGCCATTTGAACAATTTTTTGAATAAAACTCCAAGGGGACCCTCTAAGACCCATAGTTGGGAACATCCACTGCGCCACCTGTGTTGGTCACTTTAAAAATTTACCTGTGCAGAGACAGCCAGTCATTATTATTAGGTGCGAATGTGACAGGCACCCCTTTCGATACCCTTTAGCTGAGTGACACTATTTCGTTGAAGTAGCGCCTACTGGCCACATGCGAAATCTGAGGGGTGTCGAAGGGGATGCACGTCACACGGAAAGAAACACCGTCCCAACATGCCTTGAAGGCCCAACGGTACCGACCGGCCGCCGTTTCATCCTCGTCTCGCAAGTGTCATCGGATGCACACCACCCTCCCGTCGTTGTCAGTTTACGAGACCGGAGCCTCTACTTTCAATTCAGTAGCTCCTCGATTGGCCTCACAAGGGCTGAGTGTAGCACCCTCCGCAACAAGAGTCGGAGTCGCATCCAAATGCTAGACAAACGGATCAAATGGCTCTGAGCACTATCCGTCCCCTAGAACTACTTAAACCTAACTAACCTAAGGACATCACACACAACCATGAACGAGGCCGGATTCGAACCTGCAAAAGTAGCGGTTGCGCGGTTCCAGACTGAAGTGCCTAGAACCACTCGGCCACAGCGGCCGGTAAATGCTAGACAAGTCCGGCAGTGTCCAACTTCAGTGATCTGTTACCACTGTGGCAAGGCCGTTGGCCCCTGTCACACTGGCACCTGGGAATCAGTGATTGGCTGTCTCTGCATATGTCCCTTTTTAAAGTGCCCACAGGTGGTACCGAGGATGTTCTCGAATTGGGGACAATTAGAAACCGTTTGCCGTTTTATTCATACAGGGTGTTTCAAAAATGACCGGTATATTTGAAACGGCAATAAAAACTAAACGAGCAGCGATAGAAATACAGCGTTTGTTGCAATATGCTTGGGACAACAGTACACTTTCAGGCAGACAAACTTTCGAAATTACAGTAGTTACAATTTTCAACAACAGATGGCGCTGCGGTCTGGGAAACTCTATAGTACGATATTTTCCACATATCCACCATGCGTAGCAATAATATGGCGTAGTCTCTGAATGAAATAACCCGAAACCTTTGACAACGTATCTGGCGGAATGGCTTCACATGCAGATGAGATGTACTGCTTCAGCTGTTCAATTGTTTCTGGATTCTGGCGGTACACCTGGTCTTTCAAGTGTCCCCACAGAAAGAAGTCACAGGGGTTCATGTCTGGCGAATAGGGAGGCCAATCCACGCCGCCTCCTGTATGTTTCGGATAGCCCAAAGCAATCACACGATCATCGAAATATTCATTCAGGAAATTAAAGACGTCGGCCGTGTGATGTGGCCGGGCACCATCTTACATAAACCACGAGGTGTTCGCAGTGTCGTCTAAGGCAGTTTGTACCGCCACAAATTCACGAAGAATGTCCAGATAGCGTGATGCAGTAATCGTTTCGGATCTGAAAAACGGGCCAATGATTCCTTTGGAAGAAATGGCGGCCCAGACCAGTACTTTTTGAGGATGCAGGGACGATGGGACTGCAACATGGGGCTTTTCGGTTCCCCATATGCGCCAGTTCTGTTTATTGACGAAGCCGTCCAGGTAAAAATAAGCTTCGTCAGTAAACCAAATGCTGCCCACATGCATATCGCCGTCATCAATCCTGTGCACTATATCGTTAGCGAATGTCTCTCGTGCAGCAATGGCAGCGGCGCTGAGGGATTGCCGTGTTTGAATTTTGTATGGATAGAGGTGTAAACTCTGGCGCATGAGACGATACGTGGACGTTGGCGTCATTTGGACCGCAGCTGCAACACGGCGAACGGAAACCCGAGGCCACTGTTAGATCACCTGCTGCACTAGCTGCGTGTTGCCCTCTGTGGTTGCTGTACGCGGTCGCCCTACCTTTCCAGCACGTTCATTCGTCACGTTCCCAGTCCGTAGAATTTTTTCAAACACATCCTTTATTGTATCGCTTTTCGGTCCTTTGGTTACATTAAACCTCCGTTGAAAACTTCGTCTTGTTGCAACAACACTGTGTTCTAGGCGGTGGAATTCCAACACCAGAAAAATCCTCTGTTCTAAGGAATAAACCATGTTGTCTACAGCACACTTGCACGTTGTGAACAGCACACGCTTACAGCAGAAAGACGACGTACAGAATGGCGCACCCACAGACTGCGTGGTCTTCTATATCGTTCACATTACTTGCAGCGCCATCTGTTGTTGAAAATTGTAACTACTGTAATTTCGAAAGTTTGTCCGCCTGAAAATGTACTGTTGTGTCAAGCATATTGCAACAAACGGTGTATTTCTATCGCTGTTCGTTTAGTTTCTATTGCCGTTTCAAATATACCGGTCATTTTTGAAACACCCTGTATATGTGTCAATGTCAACGTGCTGAAAACGCATAAAAACCCGTTGCTTCTGCAGGTTGTATTCGCATTCCGTCGAATAGTTTTCAGCAGTCCGTAGAGGTTCCCACCGAGTACACCACACCAAAAATTGCAGTCGCGCAACACTCCAAAGGAGTGCGATCACAGTCAGGGGGCTACAGGCCCAGAAAGAGGAGGGCTGAAAGGTCCGGGGTGTGTCCAGCAGTGACCAGTGTTGTCAAGAACGTCGCCCTGTTCCTCATCGAACAACGAAATGTGTAGGTAATAGAGGTCCAAGGTAAGGGGTTGTTTGCCGGCCGGTGTGGCCGAGCGGTTCTAGGCCCTACAGTCTCGAACCGCTCGACCGCTACGGTAGCAGGTTCGAATCCTGCCTTGGGCATCGATTCGTGTGATGTTCGTAGGTTAGTTAGCTTTAAGTAGTTCTAAGTTCTATGGGACTGATGACCTTAGATGTTAAGTCCCATAGTGCTCAGAGCCATTTGAACCATTTGAAGAGGTTGTTTCACTGAAGCTCTTTCTGGCATCCCTGAGGTCTTTTCGCGTCGATACAGAGCACCGGTATTCCCGAAATACTTTCCTCGGCCAGAAACAAGAAAACCGCGTGACTCAGCGCTGGGCATCGCGATACCGGCGTCCATCGCTGAAGCGCCAAAAGAAGGAGTTAAATGCAAGTTAGAGAGCGTGTGACGACCTTCTCATCTTGTGACACGTCCAGCGTGGTGTTGGACAGAAGTTTTGTGAAATTTAGCTTTGATGTGACATCATTAACGCCGCTTCACGGCTCACTCGATATTCTGACCTCTGTCCTTTTTTCGCATGTGTCGCCACCTTGCTGTTTGAGGCGTCAATGCCCCACGCTTTTTCACCTTTAGTTTTGGGCCAAATGTCAAATTTCTGCCTCGCAGTGAGGAAGACAGTTACTTGGTTTCGGAAATGTTACCCTTCAATTGGGTTATGCAGTGTATTTACTGGTGAAAGGATGTGACGAAGATTGGCTGGCTGTTATTCCTGTTCTCTGCCTCGCACACTCGTTTATTGTTAAACGAAATGGCCTATGCCAAATTTGACAATATTAATTTTAATTTAAGAGCCAAAACTTAGTAGAAATGTTGTATGATGGAAGCGCTGAAACTCCAATTTCCTGCCTCAAAATGGAAAATACGTTCTCTACAGAGAATTTGCTACAATGATTTTGCATTCACTTTTTTCTCACTCGATGCGGAGATCTGAAATTTTGTCTACGTGAGTACTACGTTTTTAAATTCGTTATATTTTAATTTATATTGACTATTGTAATTTATCGTCAGAACATGAACTTACGTTTTAGTGGAACTAACGATTCTCTCATATGGACAAACAAGTGGGAGCTGAAAAGCTGTTTTGTGAACAGTCCCTTTCCAGTGCCAGCGCAGTAAGCAACAAACAGTGGCATTCCCCTGCTTGCCTGTTATAGCAGCGAGTGCAACTACTGCTGTAGCCTTAATTCTGGAGAAATACTGTACCTTCCCAGCAAAAAGGGAAGTTACTGTAGATTGTAACAGCGTTTCAAACAGCAGACTGCAGGGGCAGGCCTAGAAAACCTATAGCGAACAACGATGAAGAGAAATTCAACGATTCAGCACATCTCATCTGGGAGGGAAAACCGAAAGGACAAGGAAAATGCGCATTAAAAACTGTAATGACTGTAAATAAAAAAATAAAAACTAAGTACCTGTACTTTTTGGGGACAGTTACCATCAGCTTAGCAGCTACATGAGCATAAAACGCCGAGACCGACTCAAAGCTTCAGACTGCTTCCCAAGTTCTCTCTCTACTCAATCTAATTTGCGGAAACCTTTCTGACGATGCAGGAAGAGCTTTTTTAGGTCCCGATTGATTTGATGCTACCCATCACCTTTTCCTGTCGTTGCGATCTTCATTCCGAAGATGCCGGTCTCTGCGCTAGTCTATGATTTGAAAGCATATTCATCTCTGCATAACTACTACAACATACATCCATTTTAGTCTACTTACTGTATTCAAGCCTTGGATCCCTTGTACAATTTTTACCCTACACCCCCTCCACTTCGCTCCAGCATCAAGCTGCTGTTCCTTGACGTCTCAATGTGTGTCCTACCAACCTAACCCTTCTGTTAGTAATGCCATCCAAGAAATTTCTTTCGTTCCCATTTAGTTTCAGTATCTCTTTAATAGTTATTAGATCTACCCATCTAATACCCAGAATTCTTCTGCAGTACGAAATTTCAAAATCTTCTATTCTCTTCTTGTCTGAGCTGTTTATCGCACAAGTTTCTCTTCCGTATAAAGCTATACTACAGATAAATACCTTCGGAAAATACTTGCTATTGCCTACATTTATATTCTTTGTTAACAGATTTCTCTTCTTCAGTAGCGTTTTTCATGGTGTAGCCAGTATGCATTTTATATCCACTGTATTTCAAGCATCATCATTTCGTTTCCTGCTCAAATGACAAAATTCATCGACTACTTTAAGTGTGTCAATTCCTTGTCTAATTCAGGCAACAATGTCAGATTTAATTTTGCTACTGTTGTTGGTGTTCGTTTTACAAGCTCTTTTCGAGAGACTATCTGTTTGTTTCAACTGCGCTTGCAAGTTTTTTGCATCTCTGACAGATTGATAATGCCACCCACGAACATAAATTATATTACTTCGTCTTCCTGAACTTAAACTTTTTTTCCAAAATTCTGCGTGGTTTACTTTACAGATTCCTCAGTATCCTGATGGAATAACATCGGGGACAGGCTGCCATCCAGTCTCAACACCTCCTCAACTAACATCCTCAACTACTGCTTTCCTCACAGGTCCTTCGATTGTGCCGTCATATTTACCAGGTGTTGAAGTATGAATCCGGAATTTGGGCCGGTAGCTGTGGCCCGGCGGTTCTAGGCGCTTCAGTCCGGAACCGCGATGCTGGTACGGTCGCAGGTTCGACTCCTGCCTCGGGCATGGATGTGTGTGATGTCCTTAGGTTAGTTAGGTTTAAGTAGTTCTAAGTCTAGGGGACTGATTACCTCAGATGTTAAGTCCCATAGTTCAAATGGCTCTGAGCACTATGTGACTTAACTTCTGAGGTCATCAGTCCCCTTTAACTTACAACTACTTAACCTAACTAACCTAAGGACATCACAGCATTCGAACCTGCTACCGTATAAGTCCCATAGCGCTTAGAGCCATTTGAACCGGAATTTGGTTGCAATAATTACAAATCTGTTGTTTGAAACTGATAAACAATAATTGATTTAAAATATTCTCATTTGCTATTTATACACTTCTCTCAGGTTATGAATGCCACGCCAAAAAACAGTTCTTGAAGCGAACCAATCAGCGAGCCATATTCGTATATTGTAATACGAATTGAAGCGTTGTTCAGCGTGTCCCAGTGATGCAAGTAGATGATAATCGGACGGAGCAAAGTCTAGAGAATAAGCCGCATGCCCTAATACACTCCTGGAAATGGAAAAAAGAACACATTGACACCGATGTGTCAGACCCACCATACTTGCTACGGACACTGCGAGAGGGCTGTACAAGCAATGATCACACGCACGGCACAGCGGACACACCAGGAATCGCGGTGTTGGCCGTCGAATGGCGCTAGCTGCGCAGCATTTGTGCACCGCCGCCGTCAGTGTCAGCCAGTTTGCCGTGGCATACGGAGCTCCATCGCAGTCTTTAACACTGGTAGCATGCCGCGACAGCGTGGACGTGAACCGTATGTGCAGTTGACGGACTTGGAGCGAGGGAGTATAGTGTGCATGCGGGAGGCCGGGTGGACGTACCGCCGAATTGCTCAACACGTGGGGCGTGAGGTCTCCACAGTACATCGATGTTGTCGCCAGTGGTCGGCGGAAGGTGCACGTGCCCGTCGACCTGGGACCGGACCGCAGCGACGCACGGATGCACGCCAAGACCGTAGGATCCTACGCAGTGCCGTAGGGGACCGCACCGCCACTTCCCAGCAAATTAGGGACACTGTTGCTCCTGGGGTATCGGTGAGGACCATTCGCAACCGTCTCCATGAAGCTGGGCTACGGTCCCGCACACCGTTAGGCCGTCTTCCGCTCACGC
Source organism: Schistocerca cancellata (assembly GCF_023864275.1). Classification (NCBI taxonomy): domain Eukaryota; kingdom Metazoa; phylum Arthropoda; class Insecta; order Orthoptera; family Acrididae; genus Schistocerca; species Schistocerca cancellata. Next base: position 1,245,111,214 of record NC_064626.1, read on the forward strand.
CCCAACATCGTGCAGCCCGCCTCCAGTGGTGTCGCGACAGGCGTGAATGGAGTGACGAATGGAGACGTGTCGTCTTCAGCGATGAGAGTCGCTTCTGCCTTGGTGCCAATGATGGTCGTATGCGTGTTTGGCGCCGTGCAGGTGAGCGCCACAATCAGGACTGCATACGACCGAGGCACACAGGGCCAACACCCGGCATCATGGTGTGGGGAGCGATGTCCTACACTGGCCGTACACCACTGGTGATCGTCGAGGGGACACTGAATAGTGCACGGTACAGCCAAACCGTCATCGAACCCATCGTTCTACCATTCCTAGACCGGCAAGGGAACTTGCTGTTCCAACAGGACAATGCACGTCCGCATGTATCCCGTGCCACCCAACGTGCTCTAGAAGATGTAAGTCAACTACCCTGGCCAGCAAGATCTCCGGATCTGTCCCATTGGGCATGTTTGGGACTGGATGAAGCGTCGTCTCACGCGGTCTGCACGTCCAGCACGAACGCTGGTCCAACTGAGGCGCCAGGTGGTAATGGCATGGCAAGCCGTTCCACAGGACTACATCCAGCATCTCTACGATCGTCTCCATGGGAGAATAGCAGCCTGCATTGCTGCGAAAGGTGGATATACACTGTACTAGTGCCGACATTGTGCATGCTCTGTTGCCTGTGTCTATGTGCCTGTGGTTCTGTCAGTGTGATCATGTGATGTATCTGACCCCAGGAATGTGTCAATAAAGTTTCCCCTTCCTGGGACAATGAATTCACGGTGTTCTTATTTCAATTTCCAGGAGTGTATTTCCCATGCGAACGCCCCGATCGTTTCCCTGACCTGTTTTGCTGGTGTGATGGAGCATTATCATGGAGCAATATGACTTTGTGTTGCCCTCTTCTAAATTCCGGTCGTTTTTCACGTAGTGCTCGATTTAAATCGATCACTTTCTGTCGGTAGCTATCAGTGTTAACGGCTTCATCAGGTTTTAGCAGCTCGTAATAGATGACACCCTTCTGATCCCACCAAACATAGAGCATTGTCTTTCTTTCCAAACCGATTTGATGTTGCAGCGGATGTCGATGGTTTGCCTGGATTCTCAAAATATATCCATTTTTCATCACCTGTCACTTTCTTTTGTATCTGGCGAGCAGTATTTCACAAGTGGTGTTTCGATTTGCTTGCTGTCTTTCATTCAGTTCATACCCATTTTCCCACTTTCTGCACCTTTCCCATAGCTTTCATCCGAAGAGAAACGGCTTTCTGCGTCACATTCAATTGTTCCGCGAGTTCCTGTTGAGTCTGAAAATCATCTTCATCCAATAAGGCCTGCGATTCGTTGTCTTCGAACTTTTCGGTGGTTTCCAGCGCTCGTCGTTTCTCGCGTCAAAATTTGAATTTTTTTAACTACTCGAAACACTGTGTGTTTTCCAAACAGCATATCCGCCGAAGGCATCGACGAGCATTCGATGCGATCCTGCCGCAGTTTTCTTTAAATGATAACAGAAAACCAATTCTGTCCGCAAATCGTAGTTCGTAGGCACAAAACTCGACATGTTTACGGGTTTGGAACAGATACCGATGTGTGGAACTTGGGTTACTATGTGTTGACATCCGTCGTCAGCCGTTACAGGATGCAGATGGCGCTGCAGTCGGGATCGCACGGGCCCTAAACTGACGGGTAGCACAATCTATAGGGACATTCGGGTTTCATGCTTCTACACCTGGTACCAAGACAGTAGCACTGCGTTCGTCGAAAGCGCGTTACGCTATGTGATAAGTAATGTTATTGGTATAAACCACGGTAGATCATGTTTAATACTACTGTGTGGTTTGTTTTGTCTTTGTTTGTTGCGTGTACGAGAGGAAGCAAACACAAGGACGACGAGATTTCCGACGCGGTTGCTACACGTTGAAAGTTGCGCTTCATTGACACAATCGACAGCCGAGCCCCGGAGAAGATTATACCGTCATTATACGTATTCCCTGAATTAATACTTTGTAAATGACATGATTTTATTGATATTGAAAGAAAACTGTATTAAAAATCGAGTCAGCCACTGTTCTTCGTTCTCCACCATGATTTCACGCTATGTAACTTTGCTCATGCAAAACACGTCGCAAACTGTAATACGATATCGCTGGAGATAAACAAAACAGTGTGACGAATATTGTGATGTAATACGTTTATACCAGTGTTGTGTGAATTTATTTAAAAGAGTGAGCTTATAGAAAGAAGAGTGTCCTTACTTTAACGTCAAGGAAGATTATTACGCTTCAGTAAGTAGTTGCTGATTTGATTACGACGCGCAGTTATGAAGATCATAAGTTTCAAGTTGGCTAGTTACAATAACTGTATCATAATACAAGAGAATATTTTATTCTGAAGTGAAAATAGTTTGAGGTAGACTAACTGCTGAAGGACAGTGAAAGATAGTCTGATTTGTCATTAAAGTGAAAGGGATAACAGAATTTGAAGAAGCTCGTTTTGACAGTGATCAAGCAGAGGGGCCACGCATGTCGTACATGGTCTGAAGGAAAACCGCAACGTCGCAACTATTACAACTGAAGTGTCCCACTTTGGCTTGGGCTGCATGATGGTTTGTTATACTGCACCTCATGCACCAAGCACCTAAATAAGTTGCCACCTGAACACTCATACAATGAATGTTGTTTACTGAGTATTCGGTCGCCGTTAAGTATTATTAATCAGGGTCCAGCTAGTCTGTGCCCTGAATCCGTGTGCCTTCTTCCTACAGCTCGGCTCAGACTTTGCCTCCTTACAGGCTGCAGGTAAAGTTGCTGAAAATTAACTTCTCATTCTCATTAACTCCACCACATAATTTAGAAGTGAGATTCAATTCACCTTCTTATACGAGGGTTGTTCGGAAAGTAAGGAACGATCGGTCGCGAAATGGAAACCACGGTGAAAATCAAAACTGTTTTCTTTGCACACTTAGCTACACCTTCCAGGTACTTCTCTACATGGTCGCTTCTCGGACTTTGACATTTGTCGGAGCGTGATACTAAATTTTCAACATCACCATCATAAAAGGCAGTCACCTGTGCTTTCCGGTAATTCCGTGTAGCCTGCGCCCAAGTTTTGTCTTCGTATCCAGCGATTCATGTGAACAGAGATGATACTCAGGACGAGCCAATTAGGGCTGTGTTGTGCGTGATCGAACACTTCGCATCGTAAAGGCTGCAGGACCGTCTTCACTGACCCTGCAGAGTGCGGCTGAGAATTGCCACGCAGAAGGAAGTGCGTGGCAGTTGTGTCAGGTGGGCTGCATTCATTAAGGCGAAGCCTCTCAGTGGGTCCTCCTACTTGGTGGGAGACATTGTTGTTATAGGCACCTTTACTCGCTCACAGTGCGCTCATAACTGAAAAGAGTGTCTTGATGTTGTAATGGTTCTTTATTTACGTGACCATTACGGCACTCCAACCCCAGTTCTCGATACCAGTAATATCATACTACTTTTCTGCGAAGTAACACTTATTTTTGTGACAATATTCACATTTGGTTTTATTAATGTATAGGTACTCCGATGTATCGATATACACTCCTGGAAATGGAAAAAAGAACACATTGACACCGGTGTGTCAGACCCACCATACTTGCTCCGGACACTGCGAGAGGGCTGTACAAGCCATGATCACACGCACGGCACAGCGGACACACCAGGAACCGCGGTGTTGGCCGTCGAATGGCGCTAGCTGCGCAGCATTTGTGCACCGCCGCCGTCAGTGTCAGCCAGTTTGCCGTGGCATACGGAGCTCCATCGCAGTCTTTAACACTGGTAGCATGCCGCGACAGCGTGGACGTGAACCGTATGTGCAGTTGTCGGACTTTGAGCGAGGGCGTATAGTGGGCATGCGGGAGGCCGGGTGGACGTACCGCCGAATTGCTCAACACGTGGGGCGTGAGGTCTCCACAGTACATCGATGTTGTCGCCAGTGGTCGGCGTAAGGTGCACGTGCCCGTCGACCTGGGACCGGACCGCAGCGACGCACGGATGCACGCCAAGACCGTAGGATCCTACGCAGTGCCGTAGGGGACCGCACCGCCACTTCTCAGCAAATTAGGGACACTGTTGCTCCTGGGGTATCGGCGAGGACCATTCGCAACCGTCTCCATGAAGCTGGGCTACGGTCCCGCACACCGTTAGGCCGTCTTCCGCTCACGCCCCAACATCGTGCAGCCCGCCTCCAGTGGTGTCGCGACAGGCGTGAATGGAGGGACGAATGGAGACGTGTCGTCTTCAGCGATGAGAGTCGCTTCTGCCTTGGTGCCAATGATGGTCGTATGCGTGTTTGGCGCCGTGCAGGTGAGCGCCACAATGAGGACTGCATACGACCGAGGCACACAGGGCCAACACCCGGCATCATGGTGTGGGGAGCGATCTCCTACACTGGCCGTACACCACTGGTGATCGTCGAGGGGACACTGAATAGTGCACGGTATATCCAAACCGTCATCGAACCCATCGTTCTACCATTCCTAGACCGGCAAGGGAACTTGCTGTTCCAACAGGACAATGCACGTCCGCATGTATCCCGTGCCACCCAACGTGCTCTAGAAGGTGTAAGTCAACTACCCTGGCCAGCAAGATCTCCGGATCCGTCCCCCATTGAGCATGTTTGGGACTGGATGAAGCGTCGTCTCACGCGGTCTGCACGTCCAGCACGAACGCTGTTCCAACTGAGGCGCCAGGTGGAAATGGCATGGCAAGCCGTTCCACAGGACTACATCCAGCATCTCTACGATCGTCTCCATGGGAGAATAGCAGCCTGCATTGCTGCGAAAGGTGGATATACACCGTACTAGTGCCGACATTGTGCATGCTCTGTTGCCTGTGTCTATGTGCCTGTGGTTCTGTCAGTGTGATCATGTGATGTATCTGACCCCAGGAATGTGTCAATAAAGTTTCCCCTTCCTGGGACAATGAATTCACGGTGTTCTTATTTCAATTTCCAGGAGTGTATTACAGAGATATGGTTCTTGTGTGTATTCATTTCTGTGAGACTGCCATAATCTTTGACTTACTTATAACCGTTTTGGCGCGAATGTGCACAGAGCAGTCTTTGTTTCACTTTGCAGAAGTTAAGTTGTTATTTTGCTTTGTAAAAGAACAGTCAAGTCTTGTGTTTGGTTAAAGTGGAAATTAAATATATGAAGATTGAAACAAAACTGCCTTCTACACCAAGTCAAAAATTATTTCTACCATACCATTGTTCTGGCCTGGGATTGTTTGATCATTAAGAATTTCCTGAAATACGCATTTGTTAGGTCTTCAAATATTGCTAAAATACAGATCTGGACCTTCTAGCAGTCAAAGTGGAATCACCCTAGAATCAACAAGATGAGCCATAACAACTTCGGCGAAATCTATGTGGGAATCCATTGATGATAAGTGCCAAAATTAATGACTTTTTTTACAGTGACTTCATTATTTCCATTCTGATGGTACCATCCACAGTCAATAACTTTGTTGTTGTCCAATAACGCGAACATATGCTGCGTGAGCAACATTATTAATCTGATTTCTAACCTACTATGCAAGTGGTGGTATTGTTAGAATGCGATCGACTGGCATACTAGAGACACTGCCCAAAACACCTGTGAAAAGCCTCGTCGGATTTTTACTGTGGTTTCCATGTTGCGACTGATCGTTCCTCACTGTCTGAGTAGCTCTCCTATTATCTCCAAAACTACAACTGATTACATGATAAATGAGGATAGTTACCAACTTGTATACGGCCTCTCTGTACTACACTCCTGGAAATGGAAAAAAGAACACATTGACACCGGTGTGTCAGACCCACCATACTTGCTCCGGACACTGCGATAGGGCTGTACAAGCAATGATCACACGCACGGCACAGCGGACACACCAGGAACCGCGGTGTTGGCCGTCGAATGGCGCTAGCTGCGCAGCATTTGTGCACCGCCGCCGTCAGTGTCAGCCAGTTTGCCGTGGCATACGGAGCTCCATCGCAGTCTTTAACACTGGTAGCATGCCGCGACAGCGTGGACGTGAACCGTATGTGCAGTTGACGGACTTTAAGCGAGGGCGTATAGTGGGCATGCGGGAGGCCGGGTGGACGTACCGCCGAATTGCTCAACACGTGGGGCGTGAGGTCTCCACAGTACATCGATGTTGTCGCCAGTGGTCGGCGGAAGGTGCACGTGCCCGTCGACCTGGGACCGGACCGCAGCGACGCACGGATGCACGCCAAGACCGTAGGATCCTACGCAGTGCCGTAGGGGACTGCACCGCCACTTCCCAGCAAATTAGGGACACTGTTGCTCCTGGGGTATCGGCGAGGACCATTCGCAACCGTCTCCATGAAGCTGGGCTACGGTCCCGCACACCGTTAGGCCGTCTTCCGCTCACGCCCCAACTTCGTGCAGCCCGCCTCCAGTGGTGTCGCGACAGGCGTGAATGGAGGGACGAATGGAGACGTGTCGTCTACAGCGATGAGAGTCGCTTCTGCCATGGTGCCAGTGATGGTCGTATGCGTGTTTTGTGCCGTGCAGGTGAGCGCCACAATCAGGACTGCATACTACCGAGGCACACAGGGCCAACACCCGGCATCATGGTGTGGGGAGCGATCTCCTACACTGGCCGTACACCACTGGTGATCGTCGAGGGGACACTGAATAGTGCACGGTACATCCAAACCGTCATCGAACCCATCGTTCTACCATTCCTAGACCGGCAAGGGAACTTGCTGTTCCAACAGGACAATGCACGTCCGCATGTATCCCGTGCTACCCAACGTGCTCTAGAAGGTGTAAGTCAACTACACTGGCCAGCAAGATCTCCGGATCTGTCCCCCATTGAGCATGTTTGGGACTGGATGAAGCGTCGTCTCACGCGGTCTGCTCGTCCAGCACGAACGCTGGTCCAACTGAGGCGCCAGGTGGAAATGGCATGGCAAGCCGTTCCACAGGACTACATCCAGCATCTCTACGATCGTCTCCATGGGAGAATAGCAGCCTGCATTGCTGCGAAAGGTGGATATACACTGTACTAGTGCCGACATTGTGCATGCTCTGTTGCCTGTGTCTATGTGCCTGTGGTTCTGTCAGTGTGATCATGTGATGTATCTGACCCCAGGAATGTGTCAATAAAGTTTCCCCTTCCTGGGACAATGAATTCACGGTGTTCTTATTTCAATTTCCAGGAGTATACATACATTACAGATCTGATATTCAAACTGATAACTAACAATTGCAATACATTTATTATCTTCGAAATTTCGCATTCTTAGATTTCATTGAGCTCTTTCTTCCACACCACCCACTCCACGGAATCAGCATCTCCTCCACAGCAGGTGGGGTCATCTGACTGCTACCCATTTCCGTACAGTCACTGGATTGTTAGCTCTGGTGTCAGCACCTACGATCTAAAACACCTGCCAATAGTGGGGTGCTCACCACTTATCGAATACTCTGTCACGAACATCTTTGCTCTAACAAATATACAAGGCGTATTGGGAAAGTAAGGTCCGATTCGGCGCCAAATTGAAACCACTGCGAAAATCCGAAGGAACTTAGCACAGATGTGTTGGGCAGCGTCTTTAGTGTGCCTGTCGATTGCTCCACGTCGCTCTTTTCAGTTCACAGTGCAAAGTTATCAAGTAGAAATGCGTAAAACAACAGTATCTCCCACCAACTACACTCCTGGAAATGGAAAAAAGAACACATTGACACCGGTGTGTCAGACCCACCATACTTGCTCCGGACACTGCGAGAGGGCTGTACAAGCAATGATCACACGCACGGCACAGCGGACACACCAGGAACCGCGGTGTTGGCCGTCGAATGGCGCTAGCTGCGCAGCATTTGTGCACCGCCGCCGTCAGTGTCAGCCAGTTTGCCGTGGCATACGGAGCTCCATCGCAGTCTTTAACACTGGTAGCATGCCGCGACAGCGTGGACGTGAACCGTATGTGCAGTTGTCGGACTTTGAGCGAGGGCGTATAGTGGGCATGCGGGAGGCCGGGTGGACGTACCGCCGAATTGCTCAACACGTGGGGCGTGAGGTCTCCACAGTACATCGATGTTGTCGCTAGTGGTTGGCGGAAGGTGCACGTGCCCGTCGACCTGGGACCGGACCGCAGCGACGCACGGATGCACGCCAAGACCGTAGGATCCTACGCAGTGCCGTAGGGGACCGCACCGCCGCTTCCCAGCAAATTAGGGACACTGTTGCTCCTGGGGTATCGGCGAGGACCATTCGCAACCGTCTCCATGAAGCTGGGCTACGGTCCCGCACACCGTTAGGCCGTCTTCCGCTCACGCCCCAACATCGTGCAGCCCGCCTCCAGTGGTGTCGCGACAGGCGTGAATGGAGGGACGAATGGAGACGTGTCGTCTTCAGCGATGAGAGTCGCTTCTGCCTTGGTGCCAATGATGGTCGTATGCGTGTTTGGCGCCGTGCAGGTGAGCGCCACAATGAGGACTGCATACGACCGAGGCACACAGGGCCAACACCCGGCATCATGGTGTGGGGAGCGATCTCCTACACTGGCCGTACACCACTGGTGATCGTCGAGGGGACACTGAATAGTGCACGGTATATCCAAACCGTCATCGAACCCATCGTTCTACCATTCCTAGACCGGCAAGGGAACTTGCTGTTCCAACAGGACAATGCACGTCCGCATGTATCCCGTGCCACCCAACGTGCTCTAGAAGGTGTAAGTCAACTACCCTGGCCAGCAAGATCTCCGGATCCGTCCCCCATTGAGCATGTTTGGGACTGGATGAAGCGTCGTCTCACGCGGTCTGCACGTCCAGCACGAACGCTGTTCCAACTGAGGCGCCAGGTGGAAATGGCATGGCAAGCCGTTCCACAGGACTACATCCAGCATCTCTACGATCGTCTCCATGGGAGAATAGCAGCCTGCATTGCTGCGAAAGGTGGATATACACTGTACTAGTGCCGACATTGTGCATGCTCTGTTGCCTGTGTCCATGTGCCTGTGGTTCTGTCAGTGTGATCATGTGATGTATCTGATCCCAGGAATGTGTCAATAAAGTTTCCCCTTCCTGGGACAATGAATTCACGGTGTTCTTATTTCAATTTCCAGGAGTGTATTACAGAGATATGGTTCTTGTGTGTATTCATTTCTGTGAGACTGCCATAATCTTTGACTTACTTATAACCGTTTTGGCGCGAATGTGCACAGAGCAGTCTTTGTTTCACTTTGCAGAAGTTAAGTTGTTATTTTGCTTTGTAAAAGAACAGTCAAGTCTTGTGTTTGGTTAAAGTGGAAATTAAATATATGAAGATTGAAACAAAACTGCCTTCTACACCAAGTCAAAAATTATTTCTACCATACCATTGTTCTGGCCTGGGATTGTTTGATCATTAAGAATTTCCTGAAATACGCATTTGTTAGGTCTTCAAATATTGCTAAAATACAGATCTGGACCTTCTAGCAGTCAAAGTGGAATCACCCTAGAATCAACAAGATGAGCCATAACAACTTCGGCGAAATCTATGTGGGAATCCATTGATGATAAGTGCCAAAATTAATGACTTTTTTTACAGTGACTTCATTATTTCCATTCTGATGGTACCATCCACAGTCAATAACTTTGTTGTTGTCCAATAACGCGAACATATGCTGCGTGAGCAACATTATTAATCTGATTTCTAACCTACTATGCAAGTGGTGGTATTGTTAGAATGCGATCGACTGGCATACTAGAGACACTGCCCAAAACACCTGTGAAAAGCCTCGTCGGATTTTTACTGTGGTTTCCATGTTGCGACTGATCGTTCCTCACTGTCTGAGTAGCTCTCCTATTATCTCCAAAACTACAACTGATTACATGATAAATGAGGATAGTTACCAACTTGTATACGGCCTCTCTGTACTACACTCCTGGAAATGGAAAAAAGAACACATTGACACCGGTGTGTCAGACCCACCATACTTGCTCCGGACACTGCGAGAGGGCTGTACAAGCAATGATCACACGCACGGCACAGCGGACACACCAGGAACCGCGGTGTTGGCCGTCGAATGGCGCTAGCTGCGCAGCATTTGTGCACCGCCGCCGTCAGTGTCAGCCAGTTTGCCGTGGCATACGGAGCTCCATCGCAGTCTTTAACACTGGTAGCATGCCGCGGCAGCGTGGACGTGAACCGTATGTGCAGTTGACGGACTTGGAGCGAGGGAGTATAGTGTGCATGCGGGAGGCCGGGTGGACGTACCGCCGAATTGCTCAACACGTGGGGCGTGAGGTCTCCACAGTACATCGATGTTGTCGCCAGTGGTCGGCGGAAGGTGCACGTGCCCGTCGACCTGGGACCGGACCGCAGCGACGCACGGATGCACGCCAAGACCGTAGGATCCTACGCAGTGCCGTAGGGGACTGCACCGCCACTTCCCAGCAAATTAGGGACACTGTTGCTCCTGGGGTATCGGCGAGGACCATTCGCAACCGTCTCCATGAAGCTGGGCTACGGTCCCGCACACCGTTAGGCCGTCTTCCGCTCACGCCCCAACTTCGTGCAGCCCGCCTCCAGTGGTGTCGCGACAGGCGTGAATGGAGGGACGAATGGAGACGTGTCGTCTACAGCGATGAGAGTCGCTTCTGCCATGGTGCCAGTGATGGTCGTATGCGTGTTTTGTGCCGTGCAGGTGAGCGCCACAATCAGGACTGCATACTACCGAGGCACACAGGGCCAACACCCGGCATCATGGTGTGGGGAGCGATCTCCTACACTGGCCGTACACCACTGGTGATCGTCGAGGGGACACTGAATAGTGCACGGTACATCCAAACCGTCATCGAACCCATCGTTCTACCATTCCTAGACCGGCAAGGGAACTTGCTGTTCCAACAGGACAATGCACGTCCGCATGTATCCCGTGCTACCCAACGTGCTCTAGAAGGTGTAAGTCAACTACACTGGCCAGCAAGATCTCCGGATCTGTCCCCCATTGTGCATGTTTGGGACTGGATGAAGCGTCGTCTCACTCGGTCTGCTCGTCCAGCACGAACGCTGGTCCAACTGAGGCGCCAGGTGGAAATGGCATGGCAAGCCGTTCCACAGGACTACATCCAGCATCTCTACGATCGTCTCCATGGGAGAATAGCAGCCTGCATTGCTGCGAAAGGTGGATATACACTGTACTAGTGCCGACATTGTGCATGCTCTGTTGCCTGTGTCTATGTGCCTGTGGTTCTGTCAGTGTGATCATGTGATGTATCTGACCCCAGGAATGTGTCAATAAAGTTTCCCCTTCCTGGGACAATGAATTCACGGTGTTCTTATTTCAATTTCCAGGAGTATACATACATTACAGATCTGATATTCAAACTGATAACTAACAATTGCAATACATTTATTATCTTCGAAATTTCGCATTCTTAGATTTCATTGAGCTCTTTCTTCCACACCACCCACTCCACGGAATCAGCATCTCCTCCACAGCAGGTGGGGTCATCTGACTGCTACCCATTTCCGTACAGTCACTGGATTGTTAGCTCTGGTGTCAGCACCTACGATCTAAAACACCTGCCAATAGTGGGGTGCTCACCACTTATCGAATACTCTGTCACGAACATCTTTGCTCTAACAAATATACAAGGCGTATTGGGAAAGTAAGGTCCGATTCGGCGCGAAATGGAAACCACTGCGAAAATCCGAAGGAACTTAGCACAGATGTGGTGGGCAGCGTCTTTAGTGTGCCTGTCGATTGCTCCACGTCGCTCTTTTCAGTTCACAGTGCAAAGTTATCAAGTAGAAATGCGTAAAACAACAGTATCTCCCACCAACTACACTCCTGGAAATGGAAAAAAGAACACATTGACACCGGTGTGTCAGACCCACCATACTTGCTCCGGACACTGCGAGAGGGCTGTACAAGCAATGATCACACGCACGGCACAGCGGACACACCAGGAACCGCGGTGTTGGCCGTCGAATGGCGCTAGCTGCGCAGCATTTGTGCACCGCCGCCGTCAGTGTCAGCCAGTTTGCCGTGGCATACGGAGCTCCATCGCAGTCTTTAACACTGGTAGCATGCCGCGACAGCGTGGACGTGAACCGTATGTGCAGTTGACGGACTTTGAGCGAGGGCGTATAGTGGGCATGCGGGAGGCCGGGTGGACGTACCGCCGAATTGCTCAACACGTGGGGCGTGAGGTCTCCACAGTACATCGATGTTGTCGCTAGTGGTTGGCGGAAGGTGCACGTGCCCGTCGACCTGGGACCGGACCGCAGCGACGCACGGATGCACGCCAAGACCGTAGGATCCTACGCAGTGCCGTAGGGGACCGCACCGCCGCTTCCCAGCAAATTAGGGACACTGTTGCTCCTGGGGTATCGGCGAGGACCATTCGCAACCGTCTCCATGAAGCTGGGCTACGGTCCCGCACACCGTTAGGCCGTCTTCCGCTCACGCCCCAACATCGTGCAGCCCGCCTCCAGTGGTGTCGCGACAGGCGTGAATGGAGGGACGAATGGAGACGTGTCGTCTTCAGCGATGAGAGTCGCTTCTGCCTTGGTGCCAATGATGGTCGTATGCGTGTTTGGCGCCGTGCAGGTGAGCGCCACAATGAGGACTGCATACGACCGAGGCACACAGGGCCAACACCCGGCATCATGGTGTGGGGAGCGATCTCCTACACTGGCCGTACACCACTGGTGATCGTCGAGGGGACACTGAATAGTGCACGGTATATCCAAACCGTCATCGAACCCATCGTTCTACCATTCCTAGACCGGCAAGGGAACTTGCTGTTCCAACAGGACAATGCACGTCCGCATGTATCCCGTGCCACCCAACGTGCTCTAGAAGGTGTAAGTCAACTACCCTGGCCAGCAAGATCTCCGGATCCGTCCCCCATTGAGCATGTTTGGGACTGGATGAAGCGTCGTCTCACGCGGTCTGCACGTCCAGCACGAACGCTGTTCCAACTGAGGCGCCAGGTGGAAATGGCATGGCAAGCCGTTCCACAGGACTACATCCAGCATCTCTACGATCGTCTCCATGGGAGAATAGCAGCCTGCATTGCTGCGAAAGGTGGATATACACCGTACTAGTGCCGACATTGTGCATGCTCTGTTGCCTGTGTCTATGTGCCTGTGGTTCTGTCAGTGTGATCATGTGATGTATCTGACCCCAGGAATGTGTCAATAAAGTTTCCCCTTCCTGGGACAATGAATTCACGGTGTTCTTATTTCAATTTCCAGGAGTGTATGTGGATTTGGTGAGAGATTTCGCCTGAGGCTAAGCAGCCCGCATAACATAAATGTCATGCGTTTCTTTCTTCAAGAAATTTTCAGCCGCGTTCTGCAGGGGCAATGAAGACGCTCCTGCAGCATTTTCGATGGCAAGTGTTTGATCACGCACAATACAGCCCTTAATTGGCTCTCTCCGTTGTTCATCTCTGCTCACATGAACCGCTGGCTACGAGGACAACATTTTGACACAAACAACGAAAGGCAGAGCAGTGAATTGGCCGAAAGCACAGGCGGCTGCTTTCTGTGACGAGTTATAACGGTAGTATGGTGATGTAAGTGCTGTTCTGTCACCTTCTAAAGGCCGCTTACAACACCCACGGTTTCTGCTCTTGCAATTACGTTTAGTACTTCAGATGTTATTCTAGCTTCGGTAGTTGAAGCACTTAAACACAACTACCTCCTTAACAACCGTTAGTGACCTCACATGCCGCGTAATGGATAAAGTTCGGTCAAATGTAAAGTTATCATATAGTCCTGGTTGGAGCTTTTATATTCCGTCAGACTACTCCATGCGAGTGATAATAATACCGATAAACACAGTCGGGAGCCAAAATGACGAATCGATTGACGTTATTCAGCAAACTCACCAAATTTGGCCTTTACTATATTCTGGTTCTTATTAAAACTTTTTCTCTTTTAATAATTTCTGTCGCTGAAGGAACAGGCTAATGCACGTAGATAGCTGAATAATGACTGCTTTCGGAATAGGTCATATGCACACACTTAGAAAGTTTTGGTCCATGAAACCAATGCTGGAACGACACTAATACCTACTTACATTTATGAAGGTTAGATCAGCAGTACTGCCTCTGAAAACATGGGTTATACACAAGAAATACTTTACAATACATTTGTAACTATCGAAATGGTTGCAAATGATTTTATACTTGATTTTTCTCAGTTGTATTGAAATAGTTACTTTACGTAATTTCTTGGACAGAAGGTCCCAATAACCAAGTTAACGAACTAGGTAGAATTGTTACTTACTTTACGTACTTTCAGTGCAATCTACAATTCTCCACATTTATTTTAATTGATACACTTGAATGATAATTTAAATTAACTTTTAAAGAAAACAGTCAGTTGCGCAATAATGTTTCACGCCAAGGGATTCTCGGATTGTTTCTCTTGAGTATAGGAAAGGATCCCTACTTGGAACACTTCAGGCTAAATGACTCGTTTTGCGTTTAAAAAACAATTAAATCATTATTGAATAAAACACACAAAAACTTGTGAGCCTAGCTCGTATACAGAACTATGAACGGTTAATTTCAATATTGTCGTCGTGAGCACAGTTGCTGAAGATTTAGGTGCTTAGAAGGAATGTACCGTTTAGCAGCGACGGAGATTATTATTTGTCTTCGTGGCGTCGACTTATATCAGCGCAATTATGAGTTTGGCTTTCCTGGGGATCTGCGTCGGTCTAGGTAATGGATGCATTACACCTTTCGCATCCAGGAACCAACACTAGTTGCAGACGTAATTTTATATCTCCTCAAAAGCGTTGCAAAGATGTACCTTAGCACTTCCCCTTCACTCATGTCTATTAAGCAGTTAAACTTTTCCCTTTGTTTAAACAATACTGCGGAGTACAGCACGCACCAGCTTTCGCCACCTGCCTCCACAGTGCCTTGCGCCTGTCCTCACCAACTCCGCTTCCCTCCTCTCCTACCTGCTTCCGTTAGCAGAAAAAAATATCCATCTTTTCAGACCTTCCAGAACGTTGGTAGAACTCTACTGGTTTTCACCTACATTTAACTTTAGCCCTGAGCTGGTGTTGACTTCACTTTACAAAGTTAAATAAAAGATAGTTATTGTTACTTACATAACATTATAAACAATTATGTCGATTATAAGCATTTGTTGATTACATATAAACATTAAACTTCACATACTCAAAGAATATTGCCTTCTGCAGACGCTCTTATACACTACATACTGTACAAATCTAATTCTTTGCTTCACAAGTACAAAGTCTCTCGATTCCAAAAAAATGATTCAAATGGCTCTGAGCACTATGGGACTTAACGTCTGAGGTCATCCAGTCCCCTAGAACTTAGAACTACTTAAACCTAACTAACCTAAGGACATCGCACACATCCATGCCCGAGGCAGGATTCGAACCTGCGACTGTAGTAGTCGAGCGGTTCCGGACTGAAGCGCCTAGAACCGCTCTTCCACCGCGGCCGGCCTCTCGACTCCCAAAAGGTCGATAATATTACAGAGTGTAGTGGAAAGTTTGTACAACGCAACGAAAAATGTCTAAGTTGGAGCGGCGACTTCTTACTTAGGTAGCTGGAAGGTGTGGCTAACTGTTGAGAATAAAATTTTTTTTATTGTCACTGTGGTTTTCATGTCGCGACCGATCGGACCTTACTCTCCGAACAGTCCCCGTACTTAAGGACGTGACACATCTCATTCAAAGAATGGGATGTATTACTACACAAGTGCAGAATGCTTTCTGTACAAGTTGTACATAACCTTCGGCTCACTGTATTTTTCCGTGCTACCTCCAGAGTTTAGAAGAGTGTATTGCAGCCAACACTGCCGAAAGCTTTCTCTAAGTCTACAAATGTCTTGAACTCACCTTTCTCTATCTTGTACTAATATTTTTATGTCTACGTAACTGCTGTGTCCAGCATCTCCGATAATCTGTTTTGCATATTCCAGCCTTCGCAGACAGCTATTATTTTTCGCTGCCAGTCTAGGTAAGAGGACACCCCAGATGCCAGGATCGTTTTCTCCAGAAGACGTAGCGCAACTGGAATTCCATTTTGAACGGACGAACTGCTAGCCGATGCTAAACGCCAACAAGCCTTGCTATTTACGGTCAATCTGGTGCCCCTTTGAAGTGTCGGCGCTCACTCCGTTTAATCGAAAGTCGATAATGCGGTGTGCTAAAGAGGGCAGGCATACCGCTGCGGTAAAGGGCACTCGCTCGCCGGATGAACCGCAACTGGAGCGTGACGGGACTCGGTCAGGGGTGTCTAAAAGCGGCCGCCGAGCGGTCGCGCCGAGCTAAGGATTGTCGTAAACCAAGTGCCAGCCGTAAAAAGCCCTCCGTATCTGGCAGTGGCAGTCAAAACGGTCGCCAGTTGCTGCGCAGTGGCAATCGTAAAAGACTCGACGTTAACTGGCCGTTGTGCAAACCACGTACCTGCCGTAAAACACTGCATATCTGACTGCTGGCGAAGCAGGGTGACACGTACAAATGACCTGCCTAGCAATGGGCTGCTTTATTGAATGTAACTCTGTGTAGAAGGAAGGGGAAGGCGAAGTGCTTTAGGTCGGACAGACCTCTACCGTAAAGACGTTCAGGGATATCTTCTGAGTATTTGGTATAAGGAACTGATATGTTGAGTTATCTCTACTGTTGTTCGCACGTGTGCGAGTCAAGCAGCTCAGTACAGGCTGTAGAAGAGTAACGAAATAAAGGATTGACTCTCGTTGGAACTCTAAAAAGAAATTAGAGAGGGATTACAGAAGTATTTCAGTCAGAAAAGTGTAAGTCTGTTGTCTCACCTTTATACTCTGAAGAGCCAAAGCAACTGGTACAATACCCCTGGAGCACGCAGAAGTGCCGCAATACGACGTGGCCTGCGCTCGACTAAGGTCTGAAGTAGTGTTGAACTGACACCATGAATCCTGCAGGGCTGTCCATAAATCCGTAAGAGTGCGAGGGGGTGAAGACATCTCCTGAACAGCACGTTGCAAGGCATCCCAGATACAGGGTGTTTCAAAAATGACCGGTATATTTGAAACGGCAATAAAAACTAAACGAGCAGCGATAGAAATACACCGTTTGTTGCAATATGCTTGGGACAACAGCACATTTTCAGGCAGACAAACTTTCGAAATTACAGTAGTTACAATTTTCAACAACAGATGGCGCTGCGGTCTGGGAAACTCTATAGTACGATATTTTCCACATATCCACCATGCGTAGCAATAATATGGCGTAGTCTCTGAATGAAATTACCTGAAACCTTTGACAATGTGTCTGGCGGAATGGCTTCACATGCAGATGAGATGTACTGCTTCAGCTGTTCAATTGTTTCTGGATTCTGGCGGTACACCTGGTCTTTCAAGTGTCCCACAGAAAGAAGTCACAGGGGTTCATGTCTGGCGAATAGGGAGGCCAATCCACGCCGCCTCCTGTATGTTTCGGATAGCCCAAAGCAATCACTCGATCATCGAAATATTCATTCCGGAAATTAAAGACGTCGGCCGTGCGATGTGGCCGGGCACCATCTTGCATAAACCACGAGGTGTTCGCAGTGTCGTCTAAGGCAGTTTGTACCGCCACAAATTCACGAAGAATGTCCAGATAGCGTGATGCAGTAATCGTTTCGGATCTGAAAAATGGGCCAATGATTCCTTTGGAAGAAATGGCGGCCCAGACGAGTACTTTTTGAGGATGCAGGGACGATGGGACTGCAACATGGGGCTTTTCGGTTCCCCATATGCGCCAGTTCTGTTTATTGACGAAGCCATCCAGGTAAAAATAAGCTTCGTCAGTAAACCAAATGCTGCCCACATGCATGTCGCCGTCATCAATCCTGTGCACTATATCGTTAGCGAATGTCTCTCGCGCAGCAATGGTAGCGGCGCTGAGGGGTTGCCGCATTTGAATTTTGTACGAATAGAGGTGTAGACTCTGGCGCATGAGACAATACGTGGACGTTGGCGTCATTTGGACCGCAGCTGCAACACGGCGAACGGAAACCCGAGGCCGGTGTCGGATCACCTGCTGCACTAGCTGCGCGTTGCCCTCTGTGGTTGCCGTACGCGGTCGCCCTACCTTTCCAGCACGTTCATCCGTCACGTTCCCAGTCCGTTGAAATTTTTCAAACAGATCCTTTATTATACCGCTTTTTGGTCCTTTGGTTACATTAAACCTCCGTTGAAAACTTTGTCTTGTTGCAACAACACTGTGTTCTAGGCGGTGGAATTCCAACACCAGAAAAATCCTCTGTTCTAAGGAATAAACCATGTTGTCTACAGCACACTTGCACGTTGTGAACAGCACACGCTTACAGCAGAAAGACGACGTACAGAATGGCGCACCCACAGACTGCGTTGTCTTCTATATCGTTCACATCACTTGCAGCGCCATCTGTTGTTGAAAATTGTAACTACTGTAATTTCGAAAGTTTGTCCGCCTGAAAATGTACTGTTGTCCCAAGCATATTGCAACAAACGGTGTATTTCTATCGCTGCTCGTTTAGTTTTTATTGCCGTTTCAAATATACCGGTCATTTTTGAAACACCCTGTATGTTCAATAATGCTCATGTCGGGGGAGTTTTGTGGGCAGCGGAAGTTTCTAAACTCAGAAGAGTGTTCCTGGAGTCACTCTGTAGCAACTCTGCACGTATGGGGTGTCTCACTGTCCTGCTGGCATTGCCAAAGTCCGTCGGAATGCACAATGGACACAGGTGATCAGACATGATAGTTACGTACGTGCCACCTGTCAGATTCGTATCTAGACGTATCAGGGGTCCCATATCACTCCAATAGCACACGCCCCACACCAGTACAGAGCCTCCACCAGCTTGAACAGTCCTCTGCAAGGTCCATGGATTCATGAGGTTGTCTCCATACCCGCGCGTGTAAAACTCCTCGATACAATTTGAAACGAGACTCGTTTGACCAGGCAACATGTTTCCAGTCATCAACAGTCCACTGTCGGTTTTGACGGGCCCAGGCGAGGCGTAAAGCTTTGTGTTGTGTAGTGGAGGATGCTAAGTTCACCCAACCTGGATATGATGTGACGTCATTATGACGTATATACACTTTAGTCGATTAACACACGTATCGACGTTTACGAACGTTCGAGATTCTAAACTGTCGTCAGCTAGTGGTTTGTTTTGACACGTGCGATTCTGATAAGAGCTCAGTGTTGCAGCGTATATGTATTTCACCAAAATAAAAGGAAAAGAGCTGGATATTAATAGAATATTCCTGACCGTGGCCTTGAAAATACCACGGGTACACGTTTTGTAAAAAAGTGAAGTCTTCTTTTGTCCCGACCAGATTAGATTGTGTGATTGTTGTATTGAATGCTTACGCCGAAAATAATATTTATTTATTATCAATATTTTAGTATGGTTTCATACAATTGGTCTTGTCAGTACATATTAGATTGTAGCAGCATACTCTTGCTGACTTTTTTTTCTTAATTTATATAGCTGAAAGAGAACTCGCGCAAGTTTGTTAGCTAAGTAATTTATATGTCCATCCCAAGATAGTCTTTTATCAACCATTATTCCAAGTAATTTTACACTCGGACCGCAGAGACAGGTACCTTAGTGTCCAGTAATGACTGGTGTGTAGAATGATTGAATTTAGAACTTAAAAAGAAAAATATGAGGCAGTGTTGAAGAAAAATCGTCGACCGGAGATGAAATACGAGGGGAAGTGGATTTCTCAATGTAATCTTAACCAAAGGTTAGTGTCTTGACGCATCTAAAGATTTTGGCTGCTGGGTGCTTCTTCTCACCGAGTACGAATAACCGACGCACTTCAGCTGGGTCAGAAGTACATCAATTTCTGCTTGAGATTCACAATAACTACGCAGTTGCCCGTCGTCATCGATGCTGAACTCTTTCAGCTTTTCTCTCATTAGTGTCTCGAATGCTGAACACACAATTATAGATGAGCAAACGAAAAACAACGCACAGGACACAAACACAGTACAATATACGATTTAAACGCAAGGAACGCAAAACACATCTAAACGAATGGCGCAGAGCACAGCGCTACCCTGTCACAACCTCTCGAAAGTTCACAAAAGTCGAATAGTCGATATACGGTTTCTATCGTTTTAGATGTAGCGTGTATACGTCATAATGACGTCACGTCGTATCCAAGTCCGGTGAACTTAGCATCCTCCTTGTGTAGTCGTCAAGGTACACGAGTGGGCCTTCGGCTCCGAAAGCCCATATCGATGATGATTCGTTCAATGGCTCGCGCGCTGATACTTGTTGATGGTCCAGCATTGAAATGTGCAGCAATTTGCGCGAGTATTGCATTTCTGTCACGCTGAACGATTCGCTTCAGTCCTTGTCGGACCCGTTCTTGCAGGACCTTTTTCCGGTCGCAGCGATGTCGGAGATTTGATGTTTAACCGGATTTCTGATATTCACGGTACACTCGCGAAATGATCGTACGGGAAAATCCCCACTTCATCGATACCTTGGAGGTGCTGTGTCCCATCGCTCGTGTGCCGACTATAGCACCACGTTCAAACTCACTTAAATCTTGATAACCTGCCACTGTAGTAGCAGCAACCGATCTAACAATTGCGCCAGACACTTGTTGCCTTGTATAGACGTTGCCGACCGCAGCGTCGTATTCTGCCTCTTTACGTATCTTCGTATTTGAATACTAATGCCGGGTCAACAGAAACATCCGATCTCACGCGCCGGCTTTGACCCGTGGCGTAAGGGTGTTGTGGTGTGTGACGTCATTACGGCGCGGAGTTTGGTTTGTGAGTGTGGCGTGTTTGTAGATGTTGCCTCGTTGACGTTACCTTAGTAGGAGTTTCAGGGCCTGTAATATATAGTTTACCTTTTTACTGTACTTTTTGTTTTAACGTCGTCTATGAGGCTTTTATCAGTTTGCCATTAGATTGTTCAATCTTTATGGTCTATATGTTTTGTCGCTACTCGTTATGTCTAATGAATCAATATTGTTTTTTTCTTTTTTTTATTTGTTTCTTTTTTTTTATCTTTTGATTGACCTACACATTGATCTGTAGCGTAGCCCTGAATACGAGGTTAGGTTGGGAGATTTTTTTTTTCGCGGGGTGGTCGGGGGGGGGGGGGGGGGCGCAGCCCCCCCCTGCCTGGCCTTGAGTACCACTTGTTTATTATTATCTTTGTTTGCTATCAATGTTAGCAGATTGTTCTTGTGAAACCTTTGTGTGTGTTGTTTTTCTATGTGTTTTCGTCTTTGTGATACGTATGCAACGTTTTTATATCCGCCATATTGGAATTGTCGTTTATGGTCGTTTCCGCCATATTTGTGACGTCATGGGTCAAAGCCGACGGGTTGGACCGGACGCTTCCGTATTTCCCTAATGCCTATATCAATTTCTTTGGCGCTGTAGTGTAAATGCGAAAGTACTTCTGTTGCGCATTCACTACTGAAGCGCTGAAATGAGTTTGATAAAATATGGAGATAGCTTGAACGCTGAGGAAGAGCGTAGTTTACATTAGAAAGAGAGTAGTACAACATATTTATTGGTTTCAAGAATGTAACACGGAATGTGTAACAATAATTACTCTTGAACTTTTGAACTTTACCACATTTGTGAAAATGCTTTTATTGTTTGATACGTTCCACATAATATGATTCAAAGCAGTCAATAAAATGCTTATTCAATTCTCACAAGGGAACCGCCCCATCGCACCCCCCTCAGATTTAGTTATAAATTGGCACAGTGGATAGGCCTTAAAAAACACAGATCAATTGAGAAAACAGGAAGAAGTTGTGTGGAAATATGAAAAATTAAGCAAAATATAAAAACTGATTAGTCCATGTGCAAGATAGGTAACATAAAGGATAACGTGAGCGCAGGAGCGCCGTGGTCCTGTGGTTAGCGTGAGCAGCTGCGGAACCAAGGTCTATGGTTCAAGTCTTCCCTCGAGTGAAAAGTTTACTTTCTTTATTTTTGCAAAGTTATGATTTGTCTGTTCGTTCATTGACGTCTCTGTTCACTGTAAAAAGTTTAGTGTCTGTGTGAAACGTCCCCTTGGAAAAATTTATACAAGACTGTGCTTAAACTGACACACATATTTTTAGCGCAACGCAATCTGACTTTCAGAAATCCCTACAAAAGAATGGCAATGACTAACATTAACCTAGACCTTTCACAAATCACTTACCTCACCAAAAATCTTCGTTACTCGAACTACTGCAATACAGCGAGCGCCACTACTGCCAGCTAAATAAAAGATTCAAACTACGGAAGGCACTAACTACAGATAGGCATAGTTAGCAAATGAAAGATTTTAATAGAGAACAAACAATGTATCTACCTTAATGATCATAATATATATAGCAGTTCATGCCATCCAGTATTACAAATTTCACAACTCCGCCATCTCTCTCCCCACATCCACCACTACTGGCGGCTCACCTCCAACTGCGCAACGCTACGCGCTGTTCACATCCAGCGGCCCAACGCTACAATGGCAGACAACGATGCAAACTAGCCGTAGACTTCACACAGCACAGCCAGTCATTTTCATACAGCGAGCGCTACGTTGCGGCGGCGTTACCAATATAAGAACCTAAACAGCCTACTTACATGTGTTTTACGACCGCACCGCAAAACCGTGCGATTAGTAGACGAAAGGACGTGGCTCTCCAACGGGAACCGAAAACATTTGATCGCAAGGTCATTTGGTCAACCGATTCCTCCAAAGGAAAACACATCTGATATATTCTATACGACACTGGTGGCGGCATGTGCGTCACATGATAGGAATATGTTGTCGACCCACCTATCTTGTACACTTGGCGAATGGGTAAAAAGATTCTTTCCTTCCTTGCCCGATTTAGTTTTTCTTGTGGATGTGATAATCACTCCCAAAAAAGTGATGAAAACATAAGAGCTTGTCACATAAACTGAAAATAAAAAATAAAACTTTTCACTAGAGGGAAGTCTTGAACCAACGACTTATCGTTTCGCAGCTGCTCACGTGACCACGGCGCTCTTAACGTAACACTATCCTTGATATTGCCTATCTTCCACATACACTACTCAGTTTGTATATTTTGCTTATTTTTTCCTAGTTCCACACAACTTCTTCCTGTTTTCTCGACTGATTTGTGTTCAGTTTTTCAAGGCCTATCCACTGTGCCAACTTATAACTAAATCTGAGGGGGGTGCGATGGGGAGGTTCCCTTGTCAGCGTGTTTAATCCATACTTTTATACTAATGCCAGTAATATAAATTGCAAAAGTAACTCATTTCCACGACTCTACCGCTGAACCGATTCCAGTGGTATATGGTACGGAGATTGCTTGAACCCTGAGAAAGATGACAGCCTACTTTAGAAAGTTGAATCTTTCAAAAATGGTTCAAATGGCTCTGAGCATTATGGGACTTGAGGTCATCAGTCCCCTAGAACATAGAACTATTTAAACCTAATTAACCTAAGGACATCATACACATCCATGCCTGAGGCAGGTTTCGAACCTGTGACCGTAGCGGTCGCGCGGTTCCAGAACCGCCTAGAACCGCTCGGCCACACTGGCCGGCAGTTGTATCTTTTTGAGTGTTATTAACATTTTTAATATGGTAAATGTGAGTGGCATGAAGACCACGCTGGCTCGATGGTTGGCGACTCTTTAGTGTCTAAGGATTACAGTTTAAATGCTGTGTTACTGTGCGAATGGTTTAGTTTCTCCACCACCTGACATAGCTGGAGAGTGCTGGGGGAATGGTTCAAATGGCTCTGAGCACTATGGGACTTAACATTTGAGGTCATAAGTCCCCTAGAATTTAGAACTACTTAAACCTAACTAACCTAAGGACATCCATGCCCGAGGCACGATTCGAACCTGCGACCGTAGCAGTCGCGCGGTTCCGGACTGAAGAGCCTAGAACCGCTCGGCCACAGCGGCCGGCAGTTCTGGCGGAGATAAACAGTAAAATCGCTATGATAAGCCTGAAACCAAATTTTAAACTATCACTATAAGCCTCGCAAACGTAAGCCTGACTTAGCGTACAGTTCTGAGACAGCTCAAGCTTCCGAAATTACTCGATTCCAACAAACGTCAGAGAAGTCTCATATTCCCCGGAACTTTGATGCAGAACGTCAGGTGGTCTTAAGAGCAACTGAGACGTTGGAACGGTCACAAGCCCGTGGCATTTTAGACGTTGAACGTTACGCGTCTCTTACAGCTTCCAAGATGCTTGAAGACTCACAGTTACGGCGTCATTTAAATAGAGGCTATGCGACAGACAGAGAGTCGTATCTTTACCCTATGCAAAGCGGAAACGTTTGGTGAGGCTGCATTTGATTATGATCTATTAACTGACTATATTAATCACAAATCAGTCAACGTAGGGTGATGGGTCGAAAATGTTGGCATTGTAAACCGTTAAAATGGAAGGGACGAACGGCTGGTATGTGTCGTTCTGATGACAAACTGTCACACACAGTACTAGGTGAGCCAAAGAAACCCCTAAAACCACTACTTCTGCACGAATGTAATGAATCGAGGCGTTTTTTAAATGTAATTGGAAAGTATAAAGCATGGTTTCAGATTCGACATACGGCAAAATAACATTCGTTTTGATGATATTTCAAATGTGGAACCACGCCCACTAACTTCCGTTTATGTCACACAACTCCTTGCTGTTGCGATGTTTTTTTTCCGCTCAATGTATCTAATAACTCATCAAGTGTCAACATTCCAGCCATCCAGCAGTTTGACGACGTTATCAAAAACGGGGCATCCTTCGTGGTGATGACAATGATATCAGAGATTGGGGGTGTACCTTGTAATTAGTAGGTCATTTACCTGAGTCACATGACGTCGCAGATGTAAATAAAGTGGGCCAGAGGCTACAGAGTCATTTTTAGACAAATTCATTAAGACCATAAGGAATACAAAACACGATACCTACTTCCGAAACACAACATTATAGTGTAAATATTATTAACATGAGAACGGAAGTCAGAATTCTTTGGTGGTGGTGGTGGTGGTGGTTAGTGTTTAACGTCCCGTCGACAACGAGGTCATTAGAGACGGAGCGCAAGCTCGGATTAGGGAAGGATTGGGAAGGAAATCGGCCGTGCCCTTTCAAAGGAACCATCCCGGCATTTGCCTGAAACGATTTAAGGAAATCACGGAAAACCTAAATCAGGATGGCCGGAGACGGGATTGAACCGTCAGAATTCTACTACAAACATAGAACCGAATGCCTGTTCATGTGAATGTATGTTCCTCTATTGCTATTCGTAAAACGAAGTCCATATAATGCAATCAGCCTGTAGAATTTAAGGCTTGTTATTATTTTGTCTTTCTACTAAAAGGTAGAAGTTTTCTTTGAAGGACTGCATAGAAACTTAACAATTCTTGCAACACGAAGAGTGTTTAAAAAGTAAGCAGAAATTTATAATTTTGTGTGTAGTATTAGTCCGATTTGCACTACTTTTTTTGTCACTGTCTTTTTAAACATGCCTCAAAAGTATGTGTACAATGTTATGCATATTGGGTATTTACTCTGTTGGCAGCTGTCAGGAAGGTTACATGTGTTTTCGTAGCATCAACGATTATTTGTTTTGTATAAAAATAAATTAGAGAAGCTGTATTAAATTTTGTTATAAGAATGTAATAAAGTGTATGAAATTTATAGAAATGGTAAATATTGGTTTTGGTGAGCCTGTTATGAGTAAACCAAGGGCAGACAAGTGGTATAAACATTTCAAGGCAGGCCTTAAAGAACAGCGGTTTTACAAGCATGGTTGAGATTAAAAATGCTCAGTTAAGAGACGTCTAAGCTGTCCCGAAGAAACAGCTCCTAAAGTGTTTCGGGAATTGGAAAAAGCACTGGCGTAAATGTATAGTATGTATGGGGGAATATTTTGAAGAGGATAACATTGCTGTAGATTAACAAATAAAGTTCTTACCAAAAAATAAAAATGAATATGTGAACGCACCTCGAATGTCAATCTTTTTGCTTAGAAGTCCACAATTACTGTACATGTTTCGAAGGAAATTTCAGCAGTGTTTAGAATACCTATTCCGCACATGTTTTAAGCAATATGTCTTAGAAACAGGTGAATAGTGACCGAGATACGGATTTTGTGTTACATAAGCATCAAAGTTTTTACGTGATTTTGAAACGGTCTATAACGATGGGTTTCCTCCCAAAGTTATTAGTTTTTCTTCGTGGCGATTCCAGCAAACCATGCGGCTTATTTTTCCGTTTCTTACTTATGTGTCCTATTAGGTGACGCTGACGTTTGCATAGATTGCCGCCCTCTAATTGGGACTGGTAATATTAGCCAACAATTCTTTTTGGGCCGCCTCTTTAATACACGCTGTAATAACATTAGAGACGATCGAACGCTCGTTACTCCGCGAATACCTCCACTTCTTCGTATTCTGCATATTTTCTTGCAATGCTAGGCGGTTATCCATCACTTCCGGATATTGAAGTACGTCAGTAAGTATACAAAGTTAACTCACTGACACTGGCAACTAACATCCCATGAACAGAAACGACGAATATCACTGCACGCCGATCTACACCGCTAGACCGATAACAGGCGACAGATTTTGGGCGCTCCTGTAGGCCGGTGACAGCGTTCTTACGGGAAAGGCCACTTCCCCCACCAAAAGCGCTGCTCGCTCTTGAGTTTACAGACAGACTATACGCGATACTACCGCCATCTGTAAGCGTACATATCGCTATCCCACGACTTCCGTCACCTTATTGTGCATTATTAATTGGTACCGTTGTCTTCCTTTAGGTTTTCGTCTTCATCGCTAGTACTCCTCACATTCGCCATCAAGATGTATTCTACGCCCCGTGACGTAGCAGGGTAGGCAGAGTGGGGCGTCGCTCGCTCGCTCTTCAGTTTACCGACAGTAGTGATGGGCTAAACTGCGATTTTCCGATATCAGTGATTTCTGTGAATGCTACTTTTCAGTATCTGTTATTCTTAACTGTGATTTGTCGCAGTTAAGAGTCGCAGTTAAGGAACATAGGTCGTGTATCCCTCCGCCACTGCTACACTCCTGGAAATGGAAAAAAGAACACATTGACACCGGTGTGTCAGACCCACCATACTTGCTCCGGACACTGCGAGAGGGCTGTACAAGCAATGATCACACGCACGGCACAGCGGACACACCAGGAACCGCGGTGTTGGCCGTCGAATGGCGCTAGCTGCGCAGCATTTGTGCACCGCCGCCGTCAGTGTCAGCCAGTTTGCCGTGGCATACGGAGCTCCATCGCAGTCTTTAACACTGGTAGCATGCCGCGACAGCGTCGACGTGAACCGTATGTGCAGTTGACGGACTTTGAGCGAGGGCGTATAGTGGGCATGCGGGAGGCCGGGTGGACGTACCGCCGAATTGCTCAACACGTGGGGCGTGAGGTCTCCACAGTACATCGATGTTGTCGCCAGTGGTCGGCGGAAGGTGCACGTGCCCGTCGACCTGGGACCGGACCGCAGCGACGCACGGATGCACGCCAAGACCGTAGGATCCTACGCAGTGCCGTAGGGGACCGCACCGCCACTTCCCAGCAAATTAGGGACACTGTTGCTCCTGGGGTATCGGCGAGGACCATTCGCAACCGTCTCCATGAAGCTGGGCTACGGTCCCGCACACCGTTAGGCCGTCTTCCGCTCACGCCCCAACATCGTGCAGCCCGCCTCCAGTGGTGTCGCGACAGGCGTGAATGGAGGGACGAATGGAGACGTGTCGTCTTCAGCGATGAGAGTCGCTTCTGCCTTGGTGCCAATGATGGTCGTATGCGTGTTTGGCGCCGTGCAGGTGAGCGCCACAATGAGGACTGCATACGACCGAGGCACACAGGGCCAACACCCGGCATCATGGTGTGGGGAGCGATCTCCTACACTGGCCGTACACCACTGGTGATCGTCGAGGGGACACTGAATAGTGCACGGTACATCCAAACCGTCATCGAATCCATCGTTCTACCATTCCTAGACCGGCAAGGGAACTTGCTGTTCCAACAGGACAATGCACGTCCGCATGTATCCCGTGCCTCCCAACGTGCTCTAGAAGGTGTTAAGTCAACTACCCTGGCCAGCAAGATCTCCGGATCTGTCCCCCATTGAGCCTGTTTGGGACTGGATGAAGCGTCGTCTCACGCGGTCTGCACGTCCAGCACGAACGCTGGTCCATCTGAGGCGCCAGGTGGAAATGGCATGGCAAGCCGTTCCACAGGACTACATCCAGCATCTCTACGATCGTCTCCATGGGAGAATAGCAGCGTGCATTGCTGCGAAAGGTGGATATACACTGTACTAGTGCCGACATTGTGCATGCTCTGTTGCCTGTGTCTATGTGCCTGTGGTTCTGTCAGTGTGATCATGTGATGTATCTGACCCCAGGAATGTGTCAATAAAGTTTCCCCTTCCTGGGACAATGAATTCACGGTGTTCTTATTTCAATTTCCAGGAGTGTATTTCTGCGATTTCTGTTACTTCCGCGATTTCTACTACTTCTGCGATTTCTGTGACTTCTGCTACTTCTGCGATTTC
The DNA here is from genome assembly GCF_023864275.1 of Schistocerca cancellata. NCBI lineage: Eukaryota > Metazoa > Arthropoda > Insecta > Orthoptera > Acrididae > Schistocerca > Schistocerca cancellata. The sequence goes on from NC_064626.1 coordinate 1,245,139,743, forward strand.
TGCTACTTCTGCGATTTCTGTGACTTCTGCTACTTCTGCGATTTCTGTGACTCCTGCGATTTCTGCGACTTACCACCGTATGAAAAAGTTACATCTGTCAACACAGAAAATTGCATCTCAACAAACCTGTCATTGGCAAGTATGTTTTACGTTTTTTCTTCCGTTGGCTTTAATTTTGTATTAAAGAAACAACTGTGAAAATATTAATAGTGTAATTAATATGTAAGTAGCCGTACAGTACCGTAATAGTTCGTATTTAGAAAATGAATTCTAACATATTGTTATGTTCACAGGTACCTGAACTACATTTCAGTCACTCAGTAAAGTGATAACTCAAAATATCATTGTCAACAGAGCTGAAGAAATTGCCATTGCGTCTTTAGACCGTTTTCGTCAGACGAGAGGTTAGTTTCTAAGCGTTTCGATGGACTTAATTACTTCAGTGAGATCGTTCTTGCAAATGTGATATTCATTATAGCAAATATTAGCAATCTACTCTGTCAATTATATTGCTAGTAATTAATGACAGCAAAAATTGTTTAATAATCCTTGTGTTTTTGCAGACACAGTTCTGACTCCGATTACTGGTTGCTGTACGTATCTATCCACATGATGGCTGTTTTTGAGAGAGACTCGTGAAGATTCAAGACAGCTCTTAGAGGATTTGCAGTTTACAAGTGAAATAATTGTGAAATAAGTGTGTGAATGATTAAACTGTGTTTTATTGAAGTTGTTGTGCGATTTTAAAGGAATAATAAATGTCAAATACAGTGAGTGAATAATAAAAATCTCATTTTCCACATGTTTAAGCCGTCCTATACCCATAATTTTCCGCCACTTACTTATTGGTAAACACTTGTTGGAGAGTGACATGCCGCCCCCCCCCCCCCCTTTCTCCACAATCTTGGTGTGACACTGACCTGTAACTTATCCCGAAGTCTACAATATGCATTTTGAGGCTGTTGATATGAAAGTGGGAAGTACAGATCTTCCCGTTAAATCAGGAATAGCTTAAGTGCATTACTTGAAAGTAACACAGGAAAAGCTTACTTATGTAGGTGGTAGTAGTGTCGGCAAAAAGTTCTTGTGTGTGAAGTTGCCATGTAGAACACCAGGTGTAAAACTTTTCTCCCGAGTCTTGAACTATGTCGGAACAAAAGTGAGGCATTCATATGACTGTTTTCATTTCTCTACACTTATACAGTGTTCTGCTGTGTTAACATTGCAAAGTCCTGTAGGCATGTGGAGTATTAACCAAAACTGTCATATTGGAAGCAGAATCAAACACATTTGTTACGTTACTTGATATTTTCAGGAGAAAAAGGCAATGTTGCTTCTTATTAATGTAATACATTCAGAGTCACAGCAGTATTTGACCAACCATAACTGATGCTGAATGTGCATGTCGTCATATAATATGAAGGGCTTATTTAAATAGTGGTACAAGTCCATTACCTCCACTTTTCTGTCTATAATGCTTCTGAAATTAGTGATCCAAACAAACATATTTAAGGTTCATCTCTAGCAAGAAACCATATGCTTGAATATTTCTGGTATCTCAAATGTAGATTTGTCAGCGCTCATTTAACTTTACGACTCTGTATCTCAAAATGAACAAAAATGGACTTGTACCACTATTGAAATAAGCCCTTCATATGCACACACAGCACATCGATCTCGTGAGGCACAAGGCTCTCATAACGAAGTACGTACGTCGGTCAACAGATGACACTAGGAAAAGTATGTTAACTGCGCTTTTTAGTTGCTACTTGCGACTCTTAGTTGCGATTTGTCACGGAAATCGCAGTTGGGACTCAATAGTGTATCGCAGAGATGGGCGTAGTACGAACTTTGACCCACAGATGGCACTGTTAACCGCGCTTTCTAGTTGCTACTTGCGACTCTTAGTTACGACTTGTCACGGAAATCGCAGTTGGACTCAATAGTGTATCGCAGAGATGGACGTAGTACGAACTTTGGCCAACAGATGGCAGTGTTAACCGCGCTTTCTAGTTGCTACTTGCGACTCTTAGTTGCGACTTGTCACGGAAATCGCAGTTAGACTCGATACCGCATCGCAGAGATGGAGGTAGTACGAACTTTGGCCAACAGATGGCACTGTTAACTGCGCTTTTTAGTTGCTACTTGCGACTCTTAGTTGCGACTTGTCACGGAAATCGCAGTTGGACTCCATAGCGTACCGCAGAGATGGACGTAGTACGAACTTTGGCCAACAGATGCCAGTGTTAACCGCGCTTTTTAGTTGCTACTTGCGACTCTTAGTTGCGACTTGTCACTGAAATCGCAGAAAGCAGTGCTAAATTCGACCAATAGATGGCTCACGTCTTTGACTATGAAATACTACTTGCGACTGGTAACTGTGACTGAAATCGCAGTTAGATTCTGTAAATAGAATGAAGGCTTTCACGACCGGTTGACATGGCTGTTGATATGCTTTCCGGGATGTGAGGTCGTGGTCCAAGAACTTTTCTGCTCCTTACGTTTCGTCCAGCGCAGTCCTGGACGAAACGTAAGGAGCAGAAAAGTTCTTGGACCACGACCTCACATCCTGGAAAGCATATCAACAGCCAGATTCTGTAAAGTTACTACTGTGATATCTGTGACTTCTCAGTCACTGTGATTTCTAACAGATACGCGATTTCCTGCCCACCACTAACCGACAGACTATACCTGGCTACTGGCACTAATCAGCAGCGACGGCCAAGCGCAGCCAGTGACTGACCTCGCCCCCCGCCGCTCTCGAACCAGCGGCCTGCACAGTGTGATGTCGTCGACTCTGCGCGCGGCCACCGTGTGTCGTCGCACCGGCCCAGCCGTGAACTTTTGTCAACAGAGCCCATTGTTCTTCGCCTCCTTCCGCGCTGCGCGGTGGCGACATTTGTCCAGCGACCGCGGCGGCCCACGCTAATGGGCCATTGTACTGACTGGCTGAGCCCCGCCGCCGGTGACGAGGCGCTGAAGGCTGCGCCAGGCAGGGGCCGGGGCGTTTCGCTGGCACCCGGCGCGGAATGCGGCAGCCGTGAGGTCGCACGTCGCCCACCTCGAAGGCACTCCGCGCGCTCCGTTGACAGCAGACACTTTGCCCTGATATCCCACAAGATTTTTCCTTTAGGGAATGCTGTCCTTCGAGCCATCATCGTCTTCAACAGTTTCTAGCTTACGGCAAGAAAAAAAGGAATAAAAGTGAGACAGTGTTAATACTTTCATCCTTCTTCACCTCCTCTGCATTACTGCAGATGACGTGTCACTGAGCACATTATACTGTGCATACAGTACACGTGAGGTGCCTAGTTGTTTCCACTGCCCTGTGTGGAATACATAAGTTCTTGTACACTTCACTAACCTGCTGTCTTCATCATGATGATATCCCCAGCGCAGAAAACAGCACGCAGGTCGTGGATTCTTTCTCTTGAGGCTGAAATGAACTTCGCAAGGAACTGCTGCTAGGAATAAACTACAGGGTTATTACAAATGATTGAAGCGATTTCACAGCTCTACAATAAGTTTATTATTTGAGATATTTTCACAATGCTTTGCACACACACACAAAAACTCAAAAAGTTTTTTTAGGCATTCACAAATGTTCGATATGTGCCCCTTTAGTGATTCGGCAGACATCAAGCCGATAATCAAGTTCCTCCCACACTCGGCGCAGCATGTCCCCATCAATGAGTTCGAAAGCATCGTTGATGCGAGCTCGCAGTTCTGGCACGTTTCTTGGTAGAGGAGGTTTAAACACTAACTCTTTCACATAACCCCACAGAAAGAAATCGCATGGGGTTAAGTCGGGAGAGCGTGGAGGCCATGACATGAATTGCTGATCATGATCTCCACCACGACCGATCCATCGGTTTTCCAATTTCGTGTATAAGAAATGCCGAACATCATGATGGAAGTGCGGTGGAGCACCATCCTGTGGTACGTTTAGCTCCCTGCTTGCTTTATTCGTCGACTTCTGCGGGCTACGCATGAAACTTGGCCGCACGCGTTCAACCGTTTCTTCGCTCACTGCAGGCCGACCCGTTGATTTCCCCTTACAGAGGCATCCAGGAACTTTAAACTGCGCATACCATTGCTGAATGGAGTTCGCAGTTGGTGGATCTTTGTTGAACTTCGTCCTGAAGTGTCGTTGCACTGTTATGACTGACTGATGTGAGTGCATTTCAAGCACGACATACGCTTTCTCGGCTCCTGTCGCCATTTTGTCTCACTGCGCTCTCGAGTGCTCTGGCGGCAGAAACCTGAAGTTCGACTTCAGCCGAACAAAACTTTATGAGTTTTTCTACGTATCTGTAGTGTGTCGTGACCATATGTCAATGAATGGAGCTACAGTGAATTTATGAAATCGCTTCAATCATTTGTAATAGCCCTGTATAACTCATTTGGGATGCTACTCGCGCTTTTATTGATATAGACACGAGAAACTATTCTGGATCACAACGTATTGAACATATCTTTCCACAGTCATTATATCTGGCTAAAATAACACGAAATACATCCTCCCACAGACAACATGTCTGTCTACTGGAACCGTCATAATTGGAGAATAAAATTACATGAATCAAATACTACTATTACAGACAACATGTCTGTATCTAGCGACGGTCGGAACTGTAGTAAATAAAATTACTGCTATACTGCTATACTGCTATAACAGACAGCATGTCTGTCTACTGAAACGGTCAGAACTGGAGAGCCGGACTGCCCGAGACACTTCGCCCGCCAAGCCAGCAAGGCGTGACCCGAACGCCACCGAAGTGCATCGGCAGTAATATCGTCAGTCTTTTCTTTTAGTAATACTTTGATTTTAATAATTTTGAAATGACTGAGTGATAGCTGGCTGTTGAGAGATGTTCATTTAAAAAATGTAATTTGGATGACAGGTTTAATTAATAATAGCAACTAAAGTTTAACTTTTTGGCGCCCTACCGCCGAACACAGCAGCCAATCACAGAGCAGCAGCATCATGCAGGCGGTCTTTCTCACGGGAATGGTACCGAATCTAACATCTGTCACCGGCACCTCATCCAACATTGCGTCATATCTATGCTTCTTGCATCTCCGCTATCCTGAGAATCGCTTCCTTGAGCCTAATATGATGGCTGAATGAGCCAGAAATATTACAAGCTCCAGGCTTGGTCTGTTTGATTCATAAGTCTCGTAATCGAGTCTTGTTTCACCACCGTCTTTCTGTGTTCATTCTGATCTAGTCATCGCCTCTTTTTTCATCACACTCTGCCACACCATTCAGCCATGTATTCCTTGGTCTTCCTTTTGGTCGTTTCCTTCGCATCTCCATTTCTTGTATCTTCTTGGGAACCCTTTTGTTTTCTATTCTCTTTAAGTGCCCATACCATCTGAGCCTTGATGTTTCTAGCCCGCTGTACAAGTGCTCCTCTTACACTATTTCCGTTACCCTTTCTTTCCTCATCCTATTTTTACTCTTATCCTACTTCTGAGGAGCTTCAATTCACCGTCTCCTCATAACTCATTTCTTCATTACCTGTGTTTTTTTCCAGTTTCATGGGTCAGTATAGGGAGGCAGTAAATCCTGTAATTACTTTGCAGTGTATTTAACACTAAATTCTTCTAGAATCTTCATATGAAAATGATGCTCTAAGGCCCCCCCCCCCCTTTTTTAACTCCGACTTTTGCTGTTGCACATGGATTAAGAAGAAACGCGAAGTGACTGTAATCGACCCTGCAAGTCGAGTAGAAAAGAGTTTGGCACCTGCATTAATTAAATTGAATAGAAATTAATTAGATAAAGGAAAGTTTCATTAACGTAGTGAGAAATGAAAGGGTTGCTTCACCGATTCACAGAATGAAAGTTCTGTACAAAATAATAATTTGATTCATTATGACTAAACTCAAAATAATATACGAAACACATGAAACATTTACAATACGTCAAATTGGATACTCAAATAAATGTTGTGAAGGTGAAGTTGTCCATAAACTAGCTTGTGACGTTTATGACCAAGTGGTGTGTGGAGCCAATTCCTTGCAACTCAAATCTTAAGAGAAACACCCAGCCAACCCAACATTAACTGCTGCTACAGTAGTGAGAACTCAGACAATGAAAATCCAAGAGAGAACCACGTAAGAAAAGACAGGAACAGGAGCGCTGATTATCACAGAGCAAAATTCCCTAATCTGCCGGTGCTGCGGACATACATTACCAAGCTGTCTTCTAACTGCAAGGACACGATCCGGCGTACCGGAGGCGATGGCTGGTTGCTTCGACGTCCCGTCGTGGTGATTATAATGTCGCGAGTATAGCACGAAACAAATTGTCCTGGTCTGGTCGTCCAGACTAAAGACTTCCTAGCAACACAAATACGCCTCTGAGGGAGATGAAGAAGGCTCGCTACACAAACACTGACGGTACAGTGAGTGATTTTAACAAGAGAATTCACAGAGTCACTCCGATACAGTCAACTTTAGCGAAAACTGCTCAAGATGGACAACATAGGCCGCTTGTATGCAGAAAGCTCAATTGGCAACTGTACTCGGAAAGTTACGTTGAAGTCGAAACTTCAGCAACTGCATCAAAAAGTTACAATTAAATGAAAGTATATTAGACAGCCAACGGAAAGCAGGCTGTCCAGAGCAGCGAGAGCTCAGTCTTGTAACCTACTCCAACCGAAAGGTGAGAGCCGACCCTCTCAAGAGCACCTGTACAAGCTGAACACAGAACATTCCCGCCCCCACAACAGTGGCCGTGGTTAAACGTTCCAATCATCAACTCGAAAACCGACGGAAAATCCCACTCTATTGCCGACGCACTACTATTCCACCAATGGAGATACTTGGCGCCAATTTCTGCGCCGATTTTGCTACGTCACAGAGCTATACCCTGAGCCAGCCAATCACAGTTATGATTTTGCAGAAAACGCGGGAATTTGCCCTCCAAGACTGCCTGAGAACGCAAGTCGTTCCCACGCCTCGCTGGTAGCCCACCAGAAAGTGTTTTCAGTAAGTTTCTGCGAAGTAACGGAATATCTACCCCAGCCGCTCCGTCAGACCCCTGTGGGCATGTTGCTCCCGCTCTTATGACAATGTCGGCGTCTGGAAAGCATCCACTCGACTCTCTCACACCCGTTGGCTTAACCCTTCCAAGTTCAGCAGAACCCGCCTGTCACCGGACCACCCGTGTGACGAGAGACGCTGCGTGGGAAGTTCGCATGTGAAGGAATAGCGACTTTTCACCACATGCAATTAGAGAGGAAAATAGAATTACTCAGAGTAAGATAGAAATATGAGAGGGGGCTCATGCCACCTATCAACTTCTTTGCCTTTTTGTGGGACTCTGTTCTGAACCAGGCTCCTAACACTTCGCATGAATGCTGCTGACTGTCTGCCACATTCACTAACCTCTTTCTCATTTCTCCTACTTTCCTCTATCACACTTCCGAAGAACTTGATACTTTCCATCTTCTTCAACTGTTCTCCTCCAATCCTTATTCCGCTAGTTGGTCTGTCTTTCTAGTTGTAACCAGGATCTCACATTTGTTGACATTAAATTTCATCCCACAGGGTCTCATAGTTTCTTCCCAAGCATCCAGCTATGCCCGAATCTCCTCCCCCCTGTTTATCAGATCTTCACGTAATCCGTGAACACCGTTGCTTTCATCTTGTCTTCCTCAGTTTCATCTTCCACCTTGTTCGCCCCCTTAGCTGAGTGGTCAGTGCGTCTAACAGGCATACAATGGACCTGGGATCGATTCCCGGCCGGGTCTGAGAGTGTTCTCTGCTCGGGGATTGGGTGTTCCGTTGTCCTCGTCATCACTTCATTGTCATCGACGCGCAAGTCTCCCGATGTGGCGTCAACGGGAAAGACTTGCACCTCGGCTACCGAACTTCCCCACGTGGGAACTCGCGGCTACTGATGCCATACGATCTTTTTTTTGTCCTCTTAGTCATTATCTCATCCGACACCACAATGAATAGCACAGGCGACAATGCACTGCCCGGTTTCACACTGTAATGTCTCTTGCAGCGGTCTCTCCGCGATATTTTCAGAATTTTATAAATTATATAACTCAGTACATATCTCGAAATATCTCTTCTTATCTTACCAATTATCAGTGCAAAGTAGTTTCAAGCCCAATTATTCCTTGGAGCGTCCATTTACTCCACGGAATAGCTTCTCTGCTATCTATGTTTTCTCTTATGAAAAGAATGAAGGAATTCTTGCCGATTAGTCGTGAAAGAAGGAGGATGTATATGTATGTATTGTTGAGCTAGTCGCCATCTTGATGAGATTCTGTATGAGAAGGAATTTAATACATGAACTAAACTAAAGTAAGTGTGTTCGCGTATTATTTAACTGATTATTATTGACAGCGTCTGCTTACTACGCTGTGTTGCACGGGATCAGTGGGGAACGTCTGATTTACACTGGACGAACCTGCCGTTTTGTATGCTCAAGATATCCAGTTACTTCAAATAAATAGGCTAACACGGTCTTACCAGCAGATCTCCGGTCTTCCCCATGAGATCACCGAAAGTTAATAATTATTACAAATGTTTTCAGGAGATCGACTGACAGTTTTCGTCGTACCGAGACTTCGAAATTGCTTCACTGCCTTATGGAATTTAAGTTAAGCTCAATTTAATCAGGATAGAACAGTATTGAACTGTGTGAATGTGATAAGCCTGCTTTGTGAATGAAAATTCCCTTAACATAGGTATGTTTTTACTATCCTGGTCAGTGAAGCTAAATCAGGCCGGTGTGAGAGAGGTTTTTTAAATTTTAGATCCCACAAAAAAAAAAGAAATTAAAACACCACTTCTTTGCTGTAAGCATTCCGTCCTTTAATTTCCCACTTTCACATAACTCATACTTCCAGAGTACATCTCATCCACTCTGTTTATTGTCCATTGTCCCACTCTTTCTCTTCTAGCGTTTCCCAGACCTTTCTTCTACATATGCTATCAAATATCTTCTCAAAACTGAGAACGGCCACTACATCTTTTGAGTGAGTTTTGGGAGTGCATCTTCAGACTTTCGCGGCGCAAAGACTGCTCCGTTAAATTTAGGGCGTAGTGCTGCATAAATTCCGCTTCTTCTTCTAATACTCGTGTTTCGGCAGCAAACCCCTTCGGCCATCTTCAGGGTGAGCCTAACGACTGACGCTATAGCAGACGGTCCATCCTCTCGCGGACCACGCCGCTGCGCATGTAGCCACATATATGCAAGGCACCCCAGACGCTGGTCAGCGGCAGGGAAGTACACAGATACATAACTTAGAACTGTGGTTCGCGGTCGATCCACGATGGAGAGTCGATGTATCACCGTGAACTGCACTGTGGCGATGTCTTTGAAAGCTTATTAAAGAAAGCGTCGAATTCCATAATTTTTTCAAGTTAAAACCGCTCATTGGTGTAAGAAGCTACTGAAATTACACTCCTGGGAATTGAAATAAGAACACCGTGAATTCATTGTCCCAGGAACGGGAAACTTTATTGACACATTCCTGGGGTCAGATACATCACATGATCACACTGACAGAACCACAGGCACATAGACACAGGCAACAGAGCATGCACAATGTCGGCACTAGTACAGTGTATATCCACCTTTCGCAGCAATGCAGGCTGCTATTCTCCCATGGAGACGATCATAGAGATGCTGGATGTAGTCCTGCGGAACGGCTTGCCATGCCATTTCCACCTGGCGCCTCAGTTGGACCAGCGTTCGTGCTGGACGTGCAGACCGTGTGAGACGACGCTTCATCCAGTCCCAAACATGCTCAATGGGGGACAGATCCGGAGATCTTGCTGGCCAGGGTAGTTGACTTACACCTTCTAGAGCACGTTGGGTGGCACGGGATACATGCGGACGTGCATTGTCCTGTTGGAACAGCAAGTTCCCTTGCCGGTCTAGGAATGGTAGAACGATGGGTTCGATGACGGTTTGGATGTACCGTGCACTATTCAGTGTCCCCTCGACGATCACCAGTGGTGTACGGCCAGTGTAGGAGATCGCTCCCCACACCATGATGCCGGGTGTTGGCCCTGTGTGCCTCGGTCGTATGCAGTCCTGATTGTGGCGCTCACCTGCACGGCGCCAAACACGCATACGGCCATCATTGGCACCAAGGCAGAAGCGACTCTCATCGCTGAAGACGACACGTCTCCATTCGTCCCTCCATTCACGCCTGTCGCGACACCACTGGAGGCGGGTTGCACGATGTTGGGGCGTGAGCGGAAGACGGCCTAACGGTGTGCGGGACCGTAGCCCAGCGTCATGGAGACGGTTGCGAATGGTCCTCGCCGATACCCCAGGAGCAACAGTGTCCCTAATTTGCTGGGAAGTGGCGGTGCGGTCCCCTACGGCACTGTGTAGGATCCTACGGTCTTGGCGTGCATCCGTGCGTCGCTGCGGTCCGGTCCCAGGTCGACGGGCACGTGCACCTTCCGCCGACCACTGGCGACAACATCGATGTACTGTGGAGACCTCACGCCCCACGTGTTGAGCAATTCGGCGGTACGTCCACCCGGCCTCCCGCATGCCCACTATACGCCCTCGCTCAAAGTCCGTCAACTGCACATACGGTTCACGTCCACGCTGTCGCGGCATGCTACCAGTGTTAAAGACTGCGATGGAGCTCCGTATGCCACGGCAAACTGGCTGACACTGACGGCGGCGGTGCACAAATGCTGCGCAGCTAGCGCCATTCGACGGCCAACACCACGGTTCCTGGTGTGTCCGCTGTGCCGTGCGTGTGATCATTGCTTGTACAGCCCTCTCGCAGTGTCCGGAGCAAGTATGGTGGGTCTGACACACCGGTGTCAATGTGTTCTTTTTTTCCATTTCCAGGAGTGTATATGCAAGGCGCCCCAGACGCTGGTCAGCGGCAGGGAAGTACGCAGATACATAACTTAGAACTGTGGTTCGCGGTCGATCCACGATGGAGAGTCGATGTATCACCGTGAACTGCACTGTGGCGATGTCTTTGAAAGCTTATTAAAGGAAGCGTCGAATTCCATAATTTTTTCAAGTTAAAACCGCTCATTGGTGTAAGAAGCTGCTGAAATTAGTTTCGCGACAGGTTTAATTAATAGACACAGAGGTTTCAGCTTGGAAAAATCAAGAGTTCCGACCCTTTGTTTAATAAACTTGCAAAGACGTCGCCACACTGGCGCACACAGTGATACTTCCCAGAGTAGGTCCATCGCGTAGTCAAGTGGCGCCAGTCAACACAAGAACAATACAACCAACTGCAACCCTGTCAACTAAACGATACAGTCTGGCCTCCAACAGAGGACGGAAACCTACAACAAAACCAACGCGAGCCACAGCACGGGTCATCAGTGGTGTGTAATGAAGTTTTAAATGTTTCTCTGCTGAGTTTCCCACAGTTCTTAAGAACATTGATTACAAGCATATCATCTCAATCTTGCAAGCAAATACAGAATGACTGCAAGTACTTGACATTTTCTTGATCCATGTAGCTAATGGGATCAACATACTTATCACTTAAATAAAGTACCTTGCTACTAAACATCAACTCACTTCCACCAATTTCTTATTATTTGTAACCACTTTTTGGAGCCATCAACATCAGTCCCTACTAACGTTCATACAGCAACTATTGTTTTCTCATCAAACAGAGACACAACAGGACTAACATTTTACCTTTCTAAACTATCTGAATGAAAGGCTAGAATCATGTTTTACAATGCCAAGGTACTGTTTCTCATCTGTTTGTTCTGACCTTGCTGAAGTTACATTGTCTTATGATATTTACATCAGTCATAAAGGTGATGCTACAGAAGAATGCTAAAGATTATATGGGTAGATCACATAACTAATGAGGAGGTACTGAACAGAACTGGGGATAAGAGAAATTTGTGGCACAACTTGAGTAGAAGAAGGGATCGGTTGGTAGGACATGTTCCGAGGCGTCAAGGGATCACCAGTTTAGTATTGGAGGGCAGCGTGGAGAGTAAAAATGGTAGAGGGAGACCAAGAGATGAATACACTAAGCAGATTTAGAAGGATGTAGGTTGCAGTAGGTACTGGGAGATAGAAAAACCTTGTAGAGGATAGAGTAGCATGGAGAGCTGCATCAAACCAGTCTCTGGACTGAAAACCAAACAACAACAACAAACATCAGACATAGATGGATAAAGATACGTGTTATTATTTTCATTCAAGCAGTTATTTCGAAGATTTTTGAGGAAGTGAACTGTATCAAAAAGAAGAAACTTTTTTTTACAGCTATCACATGAATGACTTGTTGTGTCACTGCATAGTGTTTCATATAGCTTGACCTTGACTTTATTGTTGTCAGTAATGACACATACAGCATCATAACAAAAGTATTATTAGGATACAAATAAAACAGTTTCTGAGTCAGTCACCTGTCCCTTTTGCCACTACGTGTTATGATGTTTCACGTTTTCCGAAAACTTTCCGTCGCACGTCTGGGTCAATGTGCTGAGGCACATCTGGAGAGGACAAATAACGTTGGTAAATTTGAAAACATGAATGGAGAGACATCACTTTCCAGAGCCAACCTTTATTTGCACAGAACCTAAAAAAGAATAAGTCTATCTTCAGTACAAGTATCCATGCATGTTGTACTCAATAAAATATTTTGTAAGCTATCAATAATTACTTTCCGTCAGGTCGAGTTGCTCTGATTTCCCGAATAATTTGATCCTCAGGAAAATGTTGGATGCGAACGCCTTTGGTCTTCGTAACTATCTGGTTTTCCCTGGGAATTTTTTTCATCCTCGTCTTCCTCTTTCCTTCATCAATAGGAAAAGAAAGCACTGGCACATTTTCCCCTTAACAATAATTAGACTTGCAGCCTAGGACGTAACAGCTTCTAGCCACTGTACAAATAGAAAATAACACAAAACTTCAAATAAACACACGCTCGCTTGTACAGTCCCACAATCCACCGACTCAATGAAACAGCTTATAGTCTTCCTGCCAGTTCTGCTTCTAAGGCCTGTTTTTATCATTAAGACAGTGGTAGCAGTGTCAGACCGCACAGCTACCCACCGCACAGATAAATTGAAACGTCCCCGTTGAATAATTTATACAAGACTGTGCTTAAACTGACACACAATATTTTTCGCGCAACGCAATCTGACTATCAAAGATCCCTGCAAAAGAATGGCCCTGAGTAACATTAAACTATACGTTTCACAAATCACTTACCTCACAAAAATCTTGATTACTCGAACTACTGCAATACAGCGAGCGCCACTACTGCCAGCTAAAGAAAAGATTCAAACTACAGAAGGCACTAACTACTGATAGGGATAGTTAGCAAATGAAAGATTTTAATAGAGAACAAACACTGTATTTACCTTAATATTCATAATTGACATCCAGTCTTAGAGATTATCAAAACTCCGCCATCTCTCTCCCCACATCCACCACTGCTGGCGGCTCACCTCCAACTGCGCAACGCTATGCGCTGTTCACATCCAGCTATAGCAGTTCATGACAACAATGGCAGGCAACAATGCAAACTAGCCACATACTGCACACAGCACAGCCAGTGATTTTCATACAGAGCGCTACGTAACGTTGCCAATAAGAAAACATAAACAGCAAACTTACATAAAGAAAACATAAACAGCCTACTTACATAGCCCCCATGCTCCCCACAAAAAATTTTACAAATGGTGTTGGGCACTGGCCAATACAGACTTGAAAAAATTTTTCATAATTACAATCACAAAGATATCAAATGCACACACTGATTAATACAATGTTGGTCAAAAGCTAAAATTTTCTCACAGTCCATAAAGACAGTCCAGATTGTTCATCACAATAGTAATTACAGTTTTTTTTCACAAAGTCTCATTAGTAAAAAAAAATTGCACACAGAAGTAGTGGATTTCCATGCAGTCTTGAAGAAGTAGTGTTGTCCTTCCAACGGAAAGACAGTGCTGACTCTTGACATGCTGACAGGTAATGGGCCACAATGGAGCAAACCCACAGCAGAGTCAGTCGAAGTTGATGAATATTGGTAGGTAGGTCATCACAGAACAGACCCACTGTAGTCCTGGTAGAGATGGCCAGCAGCCATCTGTTGTGACTGTGCAGGTGCACAATCACCATCGAAGAGTCTTGCGGACAATATAGCAAGTCCATGAACCACCACTTGTGCACTCACAAAGTTTTTTGGAATTGTCCTTAGAACCAGCAATGCTGTTATCCAGTCCCTTGCTGAATAATAACACATGTGCAAACACTATCAGTCCCTACTTCTCACATATTGTCCATATACTATGACCAACAGAAATGTGTGCAGTGAAATGAATGCTTACAAGTTACTTAATTTGATTAACTGGCGTCAATTACAATTATATAACATAAGAATACAATTACAAAGATACAAAATACATCATTAAAAACATAACAATACAGATAACATTTGTAGTAATAGGGGCTTTACAAAAGAATAGAAATAAACATATACATCAGTGTTACAGGAATGATGACATGAGTACAAAAATAAAAGATCAGAATCACTTTTGAAACGTCAACTTCACACATGAGCATTAAAACAAAACAGAATAAATAAAGTCTAAGCATCTTTACAAAGAAAATAACAGAGTATTAGAAAAATTCTACAACATAGCTCTCATCAGCTAAACACATAAAGACAGGAAAAACACAAATACACAAGGGTACACAAACATATAGCAGAATAATAGAAGGAAAGGACAGGGTTTGTTTTACTGCAGTATTTTGCAAACAAAACTTTCTTTACTTCTCGGAGATCTCCCTTCATTCATCATTATTCCCAAATGTCCCATCTATACCTCCTTCCTGTATTCTATTCATATTTCTTTCAAAATAATTATGTCTGATTGTACAATACTCATTGGGGCCCAAATCTTTTTCATATAACTTCGCAATGCATTCTTTACCTAGTCTCCATAGTCAGTTTCTTATATAGTCTACCCCCTCTTAAGCTAACTTAAATCTACTGAGCTCAGAGATATATATACCAAGGGACGAGGCAATGCAGCATCACATAACAAATTAACACAAACAGCAATGACAAAAAATGCAAATTGGCAAAGCTAGCAGCATAAATGAGCAAAAGTCAAATTCAATAACACTATGCCTGGCAAACAGCAGCAACTTATACCTAAACATTACATAGCGCAAGCAGAAAAAATATTACACTAAAGACGATAATGCAGACAAGGGAAATGTATATTCACATCTTAATGTCTATGTAATTAAAGTGGTGCACCATAACAACTTATTGTAAAAAAATATTACCATGTACTTGAAAAGAAAATTATGTGTTACTGTTACTAGTTCCTTCTTATTGTTCTTTCCTTTCCAAGTGCTCCTTTTTTAAAGAATGTGGATCATAAAATAATTATTTAATAGATCTGTTGACAGAAAGTGTTCACATTAGCAAATGCATTTCATTTTATAAAAGCAATGCTGCAACACAGCTGGAAACCAGACATCAAATGAAATAAGCAACTATGAAAAGCAAAGCATAAAAATATCATTCAATAGTCATGTGGCATTTCGTAAGTCAGTAGCACTCAACTCTCGGAGAAAGACACTTGTCATAATCAGGTGTGCAGATGTACGAATATTTCCCATCAATTTTCGCCGCCATTGTGATACATTCACGCATTTACACGCACATTTCATAACTCTTAAAGTACGATTCTCGGTTTCCAACATCCTTTTTCACAAGTGAAGAGTCCTTAACTTCTTTCATTATTCATATACATATAAACACGTAATCATATTCCTCATATATGGTAGCATCATCTTATTGACATAAACATACCTCAACAGCATAATACACATCGTCGTCGTAAAAATAACATGATAACACCTCAGTCAAATCTCAAAATCGTCGTAGCTTTCTGCAATAATTTCAAAACCTAAAGAAAATTCTCTGCTCATGTCAATAGTGTCATCTACCTCAAACGTACTTTAAAATCATGCTCCCTTACCAAATACATCATTCAAAGCTCTCATAGTATCACAATGGCACCAAAAAAATATGAACAGTTCACACAGTACAGACAAAATACAATTTCGTAAGTGTGAAGTTATCCAACTCTGTAATTGCGTAAACATGTGTCACTGACGTAATAAAAAGATGTTTGTTTCTCTGTTAAATGATCAGATAGCTGTGTAATTTATGTGTTAGAGAAATATGGTACCGATGTGTTAAATTGTATAAGCAAATACCATATTAGCTAGGGCTCCTTGTGCTTGCCAAACACATGGTACACAAAGTAGGCGTGTACCCCCCTGAGGTTTATTGTAATTATACCCTCAGGTGTTACAGATTAGAAGAATGGAATGAAATGTATTACGGAAAACCTTTGTATCATTGTATTTCAAATATCTTTGAAAATAAATGTTTTTAGTACAAAATTAATCACTCAAATACGTGTCCTGTAGCGCTAAATATGCGTCTAGCTGTAAGATAATCTCTGTGGAAGTGTCGTAGTTATCGTCCTCCAAAAGCTAAGTTCTGCAGAAGTCAATGTACTGACCTCATGATAAACAAAGTGAAATGCTTTGCGTATAGATATCATACTTATTACGCTTATTGCCGTGATGAAGAAAGTACTGTGCTGTAACGTATTGTTGTGCTACAGAAAAGGCTGTCTCCTTGTAGCTATACCATAGAAGTTACTACTAAAACATGTTTTACTTTCCAGAATAATACAGAAAAACTGTGCAGATATAAAACAGAAACACCGCAAAAGCAACAATGTAAATTGTGTCACACATTAGTAGTGTCGTAATATAACCGTGTAGCTGTCAAAGAAACCAAATACTAAGTCATCTTTAATCTCACAGAAAGTACTTTAAATCCCAAATGTATTTTCAAGTAAACCAAAATGTTGCATTAAAATCTCATTAGCAGTACTGGTAAATGTTCTAATCGTGCAACTAACAAGCAAGAATGTACACACACAATTACACTGTGTCGTCTGTTCGCAATAACAATGCATTCGTAATTTCTGTTTAAATAATTTCTCTTGGTTCTTGACTGGATATTTAACTTCAAACATTGTTACATGTTAACAGTTTCTCAGTGTGACAAATTGTACAAGTAGCGTGAAGTGAAAAATGCAAAGACTAAATTAAAAAGCAGATTATCTGTCAATAAATGGTTTTACATGAGAAATGTGGTGTAAACCTTTACTCTTCCTAGTACGCAGAGTTTCAACTTCAACGCAATTATCATGTGGTCTACGTCGGATTCTGTAAGGTCCGTTGTAAACTAGAAAGAATTTGTGACTCAAGTGTTTCTTCTTATGTGACAATGAATGAGCTTTAATGAGAAGTTTCTGACCAATACATAATTTCTTTGCATTTGCTTTACCGTGTAGTTTTCTCCTTTTGTCTGCTGCAGATTTTATATTTTTAAGAGCCAAATCAATTATGTCTTTGTGTCGAAGTTTACGTGTATTCGGGAAAGGTACAAGTTCTCTGATTCTGTTCGGAGGTTCTACATTCTTCAGTACAAGAGTAGGTGGTAAAGCAGTGGAATCATGAGGCATTTCATTGAGCACATTTTGAAATAAGTGTAAATATCTGTCCCAATGCTGATGCTTTCTGTGACAATAAAGTCTGCAAAGCTTATTGATTTCTTTCATAATCCATTCAGACGGGTTACAATGTGGTGAATACAATGAAATAAAAACAGGTTTGATTTTATGATTCCGAAGCATGCGTGACCAAATAGCAGATCTGAATTGCGGTCCGTTATCTGAAATGACTTTACTAACGTGTCCAACTTCACATAAGAAATTTTTAACAAAGGCGTTGGATACAGACCGTCCAGAGGCTTTACGTAACGGAGTGAAAGAAACAAATTTTGAAGTAAGTTCAACAGCGACTAGAACGTACGAAAATCCATTCGATGTTCTGACAAGGGGTCCCAAAAGATCAACAGCAGCAAATTCTTTTAATTTAGCAGGAATAATTGGAAACAACGGAGCACGATGTGAGATAGTAGACGGTTTCGCCTTTTGACAAAGTTTACAAATAGACAAGACTCTTCGAATTCGCTTTTCCATATTGTTAAAATAACAAGTCGTTCGAAGAATATGATAACATTTTCGTGGGCCAAAATGTGCGTAGCTGAAATGAATGTACCAAATGAGCTTATTAACAAAATCGTCTGGAATGCAAAGTACCCATAGCTTGTCATCAACAGTGCAGCGTTTGAAGAGTATGTTGTTTCTAACCAGGTAATAATGCCGAATCTGAGTGTGTGTCTTTTCATGCCATTTGCTTTTGATGTCTTTCCAAATCGGATCTTTATCTTGTTCATGAGCAATGTCCTTTAAAGATGTGGTGATGAAGTTTTCAAAGGCGACTTTCTGAATGTAAAGAATACTGAAATTTTTCTCGAGGTTGCCTTCTGTGTCACTTTTCTCAAGCCCAGCCGGTGCGCGTGACAGCGCGTCCGCAACAATGTTCTCCTTGCCGGGAATGTAGACTATTGTGAAGCGGAATTCTTGCAGAAACAATGCCCAGCGTTTTAACCTATCATGATTTAATTTTGAAGACATAAGAAATTGTAATGCATGATGATCACTGTATACTTTTACGTGCTTACCAGAAAGAAAGAAACGGAATTTGTTAAATGCCTGAGCCGCCAGCAGTGGTGGATGTGGGGAGAGAGATGGCGGAGTTTTGAAAAATGTCATGAACTGCTGTATAAATTATGAATCTTGAGGTAAATACATTGTTTGTTCTCTATTAGAATCTTTCATTTGCTAAGACTATCAGTAGTTAGTGAGTATTTTTTCCAGTGAGAGAAGAAAGTTTTGGTGTAACTAGAATTTGCATATTCAGAAAACGACGGTAAAAATTTACGAGACCTAGAAAACTGCGGACTTGTCTTTTTGTGGATGGAACTGGAATGGCTCTGATTGCTTCTAACTTTTCAGGATCCGGCTGAATGCCTTCAGAAGAAATAATATGTCCCAAAAACTTCACCTTTGACCTACCGAATTCAGACTTTTCCAAGTTAACTGTAATTCCAGATTCTGCAAAAATACGTAACAAACTGTTGAGGATGCGGTTGTGTTGTTCCCATGAAGCTTCTGCTATTAGAATATCGTCCACATATAAGGTGATGTGACGTTTTAAGAACTCAGGTAATATGGAATTTAACCCGCGAATGAATGCTGCCGAAGAAATGTTCAAACCAAAAGGAAGTTTGCGAAACTGATAACAAACGCCGAAACAAAGGAAAGCTGTGTATTTTCTGCATTCTGGATGAAGTTCGATCTGATAAAAGCTGGATCTGAGATCAATGGAAGACAACACTTTTACACCATTAAAATTTTGAAGAAGTTCTTCCATCTCTGCGGCCTGTCTGTTTCAGGAATAATGATAGTATTGATTTGTCTCGAATCTAAGACAAGTGTGATCGATCCATTTTTCTTCTCAACAACATGTAACGGATTGTTGTATGAGCTTACTGCAGGCTCAATAATGCCCTCGTCAAGCATAGATTGTATTTCTGTTCTAACACAGTCCCTATAATGTGCTGGAATTATGTATGGTCTAACACAAAATTTAGTATGCTCACGAACACGAAATTGATATTGAAATCCCTTGATTGTTCCTGTTTTGTGAGTAAAAACTGTGGAATGTGCTTGTAAAATCTCAAAAAGGTCCTGCCTATCAGTGTCATTACAATTCTGAATTGTTTGAATTTTATTCTGAATTAACTTATTAATTTCAAATATGCCGTCGATGTCATCCCTGTCAGTACTTGCAGAGTGATTGTTAGTGTCTAGTTCCGTAGAAAATTCCGAACTGTTATCTAACAGAAGGTAAAGCCGATTAATTTCCTCATCATGGTTTGAGAGCCAGTCTTCAAATTTCAAAGCTATTGACTTACCTTTTTTCTCTAAACTTATTTCAGCATCATGAAAGCTTAAGACTGCTTTGTATTCATTCAAAAAGTCTACTCCCAGTATAATTTCCGTCGACAATGATGGAACAATAAGAAAGTTCATAGAGAAGCTGTGGCTTTGGCAAAATAATTCTAAATTGGTTTGTTGGCGTACATCTACACTTTTTCCAAAGATTGCACCTTGTAATTTAATCTTACATAACGGAAGTGTGGGGCAATCGTTCGATTTGTTGCATTTGCTAAAAGCTGTTTCACTAATTACTGAAATGGGACTGCCAGAGTCAAGTACTGCCGTAAATTTTACGTCATTTACAGTAATGTGAATCACAGGATATGCAATGTTGTTATGTTTTACGTCGTGTTCCTGGAGTAAAATGTCCCTGTCTGTTTCTCTGGTTGTCTCTGTGATAGTCATTACTGCGAAGAGGTGATCTTTCCCTGTAATTATTACTACTCTGCCAACGGTTGTCATACGGGTGGTGTCTATTTTGGTCACGATTTGTGTGGTGAGAATAGCCTTGTCGCGTCCAGTTATCGTTTCTGTCGTCACGGAATTGTGACGGATGTGACCTGTAGTGATTGTTTTCCTGTTTTCGCATCTCACGACTGTCTGTGTCAATTTCCAGTTCTTGTAACAGTCCCTGAAAAGCTTCAATGTCATCTTTGCAACGTCCTGCTAAAATAATATGTCGTAAATGTTCAGGCAGTTTGATTAAGCAAATGCGGATGAGTTCTGAGGGGCTGTATGGGTTTGACAGGTATTGATTCTTGTGCAACATGTTTTCAAAATATTTGACAAGACTGGAAAATTCAGATTGTTCAAAATGTTTCATCATCATGATGCTATGTTTTACCCGGTCTTGTGTAGCTAGAGACCAATATGCTGAGAGGAAGGAATGATAAAATTCTTCTTCACTGTGACAATCGTGAATGACCGATCGCATTCTTACACCTGGTTCATTCTCTAAGTAGCCACACATAAATTCTAACCTGTGCTCCAATGACCAGTTGGGAGGGAAACAATGAGAGAATTGATGGAGCCACACTTGTGGATGAATGTCGTTGGCAGAATTCTTAAACGTTTTGAATTTACGTGTAGTAATGAACAGCTTATAGTCAAAATCATCGTGTCGGCGAGTAGCATCTCGGTCATTGTTACGTCGTGTTGGCGGTTCCATCTCAAAATTCGGTGTACCTTGCCAATTTCTTTCATAATTACCGAAATGCCCTGTGTTATTATTTTGTGGCTTTTGCGTATTTCTAAGTTCCTCTTCCTGTGTTGGAGCGCGAGTGTCTTCTGAAATACGTAATTCTTGTATTACCTGTGTCAGCTGATCTTGTACTTCCCGGATTTCTCTTTGGTGTTGCGTATCAATTTGATTCAGATTTTGTTTGAGTTTCCTAATTTGTTCGCACTCTTCTGTGTCATTAAAGACTACCGGTTTTGTGTCATTCATTTATCATCTACCTTTGTAGATAAGTTAGTGACCTGATCCGAAAGTTCGGCTACTTTCTCTGATAATGAATTAATTTCCTCCATGTGTCTTTCTGAACCAATTTTCAGAGTATCTACTGTGTCATTTAAGTTTCCCTGAGTTTTTGCAAGTTGCGTAACCGAATCGGTAGATGCAACTAAGTCCATTTTAGCTTGCAAGGTCTCATGATTTTCATGAACAATGGTTTGCAACTCTTTTATGGCTGCTTCGTGATTCTGTAATGCAATTTCATGCCGCGAAAAAATAGGCTGAAAATGCTCACAAATTTGTGTTTTTACGTCATTGCAGACTTTTTGACATTTCGATTCAATGTTATGTAACTCAGTAGTTAAATTTTCACGTGTTTGTTCAAGTGTGGTGTCTAACTTTTGCAGCTTTTGCTGTGTTTGTCTCTGATTTTGTTCCATTGTGTGTAACTTTTGAAGATTTTGTTCCATTGTGTGTAACTGTTGCTGTGTTTGTCTCTGGTTTTGTTCCATTGTGTCTAACTTTTGAAGATTTTGTCCCATTTGTTTCTGATTTTGTTCAAGCGTTGTGTCTAACTTTTGTAGCCTTTGTCCCATTTGTTGCATTAACTGTAATAACAATGCACTGGTGTCTGAAACATGTTCCTCAGTGCTTTTCGGCAGTGAATTTGCACCGGCAACATTCACATTTTGACAAGCGGAAAATGTGTCTTGACTCATTTGAGAAAATGGTGAGGACGCAAAACCTGAATCTACAGTGTTTGCAAAATTGTGTCCTATCATTTCGGATTCCTGAGGCGAGCTGTTGCCGACCAATCGATCGATAATGCTTCCCTGTTCACTACCTGTTTCACTGCCTACGCCATTGTTTGACGCCCGCTCCATTTCCCTATGCACAGTTACCAAATTACTACTTTGAATATTAGTTAATTCATTACATAGTGGGGCCAACACACTGCTTTCGTCTTCACTGTCATTTCTCAGTTTACTTTGGAGCCGAGTGTTCCGTTTTCCACACGCCATTATTGTCACAATATTTCACACGATAAAACAATTTGAATAGCAAAAATAAGAGAACACATTAACATAGCACTGAAAATAATATGTAGTTAATTACAAGCGCAGCTGCGAAATACTTGGTGCAAATCTACATGCATGCCACAACTGTTTTACAGTACAACAATGAAAGACTGCAACTACAAAGGAGATTCTCTCTACAATTACGCGCTAGCAATAAACAAAAGCTACACTAAATACACAAACTACAAGAAGAAAATCAGAAGATTCCAGTGAGGTATCCTAGGCTAAGGGTCGACATATGAAACGTCCCCTTTGTACAATTTATACAAGACTGTGCTTAAACTGACACGCAATATTTTTCGCGCAACGCAATCTGACTATCAAAGATCCCTGCAAAAGAATGGCCCTGAGTAACATTAAACTATACGTTTCACAAATCACTTACCTCACAAAAATCTTGATTACTCGAACTACTGCAATACAGCGAGCGCCACTACTGCCAGCTAAATAAAAGATTCAAACTACAGAAGGCACTAACTACTGATAGGGATAGTTAGCAAATGAAAGATTTTAATAGAGAACAAACACTGTATTTACCTTAATATTCATAATTGACATCCAGTCTTAGAGATTATCAAAACTCCGCCATCTCTCTCCCCACATCCACCACTGCTGGCGGCTCACCTCCAACTGCGCAACGCTACGCGCTGTTCACATCCAGCTATAGCAGTTCATGACAACAATGGCAGGCAACAATGCAAACTAGCCACATACTGCACACAGCACAGCCAGTGATTTTCATACAGAGCGCTACGTAACGTTGCCAATAAGAAAACATAAACAGCAAACTTACATAAAGAAAACATAAACAGCCTACTTACAAAATGTTTAAGAATTGTCAGCATATTGCAATTGTGATAGACTAAGATATTCTACATCTACATTTATACTCCGCAAGCCACCCACGGTGTGTGGCGGAGGGCACTTTACGTGCCACTGTTATTACCTTCCTTTCCTGCTCCAGTCGCGTATGGTTCGCGGGAAGAACAACTGCCGGAAAGCCTCCGTGCGCGCTCTAATCTCTCTAATTTTACATTCGCGATCTCCTCGGGAGGTATAAGTAGGGGGAAGCAATATATTCGACACCCTCTCGAAACCTGGACAGCAAGCTACACCGCGATGCAGAGCGCCTTTCTTGCAGAGTCTGCCACTTGAGTTTGCTAAACATCTCCGTAACGCTATCACGCTTACCAAATAACCCTGTGACGAAACGCGCCGCTATTCTTTGGATCTTCTCTATCTCCTCTGTCAACCCGACCTGGTACGGATCCCACACCGATGAGCAATACTCAAGTATAGGTCGAACGAGTGTTTTGTGAGCCACCTCCTTTGTTGATGGACTACATTTTCTAAGGACTCTCCCAATGAATCTCAACTTGGCACCCGCCTTACCAACAATTAATTTTATATGATCATTCCACTTCAAATCGTTCCGTACGCATACTCCCAGATATTTTACAGAAGTAACTGCTACCAGTGTTTGTTCCGCTATCATATAATCATGCAATAAAGGATCCTTCTTTCTATGTATTCGCAATATATTACATTTGTCTATGTTAAGGGTGAGTTGCCACTCCCTGCACCAAGTGCCTATCCGCTGCAGATCTTCCTGCATTTCGCTGCAATTTTCTAATGCTGCAACTTCTCTGTATACTACAGCATCATCCGCGAAAAGTCGCATGGCTACACTATCTACTAGGTCATTTATATATATTGTGAAAAGCAATGGTCCCATAACACTCCCCTGTGGCACGCCAGAGGTTACTTTAACGTCTGTAGACGTCTCTCCATTGAGAACAACATGCTGTGTTCTGTTTGCTAAAATCTCTTCAATCCAGCCACACAGCTGGTCTGATATTCCGTAGGCTCTTATTTTGTTTATCAGGCGACAGTGCGGAACTGTATCGAACGCCTTCCGGAAGTCAAGCAAAATGGCATCTACCTGGAAACCTGTATCTAATATTTTCTGGATCTCTAGAACAAATAAAGCGAGTTGGGTCTCACACGATCGCTGTTTCCGGAATCCATGTTGATTCCTACAGAGTAGATTCTGTGTTTCCAGTAATGACATTATACGTGAGCAAACAACATGTTCTAAAATTCTACAACAGATCGATGTCAGAGATATAGGCCTATAATTTTGCGCATCTGCTCGATGCCCCTTCTTCAAAACTGATACTACCTGTGCTCTTTTCCGATCATTTGGAACCTTCCGTATTGCACGAACCGCCTCAGTTGCGCAAGTTTTCTGGTCTTTACCCCGGTTTCGGCTAGAATAATCTAGCCTTCTTCAGAAGCATAAAATTACCATAACATGCTAGAGTAAGGCACAGTCAACATTAAAATTTACCACGGAACTATAGGTTTTAATTTTTAATGTTCACTGTTCCTTACTCTGGAATGTTATAGTAATTTTATGCTTCTGAAGAAGGCTAGATTATTCTAGCCGAAACCGGGGTAAAGGCCAGTAAACTTGCGCAACTGAGGCGGATCGTGCAATATCTTTCCCAGATACATGTGTTGAAATGGCGCGCCAAGGTCTTCAGCGGTGTAAGTAAGTAGATTGTGCCAGCAAGCAGGTGATAGTCATGACGATCATTTGCGCGTACGACCTAGACCAGGTGAGCACCGTCTCAAAGAGTACACTGGCAAAATCACAGGCCGGGGTGCGATAAGCTACGACCCTCTTTCACCTTTGGTGTTACTGGAGGGGGTGCTAACCAGCGCTCAGTAAGTGAAGAATGTTATTAGACCCGCCCTTTTGCCGTTATTGCAAGAGGAAGGCGTGTTGTTCCAACAGGTGTAAGTAGGCTATGTAAGTAGGCTGTTTAGGTTCTTATATTGGTAACGCCGCCGCCACGTAGCGCTCTCTGTATGAAAATCACTGGCTGTGCTGTGTGCAGTCTGTGGCTAGTTTGCATTGTTATCTGCCATTGTAGTGTTGGGCAGCGGCAGCTGGATGTGAACAGCGCGTAGCGTTGCGCAGTAGGAGGTGAGCCGCCAGCAGTGGTGGATGTGGGGAGAGAAATGGCGGAGTTGTGAAATTTGTAATACTGGATGGCATATATATTATGATTATTAAGGTAAATACATTGTTTGTTCTCTATTAAAATCTTTCATTTGCTAACTATGCCTATCAGTAATTAGTGCCTTCCGTAGTTTGAATCTTTTATTTAGCTGGCAGTAGTGGCGCTCGCTGTTTTGTAGTAGTTCGAGTAACGAAGATTTTTGGTGAGGTAAGTGATTTGTGAAAGGTATAGGTTAATGTTAGTCAGGGCTATTCTTTTGTAAGGATTTTTGAAAGTCAGATTGCGTTGCGCTAGAAATATTGTGTGTCAGGTTAAGCATAGTCTTGCATAATTTTTCTTAGGGGACGTTTCACATATGAATTTTTCTAAGGGGACGTTTCACATATGAAACGTCCCCTTAGAAAAATTATGCAAGACTATGCTTAACCTGACACACAATATTTTTAGCGCAACGCAATCTGACTTTCAAAAATCCCTACAAAAGAATAGCCCTGACTAACATTAACCTATACCTTTCCCAAATCACTTACCTCACCAAAAATCTTCGTTACTCGAACTACTGCAAAACAGCGAGCACCACTACTGCCAGCTAAATAAAAGATTCAAACTACGGAAGGCACTAACTACTGATAGGCATAGTTAGCAAATGAAAGATTTTAATAGAGAACAAACAATGTATTTACCTTAATAATCATAATATATATAGCAGTTCATGCCATCCAGTATTACAAATTTCAAAACTCCGCCATCTCTCTCCCCACATCCACCACTGCTGGCAGCTCACCTCCAAATGCGCAACGCTACGTGCTGTTCACGTCCAGCTGACCAACACTGCAATGGCAGACAACAATGCAAACTAGCCACAGACTGCACACAGCACAGCCAGTGATTTTCATACAGAGAGCGCTACGTGGCGGCGGCGTTACCAATATAAGAACCTAAACAGCCTACTTACACAGGATAATGCTCGACTATACACTGCCCGTGAAACTCAATGTGCTTTGCAACACGACAGCAAATTCCCTGGCCAGCACAATCTCTGGACTTGTCCCCAGTCGAACAAGGGTCGGATTAGCTGAGACAAGAAGTGATTGCCGGCCGCAGTGGCCGTGCGGTTCTGGCGCTGCAGTCCGGAACCGCGGGACTGCTACGGTCGCAGGTTCGAATCCTGCCTCGGGCATGGGTGTGTGTGATGTCCTTAGGTTAGTTAGGTTTAAGTAGTTCTAAGTTCTAGGGGACTTATGACCTAAGATGTTGAGTCCCATAGTGCTCAGAGCCATTTGAACCATTTTTTCAAGAAGTGATTCGTATGATTCGTCAAGCAATAACTCTTGTAGAACTGCGAGAACAGTTCGTGCAGACGTGGCATAACGTATCTCAGGACAGTATTCGCTATCTGTACTATAGCCTGGAAGCCAAAGTCAGCACCTGCATTGCCGCTCATGGAGGCTACACCACGTGCTAACATGAGTGTTTCAGGAAGGGTCGATACATCTACATCTACATCTACGTGATTAATCTGCTATTCACAATAAAGTGCCTGGCAGAGGGTTCAACGGATCACCTTCATGCTGTCTCTCTACAGTTTCCACTCTCAAACGGCAAGCAGGAAAAACGAGCACTTAAATTTTTCTGTGCGAGCCCTGATTTCGCTTATTTTATCGTGATGATCATTTCTCCCTATGTAGGTGGGTGCCAACAGAATGTTTTCGCAGTCGGAGGAGAAAACTGGCGATTGAAATTTCATGAGAAGGTCTCGTCGCAACGAAAAACGCCTTTGTTTTAATGATTGCCACTCCAATTCACGTATCGTGTCTGTGGCACCATCTCCCCTATTTCGTGATAATACAAAACGAGCTGCCTTTCTTTGTACTTTTTCGATGTCATCCGTCAGTCCCACCTGATGCGGATCCCACACCGTACAGCAATACTCTATAATGGGGCGGACAAGCGTACTGTAAGAAGTCTCTTTGGTAGACCTGTTGCATCTTCTAAGTGTTCTGCCAATGATCGCAGTCTTTGGTTTGTGCTTTTGTTCTGCCCACAATATCTATGTGATCGTTCCAGTTTATGTTATTTGTAATTGTAATCCCTCAGTATTTAGTTGAATTTACAGCCCTCAGATTTGTGTGACTTATCGCGTAATCGCAATCTAGCTGATTTCTTTTACTACTCATGTGAATAACTTCACGCTTTTCTTTATTCAGGATCAATTGCCACTTTTCGCACCATACAGATATCTTATCTAAATCATTTTGCAAGTCGTTTTGATCATCTGATGACTTTACAAGATGGTAAATGACAGATTCATCTGCAAACAATGTAAGACGGCTACTCAGATTGTCTCCTAGGTCGTTAATATAGATCAGGAACAATAGAGGGCCTATAACACTTCCTTGGGGAACTCCGGATATTACTTCTGTTTTACTCGATGACTTTCCATCTATTACTACGAACTGTGACCTTTCTGACAGGAAATCACGAATCCAGTCGCACAACTGAGGCGATACTCCGTAGGCACACAGTGTGATTAGAAGACGCTTGTGAGGAACGGTGTCGAAAGCCTTCTGGAAATCTAAAAATATGGAATCAATTTGACATCCCTGTCGATAGCACTTATTAATTCATGAGTATAAAGAGCCAGTTGTGTTTCACAAGAAAGATTTCTTCTGAACCCGTGCTGACTGTATGTCAATAATCCCGTTGTCTTCGAGGTACTTCATAATGTTCGAACACAGTATATTGTAAGTAGGCTGTTTAGGTTTTTATATTGGTAACGCCACGTAGCGCTCTGTATGAAAATCACTGGCTGTGCTGTGTGCAGCCTGTGGCTGGGTGGCATTGTTGTAATATTCGCTATTGTAGTGTTGGGCTGTTGGCTGTTAACAGCGCGTAGCGTTGCGCAGTTGGAGGTGAGCCGCCAGCATTGGTGGATGTGGAGAAGTGAGATGGCGGATTTTTGAGAGCGGATGATCTGGACGTGTGTCCATCAGAAACAGTACATTTGTAAGAATGGATGTCATGAACTGCTATATATATTATGGCTTTTGAACAGTATTTAGGTAAATACATTGTTTGTTCTCTATCAAAATCTTTCATTTGCTAACTATGCCTACCAGTAGTTAGTGCCTTCAGTAGTTTCAACATTTTACTTAGCTGGCAGTGGTGGCGCTCGCTGTATTGCAGTACTTCGAGTAACAAAGATTTTCGTGAGGTAAGAATTCATGAAAGGTATAGGTTAATGTTAGTCAGGGCCATTCTTCTGTAGGGATTATTGAAAGTCAGATTGCGTTGCGCTAAAAATATTGTATGTCAGTTTAGTGATGATCAGAATAAGTTAAGTGTGAAATGTCTGAGTACGTTCAGTTCTGCTCATCTGTTTGAAAATCAAATAACGTAAGGGATTTACTAACACAGTAATCCAATAATTTTTCTAAGGGGGCGTCTCAATATGTTCTAAAACCCTACTGCAAATCGACGTTAGTGATATAGGCCTGTAATTCAGCGGATTACTCCTACTTCCTTTTTTGGGTATCGGTGTGACTTGATCAATTTTCCAGTCTTTAGGTACGGATCTTTCTGTGAGCGAGTGGTTGTTTATAATTGCTAAATATGGAACTATTTGATCAGCATGCTCTGAGAGGAACCTCACTGGTATACAATCTGGACAGGAGACCTTGCCTTTATTAAGTGATTTAAGCTGCTTTGTTACACCAAGGATATCTACTTCTATGTTTCTCATCTTGGCAGTTGTTCTTGATTGGAAATCAGTAATATTTACTTCGTCTTCTTTGGTCTGTTCTTTGGTCTGATGCATCAGAACCGCTTGTGATATTATTGATCTGTAAATGTTATCATTTCATATACTCTATATATACTGTTGTAACAGTAAATCCAGAGTGAATTGGAAACCTCTAAAACGATGTACCAATTCTTTTACTGGGTGTGTATTGCTTCCTCCTACGAATATCTAGCGAGGTGACCTCAAAGGTTAAATCAGAGATTCGAACCCAGATGGAGCCTTTCCGGCAATTGTTCTTTATGCGAACTATTCCAGGCTGGAACAGGTAAGGGGAGAAGTGAAAGTGGAACGGAACGTACCCTCTGCCCCACACCGTAAGGAGGCTTGCAGAGTATAGATGTAGACATAGACTTACATGTGGATTCAAGTTAGGACGACGCAGGAACCATGAAGCGAATGGCTAAAAATTCTACGTTCTCTGTTCTGACAAGGGAAATTCCCGTCGCACTCCTTCCCCCCCCCCCCTCCCCCCACCTCCTCCACAGATTTACTCGTAAAATGACTCAGTGGATAGACCGTCAAAAACTGAACACAGATCAAGCATGAAAACGGGAAAAAGGTGTACTGAACTGTGAAAAAAGAAGAAAATACCGGTAGAAGCAGTGAATGGTCCAAACTTAAGATACGCAGCATCGAGCAATCCTGCGTAGCCACGGCGTCATGGTTATTTGGTTATGCTGTTGGACTGGGAAAGCGGAGATCTATGCTCAAATCTCGCTCGTTCCACACATTTTTTTCACAAAATATTGAACTTTCCGTTTGATCGTCGACTTGTCTTTTCTCCTTCTGAAGCCTTGAAAATTGTCATACTATACATTGATTATAGATTATGTCGTGTGGTAATAATATATTACCCTCGCAGGTAAATGTCATGAAAGAAGGCGAGATGACGCATCGACCTTTCACAAATGAGAACAACAAATAGGTGGGTGTCAACTATGTTAGAACAAAGGAATTCAAAACTTCCAAAACGGAACTCAAGAGTCATAACGTGTGTCATATATGTAGAACAAATAGGATTTACGCACGTCTGGAGATCCCTTTCTCACACCTCGCTGTTCCAAACGGACGTCACACCAAGACACAGACACAAATCTGAATAAAGAGGACAGACACACCTATAACCGGACGGACAGTTCATAATTTTGTGAAAAAAAAAGAAATTAGGGCACGTACGAGATTTGAACATGCATCTCCCCCTTCCCAGTCCAACCCCGTAACCACAAAACCACGACGCTGTGGGTACGTATGTATGTGCGTTGCCGCACATCTTGAGCTTGCAACGTCCATTGTTCCTATTTTGCTTCGTTGTCCACAGTTCAGTACACCTTCTTCCTGTTGTCACGCTTGATCTACGTTCAGTTTTTGAAGGGATATCCGCTGGGCCAGTTTAGGACTGTATCTGAGGGGAATGCGATGGGAAGTTTCCCTTGTGAACAGGACAAATTGCCCAGATCTCTTTTGAGGGCGACATTATGCTTGTTGCCAATGCGAACGTGTCTTTTAGTTTGTAAAGTTGAGTGGAACGTTGTTAAAACTCTACTGTCTTGGTATACAAATACGCTTATTACTTCTTATCAGTTTCCTATTGAGTCCGAGTAGTCTTCCTCTATTGGTGGAAATAGGACACACGCAGTATTATGATGGCGTGCGGAAAAGTAGTGCCTCCGAATTTTTATACTATTCTCAATACCGGTTGAGGTATTACATGTCACGCATATTTCTCGGTCAACTTTCCCACTTCGCCGACACAAGTTGCGAACCTGCCGCTAGAGGGCTCTGACTTGGTTGGGTGGCTGGTTTTTTGATTTGGGGGGATGGCTATCGGTCCCTTTCGATTAGGGAAGGATGGGGAAGGAAGTCGTGTCCTTTGAGGGAACCATCCCGGCTTTGGCTGAAGCGATTTAGGGAAATCAAGGAAAACCTAAATCATGATGGCCGGACGCCGGTTTGAACCGTCGTCATCCCGAATGTGAGTCAAGTGTGCTAGCCACTGTGCACCTCGCTCGGTAGGGCTCCGACTTGTAGCGTCTAATATGGCGATGTGTAACGTAACTATGTCGGTTTGTGAGAAATAGCACGCAATAATCAACTTTATAACCTCAACAAACGTTCCTCCAACTGAATTCTGTAGAAGAACGAAAGCTGTGTGCAATGATGATCGTATCGACATAAGTAACGTGTGACGTTGGGTTGTTCGTGCTCGTAATAGAGAAAGCAGAAGTGCTAGCTTCAGTATGTGTGACAGACCTTGTAATGAAACTTCCTGGCAGATTAAAACTGTGTGCCGGACCGAGACTCGAACTCGGAACCTTTGTCTTTCGCTGGTAAGTGCTCTAGAGCTCTGCCAGGAAGTTTCATATCAGCGCACACTCCACTGCAGAGTGAAAATCTCATTCTAGACCTTGTAATGTTTCTCAAATATAAACTACACCCTAGATGACTTCACCTTGACAGTGATGACGCGGTGCAAGCGGGGATGAGATTGTGGTTCTGTCAACAAATCAGTGACAGTATCAACAAACTGGTCTCTCATTGGGAGAAATGTGTTCGTCGCCAAGGTGACTAAGTTGAGAAATAAAGATGTAGATATGAAGAATAAAAATGTGGAATGTTCATAAAGTACTTTTTAATTAAAAAGCTTCAAAAGATGTAACACCATAGCTCTAATGCTCTATTGATTTATTTTGCTTTTGTTTTATTTAATGTTATAACATTGAGTATTTGTAAATGTGTGATTGAATCGATAACATAAAATTGTATACTCCTTTCTTTGTAAAAACTTTGGTGTCTTGATTTGATTCTATGCAAAGTAGTGTATCTGTAATTTAAAATCTTTGTCCCATTTGGAGGGAACAAAACTTACTGTATATAATTGTAATTTTGTGTGAATAATTTTTTGTAGAAGTGTCAATATGTGAAAATGTTCTGTTTTATTTAATGTGTTTGTTTGCTATTATGTAAACTGCTGACCTTCACTTAGGGCTCTTAGTTATTCTGTATGTAAAAGGTGTAGTGGTTCCCCTCGGGAACGGAACTATGTAGCGCGCGCAAATTGTGGTTGGCCTAGGTAGAAAAGGTGGAACTCATAGTCAGTCGGAGACGAGCTACCAGTCGGAGACGAGCTACGAGTCCGTGCACTGCCATGTAACAGATGCATATTGTGCTGGTTCCGAAAGAGGCTTTTCCTGCTACTTTTCAATGCCTCGGATGGATGGATAAATAGCTGGAACTATTCTGGAGTTTGTATCTACCATCGCCACCAAGAAATGACAGAGTCCAGCCATTCTGCCTACAATTCCACCTACCAACATGCAGTTGCCACCACATTGCGCAATCATTGCAACGTAATACTATAATGATGTACAGTGAAGGATCAGCTTAATGGACGTGCTAATGTGCTGAAATATAAGGTAATTTGTATCTGAATTTATGTACCTACCTTGATTTTTCTCCTCATCATAACACTTCTCAGGTTCCTCTCCGTTTGAGCTAAAGTGATATCCGAGTGTCCTTACTAAAAGAAATTAAAGCCTAGAGTTTTGCTAATTAATGCCTCTTGAACTTAGTAAAAAGAAAGTTAAAGTTAATGTGGCAATAAAGTGAGTTAAAGTAAAAGTTATTTGCTCAAAATAATTTTCCTATTAAAACTGCTATTTAAAGTGCTGTTGCTAACTTCAATATTAAAAGTTCTTAAGACTGAGGCTTATAAAGTAAATAAACACATTGTTGTCTGTAGTAAATTCTAAAAGGTGAGTCAGTTTCTTGCAATTTTGTCAACATTGTGTTTCGCTGTAGTAAAAGTGAGAAAGCTGCAGTTGTGAAACGTTATATTCTCATGTTTGCTAAGTGTTTGTCTCTCTCGTGTATTAGAAGTGCATATTAATAGTAATGTTATAAAGACCATTCACTTTGTGTAAGCCCTGAAAGTAATAGTGTGTTTCGGTATATGTTATAATTTTGCAAATAGTTTGTGCTGCTCTAACTGTTAGCTTCAATCTTAAAACATATGTGTGTGTCAGAGTTCATTGCACTCGCGTGTGGCTAAGTCTAGGTTGTGTTTGTCCGTTTCAGTTACTTATACCTACTTTCTTAAACGAGAACATTAATCTTTCTCTTGCCTAATTAGGCTGGCGACCGTTTCCCTTATTCTATATACAGTATAGCTAGGCAAAATTTTGTTTGTT
Source organism: Schistocerca cancellata (assembly GCF_023864275.1). Taxonomy (NCBI): domain Eukaryota; kingdom Metazoa; phylum Arthropoda; class Insecta; order Orthoptera; family Acrididae; genus Schistocerca; species Schistocerca cancellata. The sequence continues at coordinate 1,245,173,240 of NC_064626.1, forward strand.
ACTATTCAAATATTTACGTAATTCTGACTTTCATTTCCGATAAGCCACCTCCGTTAGGAACAACACGGTCAACCTAGCAACATTCTTCTCAGAGGGTAACACGGCTCTGTTGCGTTGTACCATAAATGCTTTAATAAAATAGTTTGATTACATAACCTACTTCTAGCTTTAAGGTTATGGTACAGCAGTAGTAGACAGGAGTGTTATAAAGATTTCACATAAAAATGAAGAGTTATCACCTTTCAGGACACCCTCGTAGTAGGAGGGGCAACAGACTGTACTGAACAGTCAGAATTTTGTTGAGATGGTGAGAATTTTATGACGTTTGCAAGGGAAGCAAAAGACGGCGTTTAGTTTGACGTCCAGGATGCTTATGTACTTATCGCCGTTCAAGTGGGCCCTTGAGGGCTCAGGCGCTCCTGCGGCCACCCACAGGGCTTTGTGCCAGCCAACTGTCACTTCACATCTCGGTAGGTCGGACCACCTTATTTATCTTCTACGAGCCAAGTCGTTGCCAACTTAATGTCTTAAGGTGTTGTGAGACTTTTCTCTCGAAACTAGACAGTAACCTCAATAATGCACCGGAATTAGTCTTAGGACTCTTACAACATAACCTTTAGTCACTTTTCGTTGTCCCGTGATTTTTCCCTTTACGCACACATCCGGTCATTTCTAATTTACTCTACCGCCGGCGAATGCTATTGCCACCTGGGGTCACAAGCTTTAAACGAAACGTACGTTAAAATGAAATTACAAAACAACTCATAACAAAATACAGTAAATAAAATACTTTACATATATTGGGTATATGGTGCCTGCGGCGCGACAAGTCAGGAAACGAGTTAGCACTCGCACATGTGCTAATTTAAAACTGTTATTCTTTAATTGAGGCCTTGAAGCAACAATCTACAGAGCTTACAATTGACACTTTTAAAATTTATAACTGGGACATTTTTTTATGAGCAAACTGCGGTTTAAGTCTTCCATCGCCCACACTGGACTCGCATTCGGAAGGCCGACGGTTCAAACCCGCGTCTGGCCATCCTGATGTAGGTTTTCCGTGATTTCCCTAAATCGCTTCAGGCACATGTCGGGATGGTTCCTTTGAAAGGGCACGGCCGATTCCCTCCCCCGTCGCTCCCTAATCCGAGCTCGTGTTCTGTCTTTAATGACCTCGTTGTCGACGGGACGTTAAACACTAATCCTCTTTCCTTCCTTCCATCGCCAAGATTCGCTTCTACACAGTTCACTGCTCCATGACGTTCACTAAGGTGACGAAAACAGTGGGATAGCGGTATGCACATATAAAGATCGCGATAGTGTCGCGTGCACTAAGTATAAAAGGGCAATGCATTTGCGGAGCAATCATTTGTACTTGGGCAATTCATGTGAAAAGATGTCCGACCTAATTATGGCCGCACGACGAGAACTAACAGACTGTGAATGTGAACTAGTAGATGGTTGGAGCTAGACACACGGGACATTCCATTTCGGAAATCGTTAGGGAATTCAATATTGCGCTATATAGTGTCAAGACGATGTCGAGATCTCCTCATTTCAGGCATTATGTATCACCACGAATAACGCAGTGGCCGCCGGCCTTCACTTAAGGATCGAGAGTATGTAACGCCGGAAATGCATATCCCCCTATTTCCATCTATTGTACTATAAATTTGTTTTCCTTATTTCGTTACCTGAAGATATAACATTTCTGTGTCTTTGTATATTGTAATTGTTTTGCTATTTGTATATATATGCATTTATGTCGATGTATAATTGGTTTGTTTTGTGAATATTATTTGTATTTATACGCTGGGTCTGGCCTAGGGAAAACCATACTATCGAACGAATACATCGATAGATCGTGTGGAGAACGAAAGTGTTTAGGATCTTTCGTAGTGTTAACTCTGCCGCATGGAGCGCGGGCTGAGCAGGGAGAGTCTGGCCGGAGTGGCGAGGGGAACAGGTGTGTTGTGTGACTCTCCCGTGAGTTGCCGCGCTTTCGGGGTTTGGCAGCATGTAAATGCGCTCGACTTGCGATGATAGTTTCTGACATGGTGTCGCGGACGGGAAGCATTAGTTGGCGCACATCAAGAGCCCGTTTCGTCTGGTGACCGTGCCGAGAAGAAGGCGCGCCAACATCCAGCTTCTGCAACAGCGACGGCCGACAATGAGTGACTGTCGCCACCTCCTCGATCGACGGCTTCAAACCTTCAATCAACCATCAAAGAAGACTGGAAGCACGTAAAGTTTTAGAACTGTATGGCAGACCTCAGCTTTTCAAACTTTTAAAATTGTTGCATCACAAAATTACAGCAACTTAGCATGAACCTTTGTTGCTCATTATCCCAATTGCATTACCAAGCAGGGTCCCTTCCTTTTCCGGAATGAACCCGAGTGTCGTTGAAATTCAAACGCCAGAATCATTAGATTTCTCTGCTTTAATTTCAATGTTCAGTTAAGGTATTCATAGCTGGCTACAATATTTAGATTACACAAGCACAAATTAAGAGTGCGAGTTTTGTTACAATATTTTAGCTTACCTGTGACTGCAGCTCAGCTTGGTACGTACTAAATTTTACTATTGTTAATTGTTCAGAATCATTTAATTCAAGTTCAAAGTTAAATCTCTTATTTCTAAATTGCGTAGATTCAAGTAGATTTAGAAATGATTGTTGAGGTAGTCCAAGACTAATCGTATTTTACTGAATTTCGATGTGCTTCAGAAAGAAAGCTCACTATTAACTTCAGTCACTATATTAACTTTCGATTTTCCGGTTTTATTAATTCTTTTGCTATATTAAGTCAGAGTGTAGCGAAATTTATTACTTCTGACAAACTTTCAGTTTTCACACTGCACGTGTCAACCTTCAGTTGCCACGCTTCTACTGCTAATTATATGTGTAATAACATTTCTTTTTCAGTTACTATAGCAATTGTCCTTAGGACTGGCGACCGTAATTTCCCCCAAATCTCAAATATCTAATTACTGCTAGTTAATTGTTAACGTAACGGCGGCACATTTACTTTCTTTATTAACTTTACCTCTTTTCATTAGCATTTTTCCTTTCATTTAGATGTAACCCTTTCCTCCCTCTTTACCGACAGATTAACTTCGGTGACGATTGCTTTTCCCAAATTTCCATTAGGTACACGCGGTTTCATTTTTCACTGTCTTTAAGGTCGATAAGTGAGGGGGAGGTTACAAGTAGTGGCTTTTGCGTAGAGTTGTCAGTGCTAACAGAAAAGCAAAACTGCGTGAGATAACCGCAGAAATCAGTGTGGTACGTGCGGCGACCGTTTCCGTTACGAGAGTGAGGCAAAATTTGGCGTTAATGGACTATGGCAGCAGACGATCGACGCGAGTGTCTTTGCTAATAGCACGACATCGTCTGCAGCGTCTCTACTTGGAACATCACCTTATCGGTTGGACGCTAGACGACTGAAAAACTGTGGCCCGGTCAGATGAGTGCCGACTTCAGTTGATAAGAAAAAAAAATGGTTCAAATGGCTCTGAGCACTATGGGACTTAACATCTACGGTCATCAGTCCCCTAGAACTTAGAACTACTTAAACCTAACTAACCTAAGGACAGCACACAACACCCAGCCATCACGAGGCAGAGAAAATCCCTGACCCCGTCGGGAATCGAACCCGGGAACCCGGGCGTGGGAAGCGAGAACGCTACCGCACGACCACGAGATGCGAGCTCAGTTGATAAGAGACAGTGGTAATGTTAGAGCGTAGTCCGGAGCTCGTGGTCGTGCGGTAGCGTTCTCGCTTCCCGCGTCCGGGTTCCTGGGTTCGATTCCCGGCGGGGTCAGGGATGTTCTCTGCCTCGTGATGACTGGGTGTTGTGTGATGTCCTTAGGTTAGTTAGGTTTAAGTAGTTCTAAGTTCTAGGGGATTGATGACCATAGATGTTAAGTCCCATAGTGCTCAGAGCCATTTGTTAGAGCGTGGCGCAGGCCCCACGAAGCCATGGACCCAAGATATCAACAAGGCACTGTGGGAGCTGGTGGTAGCTCCATAATCATGTGGATGTGTTAACATGGAATGACCTTTGTCCTCTGTCCAACCGATCATTCATTAGATGTGGGTTGTTCAGCTACTTGGAGACTATTTGAAGCAAACAACGATGGAATTTTAAAACTTCCTGGCAGATTAAAACTGTGTTCCGTACCGAGACACGAACTCGGGACCTTTACTTTCGCGGGCAAGTACCAACGGAGCTATCCAAGCACGACTCACGCCCCGTTCCTCACAGCTTTTCTTCTGCCAGTACCTCGTCTCCTACCTTCCAAACTTCACAGAAGCTCTCCTGCGAACCTTGCAGAACTAGCACTCCAGGAAGAAAGGATACAGCGGAGACATGTCTTAGCTACAGCCTGGGCGATGTTTCCAGAATGAGATTTCCAGTCTGTAGCGGAGTGTGCGCTGATATGAAACTTCCTGGCAGATTAAAACTGTGTGCCGGACCGAGACCGGAACTCGGGACCTATGCCTTTCGCGCGAAAGTGCTCTACCAACTGAGGGGTGTGGACGGGACATGAGTCGTGCTCTGGTGGCTCAGTTGGTAGAGCACTTTCACGCGAAAGGCAAAGGTCCCGAGTTTGTGTCTCGGTCGGGCACACAGTTTTAATGTTCCAGGAAGTTTCATATCAGCGCACACTCCGCTGCAGAGTGAAAATGTCATTCTGGGAACGATGGAATTTTATGGATGACAATGCGCCGCGTCATCGGCCTACAGTTGTTCGTAGTTTGTTCGAAGATCGTTCTGGGCAGTTCGAGCTAATGATTTGGCCACCCAGATCGCCCCGCATGAATCCCATCGAACATTTATGAGACATAAAATTCTGCACTGGCAAGAGTTTCGCAATTATGGACGGCTATAGAGAGATGAAATAGCTGGCATTAAAGTGAATGGGCTAAACATTAACAATGTTAGGTTTGCTGATGACACTGCACTACTAGCTGGAAACCTCAAAGATCTACAATTACTTCTTGACAAAGTCGCAGAAAAAAGTGAAGAATTTGGCTTGACTCTTAACGTAAGCAAGACTAAGTTCATGGTGATATCTAAAACACACCAACAAGAAAATCTTACAATCAATAGGGAAAGAGTCGATCAAGTACGTAAATTTAAATATCTCGGAACAATTGTAAATGAGGAGATTGAAAGCTCAGAAGAAATTAAATCGAGAATAGGACAGGCCAGAAGTATCTTTAATAAGATGAAAAATGCATTCTGTTCGAGAGACATTTGTTTAAACACAAAAATGAGGTTGCTAAGATGCTATGTATTCTCAAAATTACTATACGGAATGGAAGCGTGGACATTGAAAAAGAAGGACATGAACAGTTTAGAAGCTTTTGAAATGTGGGCATATAGAAGAATACTTAGAATTAGTTGGGTGTCGAGGATTACTAATCAAGATGTCCTAAGAAGAATGGGAAAGGAAAAAGAATTAATTAAAACTATTAAAGTAAGGAAGCTACAATATTTAGGCCATGTTATTAGGGGAGTAAATTACAAAATATTGCAAATAATACTAGAAGGGAAAATTTGTGGGAAGAGAACGAGGGGTAGAAGACGGACATCCTAGATTGACAATTTAAAAAATTGGTACAACTGCTCAACGTCAGAACTCCTTAGATCAGCCAAATCAAGATCAGAAATTGCCATGATGACAGCCAACCTTCTTAGAGGAGACGGCACATGAAGAAGAAGATAGAGAGAACAGAGCTTAGTATTTCTGCAAAGACTTCCAACGACCTGTTGAGTCTATACCACGCCTAGCGCCTGCACTATGCCGGGCATAACGAGGTCCAGCGCCATATTAGGAGGTATCCCTCGAGGTTTGTAGAAATGGCTGATTCTTTAAGTTTCCTCTAATTTACGTCTATGGTCACAAACACTTTGTTAACAGATTACCGGTTTCGGCCTATAATGACCATCATAAAAACAAAGTCCTTATGTACTGCAGCCATAGTGGCATCGTCAATTGTTAAATGCAAAATCAGCACCAGCACCAGCATCGTCAAATGCAGGGTGGCGCCACGAAATGTGTTACCAATTGTTTCTTTCACAATTTACGACGCACATTAGATATCCCGCTGGGATCTACAGCATTACCGGCAGAGCTCGGAAAAACAAATGAGTTACGAAATGACGTGTAATTCACGATACTGCCGCTAGGAGACTAGTAAGCAGCAATGGCTGACAGTGGAAGACTGATGACACAGCAACGATCGGCAATTGTGTTACTTTTTTCATGAAACTAAAAGCCTTGTTGTGACTCAGAGGCGTTTTCGACAACAGTTTAACACACGATGGGTCCCTTGCAAGAAGACCATCCACAGGTTGTACGATAAATTTGTACAGGAAGGAACAGTATTGGAAGCGAAGCGACTTCGGCCTAAGCCTGTTTGTTCGCCGGAGAATATTGAAGCGGTACCAGTTGCTGTGCAGAGAAGTCCCGGGAAATCGTGTAGAAAGGCAGCAGTGCAACTGGGAATATCCAGACGCTCCATTCAACGCATTCTTAAAAGTGACCTCCACATGTACCCATACAAGATGACCTGTGTACAGAAGCTCACTGAAGAAAGCTCAGTAGGCGGAGGATAGGGAAGAAACTCTCAACAACGTTTGGTTTTCAGACGAGGCGCATTTTCATTTAGCCGGTGTGGTTAACAAACAAAATGTACGCTTTTGGGCCACTGCAAACCCACAAGTGCTTCATGAACGACAACATTATGCTCCGAGGATTACAGCGTGGGCAGCAATTTCCAGTCATGGATTTATTGGACCCTTTTTCTTTGAAGAAACTGTGAGCATGCTTCGCAATAGCCTCATTCCACAGCTTCTTGCTACTGCCTTGCCCTTCAACACGCAGTGGTTCATACAAGATGGAGCAAGGCCACATACTGCAAACACTATGTTAGAGTTTTTACACGAGCATTTCGACATGTGGATCATTTCACTCAGGTTTTCGGGTCGCTTCAATGACGGACAAAATTGGCCCCCCAATACAGACCTCAATCCATGTGTCTTTTTTCTTTGGGGGTACCTAAAGGAAAAAATATTCCCGAAACGTCCACATGATTTAATGGAGCTCAGAAGACTTATTCTTCAAGCTTACAGTGAAATTACGGAACACATGTGCCGTAGGGTAATCACTATCTTCAGTGATCGTTTGAAGGAAGTTAGGAAATGAAATGGTGGACATATTGAGCATGTGATGAGTTAGAACAAATCTCCATGGACGGCTCTTCATTGTAGTATATGTTCCTTTCAGATTGTATTGGCAATAAAGTTTATATTCAAAAACAAAATGGTAACACATTTCGTGCGCCACCCTATATATATTGCCGCTGCTGCTCATCTTGCATTTAACATTTGACGATGCCACTATGGCTGCAGTACATTAGGACTTTGTTTTTATAATACAGATCTGATGATGGTCATTATAGACCGAAACGTGTAATCTGCTAACAAAAAGTCTGTGACCATAGACGTAAATTAAAGGAAACTTATTGTATATACGGGTCACTATTTTACTAGCGACAATGTCACAGCTTGTGAGGCTGATTCTTTGTTGCTTAGGCCGGTATTACACTATCAAATTTCTTTGTCAAAGATTTGATCAAAGATGTGATCCAATACTCCGTCCAATATATTTGACAAAGATCTTTGACGTAGCGCTAGAGGGGGTATTACACTGTCATCAAATTTTTCGTCAAAGTTCAAGATGGCTGACAACAACTTGTTACTAACCGCAGCAGTTCTACGTACTCCAATTGCATTGTGTGCACATGCGGAAAAGAAGTGGGGGAAAAAATGGAACAATACATACGAGGTTGACAGTCTTAAGAGTCGTGGGATTACAACTTGATAATAAATTCAGTTGGGAGGAGTACACCACAGAACTGCAGAAAGGCCTTAACAAATCTGTATTTGCAATTCGAGTGTTAGCAGACATAGGAAACATAAAAATGAAAAAGCTTGCATACTTTCATTCCATAATGTCATATGGGATAATATTTTGGGGTAAATCTTGTAGTCAAACAAGTTTTAAAGGTCCAAAAGCGTGTAATATGAATTATTTGTGGAGTAAATTCACAGACCTCCTGCAGAAACCTCTTCAAAGAACTGGGTATACTAACTACTGCCTCTCAGTATATTTACTTCTTAATGAAATTTGTCGTAAATAATATGTCTCTCTTTCCAACAAACAACTCAGTTCATACATACAATACCAGGAACAAAAATGATCTGCACAAGGACTTAAAAGCGTCTGTGATCTATTCTGTTACTCGTTTTTATTGTCTGTGGGTGCTTTTAGTATTTGGAAAAAGGGGCCGATGACCATCGCAGTCTGGTCCCTTTAATCCCACAAACCAACCAACTTACTTTAGTTCAAAAAGGGGTCCACTACTCAGGGACACTCATCTTCAATAATATGCCAGGAAGCATAAAAAAATTAGTTAGAAATAAAGATCAGTTTAAAAGGAGCCTGAAAGACTTACTACTGGCCAACTCCTTCTACTCCATTGGCGAAATTTTTAATAGAAACAAACGATGTATTGTATTTATTCATACTATTAGTATTGTTATTTCAGCTTAAAAAAATCGACATGTTCCACATCCACGAGGCTCTCCTCAGCACGGATCTATGGAACGAAAAACTAATCTAATCTGGGTGAAGCCGTGGGTTTTACGACGACACGATAAAAGCATTCAACAAAACTTGTTACGTGAGCTTACAGTGGAAGACGTCAAGTCGTAAATCAATTACTTAAGAATGGATAAGCATACATTTCTGTATGTGCTCAGTGAAGTGTATCCTCATATCACAAAGAACTTAAGAACTGCTACATCTTCAGAAGACAGGCTCACTATAACACTCCCATTCCTTGCTGCAGGAGAGGGTTATGTTAGGTTAGGTTAGGTCAGGTTAGGTCTCCAATCTTCTTAATCTATTTTTGTATTCAGGGTGCCTCACGTTGTAAAGCGCCTCATCAGCTTCAGACACCTCTATTAATTTTGTAGTTGTCGGCACACACCAATTGTATTTACCGGCAATGGTTATAAAAACACTACAGACGACAGTATGCTGCAGCGATGCTAGCGCTCCATGTGGTAACATGTCACATTGCAGTGAACAGAAGACAAGCGGTTTCTTTGATCAAATATACAGCGAGGCCCTAGATTTGATCAAATATTGGACGACATTTGACAAAGTCCCTATTACACTATCAAATATCTTTGACAAAGATATTGGACAAAGGTATTGGACAAAGAAATTTGATAGTGTAATACCGGCCTTAGGGACGTACGCATGCGTAGCACTCGACGCGCAGTTGGTCAGGGTTGCCAACTGCAGTTGACAGAGGCAGTTCCCGCCACCCTGTAGGGCAGGGTGGAGCACGGTGAGCGAGCAGAGGCGGAAGGTTAGCCGTCCAGTTTGCAGGAGTGCGAGGCCGGGCCGGGGCGCCGCAGCAGGAAGCGGGCGAGCTGGCCGTGGCCTTTGGCGCGGCCGCGCTTTCGACTGCAGCGGCTCAGAAAAGAAACGGCGATACCATCGGCACCCGGAAGAAGCCGTCACGCCTCTGGAAACGCTGCGCCCAGACACCGTCCAACAGAGCCGCGGCGAACCCACAAACAAGTCTCTCGTAGAGATGAGACAAGTGAGGGGTCCTAACAATAACAATCGGCCAGCCAGACGGTTGTGCTTGTACTCGGACTGTTTTTCTGTCGAATTTAGCAACCATATGAAACTACTCAGCCTCCATGTTAGTTATGAACGTTTACCCTCACTCCCCAGGTTTTTTGATTTCACTGACATATATTTTCAGCTCTTTCTGTTATACAGGGCTATTACAAATGATTGAAGCGATTCCATAAATTCACTGTAGCTCCATTCATTGACATATTGTCACGACACACTACAGATACGTAGAAAAACTCATAAAGTTTTGTTCGGCTGAAGCCGCACTTCATGTTTCTGCCGTCAGAGCGTTCGAGAGCGCAGTGAGACAAAATGGCGATAGTAGCCGAGAAAGCGTATGTCGTGCTTGAAATGCACTCACATCAGTCAGTCATAACAGTGGAACGACACTTCAGGACGAAGTTCAACAAAGATCCACCAACTGTTAACTCCATTCGGCGATGGTATGCGCAGTTTAAAGCTTCTGGATGGCTCTGTAAGGGGAAATCAACGGGTCGGCCTGCAGTGAGCGAAGGAACGGTTGACCGCGTGCGGGCAAGTTTCACGCGTAGCCCGCGGAAAATTGGCTCATGCCAGAACTGGAGACCTACAGCGCCGACTTCATCTTTCAACAGGATGGTGCTCCACCGCACTTCCATCATGATGTTCGGCATTTCTTAAACAGGAGATTGGAAAACCGATGGATCGGTCGTGGTGGAGATCATGATCAGCAATTCATGTCATGGCCTCCACGCTCACCGAGCGAGGTGGCGCAGTGGTTAGACACTGGACTCGCATTCGGGAGGACGACGGTTCAATCCCGCGTCCGGCCATCCTGATTTAGGTTTTCCGTGATTTCCCTAAATCACTCCAGGCAAATGCCGGGATGGTTCCTCTGAAAGGGCACGGCCGTCTTCCTTCCCCATCCCTCCTTAATCCGATGAGACCGATGACCTCGCTGTCTGGTCTCCTTCCCCAAAACAACCCAACCCCCAACCTCCACGCTCTCCCGACTTAACCCCATGCGATTTCTTTCTGTGGGGTTATGTGAAAGATTCAGTGTTTAAACCTCCTCTACCAAGAAACGTGCCAGAACTGCGAGCTCGCATCAACGATGCTTTCGAACTCATTGATGGGGACATGCTGCGCCGAGTGTGGGAGGAACTTGATTTTCGGCTTCATGTCTGCCGAATCACTAAAGGGGCACATATCGAACATTTGTGAATGCCTAAAAAAACTTTTTGAGTTTTTGTATGTGTGTGCAAAGCATTGTGAAAATATCTCAAATAATAAAGTTATTGTAGAGCTGTGAAATCGCTTCAATCATTTGTAATAACCCTGTATATGAGGTTTGGAACTTTAATAGTGGCATAAATTTATTTACAACTTACACAAAGCAGACACATGTTTCAAAGTTTCCCTGTCCTTGAGAGTAGTCATCAGCATTGTGTATAACCCCTTGTCAGCAATGTGGAAGTCGTAGGACACACTTAGCAGCGCCATATGTGTTGATACATCGAGTGGAGCGGTGTACTGCCTGACGAATCTCTGTAACAGTTCTGAAACGAATGCCATAAAGTGGTTGCTTCATCTCTGGAATCAAGCCCCGTAGATCGACCAAATCAGTCGCAAGTTGGTGCCACACGAGACGGGGCGTTGTCCTACAAAATGATGGGCGGATCCTGCAGAAAGTGTCGCCGCTTCCTTCTCTAAGCTGTTCATTTTTGAAACACAGCCTGCAATCCACCACATTCCAAGGACTTAAGCCCTTGTGATTTCAACTTGTTTCCTAAAATGAAGGAATCACTTCTTTACATTCATTTCAGAACTGTTACACAGATTCGGTAAATAGACCGCCCCTCTCGAACTATCAACACAACTGGCGCTGCTAAAGCTACCCTACGAGTTACACATCACTGACAACTGGTTATACACGATTCTTGTGACTACTCTGAAGGACAGTAAAACTTTGAAACTTTTTCTGTTTTGTATAAGTTGTAAATAAACATTGGCCACTATTAAAGTTCCAACCCTCGTATGAAACATGAAAAGCGATTTTTCTTTTTCTCATCGGTCTTCTGATTTGTTTGATGCGGCCCACCATTAATTCCTCTCCAGTGTCAAACTTTTCATCCATTTCCTCAATTATTTTCTAGATTTATTCCAGTCTCCGTCTTCCTCTACAGTTTTTGCCCTCTACAGCTCCCTCAAGTACCATTGAAGTTATTCCCTCCCATCTTAACTGATGTCCTGTCATGTCCCTTCTTCTTCTGTTTTCCTTACATTCCTCACCTCATCAATTCTGCGGGGAACCCCCGCATTAGCCGGCCGGATTGGCCGAGCGGTTCTAGGCGCTACAGTGTGGAACCGCGCGACACCGCTACGGTCGCAGCTTCGAATCCTGTCTCGGGCATGGATGTGTGTGATGTCCTTAGGTTAGTCAGGTTTAAGTAGTTCTAAGTTCTAGGCGACTGATGACCTCAGAAGTTAAGCCCCATAGTGCTCAGAGCCATTTGAACCAGCCTCCGCATTACTTACCTCACCAGTCCACCCAATTTTCAACATTATTCAGGACCACAACATCTCAAATGCCTCCATTTTCTTCTGTTTCGGTTTTCCCACTGTCCCACTGTGCTCCAAACGTACATTCTCAAAAATTTCTTCTTAAATTAAGGCCTATGTTTCATACTAGAAGACGTCTCTTGGTTAGGAATACCCTTTTTTCCGGTGCTAGTCCGCTTTCTATCTCTTTCTTGTTCCATCCGTCATGGATTACTCCGCTGCCTAGTTAGTAGAATTCCTTAACTTGTGTGCTTCTTGATCACTCATCGTGATATCAAGTTTCTCGCTGTTCTCGTTTCAGCAAATTCACATTACTTCCGTCTTTCTTCGATTTACTCTGAGTCCGTGTTCTGTACGCATTAGACTGTTCTTTCCATTCAACAGATCCTGTGGCTGTTCGTCACTTTCATTGAGGGCGGCAAAGTCATCATGCGAATCTTGTTACTGATATCCTTTCACCTTGAGTTTTAATGCCACTCTTGATCTTTCCTTTTATTTCCGATGTATAGACTGAATAGTAGAGTGAAAGATTACGTCTCTGCCTAACACTCTTTTTAATCCGAGCACTGCGTTCTTGGTCTTTCAGTATTCTTATTCTCTCTGGTTCTTATACTGTATTTTACCCGTATTTTCCTATATTTCTCAGAATTTGGAACATCTTACATCATTTGACGTTGTCGAACGCTTTTTCCACGTCAACAATTCCTATGAGCGAGTCTTTATTTTTCTTCGGCCTTCCTTCCATTATCAAGCGCAACGTCAGAACTGCCTTTCTGAAGCCTTTACCTTTCCTGAAGCCAAACTGATAGTCATCTAACAGATCGACAAGTTTCTTTTCGATTCATCTGTATATTACTCTTGTCAATAAGTTTGGTGCATGAGCTGTTAAGCTGATTGTGTGATAATCCTCTCAACCTGTCGGCTCTTGCAATCTTCAGAATTTTGTGGATAATGTTTATTCCGAAAGTCAGACTCATGCAATCTACACATCAATTTGAATAGTCGTCTTGTTCCCACTTCCCTCAATGAGTTTAAAAATTCTGATGGAATGTTATCTATCCCTTCTGCCTTATTTGATCAATTTGATCTTAAATTCTTCAAAGCTCTTTTAAATTCCGATTCTAATAATGGATCTCCTATCTCTTCTAAATCCATCTCAGACATATCTTCCCCCTCATACAGGGTTTCATTGTACTCTTTCCACCTATCCGCTCTCTCCTCTGCAGTTAACATAGGAATTCTCATTGCGCTCTTAATGTTACCTGCCTTGCTTCTAATTTCAAAGAAAATTGTTTTGACTTTTCTTTATGTTGACTCAGTTCTTCTAACACTCTTCTCTTTTTCGATTTCTTTACATTTTTCGTGCAACCATTTCGCCATAGCTTTCCCCCCACTTCCTATTTATTTAATTCCTAAGTGACTTACATTTCTGAATGCCCGAGTTCCCTGAACAATTTTGCACTTTCTTCTTTCATCGATCAACCGAAGTATTTCTTCTGCTGCCCATCGTTTCTTCGAAGCTACCTTGTTTGTACCTATGTTTTTTTTTTCCTAACTTCGGTGACTGCCCTCTTTAGAAATGTCCATTCCTCTTCAGCTGAACTACCTGTTGACTTATTCCTTACCACAGTATCTACAGCCTTAGAGAACTTCAAGCGTAGTTCTTCATTCCTTAGTACCTCCATATCTCACTTCTTTAAGCATTGATTCCTCCTGACTAGTCTGTTAAAATTCAGACCACCCTTCATCATTACTAAATAGCAAACTTCAGACTACTTTTCATCATTACTGAATTGTGATCTGAGTGTATATCTGCTCCTGAGTACAGCTTATAGTCCAATATCTGTTTTCGGAATCTGTGCCTAACGGTGATGTCACTGAAATCTTCCCGTGTCTCCCGCCCTTTTCCAAATATACCTCCTTCTCTTTAGCTTCTTGAACAGAGTATTTGCTATTGCTAGTTGAAATTTATTAGTTCCATTAATTTTGCTCCTCTCGCATTCCTACTACCAAACCCATGTTCTTCAATGAACCTTTCTTCTACTCTTCCCCTACAACCACATGAATACCTGAACTTTTGTTGTTCGTGTTTATTTGCTGTTGATTCTGATGAGAGCAAACCTACCACTGAACGGTTAACATTAATTCACTCTCTGCCGCGCCTTCCTATTCATAACGAGTCATTCTACCGTTATACCATTTTCTGCTGCCGTCGTGATTACCCTATACTCATCCGACCAGAAATCTTTGTCTTCTTTCCACTTCACATACCGACTGTATCTAGATTCAGCCTCACCGTTCCCTTTTTCGGGTTTTGTAACTTGCACACCGCGTCCATAATTCTGACATTCCACGCCCCGACTCGTGGAACGTTATGCTTATGGTTACTTGCTATTTGTCAGTCTCGTCGGGGAGATCCGAATGAGAGACTAGCCAGGAGTCTTTTGACAACGGAGAGATCGTCATGACACTCTTTCAATTATAGGCCACATGTCCTGTGGATGCATATTATGTGTCTTTAATGCGTTGGTTTCCATTGCCTTCTGCATCATCATCCCGTTGATCATTGCTCATTCTTCCCGAACCCGGGACCGAGGACGTTTTGATTACCAGTCAAAGATGCTATCCCTGGACTAAGATAAGTAAGGTGTCTTATTTCAAGGAGCGTTGAAAAAATGTATATTTATGAAAATGAAATAATTTAAAAACTCACCTGTTTATTGGCTTAAATGTGAATCTTTCACACTTAGTGCTTTAAACGTGGATTTTTGATTGATATTAGGTTGAATATAGTTTGGCAAGTCACCTACTGGAGCAGACATAAGGATAAATATTGTATGCAATTCTTCTTCTAATAATTTCCGGGTATGCAGCCGCGTAGATGATACGTAGATGATACTTTTGCTGTATGGCCTCATGGCAGACAGGAACTGGAGAAATTCCTTCATCACTTAAACTCATTACATGAGAACATCAAATTTACGATGGAGATTGAAAAAGAGGGCACTTTACCATTTATAGACGTGCTAGTACGCCGTAAAATTGATGGGTCATTAGGACATTCTGTGTACAGGACACCGACTCACACAGATCTGTATCTCCAGGCGTCAAGCTGCCATCACCCAGCACAAACAGCCGGTGTTCTCAGTACCTTAATACATCGAGCGCATATAATATCGGATGATGAAAACCTCCACGCAGAATTAGAACACTTGGAGAAGGTTTTCAAAGAGAATGGCTACACTTCTCGCCAAATAAGGAAGGCCATGCGCAACTATCATAACAAGAAGAAACGCACTGAGGACGCAGATGACTTTAAATCAACTGCGTTCCTTCCATACGCCGGGAATGTGTCTTCGAAAATAGGCCGATTACTGAAGAAAAATAAAATCAAGGTTATCTTCCGTCCACCAGCAAAGAACCGGGCCCTGGTTGGATCCGTTAAAGACGATTTACAACTGAAGAAAGCAGGCGTCTACAAAATTCCCTGTGAATGTGGCTCTGCATATATTGGCCAGACGACAAGAACTGTCCATGAACGATGTATAGAACATGAAAGATACACCCGTCTGCGGCAACCGTCAAAATCGGCAGTAGCAGAGCACTGTATTTCATTGGGACATTCAATGGAATACAATGGAACAAAAATTTTAGCCCCGGTTTCCGGTTTTGGGATTCCGTAATCAAGGAATCAGTGGAAATACGTCTTGCCAATAATCTTATAAATCGTGACAACGGCTTTCAGCTGGATAAAAATTGGAATCCTGTTATTAAAATTATACAATCACAGCGGAATCGACAGTGTCATTCGATACTCAATGACTAGATGAACCTTTGTTTTCACCACCGAGGGCAGCACGTACAACTCGGCTATGCTGCGCACGTCAACACCTGACGCATGCGCTGTAGGATGCCAGTACATTTCGCATGCGCGAGATTCGGCATAAATACTGCGACTGCACCTGGGCTCTTCAGTAGTTGTGTACTCACCTGATGATGGCCGGACGTCTCTGGGCCGAAATATCGTGGCAGAATGTCGACGGGATCCGGCTGCATACCCGGAAATTATTAGAAGAAGAAATACACCGGAAAATTTCAGGAGTCACATTGTATGCAATTTTCAGCATAACCTCATCTTTACACATAAGGATAAATATTGTATGCAATTTTCAGCATAACCTTATCTTTACAAACCCACACTCTCCTTTCGTCTGAGCAAAATTCCACTCTGCCACGGTTATTACCAGCCTTAACACTTCACCAGCCAGAACAGAGAAGAACGAAGGAAGCTTTGTTTCCCTCGAACATGCAAGCTATGCGGACAACAACCGTGCCTCCAAGTCTCTTTGTTCCAGCCCTTGCTCGCTTCAAAGACCTTAGTCAAGACAAACCTGTGAATAGTGGCAAAAACGACTACGCGAATAATCGACCACTGGATGCAGATATAACGGCTAAGATTGCTCTCAAGTAACAGACGAGTAAAACATGAGAGATGTAAGTTGGCAGATCGTAACAGACAAGTTCGATAATGCAACCAGCATTTTAGGAGCAGTAATGCACAATCCAGAAGTCACTACTTGCCAATTAGATTGGACAATTCGGATAAGCCAAAGGACTGTTCAGTGTGTACTACATTCCAAGACATTTCATCTATCCCGTATTTCTCTCCATCAACAGATTCTCGAGAAAGCTTTTCAACTTAGAACTCTACAAATGATGTCTACGAAAACTGTGGAACGATGCTTCATTTCTGTGTAATATTTCGTTTACGGATGAAGCTTCGTTCACAAATCATAGACAAAAAATTTTCGCTATTGGGTGTACTAGTCAGCTGAAATGCCACGCTGTCTGGGAGACGTTAACAAGCAACGACCTTAGTATGTCAAAGTGTGGTGCGGGCATCAAACATCACATCATTGTTATCAATTTACTCACTGCCTCTTGGGACAGGAGAGTAATAGTTTTGAGTCACGTTTTTAGTAACGTCATGTTCGTGAATGGTACACTTTGCTAAATTTTTGAACGGGTCTTGAGGAGAGAAAATGGATTTCGGAATAAAAAATATAGAGCCGTGTTCAAAGAAGCTGCAATGCTCTTCATAACTTCGTAACGAACAAAGTTAGCAGAGGGGCAAAAATGCTATATGTAGTCCCCCCCCCCCCCCCCCGCGCGGCTATACAACATTTGCTTCAAAAATTTCTTTATTTTGCTTCTAAACTGAAAGATATTTGGGGTGGTCAAGAGGGCCATCTCGTGTGTCCACAAATGTAGGCAACATCGTCTATGGAGTGCTTGTAACGCCGGAAATGCATACCCTCCTATTTCCATGTAGTGTACTATAATTGTTTTTCCTTGGTTTGTTACCTCAATATATGACATTTCTGTGTCTTTATATATTGTAATTGTTTTACTATTTGTATATATATTCATGCATTTATGTCGATGTATAATTGGTTTGTTTTGAAAATATTATTTGTATTTTTACGATGAGTCTGGCCTAGGGAAAACTATCGAACGATTACATCGATAGGTAGTGTAGATCCAAAGTGTTTAGGATCTTTGGTAGGGTTAACACTGCCGCGTGGAGCGCGGGCAGAGGGAGTCTGGCTGGAGTAGTGCGGTTGAGCAGGTGTGTTGTGTGACGCTCCCGCGAGTTGCCGCGCTTTCGGGGTTTGGCAGCATGTAATTGCGCTCGACTTGCTATAATAGTTTCTGACACGGTGTCGCGGACGGGAAGCATTAGCTGGCGCACATCAAGAGCCCGTCTCGCCTGGTGACAGTGTCGAGAAGAAGGCGCGCCAACATCCAGCTTCTGCAACAGCGACGGCCGACAGTGAGTGACTGTCGCCACCTCCTCGACCGACGACTTCAAACCTTCAATCAACCAACAAGGAAGACTGGAAGCACGTAAAGATTTAGAACTGTATGGCAGACCTCAGCTTTTAAAATTGTTGCATCACAAAATTACAGCAACTTAGCATGAACCTTTGTTGCTCATTGTCCCAATTGCATTACCAAGCATTGTCCTTTCCTTTTCCGAAATGAACCCGAGTGTCGTTGAAATTCAGACGCCAGCAGTAAAGTAATATCATTCCATTTCACTGCTTTAATTTCAAAGTTCAGTTAAGGTATTCATAGCTGGCTACAATATTTAGATTAGACAAGCACAAATTAAGAGTGCGAGTTTTGTTAGCATATTTTAGCTTACCTGTAACTGCAGCTCAGCTTGGTACGAACTAAATGTTACTATCGTTAATTGTCCAGAATCATTTAATTCAAGTTCAAAGTTAAATCTCTTATTTCTAAATTGCGTAGATTCAAGTAGCTTTTAAAATGATTGTTAAGGTAGCCCAAGACTAACCGTATTTTACTGAATTTCGATGTGCTTCAGAAAGAAAGCTCACTATTAACTTCAGTCACTAAATTAACTTTCGATTTTCCGGTTTTATTAATTCTTTTGCTAAATGAAGACAGAGTGTAGCGAAATTTATTACTTCTGACAAACTTTCAGTTTTCACACAACACATGTCAACCTTCAGTTGCCACGCTTTTAGTGCTAATTATATGAGCAATAACCTTTCTTTTTCAGTTATTATAGTAGTTGTCCATAGGACTGGCGACCGTAATTTTCCCCAAATCTCAAATATCTAATCAACGCCAATTAATTGTTAACGTGACGACCGCACATTTATTTTCTTTATTAATTTTACCCTTTTCTCAAAATTAACTTCCACCAATTTCATTTGCATTTTTCCTTTCATTTAGATGTAACCCTTTCCTCCCTCTTTAGTGACAGATTAACTTCAGTGACGATTGCTTTTTCCCAAATTTCCATTAGGTACACGCGGTTTAATTTTTCACTGTCATTAAGGTCGATAAGTGAGGAGGAGGTTACACGCTGCGATCTGGGGCTAACTTTGATTAAAACAACAGTCGAGATTTCAATTCCATTTGTTTATTATTAGCGGGTTTTGCTTATTTTAAAGCGATCCTAAGATTTTTAGGACCCCTTAGTGTACGACCATGGTATCACCTGCGGAACCGATGTTGTGTAAGCCATTGCTAACACGTGAAGTACGAGGAGCCGCCAGAACCAGCAATAGGAGGCCAAAGAGTCTGAGGATGGCTTTAACATAATGAAAAACCAGTAGTAATAAACAAATGGAATTGCGATCTCGACTGTTGTTTTAATCAAACCTTATTTATACGTACAAGTTTTGAGTATATTTGGAGAAGGCTGTTGTAGGTGCCTCACTCAAGAATGAAAAAGCGCACGCTGTAAACACGCACGAGACGATGTAAAGAGTGAAAAAATGACTAAACTTCCTTCAACGTTTAATTTCACACCATATCCTTGATTCTCTTCCTTTTAGTTTTTTTCCCCTATAAGCACGTAGAAGAAATCGTGGGAAGACTTTGGAAACAGGTTGGAGACTATGGGTCAAGCTGCTGGAAAACCATTCTGGAGTGTAATTAGCAGTCTTAGAAAGGGAGGTAAGAAGGAAATGACAAGTATTTTGGACAGGTCAGGAAAACTGCTGGTGAATCCTATGGATGCCTTGGGCAGATGGATGGAATATTTTGAAGAGTTGCTCAATGTAGGTGAAAATGCGATCAGTAATGTTTCAGATTTCGAGGTAGAATGGGATAGGAATGATGATGGAAATAGGTTCACATTTGAGGAAGTGGAAAAAATGGTCAATAGATTGCAGTGCAATAAAGCGGCTGGGGTGAATGAAATTAAGTCGGAACTCATCAAATACAGTGGAATGTCAGGTCTTAAATGGCTACACAGGATAATTGAAGTGGCCTGGGAGTCGGGACAGGTTCCATCAGACTGGACAAAAGCAGTCATCACACCAATTTTTAAACATGGAAACAGAAAAGATTGTAAGAACTACAGAGGTATCTCTTTAATCAGCGTTGTGGGTAAAATCTTCTCAGGTATTGTTGAATGGAAAGTGCGAGTATTAGTTGAGGACCAATTGGATGAAAATCAGTGTGGGTTTAGGCCTCTCAGAGGTTGTCAGGACCAGATCTTTAGCTTACGCCAAATAATGGAGAAGTGTTATGAGTGGAACAGGGAATTGTATCGATGCTTTATAGATCTAGAAAAGGCATATGACCGGGTTCCTAGGAGGAAGTTATTGTCTGTTCTACAAGATTATGGAATAGGAGGCAAACTTTTCAAGCAATTAAAGGTCTTTACATGGATAGTCAGGCAGCAGTTAGAGTTGACGGTAAATTGAGTTCATGGTTCAGAGTAGTTTCAGGGGTAAGACAAGGCTGCAACCTGTCTCCACTGTTGTTCATATTATTTATGGATCATATGTTGAAAACAATAGACTGGCTGGGTGAGATTAAGATATGTGAACACAAAATAAGCAGTCTTGCATATGCGGATGACTTAGTTGTGATGGCAGATTCGATTGAAAGTTTGCAAAGTAATATTTCAGAGCTAGATCAGAAATGTAAGGACTATGGTATGAAGATTAGCATCTCCAAAACGAAAGTAATGTCAGTGGGAAAGAAATATAAACGGATGGAGTGCCAAATAGGAGGAACAAAGTTAGAACAGGTGGACGGTTTCAAGTACTTAGGATGCATATTCTCACAGGATGGCAACATAGTGAAAGAACTGGAAGCGAGGTGTAGCAAAGCTAATGCAGTGAGCGCTCAGCTACGATCTACTCTCTTCTGCAAGAAGGAAGTCAGTACCAAGACTAAGTTATCTGTGCAACGTTCAATCTTTCGACCAACTTTGTTGTATACGAGCGAAAGCTGGGTGGATTCAGGTTACCTTATCAACAAGGTTGAGGTTACGGATATGAAAGTAGCTAGGATGATTGCAGGTACTAGTAGATGGGAACAATGGCAGGAGGGTGTCCACAATGAGGAAATCAAAGAAAAACTGGGAATGAACTCTATAGATGTAGCAGTCAGGGCGAACAGGCTTAGATGGTGGGGTCATCGGAGAAGCAAGGTTACTCAAGAGACTCATGGATTCAGCAGTAGAGGGTAGGAGGAGTCGGGGCAGACCGAGGAGAAGGTACCTGGATTCGGTTAAGAATGATTTTGAAGTAATAGGTTTAACATCAGAAGAGGCACCAATGTTAGCACTGAATAGGGGATCATGGAGGAACTGTATAAGGGAGGCTATGCTCCAGACTGAACGCTGAAAGGCATAATCAGTATTAAATGATGATGATGATGATGATGAAGCACGTAGTAGACTGCCTTTAACACGTACTAAGGAATGGTCAGGTTCCACAACTAAAAATAAACTGTCACGTGGCACTACGAAATAAGACGGTAGGGTCTTCGTTGTCGGCATCTTCGGTATGCACATTCTGCGCGTGTGAGGAATTCCTGCAGACGGAGTGTTTCCGTGTGGAGCGAGGAAGCGTCCGAGCAATGTGGTGTAGCTGCCGGGAACTCGGAACGCAGAGTCTATTAGTCGCCTCTCTCGGGACCGTGGTTCGGCCGACGATGCTGGAAATAGCTGGACCAACGGGCAGCGAACGCCAGCTGCGAGCGGCGTGGCAGTCCACGGCGACAGCCGAGGTGAAGGCTTCGGAGAACAATGGACCAGCCTCCCAGCCACTCCTGGTCTCATTTGGTGCTTCATTTGGTCTATCTACTGAATGCATACACGACGCGTGCACTATAATATGGAAGTGCTACCTAAAATTTTTGTACGATATGTTTATTGTAAATACGATGTACGTGTTTTATTCTGTAGAGAGCCACAACACTATGACCACCGACGTACTGTCGGTATAAACCTGCACATGTACATGTACATCTACTACATCTACATCTACATGGTTACTCTGCAATTTACACTTAAGTGCCTGACAGAGGGTTCATCGAACCATTTTCATACTACTTCCCTACCATTCCATTCTCTAATGGCGATTGGTAAAAAGGAACACTTAAAGGGCTCCGGAAAGACTCAAAGATCATGAAAAGTTCAATTTTTACTTTTTTGCGTTTTCTGAATCTGCAGACTATTACCTTTTAATTGATATATAATTTATTCAATTCCGAAGACTACAACTATTTTTAAATTTTTTTTGAAATGTGTTCTACATGGGCGTGACCCACTGTGGCGCTGTTACACTGCTGTCAAATGGTGTTATTATTAACGTCCGTGTTCATCAGGTACATTTTAGTGATGTGAGATAAAGTATGTGTTGTGGCTAACCTGTGATGGTTCAATATATATCGCTGGTGTGATTGTCGATTGTTTCATGTTTATTTACTCTGTCGTTATCTCGAAAATATTCGTAATTAATTCTGTTTCTTGAGTCTCTGTTTTGTTGAAGTATAATAATGAGTAAAAGTAAAGTTGCTGTTGCGACTTTCAATGATGGAAACATTGTAAGGTGCAAGGTATTTAGAAATATGGGAATGAAGATAGGTTCTAACATGGTACGAGCGATGCTTGCTTTAGACAAGGAACGCCTTCGGGCTGCAGACAGGGCTGTAAAGAGTCTAGAAATACAAGCAAGAGTAAACAGGAGGAAGAACAAGAGGAAGCTGGAGGAGGAGTTTGCAGAGGATGAAGATAATCCATCCTATGGACCTGGAATGCACTAAAAAGTTAATCCAATCTTTGTCGCTCGATTCCCAAAACTTTTATTTTCTCATACTAATTACATGTTTTCTAAGGATCTTCCAAACATACTTGTTTCAAACTTTCAGTAAATGTTACACAGTACCTTTTGCATAATTTGACACAGCCTTTTTCCAAAAAACTGTATATTTTTGAATATATAAATAAAAAATTGCAATAAAAGTTGTGAATTTTCATTACAATTGAAAAAAAATCATCTTTAATAACTGAATTAAAATTTTGTAAAATCCCCGTGTTAAGTTGTAGCCCATATTCCAATAAATAATCTGTAAAAAGCTCAACTTCCTACCTCAAATACTTTGTGAGGAAAGATGTAATTTATAAGCGTTATTTTAACATTGCAAGTAAAGGGCGTTCCAGAGCCCCTTAAATCTTTCCGTTCGAGCTCTGATTTCTCTTATTTTATTATGATGATCATTTCTCCCTACGTAAATGGGTGTCAATAAAATATTTTCGCATTCGGAAGAGAAAGTTGGTGATTGAAATTTCGTAAGATCTGGTCGCAAAGAAAACCGCCTTTATTTCAGTGACTGCCTGCCACCCAACTCGCGTGTCATATCAGTGACACTCTCCCCCTATTGCGCAATAAAACGAAACGAGCTGCCCTACTTTGCACTTTTTCGATGTCATCCGTCAATCCTACTGGTAAGGATCCCAGCAATATTCCAGCAGAGGACGGACAAGAGTAATGTAGGCTGTCTTTTTAGTGGGTTTGTCGCACCTTCTAAGTGTTCTGCCAACAAAGCGCAGTCTTTGTTTCGCCTTCCGCACACTATTGTCTATATGGTCTTCCCAATTTAAGTTGCTCGTAATTGTAATTCCTAGGTATTTAGTCGAAATGACAGCCCTTAAATGTGTGCGATTTATCGTATACCCAAAATTTATCGGATTTCTTCTACTACCCATGTGGATGACCTCGCACTTTTCTTTGTGTAGTGCCAGTTCCCACTTTTCGCACCATATAGAAATTCTCTCTAGATCATTTTGTAATTGGAATTGATCATCTGATGATTTTACTAGACGGTAAATTGCAAACAATCTAAGGGGTGTGCTCAGATTATCACCTAGATCATTTAAGTAAATCAGCAACAGCAGAGGGCCTATGACACTACCTTGCGGAACGCCAGATATCACTTCTATTCCGCTCGATGATTTACCGTCTATCACTACGAACTGTAACCTCTCTGAGAGGAAATCACGAATCCAGTCACAAAACTGAGACGATACTCCATATGCACGCAATTTGATTGCTTGTGAGGAACGGTATCAAAAGCCTTCTGGAAATCTAGGAATATGGAACCGAACTGAGATCCCTCGTCGACAGCACTCATTACTTCATGTGAATAAAGAGCTAGCTGCGTTGCACAAGAACGATATTTTCTGAATCCGTGTTGATTATGTATCAATAAGTCATTTTCTTACCTGACGAAGAATGACTGCTAGTCAGCCACACGCACGGTGCCTGTAGTATCAGTCGGCGTTCTGTCCGTGATTGAATGGTACGGCAAGAAAAAAGGAATAAAAGAGAAACAGTGTTAATACTTACATCGTTCTTTACCTCCTCTGCATTACTGCAGATGACGTGTCACTGAGAACATTTGTACTGTGCATACAGTACACGTGATGTGCCTAGTTGTTTCCACTGCCCTGTGTGGAATACATAAGTTCTTGTACACTTCACTAACCTGCTGTGTTCATGATGATGATATCCCCAGCGCAGAAAACAGCACGCAGGTCGTGGATTCTTTTTCTTGAGGCTGAAATTAACTTCCCAAGGAACTGCTGCTACGAATAAACTATAACTCATTTGGGATGCCATTCGCGTTTTTATTGATAGAGACACGACAAACTATTCTGGATCACAACTTATTGAACATATCTTTCCACAGTCATTGTATCTGGCTAAAATGTCTGTCTACTGGAACCGTCAGAACTGGAGAATAAAATTACATGAATCAAATACTGCTATAACAGACAACATGTCTGTCTACTGGATCGGTCAGAACTGGAGAGCCCAACTGCCCGAGACACTTGGCGCGCCAAGCCAACAAGGCGTGACCCGAACGCCACCGAAGTGCATCGGCAGTAATGTCGTCAGTCTTTTATTTTAGTAATACGTTGATTTTAATAATTTTGAAATGACTGAGTGATAGCTGGCTGTTGAGAGATGTTTATTTTAAAAAAAATGAAGTAATTTGGATGACAGGTTTAATTAATAATAGCAACTAAAGTTTAACGTTTTGGCGCCCTACCGCCGAAGACAGCAGCCAATCACAGAGCAGCAGCATCATGCAGGCGGTCTTTCTCACGGGAATGGTACCGAATCTAACATCTGTCACCGGTACCTCATCCAACATTGCGTCATCTCTACGCTTCTTGCATCTCCACTGCCCTGGGAATAGCTTCCTGGAGCCTAATATGATGGCTGAAGAAGCCAGAAATACTACAGTGGGGAAGGCGCGCCATCTATCTGAGTTTGACCGAGGGCGGATTGTGATGGCTCGGAAGCTCGGCACGAACTCTTCGCAAACTGCTCGACGTTTCCGGTATTAGGGGGATTGTTGTGGCGCGTATCTTCAACTCGTCGCGAAACCAAGGTGAAAGCACGTCCAGACGCCGTGGGGTTGGGCGACCACCCCTGATTAAAGACGTATGACGTCCTAGGCTGGGCAGACTGATAAAACAGGACACACGGCGAACTGTGGCATAACTAACATCAGACTTTAATGCTGGGCAGAGTACAAGTTTGTGTGAACACACAGTGCACCGAACACTCGCAACGATCGGCCTCCGCAGCCGACGACCCATGCATGTGCCAATATTAACACCACGACATAGACAGCTAAGACAAATTAGGGCAAGTGACCATCGGCACTGGACGTTGGCACAGTGGCAGGGCGTTGAGTGGTCTGATGAATCCCGATACATTATTCATCACGCCGACGGGAGGGCACGAATACGTCATGTTCTAGGGTAACTGCTCCTTGACGCCTGCACTGCGGGAAGGAGACAAGCTGGCGGTGGCTTCATTGTGCTCTGGGAGACATTCACGTGGGCATCTACAGGGTGTTTCAAAAATGACCGGTATATTTGAAACGGCAATAAAAACTAAACGAGCAGCGATAGAAATACACCGTTTGTTGCAATATGCTTGGGACAACAGTACATTTTCAGGCAGACAAACTTTCGAAATTACAGTAGTTACAATTTTCAACAACAGATGGCGCTGTGGTCTGGGAAACTCTATAGTACGATATTTTCCACATATCCACCATGCGTAGCAATAATATGGCGTAGTCTCTGAATGAAATTTCCCGAAACCTTTGACAACGTGTCTGGCGGAATGGCTTCACATGCAGATGAGATGTACTGCTTCAGCTGTTCAATTGTTTCTGGATTCTGGCGGTACACCTGGTCTTTCAAGTGTCCCCACAGAAAGAAGTCGCAGGGGTTCATGTCTGGCGAATAGGGAGGCCAATCCACGCCGCCTCCTGTATGTTTCGGATAGCCCAAAGCAATCACACGATCATCGAAATATTCATTCAGGAAATTAAAGACGTCGGCCGTGCGATGTGGCCGGGCACCATCTTGCATAAACCACGAGGTGTTCGCAGTGTCGTCTAAGGCAGTTTGTACCGCCACAAATTCACGAAGAATGTCCAGATAGCGTGATACAGTAATCGTTTCGGATCTGAAAAATGGGCCAATGATTCCTTTGGAAGAAATGGCGGCCCAGACCAGTACTTTTTGAGGATGCAGGGACGATGGGACTGAAACATGGGGCTTTTCGGTTCCCCATATGCGCCAGTTCTGTTTATTGACGAAGCCGTCCAGGTAAAAATAAGCTTCGTCAGTAAACCAAATGCTGCCCACATGCATATCGCCGTCATCAATCTTGTCCACTATATCGTTCGCGAATGTCTCTCGTGCAGCAACGGTAGCGGCGCTGAGGGGTTGCCGCGTTTGAATTTTGTATGGATAGAGGTGTAAACTCTGGCGTATGAGACGATACGTGGACGTTGGCGTCATTTGGACCGCAGCTGCAACACGGCGAACGGAAACCCGAGGCCGCTGTCGGATCACCTGCTGCACTAGCTGCGCGTTGCCCTCTGTGGTTGCCGTATGCGGTCGCCCTACCTTTCCAGGACGTTCATCTGTCACGTTCCCAGTCCGTTGAAATTTTTCAAACAGATCCTTTATTGTATCGCTTTTCGGTCCTTTGGTTACATTAAACCTCCGTTGAAACCTTCGTCTTGTTGCAACAACACTGTGTTCTAGGCGGTGGAATTCCAACACCAGAAAAATCCTCTGTTCTAAGGAATAAACCATGTTGTCTACAGCACACTTGCACGTTGTGAACAGCACACGCTTACAGCAGAAAGACGACGTACAGAATGGCGCACCCACAGACTGCGTTGTCTTCTATATCTTTCACATCACTTGCAGCGCCATCTGTTGTTGAAAATTGTAACTACTGTAATTTCGAAAGTTTCTCCGCCTGAAAATGTACTGTTGTCCCAAGCATATTGCAACAAACGGTGTATTTCTATCGCTGCTCGTTTAGTTTTTATTGCCGTTTCAAATATACCGGTCATTTTTGAAACACCCTGTATGAGTCCAGTGGAGCTGGTACAAGCATGACGGCCAAGGAGTATCGTACACTTGCTGCAGACCACGCAAGCTTATTCGTGACGATCAAGTATCCCGACGGCAGTGGCATTTTTCAACAAGAAAACAAAACACTTCATGTCACAAGGCCAGAAGTGTGATGCAGTGGTTCGTGGAACACGGTGGCGAGTTCCGATTCTTTAACTGGCTTCCCCCAACTCGTCAATCCGAAGCCGATCGAACACATCTCGGATGTTGTTATACGTGGCATTAGAGCTCATCGGCCCCCTTACAGGAATGTACGGGAACTACACTCATGCTCATAAACTAAGGATAATTGCAGAATGTGGTACCACACAACGTGGCACTACAAAAAACTGGCGCTAATAGCACAGGCACATAGGGAACACACACGGCACAGATCTGTAAGTCCACAGTATTGGTGATAAGTTTGAAAAAAAAAACACCCCGAAACACATGTGCTACAAATCGCCACTGTTTCGTGCGCATGTACCCCGACGCCAATATGGGATATGGGCACCTTGCTCACGAACGTAGGCCACACAACGGGTTGGCATACTCTGGATCAGGTGGTCGAGCAGCTGCTGGGATACAGCCTCCCATTCTTGCACCAGTGCCTGTCGGTGCTCCTGAAGTGTCGTAGGGGTTTGAAGACGTGCAGCAATACGTCGACCGAGAGCATCCCAGACGTGCTCGATGGGGCTTAGGTCTCGTGAACAGGCAGGCCACTCTATTCACCTGGTATCTTCTATTTCAAAGCACTCCTCCACGATGGCAGCTCGGTGGGGCCGTGCGCTATCATCCATCAGGAGGAAGGTGAGACCCACTGCACCCCTGAAAAGGCGGACATACTGGTGCAAAATGACGTCCCGTTACAGTTCTCGTGTCAAAGACATGCAGGTGTGTACGTGCACCAATCATAATCCCACCCCACACCATCAAACCACGACATCCATACAGGTCCTTTTCAAGGACATGAAGGGGTTGGTACCTGATTCCTGGTTCAAGCCAGATGAAAACCTGGCGAGAATCACTGTTCAGACTATACCTTCACTCGTCCGTGAACATAATCTGGGACCACTGTTCCAATGACCATGTACTGTGTTCTTGACACCAGGCTTTACGGGCTATCCTGCGACCAGGGGTCAGTGGAATGCACCTTGCAGGTCTCCGGGCGGATAAACCATGTCTGTTCAGTCGTCTGTAGACTGTGCGTCTGGAGACAGCTATTGGTCCCGAGTGAGACTGTAAGTAGGCTGTTTCGGTTTTCTTATTGGTAACGCCACGTAGCGCTCTGTATGAAAAATGACTGGCTGTGCTGTGTGCAGTCTGTGGCTAGTTTGCATTGTTGTCTGCCATTATAGCGTTGGGCAGTTCGCTGTTAACAGCGCGTAGCGTTGCGCAGTTGGACGTGAGCCGCCAGCAGTGGTGGATGTGGGGAGAGAGATGGCGGAGTTTTGAAATTTGTAAGACTGGATGTCATGAACTGCTATGTATATTGTGATTTTTCAACACTATTAAGGTAAATACATTGTTTGTTCTCTATCAAAATCTTTCATTTGCTAACTATGCCTATTAGTAATTAGTGCCTTCAGTAATTTGAATCTTCTATTTAGCTGGCAGTAGTGGCGCTCGCTGTATTGCAGTAGTTCGAGTAACGAAGATTTTTGGTGAGGTAAGTGATTTGTGAAAGGTATAGGTTAATGTTAGTCAGGGCCATTCTTTTGTAGGGATTTTTGAAAGTCAGATTGCGTTGCGCTAAAAATATTGTGTGTCACTTTAGTGAATGTTTGAGTACGTTCAGTTTTGCTCAACTGTTTGAAAAGCAAATAATGTAAGAGGTTCATCAGCACAGTAATTCAGAAATTTTTCAAAGGGGACGTTTCAAGACTACCTGCAGTACTCCGTGGCCGTCTGCGGGCACTGATGGTGAGATATCGGTCTTCTTGTGGTGTTGTACACTTTAGACGTCCCGTACTGTAGCGCCTGGACACGTTTCCTGTCTTCTGGAATCGTTGCCATAATCTTGAGTTCACACTTTGTGGCACACAGAGGGTCTGTGCTACGACCTGCTGTGTTTGACCAGCCTCCAGTCGCCCTAGTATTCTACCCTTCATAATGTCATCAATATGTGTTTTTTGAGACATTTTCAACACAGTCACCATTAGCACGTCTGAAAACGTGTGCACACTTAACTCGCTGCACCGTACTCTGACATGCACCAATACACCTCTGCGTATGTGAACTGCTGCCAGCGCCACCGTGCGACGACCGCAGGTCGAATGCACCGCATGGTCATACCCCGAGATGATTTAAACCCGCAAACCGCCCACCAGAGCGTTGTTTCACCATGTATCAGCGTTATTCTTAATTTATGAGCGTGAGTGTAGTTGACTTGCGTGTGCAGATGTGGTACCAAATCCCTCCAGTGACCTACCAAGTCCTTATCGCTTCCATGCCGTGACGCGTTGCCTTTGTTA
Source organism: Schistocerca cancellata (assembly GCF_023864275.1). Classification (NCBI taxonomy): domain Eukaryota; kingdom Metazoa; phylum Arthropoda; class Insecta; order Orthoptera; family Acrididae; genus Schistocerca; species Schistocerca cancellata. The sequence goes on from NC_064626.1 coordinate 1,245,203,260, forward strand.
TCTGTGCCAAAGGTGGACATACCGACCAGTAGGTAGGAGGTCATAATGTTCTAGCTGACCAGTGTTGTGTTAATTAGAAATGTGATACGTGCTGTAACCGGTATAAATTATTTTTTATTATAGTGTATTCATTCTGTGTCAACGCCGTTAGGGAACGGTAGGTAAAGCAACATCGTTGGCGGGGAGTGATGTCTCTGGACGCGAGTGTGACGTCAGAGCAGAGCGCACAAGAGACTTGATTGGATGAGAGTCTTAAGAGTGAACATTAAAAGTGGCGTGAGCCGGCGGACCTATGTAAGGTTCATTTGTTACTAGCGGGTCACCAACAGCATGACGAGTGTGTGAAAGGTCTCTGTTGGATTCCTTCCATGTTTGATTTCTTAAATCTGTTGTCATTTACGGCATAAATTCCTCTTCTAAATGTACTGTGGCGTTTCTGACTATCTGGGAGGAGACTGAGTAGTGGAACGTGTTACTTTTACACATAAACAAGAACGATCTGTCACACTACTACACTTTAAAACACAGTTTATATGTAATTCATGTCACACAGTCTCATACGGAACCTACATCCGCTTTCTTTTATATACTGTATATGATAAGATACTGTCATCCCCCTTCCCTTCTGTGTGAGAGGATGAATGAGCAAATGTATTTCTAGTTGTATGCTTGAGGGTAGCAGACAAGTCTGTCTGCTAGAGAATAGTAGGACCAACGTCGGAACAGGTAGCTACGCTTTCTAAAAGCAAAGAGGTTTCTATCCACTAGTATGGTCCTGTCCGTCCCTTGTCATGTTTGTATAGGAAGCTGCCCCTCTGGCCACTTCCGTTTGTATTTGTGAGCCACCTTCAGGAAGGGACCAGGTCAGTCTGTCCGTGACGAGCGTCTGAAGTGGTACGATCTCCGGCTAAGCGCGTGTCTGCTAAGTCCGTAGGACAATGGATATCTTAAGTTCAGCCTAACTGAAAATTTAATCACCTTTATTTCAGGTTTACCTCTAAAATATCTAATGTTATCTTAAATTGCAACGCAGTGTATTTCGAGTGTGAAGTTCAGAATATTTTCCAGTAGTTGCTTTGTCACTACTTTGTGAGTAAAGTGGAACCACGTGTTGATCAGTAACTCTAACTAAGATCATCAATCTTAAATGCGAGTGTGCGTGAGATTATAACATCTCGTCTTGACAATATTTTTCAATATAGCAACTTTTCTTTATGTTCAACCCACGTGGGGTGTACTTCGTGAGACCACTACCACGTGCTTATATAATTGTTTGACCCATCAGGTTAATAGTAAGACGTTAGTAACCAGTTCGAGGTTTTTCTTTTGTAAATTGCTTTTCGATCTAATTTATTTTAATTATCAAAATTATTGTGGAGTTACACTCTTTGTGTAAACCAAGTTGACCACGTGAAGCATGTGGTGTAATCATCAAAGTAGCCCTCAGCTATTCTTTTTGGGAAGATTTCACAGAGAGTTAGTATGAATTTAGTATACCAGTGTGTGGTAATTACATGACGGACAGGATTGTGCTACGAACGTAACTTCTTTGGGTGAAAATGGAATCGGTTGGTTGTGGTTAATTTCCTCTTGCATATGTTTCAACTTTCTTCGTGTGTTATTTTATGAATGCAGTGTTGTATGCAGTCTCCCAATCTTGGCTCCATATTTGATGTGTTCCGTAAGATTACAAACTCACATTTTCCACAATCCTAAATAAGGCACCAGTTATGAATCAAATTTAATATGCTGAAATTTTAATGATCAATGTTAAAATAAATTTCCAAATATAAACTGATTTATTTCTTTTTATTTAAATTCTCTTATATATATATATATCACCGGTTGTCGTATGACTATTAAAAGATTATAATTAATGTTAGTCTGGTTGGGAATTTGGTAAGCTAAACTGGATACCTGGTGAAACAGTTGTGCAGTAATGCAAGGTTAACCACCCCAGACAGCTCTCAGCTTTTAACTCGCTTTTATTGTCTATCAGTTCCGCTTTCATAGCAAAATAAAGCTACAACGTTACATGTGGGCTGAAGTAAGAGGCTCGAATAGCGTCAAGATTCTGACTCATATTTGGTTATTGCGAATCAAGGTGTGCCAGCTATATTACATGGAGCAATGGGAGCATTGTAGACGACAACGAAGACGACGGCTTAACCTCTGCAACGAACTGTAAGGTTACCTTATTTTCTTTCACGTTAGGAATTTGGCGAGGCATTACCCTGCGCTGTTCTCAGTGAAATTTATTGCAGTAATAAGTATTGTAAGTAAGAACTGTAGGTATCACGTACTTAGCGTCCTTTCCAGTTATTGAATATCCGAGTGTCGTTGTCTAAGTAGCTAAAAGAATAATATTAAAAATCATTGCCAGTTTTGTTTGTTTGCTGAAAGATAACTAAAATTAATTAATAATGAAGCCTCAATAAATTAACAGTGCAGTCGAATAATATAAAGAGGAAAAGTTATTCTTGCTAACTAATTGAAGACAACGTAAAGTGACTAAAGGTAATCCTGGCAGCCTCAAATTAAAGAAGAGAATAAGTTAACATATTTTCCATCTTCTGTTGTAATAATGCTTTTGTCTACCGGCATAGTTTGTATTTTGGCTTTGTTAATCTACTGAAAGCCAACAATTGCTTACTTGAGGCAGTAAATTTTCATGGTAATTACAATGCATTCACAGTACGTAGCTTGCCATATCCAGGAAACTAGTGGGCGTAAGTCAACTTTAATCTGAGGTTACGTAAATTGCTGTTGTAACAAAAGAGCTACCTCCAGTCATCATTTACCATTTAGTAACGAGTTTAAATACCTTTTTTCCAATTACCATAGCTGAGTTTTAACGATGTCACTTGCTTCCTTTATTCATTATTACTTTGTAGGATATTGTTTTGTCAGAAATGTGTGTCAACCTATTGTTGGCACAGGTACAGCCAAACGGTTACGTGTTCATTGCTGTTCAAATGTTCAAATGTGTGTGAAATCTTATGGGACTTGGAACTGCTAAGGTCATCAGTCCCTAAGCTTACACACTACTTAACCTAAATTATCCTAAGGACAAATACACACACCCATGCCCGAGGGAGGACTCGAACCTCTGCCGGAACCAGCCGCACAGTCCAGGACTGCAGCGCCTAAGACCGCTCGGCTAATCCCGCGCGACTGTTCATTGCTGTTCGCACTATTGATCAGATAGCGGACAGACAGTGCCCAATTGGGCTGGTGGTCGCATTAATTAATTGCGTATTATTTCAATTAGTTTTGTTGACTCTTTGAGTCATGTGGTACCTCTTTTCTTTTCATATCTTATGTGAGTGTTAGTAAACAAAATCCGTACAAGTAGAAAGTGCAGGAGTTGAATAGGTTGTTCAGTAGAACCACTTGCTGTACACTTCTCTCCACTAATCAGTCCCAATTTCTTCGGAGACGATAGCTTTAATCCAAAATCAAATTCATTTGGCATAAGGACCACGGTCCTAATATCACAGTAACCGATTAGCAAGGGGGGAGGTTACAACATGGTAAAACTAAAGTTACGTATTTATTTTGCAGGTACATGTCTGCATTGGTATCCCTGCACTGCAGAACACCGCTAATACGAGCCAAAACAAAATGGCACAGGTCTTTGGTAAAGAGGAATTTTTTGCTTTTTTTTATCATCAAAAATGACTCTGAGCACTACGGGACTTAGCATCTGAGGTCATCAGTCCCCTAGAAGTTAGAACTACTTAAATCTAACTAACCCAAGGACGACACACACATCCATGCCCGAGGCAGGATTCGAACCTGCGACCGTAGAGGTCGCGCGGTTCCAGACTGAAGCGCCTAGAGCCTCTCGGCCACTCCGACCGGCTTTTATCATCAGTCGTGTGACTCGTTTAATGCGGCCTGTCACGACTTCCTTTCCTGTGCCAACCTCTTCATCCCAGAATAGCACTTAAACTCGATGTCCTCTATCTTTTATCGGTTTTACCCTCTAGTGCCATCGAGGTTGTTCCTACCATCCTAGCGCTTTTTCTTGTCAATGATTTCCACGTATTTGTATCCTCATCGATTCTGCAGGAGACCTTCTTATCTCATCAGTCCATCTACTGGTCAGCAACCATCTATAACACCACATCTCAAACGCTTCGATTCTCTCCTTCTCAGTTTCTGCCACAATCCATGACTCACACTCGTACAATTCTGTGCTTCACACGTACACTCTCAGTACTATACTGTACTGTAGCAGTTCCTTCTGTATGTTGTCCAAGTTTAATCGAGATATGTTATTCAGCAGTACACATGATATGAAATTTACTTCCGTCCTTGAGTTTTGCCGACGATTTTACATATAGATGTGTGTAAATCACGGTCAATCTTCGTGGTTCTCTATATATGCGGCGGATGTGTAGTTGACCAATTCTTAAATTCCATCATTGCCATGAGAAGTGACTCCAGACACCAATTAAATATGGGACAGATAACAATGCATACATTACCCACTCTTCATTACGACAGGTATAAATTATATACATAGACTTTCCTCGTGAACAAGTTTATCTAATAATGAAAACCGTATCAAAATCCCTACGATAGTTCCTGAAATTAGTCTTAGCGTACAGACAGAAAAATGCAGCGGGGAGACTTTAATTTATAAGATGCGTACGCGTGTAACTTATTAGTTTTTTCGATTTAATGATGTGTAGTCTTCTTACAGAGCTGCTCAGAAAAGTTTTGATCGTAAGGAATTGTCTTGCCTCACTTACGTTTCAAGTCTGTTTTGGCCGCAAGTTGAATCAGTGTCTCGTTTCTCAAGTGCTGTTGATACAGATTTTGGTGACATTTAGTGAGTAACTCAGCCAAGTCCACGGGTCCGACACAAAGCGATCATTAATATTCCTTTTTCCACTCTATATTTTCTTTCATAACTTGCTACTAATTCGTGTTATTTCCGCTTTTAAAGCCTGCTTCTTAGTTTACCTCATCAGGGTCAAATGGTCAAATGGCTCTGAGCACTATGGGACTCAACTGCTGTGGTCATAAGTCCCCTAGAACTTAGAACTACTTAAACCTAACTAACCTAAGGACAGCACACAACACCCAGCCATCACGAGGCAGAGAAAATCCGTGACCCCGCCGGGAATCGAACCCGGGAACCCGGGCGTGGGAAGCGAGAACACTACCGCACGACCACGAGATGCGGGCACCTCATCAGGATTCATTATTTTTTCCTACGATAGTGGTTATAATTTTAGTTATATCATGCACGTGGCGGCAAGGAGTCTCATAGTTCTACAGTTATTATCACAAGAAAATTTGAAGTATAGTATTTTTAGGGAAATCTTCATCTACAGACATTCTGTAAACAGTTTTGCATACTGATTTAGTTTTACATTGCCTCCATCCCTTTCTTCGTAACATTTATGGCTTTATACACCTTGAAACTTCTTTATTTAAATGAGTGTGGCTGTACTTAAATTGCTGAATGACTAATACCCATAATATCCTAGCGCAACGCAATCTGACTGCTCAAAAAAAAAAAAAATATATATATATATATAACCTGACTTCAAGTAATTAATTTAAAAGAATGGCCCTGACTAAAGGTCGTTAGCAAAGGAAAGATTATGTTGCAAACAAAATAATTTATTTTTATCCTAATAATGTGACATCCAGTTCAAACACTAATATAAATCGTTACTGACATCCAGTACAAAGATGATAATAACGAATAATTTTCAATCTCCAAGTCGGATAGTTCCAGATTGTTAGCCTACGCTAACATTTCAGACCTTCACCCTCCATCAGTGCTAACTTCTCACATCTAACATCCATCACTGCTGGCTGTTCACCTCCAACTGCCCAACAGTACTTCCATCAATGCCGGCTACTAACTTCCAACTGCCCAACACTACTGGCGATTAACGTCCAACAACGAGTCCAACCAGCCACAGAGTCTCTTACAAAGAAAGCGCAGACAGAGATCCAACGCGAAGCTCTATACAGCGCTGCAAACATAGAAGCATCTCACTCTACAACCTCAAATGCCACTACATCTGAGAGGTGATTATTAAGTACCAATGTTCGCAATTCTTCTCGTTTCGTAACTTCTGGAAATCTTGTACAACCTATGATGGAAAAGTCTTCCTAACAAACACGTGTGAAAAATGACCTCATGAAACATTAAAATTTGCGCCTCACTTGTCACAACGCTCACGTGACGACATTTAAGCCGTCGGCACACGGACCGTGCATTCGAATGTTGAACGTTGAGCGTGCCGAGTTTCTGACGTCATAGCGTGGAATAGCACGTTCGGGAGTCTTTCCGAACGTGCAGAGCAATATCTGGCATGTCAGATATTCTGAGCGTGCGTCTGAGCGTTGACCAATGAGATGGCACAACGCCACCTACGTCACACGCACGCCGTCTCCCTTCAGTACAGAGTTGTGAGGCGCCATATTGGTGTTCATTTCAAGCCTATATGTATATATGCCGTTTCTGAGCACCAGCAAATTGAGAATCGTTGGAAAACCCGTTGTTAATTCAGTGATTCGTTCCAATAAAATAACGAGAAACATCATATTCATGGAAAAAGAATTATTGTAACTTGCGTCTTATGAGAGTAGGCTATTTGAAGGCAGTGACACAAGTATGATCCACCCAAAACGCATTGTTCTCGTACAATTTGTTATAATTAAATTTCAATTAGTAACGTATCTACGATAACGTTTTCTGCAACGGTTAACATACTTGGATTACTAGTGAGATACGACTGCGTGTTGTTGGATTAGTGTAATGAGTAGCGTACCTGTCTCGTGTTTAGTTGATGGTTGGGGCGGTGGTTCGCGTCTTGACACTTCCGTATCTTATTTCTTAACATTAGCGTTTTTATTAGGTTCTGATACTTTATTATTAGCTTAATATAAGTATATACTATGATATTTGATATTATGTAAATATAAGTTCACATTTTTTTGAGGGGTGCCTTTGTTCGGTTGGCTTAATCTACAGGACAGCTTGCGCTACTTCCATAAAGATATTTTGCTCCTTTTCTTTTTCGCTTCGTAATTCACATGTTTCAAAGATTCTGCTATTGGGTTGGAACAGTGATTGAGTGAGACTGACCTTGGGGTTTTAATAAAATGTGGGAATGATGAAATAATGTTTATCTTATGTGGAGAAGTATTCCAAATTTGTACCGCACTGTTTGTAATGGAACTTTTATACGTCTCTGTCCTTATTGATTGGACATCGTACTTTCCTTTTCGTGGACGATGGAGGAAATGTGCGTTTTAATAGAGCTAACGTGGGAATTTTACGCGCGCCCGTTGAGTAAACAGTGTGATTTACGAACTAGAAACATCGCTCAACTGCCGCTGGAGTGCGTTGCGATCGCGTATACCACGTTGGGGCCCACGTACCGTATGCACAAGTCGCATCATTCCTGAGCGTTCAGCAGCACGTTGAACTTGGCACGCTCAACGTTAACGTGTGCCGATGGCTTTACGCGATAACCACAGAGCGCGCAAAGGCGAATCGTTAGCCTTCCTTCCCACTCTACGCCAAGCAACAGAATATAACACACGATTCATGCTGGGACACAGTGGAAATTACGTAGTGACCTACAGTCTGTTGTGGCAGATACCTGTGTAAACGTCAACGAGCGGGAGGTTTACTTTCTCGAAATACGGGGGACGTACCACTCTCGATCAATATGCTGTAGAAATTTCCGCTGCTAATAATGAAACACTTCAGTCTGTGAAGTGCAGCTGGTTGTTCTCTCACAGCCTGACAGTACACCGTTTTCTGTTTACACTTTCCTCGTAATAAGTGTGTGGACTACCATTACTCGCAAAGTGAACGTCTACGTCACGTCTCCTGGTTCGAGAATTTGCAGCATTACAGAATTACTGAATCTTCGTGGGGGTAAAATTTTTTTTGACTGTCCTTTCTTCATTGATTCAGATCTGCTGAAATAGTTCGTAGATTTTATGAAACGTCCCCTTAGAACATTTATACAAGACTGTGCTTAACCTGACACACAATATTATTTAGCGCAACGCAATCTGACTTTCAAAAATACCTACAAAAGAATGGCCCTGACTAACATTAACCTATACCTTTCACAAATCACTTACCTCACAAAAATCTTCGTTACTGGAACTACTGCAATACAGCGAGCGCCACTACTGCCAGCAAAATAAAAGATTCAAACTACTGAAGGCACTAACTACTGATAGGGATAGTTAGCAAATGAAAGATTTTAATAGAGTACAAACACTGTATTTACCTTAATATCATCATATATATAGCAGATCATGACAAATTACAAAACTCCGCCATCTCTCTCCCCACATCCACCACTGCTGGCGGCTCACCTCCAACTGCGCAACGCTACGCGCTGTTCACATCCAGCTGCCGCTGCCCAACACTACAATGGCAGACAACAATGCAAACCAGCCACAGACTGCATACAGCACAGCCAGTGATTTTCATACAGAGCGCTACGTAACGTTGCCAATAAGAAAACATAAACAGCCTACTTACAATTTTCATTTTCAGGACATAAAAAATATTTTTTGAGATTGGCAGATGACTATCCGTTACAGTGAAAAATTAGGTAAACCGCCTAACAACTACTTAGTTACTACTGAAATTCAGAGACCAGCGACTAAAACTAAGGATTATATGAATATTTCATATTAAGTACTTTTGCTGTAACCGTTTCAATGTTCGTTTTTCGAAGTCACGTAGAGAGAGAACGAGGAAGAGAGAGAGAGAGAGAGAGAGAGAGAGAGAGAGAGAGAGTGTTCTTCCGTTGTACTAGACTTCACCAGAGCAAGATAAAAAGCTCTTAGAGCTGATATTACAGGTATTTTTTTAGTTGGTATATGGTGTACAGTAACATATGTGTGATTTCAGACTAAACTGTGGAATTTTTATGTTTTGCATAGTGCGTTGAAAAAAGTCGTTTTGTTTCCGACATTTTTCAAGTGGATGACCTCGAACAGCTTATAAAATTCTTTTCTTCTTGACGGGTGGTCACCAACGGAAATTCATCCATAGTTCATGAAGGTTTGTACACTCCTGGAAATTGAAATAAGAACACCGTGAATTCATTGTCCCAGGAAGGGGAAACTTTATTGACACATTCCTGGGGTCAGATACATCACATGATCACACTGACAGAACCACAGGCACATAGACACAGGCAACAGAGCATGCACAATGTCGGCACTAGTACAGTGTATATCCACCTTTCGCAGCAATGCAGGCTGCTATTCTCCCATGGAGACGATCGTAGAGATGCTGGATGTAGTCCTGTGGAACGGCTTGCCATGCCATTTCCACCTGGCGCCTCAGTTGGACCAGCGTTCGTGCTGGACGTGCAGACCGCGTGAGACGACGCTTCATCCAGTCGCAAACATGCTCAATAGGGGACAGATCCGGAGATCTTGCTGGCCAGGGTAGTTGACTTACACCTTCTAGAGCACGTTGGGTGGCACGGGACGTGCATTGTCCTGTTGGAACAGCAAGTTCCCTTGCCGGTCTAGGAATGGTAGAACGATGGGTTCGATGACGGTTTGGATGTACCGTGCACTATTCAGTGTCCCCTCGACGATCACCAGTGGTGTACGGCCAGTGTAGGAGATCGCTCCCCACACCATGACGCCAGGTGTTGGCCCTGTGTGCCTCGGTCGTATGCAGCCCTGATTGTGGCGCTCACCTGCACGGCGCCAAACACGCATACGACCATCATTGGCACCAAGGCAGAAGCGACTCTCATCGCTGAAGACGACACGTCTCCATTCGTCCCTCCATTCACGCCTGTCGCGACACCACTGGAGGCGGGCTGCACGATGTTGGGGCGTGAGCGGAAGACGGCCTAACGGTGTGCGGGACCGTAGCCCAGCTTCATGGAGACGGTTGCGAATGGTCCTCGCCGATACCCCAGGAGCAACAGTGTCCCTAATTTGCTGGGAAGTGGCGGTGCGGTCCCCTACGGCACTGCGTAGGATCCTACGGTCTTGGCGTGCATCCGTGCGTCGCTGCGGTCCGGTCCCAGGTCGACGGGCACGTGCATCTTCCGCCGACCACTGGCGACAACATCGATGTACTGTGGAGACCTCACGCCCCACGTGTTGAGCAATTCGGCGGTACGTCCACCCGGCCTCCCGCATGCCCACTATACGCCCTCGCTCAAAGTCCGTCAGCTGCACATACGGTTCACGTCCACGCTGTCGCGGCATGCTACCAGTGTTAAAGACTGCGATGGAGCTCCGTATGCCACGGCAAACTGGCTGATACTGACGGCGGCGGTGCACAAATGCTGCGCAGCTAGCGCCATTCGACGGCCAACACCGCGGTTCCTGGTGTGTCCGCTGTGCCGTGCGTGTGATCATTGCTTGTACAGCCCTCTCGCGGTGTCCGGAGCAAGTATGGTGGGTCTGACACACCGGTGTCAATGTGTTCTTTTTTCCATTTCCAGGAGTGTAATTGATCTGTTCCTTCATTTTCAACATTTAAGAAATAATTGACTTCATTCAGCGTATCCATTCTTCTTTTGGAAACGTCCTATATGAACGACGTCTCCACATCGACGACAGAGAAAAAGCCTTCAGAGTGCACAGTATGGTACTGGAATATTGGTTATTAAATTCCATTCGGCAGTTTCGTTTATTCCCATTATATTTTGCTGTTAACATAAAATGACATTTATCTTAACGTTGTTTTAAGCATATCCACTACGCTCAGTTTCGACTAATCGATATGAGCACGGCGAGCAACCTATTTGCATGTTCGCTATAGCGATTTCATATCTTTGAGGGTCAGTTGATTTTTCGACCAATGGGTAGCTATCGCGGTCTGCAAACCTCGATACAAGCCGGGTTTGAAAGAGTATTCGTCATTCTGCTTCTTTATTCTGTGGGATAACAGTCTGATAGTCGCCCGCCATCTGCCCGACAACAAAAGTGATGGTCACAGAGGTTTTTCGCCTTGGCGCTTGCCTTGGCACCTTTTTCCCTCTGCCCTTACAAACCGCTACCCTTCGACCGCTTTCGTCCACTTTCTGTCTCCTGATGGACCATGTCAATGAGTAATCCTACCCAGACGCGTGGACAACATCACAGCCCAGTTCCTGTGACTCCCGACTTGAAAACTAACATGTTATACGGAGATGACGGTAGTACTTTTCGTTTGGTCACCACGTTGGTGTGGGCTTGGAGGGGCCCCATCCTATAAAAGAGGTGGACCAATTCATTATGGTCTTTCTCAATTTGTGAAGCTCTTTCTCCTTAATAAATCATCCAGTTTTTCTAGAATTGTAGTCATTTCTTTTTCCGTACATCACATCTACCGATTTCCGTCCCATTCGGATAATTCCTTCTTGGAGCGACGTTCTTTTTTTCCTGTTTTTCTTAGAGTGTATTTCGATCTAAACCCAAACAATGTTTGTTACAAATTCCACAATATCGTACAGAGGTACTCCGCTTCCATCTTCTTGAATACCACCCTTGGATGTTCTGGCGTATTGGAGATCAAATATTTAGTTACGATCACGCAAGTAAGAACTAGCTTGTCTCTACATCCTATAATATTCCAGGAGCAGCCAAGGTAGGCTGATGCATGCTGTTTGTTACACGTTGTTCTGATTGATATCGCACATTACTATGACATACGTAATTATGCTAATCAGAAGTTACATGTTAATTCAAACGGTTTACTGATCCTTTATCGTCAAAATCAGTGGATACAAAATTGAGGAGACATCCTCATTGCACAGCTGGACACTATAACCAGAAATCTGACCCTTGTTCATTTAGTTCACAGCCATTTTTTGAATCAATACTCACTGTATAATATTCAAATTCTAGTTTTGCAAACCCAATTTCTTAGTTGCACAGGTTTGTGAAAGTGCAAGGGTGTGTGTGTGTGTTTCTATTAAAGTTTAACGAATCAGATAAGGTTAACACATTATTTTATGTTGCATACTTGTAGGTTTCAGGGCTTAAATATTGAACGTAGCTAATGATAATAGACCTAACACATCCTGCGACTGTCTCGCCAATTGAAAATAACTTATTAATTGCGAGCTGTAAGATCGTTGGAAATGGAGCCAATTGGAAGCAGTCTGCTGTGAACAAAACTAAATATCCTGACAAGGGCACTTAATTGAGAGTAGTCTATTACTTAGGAGGCTTTGTGAAAAGAAACTATCTTGGCGGGGCGAGCCTATTGAAAGGTTTCTATTTCTTTTAATTTTAACAAGAGTGGCTTTATGAAACACAACTACTTTCTAGTCTCGTTGTAGAAGAAATGGTCACTTTAATTTCAGCAACTTTCTTTAATTGCTTATTTGATTTACTAGCCTCTGTAAGATCTGAATCTGATAACGGCTCAACGGATAACGTAACTTCATTTAAATCATTTAATCAGAGACTCAGAAAGCAGCGCCTAATTTTTCTATTTAGAACTTCAACTTATTATTTTACGGATACCTTTGAAACTAAGTCTTTAATTTTTTTGGCTATGTATGTAGCCTGTGTATGTTGGCAGCGCTATAGACTGTGTTAATATCGCTGACAGCAGAATGAAGGCTTTCACGACCGGGTGACATGGCTGTTGGTATACTTTCCGGGATGTGAGGTCGTGGTCCAAGAACTTTTCTGCTCCTTACGTTTCGTCCAGAACTGCGCTGGACTTCCTCAGAGGCGCTGCTGAGCTGAGTCTTGCCGACTGACTGGTCGGGTGTCTGAGAGCGACTTATATATTGTGAGAAAGGGGGGCATGGTTCAGGTGACACGTGACGAGCAGTGATAATCCATAGCAAAGATAAGGTTGACTATCGATTACCACCTTGTAAAGGATAAAAATTGTTAGCAATTTATTAGAGCCACTGATAATTCATAGCAAAGATAAGGTTGACTATCGATTACCACCTTGTCCAAGATAAAAATTGTTAGCAATTTTGTAGAGCCACTGTCCATATATCGCTAAGTTTCATAGCCTCCTCTTTCCTAGTAAAATTATCGTGATGTTTATAAATTTCGATAGCTTCTGTATATAGCCGTGGATAGTAATTTAACGTTGTAGATAAAACTTCGGTATCCGAAAACTTCACTTGGTGATTGCCTGGTTGAAGAGCATGTTCCGCTACAGCTGACTTTTCTATTTTTCCAAGTCGACAAAGATTTTTATGCTCTTTCAGTCGCGTGTTTACGCTTCCTTTGGTAGTACCAATGTAAACATTACCACAGGTACATGGAATTTTATACACACCACATGTCGACAGGGGAGGGCGTTTATCCTTCACAGATCGTAGTACTGGACTTATTTTCTTTGTTGGTTTAAAGATCGGTTTTATGTCATGTTTTCGTAAAATCTTACCGATCCGATCTGTTACTTTTTTAATAAAAGGGAGAACTACTGTATTTTTTCTGTCGTTGTGGTTCATTCTTATCTTTTGGGTTTCTGTTCCTTGGACGCAAAATTCTATTTGTTTCTGTTCCTTGGACGCAAAATTCTATTTATCTCTTTCCTTGAGTAGCCGTTTTTTTCAAAAGCCTGCTTCAGATGTTTCACTTCAGCATCCAAATGTTCAGGTGTACATATCCGTTCCGCTCGATCGACAAGACTTTTTATGACACCTCTTTTTTGTTGAGGATGATGATTAGAATTTTTATGTAAATATCTGTCCCTATGTGTTGCCTTCCGAAAAACTTCATATTCCAAGCTTCTATCGGACCGTCTCATAACTAAGACATCCAAGAAAGATATTCTGTTATCCTTTTCTATTTCCATGGTAAACTGGACCAAACCACAAATGTGTCATCTACATATCGATACCAACGAGATGGTTTGGTATTAGCTTTGTCTAGGGCTGATTGTTCAAACTTCTCCATATAAAGATTGGTAATCGCAGGGCCTAATGGATTACCCATTGCTACTCCATCAAGTTGTTCATAAAATTCATTATCCCACTGGAACTGACTTGATGTAAGACAATGTCTGAAAAGAACAGTCAAATCTTCTGGAAAAATATCCGCTATGAAAATCATAACTTCGTTAACAGGAATCATTGTGAATAAGGACACAATGTCAAAACTTACACAAGAATATCTTCAGGGGCCAGAGTTAGTCCCTCTAGTTTTTCAATAAAATGACGCGAGTCTTTTATACATGAGTTAGTTTTTCCAATGAATGGTTGTAAACAAGTTGTTAAATATCTTGCTATTTCATAAGTGGGAGAATTGATGGCACTGACTATGGGTCTTAAAGGAAAATCTATTTTATGAATTTTAGGTACACCATACAATCGAGGACACATAGCTTCACTTTTCAATAAAGTTCTTTTATCTTCTTTTCGGATAGAGGTAGATGACTTAATCAAATTATTTGTTTTCCTAAGTACACTGGCTGTAGGATCCCTCGCAAGTTTTTATACTGTCCTGGCGTTAAAAGGTTCAAAATTTTCCTTCGGTAATCTTCTGTATTCATAACAACAGTAGCGTTCCCTTTATCTGCGGGAAGAACCACTATTTCTTCAACTGCATTCAAATCCTTAAGAGCCTTCCTCTCACCTTTTGTTAAAGTCGCTCTCAGACACCCGACCAGTCAGTCGGCAAGACTCAGCGGAGCAGCGCCTCTGAGGAAGTCCAGCGCAGTTCTGGACGAAACGTAAGGAGCAGAAAAGTTCTTGGACCACGACCTCACATCCCGGAAAGTATATCAACAGCCAGCGCTGACAGCGCTCTACGCCCTCGGCAAGAGATTCTGGTGGAGACTCTGTGTTGGTAAGACATGCATTGTAAAGTGAGACGCAAGGGAATGTATGAGGATGGATGTATGGGTGATAATATTTGGGCAGTGAAATTATTGACAACTGTATAATTTTTGGAACTGTTGTTGTTGTTGTGGTCTTCAGTCCTGAGACTGGTTTGATGCAGCTCTCCATGCTACTCTATCCTGTGCAAGCTTCTTCATCTCCCAGTACCTACTGCAACCTACATCCTTCTGAATCTGCTTAGTGTATTGATCTCTTGGTCTCCCTCTACGATTTTTACCCTCCACGCTGCCCTCCAATGCTAAATTTGTGATCCCTCGATGCCTCAGAACATGTCCTACCAACCGATCCCTTCTTCTAGTCAAGTTGTGCCACAAATTTCTCTTCTCCCCAATCCTATTCAATACCTCCTCATTAGTTACGTGATCTACCCACCTTATCTTCAGCATTCTTCTGTAGCACCACATTTCGAAAGCTTCTATTCTCTTCTTGTCCAAACTAGTTATCGTCCATGTCTCACTTCCATACATGGCTACACTCCATACAAATACTTTCAGAAACGACTTCCTGACACCTAAATCTATATTCGATGTTAACAAATTTCTCTTCTTGAGAAACGCTTTCCTTGCCATTGCCAGTCTACATTTTATATCCTCTCTACTTCGACCATCATCGGTTATTTTACTCCCTAAATAGCAAAACTCCTTTACTACTTTAAGTGTCTCATTTCCTAATCTAATTCCCTCAGCATCACCCGACTTAATTTGACTACATTCCATTATCCTCGTTTTGCTTTTGTTGATGTTCATCTTATATCCTCCTTTCAAGACACTGTCCATTCCGTTCAACTGCTCTTCCAAGTCCTTTGCTGTCTCTGACAGAATTACAATGTCATCGGTGAACCTCAAAGTTTTTACTTCTTCTCCATGAATTTTAATACCTACTCCGAATATTTCTTTTGTTTCCTTTACTGCCTGCTCAATATACAGATTGAATAACATCGGGGAGAGGCTACAACCCTGTCTCACTCCTTTCCCAACCACTGCTTCCCTTTCATGCCCCTCGACTCTTATAACTGCCATCTGGTTTCTGTACAAATTGTAAATAGCCCTTCGCTCCCTGTATTTTACCCCTGCCACCTTCAGAATTTGAAAGAGAGTATTCCAGTCAACATTGTCAAAAGCTTTCTCTAAGTCTACAAATGCTAGAAACGTAGGTTTGCCTTTTCTTAATCTTTCTTCCAAGATAAGTCGTAAGGTCAGTATTGCCTCACGTGTTCCAACATTTCTACGGAATCCAAACTGATCTTCCCCAAGGTCGGCTTCTACCAGTTTTTCCATTCGTCTGTAAAGAGTTCGTGTTAGTATTTTGCAGCTGTGACTTATTAAACTGATAGTTCGGTAACTTTCACATCTGTCAACACCTGCTTTCTTTGGGATTGGAATTATTATATTCTTCTTAAAGTCTGAGGGTATTTCGCCTGTCTCATACATCGTGCTCACCAGATGGTAGAGTTTTGTCAGGACTGGCTCTCCTGAGGCCATCAGTAGTTCTAATGGAATGTTGTCTACTCCTGGGGCCTTGTTTTCACTCAGGTCTTTCAGTGCTCTGTCAAACTCTTCACGCAGTATCTTATCTCCCATTTCATCTTCATCTACATCCTCTTCCATTTCCATAATATTGTCCTCAAGTACATCGCCCTTGTATAGACCCTCTATATACTCCTTCCACCTTTCTGCTTTCCCTTCTTTGCTTAGAACTGGGTTGCCATCTGAGCTCTTGATATTCATACAAGTGGTTCTCTTCTCTCCAAAGGTCTCTTTAATTTTCCTGTAGGCAGTATCTATCTTACCCCTAGTGAGACAAGCCTCTACATCCTTACATTTGTCCTCTAGCCATCCCTGCTTAGCCATTTTGCACTTCCTGTCGATTTCATTTTTGAGACGTTTATATTCCTTTTTGCCTGCTTCATTTACTGCATTTTTATATTTTCTCCTTTCATCAATTAAATTCAATATTTCTTCTGTTACCCAAGGATTTCTATTAGCCCGCGTCTTTTTACCTACTTGATCGTCTGCTGCCTTCACCACTTCATCCCTCAGAGCTACCCATTCTTCTTCTACTGTATTTCTTTCCCCCATTCCTGTCAATTGTTCCCTAATGCTCTCCCTGAAACTCTCTACAACCTCTGGTTCTTTCAGTTTATCCAGGTCCCATCTCCTTAAATTCCCACCTTTTTGCAGTTTCTTCAGTTTCAATCTGCAGTTCATAACCAATAGATTATGGTCAGAATCTACATCTGCCCCAGGAAATGTCTTACAATTTAAAACCTGGTTCCTAAATCTCTGTCTTACCATTATATAATCTATCTGAAACCTGTCAGTATCTCCAGGCTTCTTCCATGTATACAGCCTCCTTTCATGATTCTTGAACCAAGTGTTAGCTATGATGTCACATGAATTAGGTAAAATTTCCTAAATACATTGTTTGCTCTACAACAAAATCTTTCTTTTGCTAACCGTATGCCTCCTAGTTGTTAGAGTCTGTAGTAGTTAGAGTTCTTTTATTTAGCTGGCTGTTATTGCTACTTGCTGTAATTACTGTAGTTGGTGTTGGGAAGATTTTATGCGAGGTAAGTGATTTATAAAAAAGAATGTGGTTTTCCACTACCGGGATTCGTGATTGAAATGAGTTTAGGCAGCTAACAGAGCTGTAAGTAGTTTCATATTTCTTTAATTTCATATTTTTTGGATTTGTATTATTGTTAGGATTTCTTATAATTCAGGGCTATTCTTTTGCGTTAATTATTGGAAGTCATGTTGTCAATGTATAGCAATCAGATTGCGTTGGGCTTGCATATTGTGGGTAACAAATGAATAGGTTAAGTCTGAGTTGTCTTTCTACGGGAAAATTCTGTTGGTCATATCCCCACAAGTAGGTATTTGTTCTATTCCAAGAATTTATAACTATCCAAAGATTAGCAAAGCACTGAACATCGATGTGCTCTGAGTGACACGTGGTTGAACATACTGTTGTGCTACAAAGAAAACATTTTATTTACCACGTAAAATCAGCTTAAATTTGGAAGCAGCCACATGTATTACTTATTCACTGAGGAGCTAAGCCATATACTGAAATCTAATAAAGGAATACGCTTAAATCCTAACACCACCCAGTGGCGTTGTAGCCGAACAAAACCAACCACTTTCAAGTCCCTAAAATTTATGAAAAATATAAAATTCAACTTCACATTTCTCGCATTTACATTCCGGGAATTTACATTGTACTTAGAGAACAATTTCACTTTACAAATTACGTAGGATAGTGAAGTTGCCTTGTACTGCACCACATGTGGTACCAAAATCTCAAACACACACACACACACACACACACATACACGATGTATTCCCTACCAAAAGTACAAAAAAAACTGTAATCCACATCTGAAATTCGTCCTTCCATAACTAACATAATTTCCCTCTAACATCGAGAAGACTGAAAAAAAGATAGTTGAATTTTGTACATACGTATGTTCAGATACCTCTATCTACAGATTGTCCGAATGACACAATTGTTCTTACCCGATCCCTACGACAGATTGCCCAGGGCATATGCAACCAAGACGCTCTCTCTGTCCAGAGGAGAGGGGGAGCTAGAGATGGTCAGTGTCCCCCTGCCAGCTCAACCGTGTTCCTGGTCCGGGACTTGTCCTCAGGGCCACGCTAAACCTCTCTGCCTTTCCGCCTAAGCTACAATTGTTTGCACAACTGCACTAGCAGGCAACAGATACCGGCTGCTGTTACGAAAACTCACATTAACTCATTTCAGTTCCGCACAGCGGATTAAGTAATAGGTGAAGGGTATAGGAAAGACACAGGTGCACAAACATCAACGAAGATACTGAGAATAAAAAGACTCATATTCCGAGAGGCTTACCACCTTCGTAAACAGGTAGCGAATGGTAATGTAAAACAAGAATTACTGTCAACGGCAGAATGATATATATGAGATGCATCAGACGGATTGTCTCAGTATCACTACTTGATTTTTATTACAATATACTTTTTCAGTGTGTATTCAAAAACTTTAAGTTTGGCAGATGACATTGTAATTCTGTCAGAGACAGCAAAGGACTTGGAAGAGCAGTTGAACGGAATGGAAAGTGTCTTGAAAGGAGGATATAAGATGAACTTCAATAAAAGCAAAACGAGGATCATGGAATGTAGTCGAATTAAGTTGGGTGATGCTGGTGGAATTAGATTGGAAATGAGACACTTGAAGTAGCAAAGGAGGTTTGCTATTTGGGGAGCAAAATATCTGATGATGGTCGAAGTAGAGAGGATATAAAATGTAGACTGGCAATGGCAAGGAAAGCGTTTCTGAAGAAGAGAAATTTGTTTACATCGAGTATAGATTTAAGTGTCAGGAAGTCATTTCTGAAAGTATTTGTATGGAGTGTAGCCATGTATGGAAGTGAAACATGGACGATAAGTAGTTTGGACAAGAAGAGAATAGAAGCTTTCGAAATGTGGTGCTACGGAAGAATGCTGAAGATTAGATGGGTAGATCACATAACTAATGAGGAGGTACTGAATAGGATTGGGGAGAAGAGGAGTTTGTGGCACAACTTGACTAGAAGAAGGGATAGGTTGGTAGGACACGTTCTGAGGCGTCAAGGGATCACCAATTTAGTATTGGAGGGCAGCGTGGAGGGTAAAAGTCGTAGAGGGAGACCAAGAGATGAATACACTAAGCAGATCCAGAAGGATGTAGGCTGCAGTTCGTACTGGGAGATGAAGAAGCTTGCACAGGATAGAGTAGAATGGAGAGCTGCATCAAACCAGTCTCAGGACTGAAGACCACAACAACAACAACATTCAAAAGCATACACTAGAGACGTAACAAAAGAAATAGAACTGAAATTTGGCACTGAGAATTAATTACAAGAACGTTTTCTGTAAAAAGGGCGCTATTGCTGTTAACGGAAGGAAAACGCTTCTGAAACAGTGGTTTTTGTCCGTTTCTTTCAGGTAACGAGGTTTCGGAATCGTTCCGACTAATTGGTATTTTAATAGTTTTTTGCAAGGAACACACATTTTTCTAGGTTTTTCCGCATCTTATTATGGGGTGGAGCATATTTAGTACATCCCAATATGATGTGTTTCAGATCTCCGTCGCCTTCTGGATGTTAATTACATATGGAAGAGTCCTGATACTCTACAGAAGAGTGTGGGAAAACAAGTTTACTGAATAATTAATGCCACGTGTCTCCTCGAGAAACTCTTCTGTCTGTAACCCGCAGCGCTACACTGAACTGCACGTAAACCGCTTTCCCCACTGCGGTGTTTGTCATTGATATTCTCGTTACTCGAATGACTATTTTCTTGACAAGTGGAAAAAGTCGAAATAAGAGGTGTACAAGCAGCGGATTCCTTCTTTGATGTGTGTTGCACGGCCATCTAGTATTTCGCTGCGCCGAATACCGAAGTGCCTCTACAACCGTTTTATATGAACACCTATAGCTGTGTTTCTTTTCAGTGCATACACCACCACATTGCGTACTTTGGTATCTAATTTTGCCCCCTTGTATTTCGCAAGCCTACCACATAGGGCGGCGACCATAGTCTGATAGTTGTTTCAGTCTTCTGTTCTGTGCGAAATTACACTGCTGGCCATTAAAATTGCTACACCACGAAGATGACGTGCTACAGACTCGAAATTTAACCGACAGGAAGAAGAAGCTGTGATATGCAAATGATTAGCTTTTCAGAGCATTCACACAAGGTTGGCGCCGGTGGCGATACCCACAACGTGCTGACGCGAGGAAAGTTTCCAATCGATTTCTCGTACACAAACAGCAGTTGACCGGCGTTGCCTGGTGAAACGTTGTTGTGATGCCTCGTGTAAGGAGGAGAAATGCGCACCATCACGTTTCCGACTTCGATAAAGGTCGGATTGTAGACTATCGCGATTGCTGTTTATCGTATCGCGACATTGCTCTCCCGTTGGTCGAGATCGAATGACTGCTGGCAGAATATGGAATCGGTGAGTTCAGGAGGGTAATACGGAACGCCGTGCTGGATCCCAACGGCCTCGTATCACTAGCAATCGAGATGACAGGCATCTTATCCTCATGGCTGTAACGGATCGTGCAGCCACGTCTCGATCCCTGAGTCAACAGATGGGGACGTTTGCAAGACAACAACCATCTGCACGAACAGTTCGACGACGTTTGCAGTAGCATGGGCTATCAGCTCGGAGACAATGGCTGCGGTGACTCTTGACGCTGCATCACAGACAGGAGCGCCTGCGATGGTGTACTCAACGACGAAACTGGGTGCACGAAAGACAAAACGACATTTTTTCGGATGAATCCAGGTTCTGTTTACAGCATCATGATGGTCGCATCCGTGTTTGGCGACATCGCGGTGAAGGCACATTGGAAGCGTGTATACGTCATCGCCATACTGGCGTATCACCCAGCGTGATGGTATGGGGTGCCATTGGTTACATGTCTCGGTCACCTCTTGTTCGCATTGACGGCACTTTGAACAGTGGACGTTACATTTCAGATGTGTTACGACCCGTGGCTCTACCCTTCATTCGATCCCTCCGAAACCCTACATTTCAGCAGGATAATGCACGACCGTATGTTGCTGGTCCTGTACGGGTCTTTCTGGATACAGAAAATGTTCGACAGCTGCCCTGGCCACCACATTCTCCAGATCTCTCACCAACTGAAAACGTTTGGTGAATGGTGGCCAGGCCAAGCAACTGGCTCGTCACAATACACCAGTCACTACTATTGATGAAGTGTGATATCGCGTTGAAGCTGCATGGGCAGCTGTACCTGTACACGCCATCCAAGCTCTGTTTGACTCAATGCCTAGGCGTATCAAGGCCGTTATTACGGCCAGAGGTGGTTCTTCTGGGTACTGATTTCTCAGGACCCACGCACCCAAAGTGCATGAAAATGTAATCAGACGTCAGTTCTAGTATAATATATTTGTGCAATGAATACCCGTTTATCATTTGCACTCCTTCTTGGTGTAGCAATTTTAATGGCCAGTGGTGTATTAGCAGATGAGGAAATTCCTGAAGTTCAACAAAAGTCGGCAATTGGTGGGCGCAAGGTCACATCACAATGTACCTCCCCGCTGGATGTTAAGCTGCGTGTTGGCGAGCATTCAAGTGAATTGGCACGAGACGTTCGTGAAAATGCGGCTGTAAGGTACAGTAATGCTGCGTTCCTTAATAAAATGCTACGGGGCTTGTTCAGTGGTCGTTATTGATGACGGTCGGCCGCCAAATCCGGCGTTTGTCAATGAAAATGTTGAAGACTTAGAAAATTTCCTACACCAATAAAATAGGGTTTGTTCTATCATGACGTACATTTCCTACACTACGCAGAGCTAAAGAATTTCAATTTATGCTGCGTTATGAAAGTTCAAAAACATTTTAGCTGTCACTGAGAACTTTAGTCCGAAGACTGCAGGTCTCCATGTAAGTCTGTCCTGCACAAGGCTCTTCATCAGTCCATAACCACTGCAGTTTACATTCAACTGAGTCTCCTTGTTGCATTAAACCCTTGGTCTCGTTGTACTTTTTTTATCGCCTCCACTATCCTCCCCCTCTCCTCCCACCACACGCACACACACACGCACACACACACACACACACACACACACACACTTTTCTATGCAACCACACTACTCGTTAATGTCTCAAGATGTGTCCTATCAATTAATCCTTACTTTCAGTCAATTTCAACCATAAATTTTGAAAGTTAAGCTACGTGTTTATGTCTTCAAGCCTGGAACTACGAGGGCTATCCGGAAAGTAAGGTACGATAGGTCGCGAAATGGAAACCACAGTGAAAATCAAAACTGTTTTATTTGCAACCGTTAGCTACACTTTTCAGCTACTTCTCTACACAGTCGCCGCTCAGACTTAGACATCTGTCGTAGCGTTGTACCAACTTTCCAATTCCCTCGTTATAGAAGACAGCCGCCAGAGCTTTTCGACAATTTTCTGCCTCTGGACTGCAGCTCGCTGTCTGTGTCAAAACATTGTCTTCATAGCCAGCAGCTCATTTGAGCAGCGATGAACCTCAGGGGCAGCCAATTACGGGCTGTATTGTGGGTGATCAAGCACTTCCCATCGAAAATGCTGCAGGAGTATCTTCATTGCCCCTGCAGAGTGCGGCCGAGAATTGTCATGTACAGGGTGTTTCAAAAATGACCGGTATATTTGAAACGGCAATAAAAACTAAACGAGCAGCGATAGAAATATACCGTTTGTTGCAATATGCTTGGGACAACAGTACATTTTCAGGCGGACAAACTTTCGAAATTACAGTAGTTACAATTTTCAACAACAGATGGCGCTGCAAGCGATGTGAAAGATATAGAAGACAACGCAGTCTGTGTGGGTGCGCCATTCTGTACGTCGTCTTTCTGCTGTAAGCGTGTGCTGTTCACAACGTGCAAGTGTGCTGTAGACAACATGGTTTATTCCTTAGAACAGAGGATTTTTCTGGTGTTGGAATTCCACCGCCTAGAACACAGTGTTGTTGCAACAAGACCAAGTTTTCAACGGAGGTTTAATGTAACCAAAGGACCGAAAAGCGAAACAATAAAGGATCTGTTTGAAAAATTTCAACAGACTGGGAACGTGACGGATGAATGTGCTGGAAAGGTAGGGTGACCACGTACGGCAACCACAGAGGGCAATGCGCAGCTAGTGCAGCAGGTGATCCAACAGCGGCCTCGGGTTTCCGTTCGCCGTGTTGCAGCTGCGGTCCAAATGACGCCAACGTCCACGTATCGTCTCATGCGCCAGAGTTTACACCTCTATCCGTACAAAATTCAAACGCGGCAACCCCCCAGCGCCGCTACCATTGCTGCACGAGAGACATTCGCTAACGATATAGTGCACAGGATTGATGACGGCGATATGCATGTGGGCAGCATTTGGTTTACTGACGAAGCTTATTTTTACCTGGACGGCTTCGTCAATAAACAGAACTGGCGCATATGGGGAACCGAAAAGCCCCATGTTGCAGTCCCATCGTCCCTGCATCCTCAAAAAGTACTGGTCTGGGCCGCCATTTCTTCCAAAGGAATCATTGGCCCATTTTTCAGATCCGAAACGATTACTGCATCACGCTATCTGAACATTCTTCGTGATTTTGTGGCGGTACAAACTGCCTTAGACGACACTGCGAACACCTCGTGGTTTATGCAAGATGGTGCCCGGCCACATCGCACGGCCGACGTCTTTAATTTCCTGAATGAATATTTCGATGATCGTGTGATTGCTTTGGGCTATCCGAAACATACAGGAGGCGGCGTGGATTGGCCTCCCTATTCGCCAGACATGAACCCCTGTGACTTCTTTCTGTGGGGACACGTGAAAGACCAGGTGTACCGCAAGAATCCAGAAACAATTGAACAGCTGAAGCAGTACATCTCATCTGCATGTAAAGCCATTCCGCCAGACACGTTGTCAAAGGTTTCGGGTAATTTCATTCAGAGACTACGCCATATTATTGCTACGCATGGTGGATATGTGGAAAATATCGTACTATAGAGTTTCCCAGACCGCAGCGCCATCTGTTGTTGAAAATTGTA
Source organism: Schistocerca cancellata (assembly GCF_023864275.1). NCBI lineage: Eukaryota > Metazoa > Arthropoda > Insecta > Orthoptera > Acrididae > Schistocerca > Schistocerca cancellata. The sequence continues at coordinate 1,245,227,672 of NC_064626.1, forward strand.
ACTACTGTAATTTCGAAAGTTTGTCTGCCTGAAAATGTACTGTTGTCCCAAGCATATTGCAACAAACGGTGTATTTCTATCGCTGCTCGTTTAGTTTTTATTGCCGTTTCAAATATACCGGTCATTTTTGAAACACCCTGTAGAACGAACCTCATGAAAGTTATGTTATGTGGATTGCATATCTTCAGGCGAAATCTTTCACCAGACTCTCATACTTGGCGGGAGACGCTAATTTCCATCTATCTTTACGTTCTCACTGTGAGCTCAGAACTGAAAAGAGCGATATGACGCGATCGACGGGCGTAGTAGATGTGCAAAGCTTTATCAGATTTTCACTGTAATTTCCATTTCGCGACCGATCGTTCCTTACTTTCCAAATAACCCTCGTATGTTGTGTTACGAACGGTTATCGAACGTTGTTGCTTATTACGCCTGAATGCAGCAAGGTCGTTACCCAAACAGGCATGAACAACACACAGCAAACTTACAATCCTAGGGGAAATCGACATAGCTCTACCTTCTCAGTAAACACACGTATAATCAAACAAGTCGAGCGAGTCCAATGTCGCTACCCTTGTAAGTAGGCTGTTTAGATTCTTATATTGGTAACGCCACCGCCACGTAGCGCTCTCTGTATGAAAATCACTGGCTGTGCTGTGTGCAGTCTGTGGGTAGTTTGCATTGTTGTCTGCCATTGTAGTGTTGGGCAGCTGGATGTGAACAGCGCGTAGCGTTGCGCAGTTGGAGGTGAGCCGCCAGCAGTAGTGGATGTGGGGAGAGAGATGGCGGAGTTTTGAAAGTTGCAATACTGGATGTCATGAACTGCTGTATATATTATGACTTTTGATGACTATTAAGGTAAATACATTGTTTGTTCTCTATTAAAATCTTTCATTTGCTAACTATGCCTATCAGTAGTTAGTGCCTTCCGTAGTTTGAATCTTTTATTTAGCTGGCAGTAATGGCGCTCGCTGTATTGCAGTAGTTCGAGTAACGGAGATTTTTGGTGAGGTAAGTGATATGTGAAAGGTATAGATTAATGTTAGTCAGGGCCATTCTTTTGCAGGGATTTTTGAAAGTCAGATTGCGTTGCGCTAAAAATATTGTGTGTCAGTTTAAGCACAGGGGACGTTTCACCCTCACGGTGTAATAAGAGAATGATCTCAGTGTTTGGTCACTGTCAAAGTGAGAACAACTAAGGTTTACAACAGGTTATATTCATTTTTAGTGGGTCCTCTAACAATGGAAAAATTGTAGGAGGATATAAATAATCTTTTAATTTAAATAAGTCTGAGTATAATAGATTTTTGCCTGCCCTTATTCTTGTACATAATACGCAAGTAATTAACAGAGCTCAAGACTTTCTAAAACTCTGGATTTAATTCACAAAGCATTATGATAACACTGTAGGGAGATGCCAGATTAAGTCGAAGACTGCATGGAGAAAACACAAGTTATCTTTATATAAGCAGCTCAAAAATTCAACGTCAGTGAGACAAAATCACAAATTATAATCAATAGGTAATTCAATTTACGTGTCATAACAGACACGTAGCGAGCTGCTCAGCATACAGAACGTGCTACTGAGATTGGGAAGCTTACACTTCCCAAAAATCAGCAAAGATTGGGCCCATCAGCTCCAGATGGTGACTGGAAGATCATTCGAATGTCAGCAAGAATTCCAATTCCACAGAACTTACTTCTCCTTCGTCATCTCTCTAATTAAAAAAAAAAAATCTCTGCGTGGAGGGGATGACTTAATGTTGTTGCCAATATGATGGGCGAGAATGTTGCTTATTTCATAGAAACCTAGGGGATCACAGCAGATACATCCAACTATTGATGTACAAATTACACATTAACATGTAAGGTGGCTGTAATTTCGCACCTTACAAGCACTCATCCACACACTTTACCGTGAACTACAACGACAATTAGATATCATTTGATAGGTTGTACATCGTATATACAGGGTGTTTCAAAAATGACCGGTATATTTGAAACGGCAATAAAAACTAAACGAGCAGCGATAGAAATACACCGTTTGTTGCAATGTGCTTGGGACAACAGTACATTTTCAGGCAGACAAACTTTCGAAATTACAGTAGTTACAATTTTCAACAACAGATGGCGCTGCGGTCTGGGAAACTCTATAGTACGATATTTTCCACATATCCACCATGCGTAGCAATAATATGGCGTAGTCTCTGAATGAAATTACCCGAAACCTTTGACAACGTGTCTGGCGGAATGGCTTTACATGCAGATGAGATGTACTGCTTCAGCTGTTCAATTGTTTCTGGATTCTTGCGGTACACCTGGTCTTTCAAGTGTCCCCACAGAAAGAAGTCGCAGGGGTTCATGTCTGGCGAATAGGGAGGCCAATCCACGCCGCCTCCTGTATGTTTCGGATAGCCCAAAGCAATCACACGATCATCGAAATATTCATTCAGGAAATTAAAGACGTCGGCCGTGCGATGTGGCCGGGCACCATCTTGCATAAACCACGAGGTGTTCGCAGTGTCGTCTAAGGCAGTTTGTACCGCCACAAATTCACGAAGAATGTCCAGATAGCGTTATGCAGTAATCGTTTCGGATCTGAAAAATGGGCCAATGATTCCTTTGGAAGAAATGGCGGCCCAGACCAGTACTTTTTGAGGATGCAGGGACGATGGGACTGCAACATGGGGCTTTTCGGTTCCCCATATGCGCCAGTTCTGTTTATTGACGAAGCCGTCCAGGTAAAAATAAGCTTCGTCAGTAAACCAAATGCTGCCCACATGCATATCGCCGTCATCAATCCTGTGCACTATATCGTTAGCTAATGTCTCTCGTGCAGCAATGGTAGCGGCGCTGAGGGGTTGCCGCGTTTGAATTTTGTACGGATAGAGGTGTAAACTCTGGCGCATGAGACGATACGTGGACGTTGGCGTCATTTGGACCGCAGCTGCAACACGGCGAACGGAAACCCGAGGCCGCTGTCGGATCACCTGCTGCACTAGCTGCGCGTTGCCCTCTGTGGTTGCCGTACGCAGTCGCCCTACCTTTCCAGCACGTTCATCTGTCACGTTCCCAGTCCGTTGAAATTTTTCAAACAGATCCTTTATTGTATCGCTTTTTGGTCCTTTCGTTACATTAAACCTCCGTTGAAAACTTCGTCTTGTTGCAACAACACTGTGTTCTAGGCGGTGGAATTCCAACACCAGAAAAATCCTCTGTTCTAAGGAATAAACCATGTTGTCTACAGCACACTTGCAGGTTGTGAACAGCACACGCTTACAGCAGAAAGACGACGTACAGAATGGCGCACCCACAGACTGCGTTGTCTTCTACACTCCTGGAAATGGAAAAAAGAACACATTGACACCGGTGTGTCAGACCCACCATACTTGCTCCGGACACTGCGAGAGGGCTGTACAAGCAATGATCACACGCACGGCACAGCGGACACACCAGGAACCGCGGTGTTGTCCGTCGAATGGCGCTAGCTGCGCAGCATTTGTGCACCGCCGCCGTCAGTGTCAGCCAGTTTGCCGTGGCATACGGAGCTCCATCGCAGTCTTTAACACTGGTAGCATGCCGCGACAGCGTGGACGTGAACCGTATGTGCAGTTGACGGACTTTGAGCGAGGGCGTATAGTGGGCATGCGGGAGGCCGGGTGGACGTACCGCCGAATTGCTCAACACGTGGGGCGTGAGGTCTCCACAGTACATCGATGTTGTCGCCAGTGGTCGGCGGAAGGTGCACGTGCCAGTCGACCTGGGACCGGACCGCAGCGACGCACGGATGCACGCCAAGACCGTAGGATCCTACGCAGTGCCGTAGGGGACCGCACCGCCACTTCCCAGCAAATTAGGGACACTGTTGCTCCTGGGGTATCGGCGAGGACCATTCGCAACCGTCTCCATGAAGCTGGGCTACGGTCCCGCACACCGTTAGGCCGTCTTCCGCTCACGCCCCAACATCGTGCAGCCCGCCTCCAGTGGTGTCGCGACAGGCGTGAATGGAGGGACGAATGGAGACGTGTCGTCTTCAGCGATGAGAGTCGCTTCTGCCTTGGTGCCAATGATGGTCGTATGCGTGTTTGGCGCCGTGCAGGTGAGCGCCACAATCAGGACTGCATACGACCGAGGCACACAGGGCCAACACCCGGCATCATGGTGTGGGGAGCGATCTCCTACACTGGCCGTACACCACTGGTGATCGTCGAGGGGACACTGAATAGTGCACGGTACATCCAAACCGTCATCGAACCCATCGTTCTACCATTCCTAGACCGGCAAGGGAACTTGCTGTTCCAACAGGACAATGCACGTCCGCATGTATCCCGTGCCACCCAACGTGCTCTAGAAGGTGTAAGTCAACTACCCTGGCCAGCAAGATCTCCGGATCTGTCCCCCATTGAGCATGTTTGGGACTGGATGAAGCGTCGTCTCACGCGGTCTGCACGTCCAGCACGAACGCTGGTCCAACTGAGGCGCCAGGTGGAAATGGTATGGCAAGCCGTTCCACAGGACTACATCCAGCATCTCTACGATCGTCTCCATGGGAGAATAGCAGCCTGCATTGCTGCGAAAGGTGGATATACACTGTACTAGTGCCGACATTGTGCATGCTCTGTTGCCTGTGTCTATGTGCCTGTGGTTCTGTCAGTGTGATCATGTGATGTATGTGACCCCAGGAATGTGTCAATAAAGTTTCCCCTTCCTGGGACAATGAATTCACGGTGTTCTTATTTCAATTTCCAGGAGTGTATATCTTTCACATCACTTGCAGCGCCATCTGTTGTTGAAAATTGTAACTACTGTAATTTCGAAAGTTTGTCCGCCTGAAAATGTACTGCTGTCCCAAGCATATTGCAACAAACGGTGTATTTCTATCGCTGCTCGTTTAGTTTTTATTGCCGTTTCAAATATACCGGTCATTTTTGAAACACCCTGTATGAATATATAAAGGAGACTGACATTGCCACGTATGCCTTGTAAATATTTGTTAAAGCTTATTGCATGAAATATTACTGAGTGTCTTTATCGTCAGAACAGCGTAGTGAATGATTGCCTATACTAGTAGAGGTTGGAACGACAGTGGAAATGAAATGGCAGGTGGAACTAAAGCCCGGGGTGGAAGGCCAACACGGGTGTGGTGGTTCAGCGCTACACAAGAAGTGCCAAGACAGACAGTCTGGACACTTGGGTGCGAAGACACCATACAGGGGCGACCGGCCGCTATCTGCCGCTATTGTAATAGGGCCGGAAGGATAACCAGATAATACTTCCGAACTCTGCAAATCTTGGACGCAGGAGAGGAACGAAGAAGCGGCACCTCGGGGACCGAGCAGGCTGGGTTATTTCCAAGGATTTTTTCTCAGAATTATTCTTTTATAGGAAAGCTGACGTTATTCTTTAATTAATTTGACTGAAGTTACGTAATACATAGTTACACTTTTTCTGGACAACAATAAAATAAAGCTGACTTTATTCTTTAATTAATTTCACTGAAGTTACGTAATACATAGTTACACTTTTTCTTGACAACAACAAAATTTTTGCAAAGTTTTACGTTGATAGTTTTTGGGATGAATTATGATCAGTAATGCAACATTGCTGGCAAAAATTAATTATATTTTGAATGAAATGATTTTACAAACGTTCAGATGGGACTTACTTTTTACAATAATCTTACAACTAGCAATCCGCAAACATACCTTCAGTAGTCTTGAGTTTCTCAAAAAATTAATTCAATAATATTAGATCCTTTTATGGTAATAGTTAGCTGATGTCTGTGTACATCCGTTTATAATCTCTTGTAAATCATAGCTAGTGGCCGGCAGGCACACCGCTCCTCTCAACCTCTCGCTTCAGACCTGCTACCGACTCGCTTCACTTCTCGCTTGCTACTGACTTCCTACGAACGCTAAAGTGCGGTCTCTCCTGCCAACAATGCTTTCTGGTGCAGACAATCCCTGCTACAATTACAGAATGTATCAATGAGCGGTCTTTCCCGCTCTTTTCTTAAAGTGTAGCCACACGCGGGCTCTCCCGCCCTTTTTAAAATTATATCAATTTGCGGTCTCTCTTGGCAACAATACTTTGGTGCAGACATTCACAGCTACCTCAATTATTTCCAACATGACAAATATTAATTATTCCTACTTAATCCTATTAATAAAATATAAACATCTTTCATAAATTGTGGTCTGAAAATAGACAATAGAAATATACACGTCTTACACAGTGCAGGTGACAAATAACCTTGCACTTCCTGTATTTAAAAATTATTACAGGCGTTAACTCAGTATCGATAGGGGAAGAAGTAGCGGCGGCTGCTTTTTGCAGCTACAGCGTTGATAACTGACGCCTATGGCAAAGGTCGACTGTCGCTTACAATTCTTATGTCCTCCATTTCTCTCAAGTCGCTACGTCCGGTGCGTGGCAGCTATTTGCTAGTGCTGTAGAAAGTAATAGTCTAGGTTGAATCGGGTATGGTGAAGTGCATGGAATGTAAAAGCATTTTTCATCTTTTAATGTACCTTAAACATCAGGTTTCAGAGAATGCTCGAGGCAGCAGTTATCCACTTATGCCACAGCAAAGCCTTTGCCTAACGGAGGAGAAACGGCTACCAAATAAGGCTGCACAACGGGCTGCAGTTAGACCCTTGCCCTCCAGCTGATGTCAGTGTCGGGCACAGGAATATAAATACGAGTGTAGAGGTCGCAGGTACTTCAAGGTGACGTCAGCGTATCTGCAGCTCATACCGATATGGCATGGCTGCAAGCCCGGTAGACTACTGGTTGCATTCAGAGATGCGAAAGTTTTGAGTTCCACCTGTAAAGTAGGTCAACAGCTACTTTCCGCACAACGCGATTCTTCTTGGATTTCATCCATACTGGATGAGAGGTCGTGGTTGTGAATGTCAATGTCAAAAAATATATCGTCTCAACCACTTGTTTACAGTGTAAAACACTAAGATTGACGCGTTTCGGAAGTCAAGCTTCCATCGTTAGAATAATAAAAAGTAAAAGAACCTGTTAAAACTCGCTAAAATGGAATATGCATCAGGCACAATAAAATTGATAATAAAATTAAAACATCGTGGCTACTTCCCTTGTTGCAGCCGCGTCTTCCAAGGTGCATTTCCACATAGTCGTCAAAATATAAAATACTCTAAAATGGTGACGCCTATGGTGTTCAGCATCTAACCACATGGCTCTCTCCTGTATCGTCGTAAACCGCCCGTGCGTCTTCGTTGATACCACACACCACGTAGCCAAACACGACACTGAAACGCGAGTGAGCTCACGCGCAAGTAAACTGTGGAAGAAGAGAAAAATGGTGAACTGCAATTTCTCGACCTAAGTATTAGGAAACAAAATGGTAGGCATGTTTTTAAAATATTTAGGAAACCAACCACAACTGATGTGTTGATAGAAAATAATTCCTGCCATCCTAATAGCCAGAAACTTTCTGCTTTCAGATCTTTGATAGATAGAGCCTTTAGAGTCCCTATGAATGAAGTAAACAGAATGACTGAGCTGAACATCGTGAAACAACTAGCCAGAGCTAACGGGTATCACCAAAACGTTGCCAATAAATTAATACGACAGAAACAGCGTGCGAATACAAGGAAGAATACCGCAAATAATATTACGAGAGTCACAATACCATACTTCGGTGATATTTCACAAAAAGTGGCTAACATGTTCAAACCTTTTAAAGTTGATACCGCTTTTCATACCAATAATACGCTGCGATTTAAAGTAAGAAATAATTTACAGCAGGAAAGCGATAAATATGAGAGAGCTGGGGGGTCTAAAATTCAATGTAACACGTGCCAGGCAAGCTATATAGGCCAAACTGGTAGGTCCTTTAAAGTATGTTACAAAGAACATAGCAATGCTTTCCGGCTTAATAATTTCGAAAAGTCAGTTGTAGCCACGCATATTTGGGAAACGGGACACCCCATGTTGGGAATAGATCAGGATCTCGTTATTTTACATACGCAGGACAAAGGCAAAAATCTGGATCTACTAGAACAGCTGGAAATTACGATACATAGCGTGGATAATCAGAACACACTGAATGAACAGCTAACTGGTGATACAAATAACTTTCTCAAACATTTCACTGGTTTCTTTTAGTAACTTCATTTTTAGCATTTGGCAGGATACCATCATTTCATGAAGTCCTTGGAACATGTATACATTATCTGTTTGTATAGACATCTCTGTGACTTTCTTGTTTACTTGCGCGTGAGCTCACTCGCGTTTCAGTGTCGTGTTTGGCTACGTGGTGTGTGGTATCAACGAAGACGCACGGATTGTTTACGACGATACAGGAGAGAGCCATGTGGTTAGATGCTGAACACCATAGGCGACACCATTTTAGAGTTTTTTCTATTTTGACGACTATGTGTAGTTGCACCTTGGAAGACGCGGCTGCAGCAAGGGAAGTAGCCACGATGTTTTAATTTTATTATCAATTTTATTGTGCCTGATGCATGTTCCATTTTAGCGAGTTTTAACAGGTTCTTTTACTTTTTATGATTCTGATGATGGAAGCTTGACTTCCGAAACGCGTCTATCTTAGTGTTTTACACTGTAAACAAGTGGTTGAGCCGATATATTTTTTGACATTGACGATTCTTCTTACACTGTATCGCCAGTACTAAATGTTACTCGCTAACGTGGGCGGACGAAGGGAACCAGAAATATTTGCTGATGTCCTTAATATCCAAACGGACGACAAATCATGACCTTATACAGGGTGTAATAAAAAGGTGTACCCAACTTTCAGGAAATACTCCTGAGACACGGAGGACTAAAATGTGTTATATGGACGTGTGTTATATCGACATCGCTTTATTCCCATATTAGTGCTCGTTTTCTACTTCACAATCACATTAATCATGGGAACTATACAGAAACAGGGCGCACCAGCATTATAGGAAACGTTTTCAAAACAACCTCTTCGTTACGTTTGGTTAGAATGTATGTTAAGTTATTATTCTCAGGTTCGTCACTAGTTTTCGTTGTTCCTATGAAACAAAAGTAATGTTGACATGTGGTTCACTTCATCGCTTGTGTTGACGTGCGACTAACGTCATTGCCCTACTAGCATTAAACATGCAGCATCAGCTCCTTACTTTCATCACGGACTGTGCAAGCAAGTAGCGTCAACTGATTACTGTCCATCACGGACTTGGTTTCGCTACACTGCTATGGAAGTGTACCTAAATGCGGGGTTGGCAGATGCTCTTTTGCTGCACGGATTGGTAGATGGTAACGGGCGTACCCGCTCAACGTTTGTATCGGGGCAGATTTCCAGACTTACTGACTCCCAAAGGACTATAGTTGAAGCAACTGATCGTCATTTTAGGGAGTACTACTCGCGACTGGGGAAGGCCTAGAAGGACGAGAACTTCTCAACTGAAGGAGGAATTTCTTCGTGCAGTTGACGACAACCCAAATATCATGGTATGACAATTAGCTGCAAAAAGTAATGCTGACTACATGACCATCTGAAGATTGCTACTAGAGAACCGGCTGTATCCCTAGATTGTACAGCGTGTGCAGGCACTATCGGCAGCTGACTTTCCTGCACGGGTATACTTCTGCAAATGGTTTGTTCAACAAAGTGTTATCTCCACTTCAGCGCAAATGCTCCGTTAGAGAATGAGGCTTCGTTTCAGCTTGATTAGATTGTTAATGTGCACAACGTGGCTGTCGATAATCAAGTCATCAACAAAGATTTTCCGTCAACGTTTGGTTCGCCATTGTCGGTTTGTAACAGCCTTATATTCTTCCACCCAGGCTCAACGGTGAAACTTACCATGCTGTCCTAGGCAATACTCTACATGTTATACTAGAACATCTTGCTATACGAGTGCGACAAAACATGTACCACATGCACGACGGTGCTCTTCCTCATTTCAGTGTTAATGTTCGCAGGCATCTAAATAAGAGATTCGCAACAGATGGAGGTTAGAAGTGGACCAGTTCCTTGGCCTCCACGCTTTGCGAACCTAAACCCACTGGGTTCTTATTTGTGAGGGCATTTGAAAGCTTTTGTGTACGGAACCACGGCACAATATGTACAGAGTCTTTTTGTCCGTATTATGGAAGGCTGTGAAACAATATGCAGTTCTCCAGGGATAAGTCAGCGCATCAGGGATTAAATGCAACGGCGGGTGGATGCATGTATTCTCGCTAACGGATTGCATTTTGAACTTTTCGTTTCGGAAAGTGTTTCATACTGTGCTAATATGTTCTTTTCCTGTGTGTTCCCCATGATTAACAAGGAGTTATAGGGTCTGAGCTCTAACATGGGAATACAGCGTTTTTTCTTCCTCTACCTCTAAGGAAGGTTTCTTGAAAGTTGGCCATATCTTTCTGTTATTGGATGCAAAGAAAATCCAAATATAATATCTGACCCGGATCTGAACAGCCTTCATTCCCTCTTAAGTGTTCATCTAATATAAATATGAAACATTCCGATGTGATCGTGGATGCGCATCTCAGTGTGTCATGAGATGCTGTCGTCGCAGCCATAAAAACAACATTCATTTTCTTCGTTCATTGGAAACCGATTTCTACACTTCTGGAAATTGAAATAAGAACACCGTGAATTCATTGTCCCAGGAAGGGGAAACTTTATTGACACATTCCTGGGGTCAGGTACATCACATGATCACACTGACAGAACCACAGGCACATAGACACAGGCAACAGAGCATGCACAATGTCGGCACTAGTACAGTGTATATCCACCTTTCGCAGCAATGCAGGCTGCTATTCTCCCATGGAGACGATCGTAGAGATGCTGGATGTAGTCCTGTGGAACGGCTTGCCATGCCATTTCCACCTGGCGTCTCAGTTGGACCAGCGTTCGTGCTGGACGTGCAGACCGCGTGAGACGACGCTTCATCCAGTCCCAAACATGCTCAATGGGGGACAGATCCGGAGATCTTGCTGGCCAGGGTAGTTGACTTACACCTTCTAGAGCACGTTGGGTGGCACGGGATACATGCGAACGTGCATTGTCCTGTTGGAACAGCAAGTTCCCTTGCCGGTCTAGGAATGGTAGAATGATGGGTTCGATGACGGTTTGGATGTACCGTGCACTATCAGAGTCCCCTCGACGATCACCAGTGGTGTACGGCCAGTGTAGGAGATCGCTCCCCACACCATGATGCCGGGTGTTGGCCCTGTGTGCCTCGGTCGTATGCAGTCCTGATTGTGGCGCTCACCTGCACGGCGCCAAACACGCATACGACCATCATTGGCACCGAGGCAGAAGCGACTCTCATTGCTGAAGACGACACGTCTCCATTCGTCCCTCCATTCACGCCTGTCGCGACACCACTGGAGGCGGGCTGCACGATGTTGGGGCGTGAGCGGAAGACGGCCTAATGGTGTGCGGGACCGTAGCCCAGCTTCATGGAGACGGTTGCGAATGGTCCTCGCCGATACCCCAGGAGCAACAGTGTCCCTAATTTGCTGGGAAGTGGCGGTGCGGTCCCCTGCGGCACTGCGTAGGATCCTACGGTCTTGGCGTGCATCCGTGCGTCGCTGCGGTCCGGTCCCAGGTCGACGGGCACGTGCACCTTCCGCCGACCACTGGCGACGACATCGATGTACTGTGGAGACCTCACGCCCCACGTGTTGAGCAATTCGGCGGTACGTCCACCCGGCCTCCCGCATGTCCACTATACGCCCTCGCTCAAAGTCCGTCAACTGCACATATGGTTCACGTCCACGCTGTCGCGGCATGCTACCAGTGTTAAAGACTGCGATGGAGCTCCGTATGCCACGGCAAACTGGCTGACACTGACGGCGGCGGTGCACAAATGCTGCGCAGCTAGCGCCATTCGACGGCCAACACCGCGGTTCCTGGTTTGTCCGCTGTGCCGTGCGTGTGATCATTGCTTGTACAGCCCTCTCGCAGTGTCCGGAGCAAGTATGGTGGGTCTGACACACCGGTGTCAATGTGTTCTTTTTTCCATTTCCAGGAGTGTACAATTAGCAGTCCTGTCTCTCTCTTCAGAACAAATTTAATCTCACCACGGGTCCACTTAACACACGTAACAATTGGCAGTTGTCAAGACACTGGTTCAAATCTCCGGTTGACCACCTGTATGTGACTTTCCAAGTTTTTCCAAAATGTGGAATAGTTCCTTAAAAGAAACACCAAGTAGTTTACATCCATCTTCATCCATAAAAGAGTGAGGTTGGTCTCCCGTTCCTATATGTGTTGGTATACAGAAGATCTGATAGCACTCTAGGTCACAGAGTGTATAGAAAGCCGACTAACACAAACAGGTATTTAGATGCCACTTCGCACCACCACCCAGCCCAGAAGCAAGCAGTACTGAACCCTCTGTCTTCACGTGCCTTCCGTATCAGCGATGCCCGCATCTCGTGGTCGTGCGGTAGCGTTCTCGCTTCCCACGCCCGGGTTCCCGGGTTCGATTCCCGGCGGGGTCAGGGATTTTCTCTGCCTCGTGATGGCTGGGTGTTGTGTGCTGTCCTTAGGTTAGTTAGGTTTAAGTAGTTCTAAGTTCTAGGGGACTTATGACCACAGCAGTTGAGTCCCATAGTGCTCAGAGCCATTTGAACCAATCGTATCAGCGATGACGACAACTTGCAATCAGAGTTGAATTTTTTAAAGAGGACACTGAAGGCAAATGGCTATGATAGTTATTCAATCGACAAGGCTTTTAGGCAGAATGTTAATAACACTAATAAGAATGACGAGGAACCGCCTTCTAACTCCGTTCGGTTACTGTTCGGTTCTGGGGTCAGTTACCGCATAAGCAGAATTATAGAGAATAATGGTATTCAGATATCTTTCTCTAGTCAAAATAACATAAAAGATTTTTTCCGACGGAAAACGGATGCTCCTGATTGCCTCCACAACGCAGGCGTCTATCAAGCGACATGTGCCTGCGGCAAAGTGTATATAGGCGAAACGGGAAGAACTGTTAAAGAACACATTAAGGAACACGAATGGCACATACGGCTAAAACAAAGTGCAAAATCAGCAGTAGCGGAACATCATGAGAACTGTGGCTCTGACATTTATCTTAATAACGTACGAGTGCTGGCTAAGGAAACAAACAGTTGTAGAAGAAAAGGGCCAGCCGCTGTGGCCGAGCGGTTCTAGGCGCTTCAGTCCGGAACCGCGTTGCTGCTACTGTCGGAGGATCGAATCCTGCCTCGGGCATGGATGTGTGTGTTGTCCTTAGGTTATTTAGGTTTAAGTAGTTCTACGTCTATGGGACTGATGACCTCAGATGTTAAGTCCCATAGTGCTTAGGGCCATTTGAACCATTTTAATTTCCGGCATCGTCGCTCTCCGCCATCAAGGAAGTTAGTATGCGGCCGCGGTGCGCGAGCGACGTAAACAAAACAAAAAAATGGTTCAAATGGCTCTGAGCACTATGGGACTTAACATCTGAGGTCATCAGTCCCCAACGGTCACGCGGTTCCAAACTGAAGCGCTTAGAACCGCACGGCCACACCGGCCGGCCGACGTAAACAACGCACTGCAAGTCACCTAAGCTGACAATAATATTATGGGTAAACATTTCCCCTCTCTTGCTCTGTCCGTTTCGATCCAGCCAATGATGACGGCCAACCAATAGCAGTAGGAGAAATTTCAACCCGTAACCCTTCTCTGGGCCATCAATAGTATCCTTAGGAGTTTGGTCAACAACGCTCCTTATTCTGCATCAGTGCGGGAATATTAGCCAATGACTATGGCCCACCAATTGTAGCCATACGAATTTTAACCAATACTACCACTTCGCAAGCACGAACGCGGGAGAACTCCTGTTTATAAGAGGACTCGACACTCGTCTCTGACAGTGTTCTAGCAGTAGTGGACGCCGGAAGGTCCTGAGGAAGATCCCAGCAGAGTGGTCGAAACGTCAATCATTTTAGAGGAAATATGACTCGGGCTAATAACCCAGAAGATTTTAACTTCAGTGACAACGGCCACGAAAGCCTGCAGACTTACGTATACAAAGAAACAAACAATTACAAGTTTACAAACCTTTTCATTGTGAAATAATACTGCTGTCTGTTTACAATTTTTACTTGTAGAGAGCTATAAGCACTTTATATTTTTATCATTGATTATTTTAATGGCGACTTCTTATTTAATGAAAAGCTTTCTTTACGAACACACTTCAGGAAACATTAAGAGGAAAATTACGTGGAATAAATCATTTACTACTGTACAGAAAACTAAAAACACTTCATACTCCACAAAGTTAATAAAATCGTAAAATGTTTTCCTGCCAAAATTATCGGTTTAGTAAGAAACAGGATACTTGGAAAGGGCCCTGTCTAGGGATGTGATTGGGGATAGTCACGAGTGTGCTCACATTAGTTGGAAGTTCCACAAAAAGTTATTATTCAATACATAATAGCGGATTCATCGGGTGCACATATTTAGATAACAGTTCTGCTGAAGATGGTGGCGCTTGTGGGCTATAATTACAGTGGCTATAAAATTGGTGTTAAGGCAACCATGGTTCTTGATGTTAGCCATGCCCTGATGTAACTCTTCCTGGCGTCATGAATTTAACCAAACAGGGCCAATAATGATACCATGGTCGATAGGCCACTTTACATTCCATCCGAGGCTAATTTACATGACCGCAAGCTCTTCTTGCCTCGATTTTTTCATCCAAATTAACCACAATAGATGACCAAGGCTGCTGCTGACCGCTCAGTATCACAGTCGGAACTCAAATACATCAGTCAACACAATGGAATCAAGCGCCTTGCGCGCCAAGTCCACCTTTCCCAGACCCGCCAAAGTACTTCCGTAACCGCGAGGCTTTACTACAGGTTTTACATTTAGCTTTCCAATTAAATACACAGAGTTTTTACGAATGATTACATTCACTGAGTATTACATATAAAACCAGAGGTACACTTACAGCATAATTTCTTAAAACAACAAAATAATCGGCATAGTTGTTACATTTACACAACCAAAGATCTTGAATATGCAGATACACTAGCGTATAACATCAGCAGAGAACTTATACGGAATATACACAAATCTATCGATTACCGGTATTGCACTGTTAACGTGAGTTCTGATTAAAGTATATGATACATACAAACAACAACTAATAATATCTCTGAGTAAAGTAGGCCTCTGTCATATCGTTGTGTGAAGGTCCTTGTAACAATTAACAGTTGTACAGCTCATGCTGGATACGTGGAAGGTTTCGTTACTACAGTGCATATGAATATATACTCTGTAAAAGTGAGTGATGTGGTACTAACAGTTCATAGCAGTGGAAGCCGACACATGGATATTAACAACCGTAGTCGCCCATACTGTCGCAGTAAGTACAAAATTAAATTTTGGATCAAAATCGGCATCTACAGAATAATCATGGCGATGCATCGAAACGTGTTGCCTTTTCTAGTCACAGAGCCAGCACCCAGCTTTACGCTTTCAAACAGCTATGTAACCTACTGTGCACTATCAGAAGATGAGCCTGAAAAGGTTCGAAAACCGGTTCATGGAGTAAATAACTATTTCAAAAAAGTGACTAGTTGCAGTTTTCTGTGTTTACATTGTGAAGGCACTCATGTCAGTGCTGAATGTATTGCTGTTCATCAACAATTTACACCAATTGCTGGGACATGAAACAGGACGTACGCTAGCTAATGTCGCTAGATTTAGAGCTTTCCATGAATTGGTCTCCTCAGATCGAGTGTTGTCGGCTGCTGAATTTGTTTCACATTGTGCCTGGTAGAAGGCATTGTGTAGCAGTCGATCGCTGAGCACTCTCGCCTCAAACTTATCACTGTACCACAATCAACAACTTCAAAGCGATCGCAACTGGTCGGCGGATAGAAGGATCCGTAGTAAAATTAGAAAGTGGCTTCCACCTGCAACAACCTAAAAGTTAGTATGCGTGCAGTGGAGCTTAACGTTGTGTGGAAGACAGTGAATCTATGTCTTCAGAAACTTCAGGAAGCCCCACTGTGTATACAGCAGTCCACATCGAAGAGATAGGTAGTAATATGGAGGAATGTTATTTTGAACCGAAAAGTACAATTATTGTCTTGATCACACTGACAAAAATGGAGATCACAAGCAAGAATTTTTGGTGGTCGTTATTGTTGAACTTCTCCTCAATTTTCTTAATTCGTTGTCTTTTGTGTTGAAAGTGTCGTACGAAATCGAATAAATTTCGTGGAAATTTTGAACAAAACTGCTGTCAAACGATCGAAAGGAAGCAATGTTTATTACGTCCCATTTAAGATAAATGAAGAAAAAGTCATGAATGGTTTTCACAATCTTTAGTCACATTTCTCGTACTTCATACCGTGAAATGTGTATCCATAGGAGTTATCTTGTTCAATACCACAAAACTAAAATTATTATAATATTCTTGTTCTACATAGTTATACTGCTGTCTGTTACTTAAAAAATAAACAATGTTTGCAGCAAAATTGAAATTGTCAATGTTTCATTCATGTTTTACTCGAAAATTCTTCATTTGCAGTGTGAAACAGAAGGAAGTAGTGATAAATTTAAAAGAAAAGCAGATTTATCACAATAACACTAGATAAGGTAATTTCCTCAAAAATAAGGTGAAATTAAAAAAAAACGCGAAACGGAAACATATCAAACATCGTTTCAATACTTCATCAACCTAAATAAAACCTATTGCCGTTATTCGTAAACAAGTTTCACGTTTAAGACTAAAAACAGAAAACTATTGCGCCTGATCAAGATGAAGAACGTTTTGCTGAGTGCAAATAGTTTTATGTTTTGTGCATGTAAAGCGAATAAATAGTAAATGTTTTGCGCACACAAAAGCGCAGACGTTATGGGATTAACTTACGTCTATTATGTATAAAATGGAATGTGCATTGTGTAAGAATGTAAAATACGTAATGAACTGACAGAGAACGATGTGTGATTCTAAATATGTGCAAAACAAGCAAAAAAAACAAAGAAATAAAGAGAAGTCGTCGGGTCCCAGTTTGTCTCTTAAAAATTTGCTTATTTTCTTTCTGTACCAATGCTACCAACACTACAGTAATCCTACCACTTAATTCGTCATTTACGTATGGTGTCAAAACTAGCAATCTGTAATTTTGTGGAGCACAACTCTAGTAGTTTTAATTAAAGACAATTAAACAGTTGCTTGTCATGCAGTTTTATATAAATGAAAGGGTTGGCAGTCGCCTTCAAAACAAAGTTGAAAAAACAGTAAAACTAGTTAAAGAGAAATCCCATGACATTAGTGGTTGGTAGGTTTTTTGCATAACATGTCCTATCAAATTTTGCCGTTCCTCAGCGATCTTCTGATATGATCCCCCGTTAATTCTTCCACTTTGCCCGCATCTCGTGGTCGTGCGGTAGCGTTCTCGCTTCCCACGCCCGGGTTCCCGGGTTCGATTCCCGGCGGGGTCAGGGATTTTCTCTGCCTCGTGATGGCTGGGTGTTGTGTGCTGTCCTTAGGTTAGTTAGGTTTAAGTAGTTCTAAGTTCTAGGGGACTGATGACCATAGCTGTTAAGTCCCATAGTGCTCAGAGCCATTTGAACCATTTTTTCTTCCACTTTCTTCAGGTAAAGACTCAAATGCGTGCCAGGCATTAACAGAATGACGAGATCTTGATTTTCGAAGTGGAACGTTTCTTGAAACAGCAAAAACGCAGACTTTTACCACCGAGGTCTTCGGCAAGTCACCGACGGTTTGTAAGCTCGTGTCGCATTGAAGAGTGCGTAAATAGAGGAGGAATGACGCCATCGGCATCGCTATATTATACACTGCTGGCCATTAAAATTGCTACACCACGAAAATGACGTGCTACAGACGCGAAACTTAACCGACAGGAAGAAGATGCTGTGATATGCAAATGATTAGCTTTTCAGAGCATTCAGAGAAGGTTGGCGCCGTTGGCGACACCTACAACTTGCTGACACGAGGAAAGTTTCCAACCGATTTCTCATACGTGAACAGCAGTTGCTTGGTGCAACGTTGTTGTGATACCTCGTGTAAGGAGGAGAGATGCGTACCATCACGTTTACAACTTTGATAAAGGTCGGATTGTAGCCTATCGCGATTGCTGTTTATCGTATCGCGACATTGCTGCTCGCGTTGGTCGAGATCCGGTGACTGTTAACAGAATATGGAATCGGTGGGTTCAGGAGGGTAATACGGAACGCCGTGCTGGATCCTAACGGCCTCGTATCACTAGCAGTCCAGATGACAGCCATCTTATCCGCATGGCTGTAATGGATCGTGCAGCCACGTCTCGATCCCTGAGTCAACAGACAACAACCATCTGCACGAACAGTTCGACGACGTTTGCAGCAGCATTGACTATCAGCTTGGAGACCATGGCTGCGGTTACCCTTGACGCTGCATCACAGACAGGAGCGCATGCGATGGTGTACTCAACGACGAAACTGGGTGCACAAATGGCAAAACGTCATTTTTTCGGGTGAATCCAGGTTCTGTTTACAGCATCATGATGGTCGCATCCGTGTTTGGCGACATCGCGGTGAACGCACATTGGAAGCGTATATTCGTCATTGCCATACTGGCGTATCACCCGGCGTGATGGTATGGGGTGCCATTGGTTGCACGTCTCGGTCACCTCTTGTTCGCATTGACGGCACTTTGACCAGTGGACGTTACATTTCAGATGTAATACGACCAGTGGCTCTACCCTTCATCCGATCCCTCCGAAACCCTACATTTCAGCAGGATAATGCACGGCCGCTTTTTGCAGGTCCTGTACGAGCCTTTCTGGATATAGAAAATGTTCGACTGCTACCCTGGCCAGCACATTCTCCAGATCTCTCACCAATTGAAAACGTCTGGTCAATGGTGGCCGAGCAACTGGCTCATCACAATAGACCAGTCAGTACTGTTGATGAACTGTGGTATCGTGTTGAAGCTGCATGGGCAGCTGTACCTGTACACGCCATCCAAGCTCTGTTTGACTCAATGCCCAGGCGTATCGAGGCCGTTATTACGGCCAGAGGTAGTTGTTTTGGGTGCTGATTTCTCAGGATGTATGCACCCAAACTGCGTGGAAATGTAATAACATGTCAGTTCTAGTATAATATATTTGTCCAATGAATACCCGTTTATCATGTGCATTTCGTCTTGGTGTAGCAATTTTAACGGCCAGTAGTGTATATTGGCAGCGTAGTTTTTAGGAAGCGGCGACGCCGCGTAATTGCCTCGGCGGAGGCCACGGAGTCCACGTGGTGGCGGTGACCTCGGTGACATTGCGGCGGCGGGCGTCGCGTGGGCGGCCGCAAATAGCCGCCCCGTGTCCACGTGGCCCGCGGCCTCCAGCGCGCCAGGGGGCGGGGCGCCACCACCGCGGCGCTCCTCAATGGCCGGGGGCTCTATATATAGAGCACGGCGCCGCCGGCGGGTCACGTGCGCGCCGCCGCCGCCGCCGCAGGCAGAAGGCGGCCTACGCTGCTTTGTTTTGTGTTCCCTCTGGGACCGGCCTGCCAGAGGTCACCCTCTGAGAAAAGCACCCGCTTCTCTCTCCGGGGACACATTTGCTCCGCTCTTCCTTTCGGAGACAACTTCTTTTCTTTTCTCTTGAAAACAGTGTCACCAAACAAGAGATACAAAATTTTTTATAACATTTTCGGAGTATACCGCTTTTGTAAGTGTAGCGCAACTTAAAGCTAGCAAAGGAAAGGTTCAGTTGATGAAAGGAGTAGGCCACAATTCTCAAACATGATTGACTTTATTACAATACAACTCTCTGAGCAAGTTTCATATATATTACTTTTGAATACATTACGGGAGTGGCAGTGATCAATGTCTTACAAATGTTTACTATTAAAAACAGTCTTGATCACGATTTATTGTTGTTTACATAGTTCCACATAGTCAGCGCGTACACAGCTTTCCCACTAGAGCGTGCCCCGCTAAGCACAAGTGTGTGTGTGTGTGTGTGTGTGTGTGTGTGTGTGTGTGTGCGCGTGTGTGTGTGTGTGTGTGTGTGTGTGTAGTGTGGACTGAAGAGATCATCCTTGATGACTTATTCTTCTAGGATGGGATGTAAGGATAAAAGGAAAACACTTTATTTATTACGCATTCAGTTAGGCTTGGGCACGCAATGGGTCCTTTAGCCTGCTGTCTTTGGTGATGTCTATCTCCTGTGGAGGGTGGAATGTGTCAAGGCTGTTATGTGTGACTGCTTCCTCGTGTTATGACAGATTGCCTATGGGGGGTGAAACGTTATTGACTTCGATACGCGATACTTGTGGCATCTTGCAGGGTTTACCGTTCCTACCGATTGTAATTCTCGAACTTCGTCCCTAAGGGCATCGATCTTGTCAAAAACTCGTAGAGCCTTGTCATGGACCTTCTCTTGTATAGTGGTCTCGTGGAGTGCGGTGCGGATGTCGACGTTTCTTGTCCACCATGGAGCTCCTGTGATCCATCGATAGCAAATGTTTTGCAGCGCTTGGAGTTTGTTGTAGTTGGAGACGCACGTAGTTCCCCACGAGGTGGAGCCATACAACATTGTGGGTTCCACCGTTGCTTTATACAATTGGAGTTTAGTCATAGGGTTGAGATCCTTACCCTTCAGGAACGGAATCAACGACCTGGCCATCTTCTGGGCTGCCGTCTTCTTGTCGTCAATATGCTGCGTAAAGAGTAATTTTTTGTCAAGGTAGACACCGAGATAGTTCACTCCCGGTGACCATGGGATAAATTGGTCAGCTATTTGAAGTCCGTCGTTCAGAACTGGTTTCCTCCGTGTGAACAGCTAAGCACAACAGCGCAGGTGCAGCGCTCGTCCGTCTCCGCACTACGAGATGGCGCTGCCGTAGAGAGGGACCGAATTCTGCTTCCGCCGATCCGCGTATTAATATGTAACGCAGCCAATGAGATTGCTGCTAACGTTGAACCTTCTCTCCTCGCGGATCACACTTGTGCAGTGATACATGAACGCGCGAGGTATTCTAATAAGTGTACAGACCTCCAGCCCGTACCAATCTGCATTTGTCTGCACCAGTCTGCATTAGTCCGTACCAGTCTGTACCAGTCTATAGTCAAGTTTCAGTCTACGCCTAATAAGATTACCATATTCCTGTACATAGCCATGAAGAGAATTATATAGACACTTTGTCAAGTATTAGAGATATATGTGGGAATAAGATTAACGAACCAATACCAAAGGAACTTCAGATTGTCAAGTGTAAATAGCATCCAGAACCAAGTTAAGTAGTTTTTATGTTTGTTAATATTTTAATAAATGTTTCTGAAAATTAATCAAGTCCTGTTTAAAGTTGGTCATCGTCAATCTGCTACTCTAAGCGTGCCAGTGGCATTTCAATCGTCTGACAGTAACGGCAGAAGATAAACTTGCCACAATAAGACCACAAGACATATTGCTGACACTCACCTATTTCGTTAGAGCGACAAGTCAAATAATCTGATGGTGTGTGTACTGAAGGTCTTACAGTACGCACACCACATTTATTTATCAAGGTGACCGGTTTCGACTACTACTGTGGTCATCTTCAGACCATTGAGTAGGAACCTATTTCTGTTGGAGATTCTCCAACAGAAAGAGGTTCCTACTCAATGGTCTGAAGATGACCACAGTAGTGGTCGAAACCGGTCACCTTGATAAATAAATCGTGATCAAGACTGTTTTTAATAGTAAAAATATACATATGTATATATAATCATTGCGCTTCCAGACTTTGTCTTAAGCAAGGGTAGACAAACATCAGCTCATATAACATTAAACTTTTAGGCAAGATATTAATAAAAGACTAAAATATATTTTACCAAGCACTGATATTTAAACAAAAACCACTCCGTCTACAGGCCACAAGTGGCCCATCGGGACCATCCGACCGCCGCGCCATCCGTAGTGGAGGACGCGGATAGCAGGGGCATGGGTCAGTACACCGCACTCCTGCCCGTTATGATGGTATTCTTTTCCGGAGCCGCTACTATTCGGTCGAGCAGCTCCTCAGTTGGCATCACGAGGCTGAGTGCACCCCGAAAAATGGCAACAGCGCATGGCGGCCAGGAAGGTGACCCATCCAAGTGCCGGCTACACCCGACAGTGCTTAACTTCGGTGATCTCACGGGAACTGGTGTATCCACAGCGACAAGGCCGTTGGCCTAATATTTAAACAACCACTACCAATACAATTAGAATCGAATAAACCTAGTACTCCAACTGGAAAAATAATTAGCCCAGAATATAACCTTAGGTTTTACTCGAAACCGGCATCCACCTATGAACTCAAAAAAAAAAGCATAAAATTTTAAGACAAACTTTCTCATTAAAACATTGCTGCAATTAAATATAGAAATTTCTAAAACGAATTCAGGCTGACAAGTAAATAATGACTTTAGAGTTAACTTCTGCAATAGTTCAACACAGGATCATTAAACAACATGAAACAAACTCATGGTTTTAAAATGAAGCCACCACTCACGCAACTACAAATACATCAAGAGATAATGGCTGTAATTGGAGGCGTATACTCAAAGCAGGATTACACAGCTTTCCTTTCATTACACACGAACTGCCGCTCTTGGTACGAGCCCTTTTACTCTCCAGCCATCAACAGGCCCGGCTCGCCGATCTCCTCAGATAGATCGTTGTGCACACGAAAGAGAAGCTTCTAAAACACGCAAACAGATGGTGTTAACGGACCTCAAAAACATGTTCATACGTGCTTCAGGGAATACGGGCCAGACAATAATGACAATTTAATGGCCTGGGAAACTTCAAGCAACCAATTGGCCCAGAAAATGAAATTAAAAAAAAATTAACCACACTTGATAAACCATCAAAACACGGACATTTCACTACTAAAGAAATCGTTCAGGGCTACCAGTTGGCGATACCCATAGCAGAGACTGAAGTAGCTTACGAGAATTTCGAATGACGCAACAAGAGGCAGCAATACATTATTAAATCACGTTGTTACCACAGTTCACGGGCGGAAATTCTCCGCCCCCCCCCCCTCAAAAAAAAAAAAACCCGTCCGTGGTTCAAATGCCGTCGTGAGCAGAAACAAGGCTGTCCACTCAGAGTCTCGTCAACCAATGAACGTCAGACTCACCAGCGCCAGTACCAACAGTCACAGTTCTACTCGTTGCCAGCTTACACTGCCGCCCAGCGTGCTTCCAAACTTAGTGCATGTGCGACTCGCGCCTCCTAGCGGCTCCATGTTCACCCTCTCTTCCCGTGCCTCCTCTCAGGCGTGCGCTATATAGGCAAACTTTACGCCAGACGGGATCGATAACCGCTAGGTCGATGTGCACACTTCAGTAAGCTATATAAAATTAGCGAAAAACAGTCTAGATCGCAATGGTTATTCTATTTAAAATGACCGGTTTCTGCCTAATCTGAGGCGATCTTCATAACAGAACTGTGAAGGGTAGAAATCGTGCTAGTTACTTAAAAAGTCAGTGATTTAAAATAAAGTAATTTGTTGTTGTTGTTGTGGTCTTCAGTCCTGAGACTGGTTTGATGCAGCTCTCCATGCTACTCTATCCTGTGCAAGCTTCTTCATCTCCCAGTATCTACTGCAACCTACATCCTTCTGAATCTGCTTAGTGTATTCATCTCTTGGTCTCCCTCTACGATTTTTACCCTCCACACTGCCATCCAATGCTAAATTTGTGATCCCTTGATGCCTCAAAACACGTCCTACCAACCGATCCCTTCTTCTAGTCAAGTTGTGCCTCAAACTTCTCTTCTCCCCAATCCTATTCAGTACCTCCTCATTAGTTACGTGATCTACCCACCTTATCTTCAGCATTCTTCTGTAGCACCACATTTCGAAAGCTTCTATTCTCTTCTTGTCCAAACTAGTTATCGTCCATGTTTCACTTCCATACATGGCTACACTCCATACAAATACTTTCAGAAACGACTTCCTGACACTTAAATCTATACTCGATGTTAACAAATTCCTCTTCTTGAGAAACGCTTTCTTTGCCGTTGCCAGTCTACATTTTATATCCTCTCTACTTCGACCATCATCGGTTATTTTGCTCCCCAAATAGCAAAACTCCTTTACTACTTTAAGTGTCTCATTTCCTAATCTAATACCCTCAGCATCACCCGACTTAATTTGACTACATTCCATGATCCTCGTTTTGCTTTTGTTGATGTTCATCTTATATCCTCCTTTCAAGACACTGTCCATTCCGTTCAACTGCTCTTCCAAGTCCTTTGCTGTCTCTGACAGAATTACAATGTCATCGGCGAACCTCAAAGTTTTTACTTCTTCTCCATGAATTTTAAGGCCTACTCCGAATTTTTCTTTTGTTTCCTTTACTGCTTGCTCAATATACAGATTGAATAACATCGGGGAGAGGCTACAACCATGTCTTACTCCTTTCCCACCCACTGCTTCCCTTTCATGCCCCTCGACTCTTATAACTGCCATCTGGTTTCTGTACAAACTGTAAATAGCCTTTCGCTCCCTGTATTTTACCCCTGCCACCTTCAGAATTTGAAAGAGAGTATTCCAGTTAACATTGTCAAAAGCTTTCTCTAAGTCTACAAATGCTAGAAACGTAGGTTTGCCTTTTCTTAATCTTTCTTCTAAGATAAGTCGTAAAGTCAGTATTGCCTCACGTGTTCCAACATTTCTACGGAATCCAAACTGATCTTCCCCGAGGTCGGCTTCTACCAGTTTTTCCATTCGTCTGTAAAGAATTCGCGTTAGTATTTTGCAGTTGTGACTTATTAAACTGATAGTTCGGTAATTTTCACATCTGTCAACACCTGCTTTCTTTGGGATTGGAATTATTATATTCTTCTTGAAGTCTGAGGGTATTTCGCCTGTCTCATACATCGTGCTCACCAGATGGTAGAGTTTTGTCATGACTGGCTCTCCCGAGGCCATCAGTAGTTCAAATGGAATGTTGTCTACTCCCGGGGCCTTGTTTCGACTTAGGTCTTTCAGTGCTCTGTCAAACTCTTCACGCAGTATCTTATCTCCCATTTCGTCTTCATCTACATCCTTTTCCATTTCCATAATATTGTCCTCAAGTACATCGCCCTTGTATAAATCCTCTATATACTCCTTCCACCTTTCTGCCTTCCCTTCTTTGCTTAGAACTGGGTTGCCATCTGAGCTCTTGATATTCATACAAGTGGTTCTCTTCTCTCCAAAGGTCTCTTTAATTTTCCTGTAGGCAGTATCTATCTTACCTCTAGTGAGACAAGCCTCTACATCCTTACATTTGTCCTCTAGCCATCCCTGCTTAGCCATTTTGCACTTCCTGTCGATATCATTTTTGAGACGTTTGTATTCCTTTTTGCCTGCTTCATTTACTGCATTTTTATATTCTCCTTTCATCAATTAAATTCAATATTTCTTCTGTTACCCAAGGATTTCTATTAGCCCTCGTCTTTTTACCTACTTGATCCTCTGCTGCCTTCACTACTTCATCCCTCAGAGCTACCCATTCTTCTTCTACTGTATTTCTTTCCCCCATTCCTGTCAATTGTTCCCTTATGCTCTCCCTGAAACTCTGTACAACCTCTGGTTCTTTCAGTTTATCCAGGTCCCATCTCCTTAAATTCCCACAATTAAAATCGAAGGGTAGTTACCCATCAGCTGAAGTCGACGATGTCCAGAACAGCTAGTAGGCCTCAGTCGCTGAAACTGCTACTGAGAAGACACAGTCTTCACTACCTGAGACAGCTGCCATCGACCTCAGTCGTTACGGTGAGACATGGCGTCCGTGATACACATCTTTAAATATTTACTGGACATCTTACTACGACGTGTCCATGGCAACGGCGTTCGTAGATATCAAGTTCAGGCCAGAAGAGTGTGCCAAAGTTCTACTAAATTTCGTATTATTCAGAACACAGTGTAATTATTGTATAATTATCATAGATGGTAATTATTTTATATGAATCTATTTGTCTTTTGTATACATTAAATTCTATTGATTAAACAGCCGATGCTATATACACAGCGGTCCAAAAAAATGTATCCACTGTTTAAAAGTCCATAACTGGTGTAAGAGGTCCGAGCAGATGTAATTTCGATGTATTGCTCACGCGCTGCCTGCGATATGTAAGGTATAAGAGAATCTCAGACCAGAGAGCAGTGTTGACTGCAGTAGGAACTGTGTAGCGGTAGGAGTAAGTTGTTGCTAACGAGCAGTCTGGTCTGGTGTATCGTGTTGGCTGGGCCGGTCGTGGTGCAGCGATGCCGGAGCCTGAGCATTATTGTATAAGGTAAAAAGCAGCCTCGCGCATATGTAGTATTATTATCTCAAGTCCCATGTAAATGTTTAAAAAAAATCTCCTAATAATAATCTTTCTCATAAAAAGTAACTTTTAACAACCATTCATTTCAAGTTAAATAATTTACTAATTTCTCCAATCCATGATCTTCCCGATTATTGCAAAAGAAAAATCAGTTGTTTCCTTTCATAAATGACAAATCTATCGGCCAGCGTTGCACAGGGCTGTGCCAGAAAAATTTATTGTAAGAGCAGATATATACGCATTATCCGGTGACTTCATTGAGGTAAGAATTTTTCTTTTTTTAATTCAGAATGATCTTTCAGGGCCATGACGCAGCACTGCTGACGTCCACAATTTGCCAGGTAAAATTAACAGTCAATTATTCAAAGGTTGTAACTGAGTCACATTTATTATTGAGAGATTAGTCACATTGTATTATTGCAAGATTACGGAATTTATCTGAGGGAGGTTCCGCTGAATGTGAATGAACGGCATAATTATATTTTTTACTGTTGAGAGGTTTAGGAATTTTTCTGTTCTGAGGTTACACTAAATGTGAAAAGATTTTTTGTGGGGAGGTCACACTGGCAAAGTAATTGAAGGAGTTGTCTCATTTTTGGTGAAAGTGTATCTTAAAGTCCAACTTAAAGATATCAGTGTAGATGTTCGAAATGGTCACCATTACCATCCACACACAAACGATGCCGCCGAACAGCAGCACGAACTACTGACTGCAACGTGTTCAGGTGGATATTTGCACATGAATGTACGATGGATTCCCGAAGTTCATCCAATGTGCATGGCTTTTGTCAATAAACAACGTCCTTTAGTGTTCCCCACAGGTAAAAGTCCAGAGGAGCTAGATCTGAGGAACGTGGTGGATACTCCACAGCACCTCAACGGCCTATCCATCTTCTACCGGCACAGTTACCTGTGAGGTGTGCCTTCGGAAGCTTCAGACATCCATTTTACCTGCCATCCGAGACTTGTGTGGAGACGGAAGAGTTTACTTTCAACAAGATGGTGCCCCAGCCCACTACCAAAATCGTGTTAGGGCGTATCTCGACGAAAATCTACCAGGAAGATGGATAGGCGATAGAGGTACTGTGGAGTATCCACCAGGTTTCCCACACGTAAGTCCTGTGGACTTTTATCTGTGGGGAACACTAAAGGACGTCGTTTAACGACAAAAGCCATGCACATTGGATGAACTTCGGGAATCCATCGTACATTCATATGCAAATATCCACCTGAACACGTTGCAGTCAGTAGTTCGTGCTGCTGTCCGGCGGTATCGTTTGTGTGGGGATGTTAATGGTGACCATTTCGAACATCTACACTGATACCTTTAAGTTGGACTTTAAGATACACTTGCGCCAAAAATGAGACCACTCCGTCAATTAGTTTGCAAGTTATGGACTTTTAGACAGTGGATACATTTTTTTTTGGCTCCCTCTGTATATTATACTGTTTAAATAAATGACTTCCGCCAGATGGTAATACACGAAATAAGAGAAATACTTTTTAAATAATCTAATAACCGTTACTCATTATTTAAGAATCTGGTCTGTCCTATAAGGCACTACCTGTTTTGTTATCATTGACTTTTAGATAAACTGTATCTTCAAATGATACTTAATTTATGTAAATCGTTCTTCATTCGCTAAGGTTGACGTATTACAGCACAAACAAACTTTATTGGACACCGTCAACTTCAGCTGATGGGTAACCACTTTGAGAGTATAATAAATATAAATTACCTTATTTTAAGTCACTGACTTCTTTATCTAACTAGTACTATTCTTATCCTTCACAGCGCTATTCTGAAGATGAAGACTAAGCCTAAACCCGTCACTTTAAATGAAATAACTATTGCCATCTAGGCTGTTTTTCACTAACTTTAAACAAGAGATAACTGCGGCAGCGCAAAGTAAGCATCTTTGAGGAGCTACAAAAACGAAATCGGGGTATAAGGAGAAAGAATGTTTTTATCTTCCAAGTTGGTAGTTCACACCGTTTTGTGTTCATTCAGTGTTGAAAATAATGTCTTCAAGATGGCGGCCGTTTGCAGCAATACATTTCTGGAGACGATCTCTGAAGTTTTCAATACATGTTGCGGGGTTATGGCGTTCGATTCTTGAATTATCAGCTCCTTTAGCTCCAGCAGGGTGTGAGAACGACGTTTAAACACTTTCTCCTTCAGATATCCGCAAAGAAAGAAGTCACAATTCTTCAAATCTTATGACCGAGCAGGCCGCCTCACATCACCCCTAAAACAGACCATACTCCTCCAAACATAAAACGAATTTCTGGCTGTGCTCGCTGTAGGTCCTTCCTGTTGGAACCATATGTCCTCTAATCCTTCTTCTTCAAAATTGTCTGTCATTCTGGACTACAGAAACATTTGCAGTATTGTGACATGGCCACGTCACCATCGTACCTACCTCTTCAAAGAAATACACTCCTGGAAATGGAAAAAAGAACACATTGACACCGGTGTGTCAGACCCACCATACTTGCTCCGGACACTGCGAGAGGGCTGTACAAGCAATGATCACACGCACGGCACAGCGGACACACCAGGAACCGCGGTGTTGGCCGTCGAATGGCGCTAGCTGCGCAGCATTTGTGCACCGCCGCCGTCAGTATCAGCCAGTTTGCCGTGGCATACGGAGCTCCATCATTTTGTCTCACTCGTTTGGTGATCAGTTGCCTGTGTTCTTAAATTAACCATTGCTATTGCATTGCTGTTTTACAGTGTGTTTGTTAATTTTTTTTTATAATTGCCATTCTTGGCGTTAAAGGCCTTCAGCCATGACTGTGGTTACTAGCCTTAAAATTCTAATTGGGATGACATTGGCTTCTTTTTAAAACATTGTTTGCTGTTACTAAAATGTAGACTTTCACGGCCGGAAATATCACGTCCATTATAATTATCCGGGCTGTTATGCCGTGGTCGGTTGATGAATTCTGTGTCGATTCCCACAGAATTCATCAACCGACCACGGCATAACAGCCCGGATAATTATAATGGACATTGTTTGCTGTGTCTGTCTTTTATTCTCATTTGGTAAATTGTAACGCACTGAAAGCACTTTTAGTTACACAGCAGCGGAGTGTGCGCCGATATGAAACTTCCTGGCAGATTAAAACTGTGTGCCCGACGGAGACTCGAACTCGGGACCTTTGCCTTTCGCGGGCAAGTGCTCTACCAACTGAGCTACCGAAGCACGACTCACGCCCGGTACTCACAGCTGTACTTCTACCAGTATCTCGTCTCCTACCTTCCAAACAAGGTTCGCAGAAGAGCTTCTGTAAAGTTTGGAAGGTAGGAAACGAGATACTGGTAGAAGTAAAGCTGTGGGTACCGGGCGTGAGTCGTGCTTCGGTAGCTCAGTTGGTAGAGCACTTGCCCTCGAAAGGCAAAGGTCCCGAGTTCGAGTCTCGGTCGGGCACACAGTTTTAATCTGCCAGGAAGTTTCAGTTACACAGTTGTTTATTCTTTCATTAATAACGTGTGATATCTTTATTTTTTGCTGAGTCTGGAATTACCGTTTTAAAATAAACGTTTGTAATTGCAAAAGGGAACCAATAGTAAGTGATTACGGTTCCGTCCCCAATCATAACCGAATCCTGCCTTCCTTGACTATCAGGTTTCAGTGCTGACCACACGCCCCTCCATATCCGCATCGAGTGACGCCTAATGGCTGAGGATGACACGGCAGTCGGTCAGTACCGTCAGGGTTTTCCGACACCTGTTCAGACGGAGTTCAGTTCAGACTTAAAGCAAGCACAATACAGCCAAGGGCAGCCAGTAGCATGTGTAACGGAACACAGTAACCTAATGACTGAATAAAAAAAGACGACATCAAGATTACTGGTACACAAAAACGTAGTCACAAATGTGCATATCAGCCAATTGAGACGTGTTACTAACGTAATGTACTCTGTGATTGCATCCAATAACTCATGTCACTTGATTAGATTACAAGGGAAGTGCAAGCCGACAAGCCAAGCCGACACTGCAATGGGTGGCGTTAAGCAACAGCTGCGGACGAGGAGTTATCCGTAATGACAGGAGCGGTCCGTACCCCACCAATTACTCTCAGCCAACCGGCAATCACAAGTCTGGTTTGTCCATGTCTGGACGATAACGTATGACGAAACCTCTGATACGAGCAGTTATGTTGGTGCACACGTTACCACTTGCACAACGCTATTGCTGTTTAAATAAGAACGATATGTTGACGTTAGTGTTCGTCAGAGAACCTGCTTTACAATCGGTGACAGATCAGTTCCATGTGTTATTTCGAACATGCTTACAAAATGTGAAGTGTTTACTGCTGCTTTAATAGATGTCCATCACAAAAACAAAATAAAATAAAATAAAATGAACCAGATGGTTGGAAAATAAGAAGTAATGAGCAGATCTACAAAAATATAGAGAAAATATCTGAAGTAATGGCCAAACGAAGATTAACCTTTTTTTGGACATCTCTACCGAATGGGTGGAAATAGACTAACAAAACGAATACACCTATATTTCTGGAAGAAGAAATCGACAATAGCATGGATTGATGATGATGTTTGGTTTGTGGGGCGCTCAACTGCGTGGTTATCAGCGCCCAATAGCATGGATTACAGAAGTAACAAAAGACCTTGAAAGAAACAACATCAAAGAATCAGAAATAGCAGAAAGAAACCGTTTTAAAAACAAAATACTAAATTTGGAAGGCTTTCAAAGCAGAAGAAATAAAAAATCGGGAACAACATGGACAGAAGAAAGGAAGAGACTTCATGGGGAGAAAGTGAGGGAATTCTGTAAAAATAGGAAACAACAAAAAAGGAAGAAGAGGAACTGAAGTTGTTAACGTGATCCTAGTTGGTCAATACGATTGTAAAAAAAAGAAAAAAATAATAAAATAAAATAAAATAAAATAAAATGAACACTGAAATACACGATATTGATGTTCCACAATAATATTTATTTTACATATTATTGTCAACCGGGTTATAATTTCCAGGGCATTATCAGACAGCATAAGAGTAAACAAACAAAATCGGCGAGAGTTCACTGCTGTACGAAGATTGCTTTCCCAAAGATGTCACTTTTGGGACTAATATAGCTAAAACAGAAGCATAATAAGATAGAGAAAGAAGCAATGACAAAACTTTTAATACATACACTCAGAGATTAAAAGCATAAGAATGTAGATGCCAAGACAATACACAAGTAAGTTCAGGGACAGACTTTTGTGTTATCTGGACAAAATAACTGTTGAATGCAATGAATAGTCCGAAAAAAGCCGGGGGGAGTGTAGAAGAGTGGAAGGAGTCGGTGTAATGTGGCTGGGAAACAGCTGTACTGTTTACAGCAAGCATGTTAGCGTATGGTGAGAAAAATAATAACTGGCTGCCGTTACTTTATAGAAAGGATAAATAACGAACTATAT
This sequence comes from Schistocerca cancellata, assembly GCF_023864275.1. Lineage (NCBI taxonomy): Eukaryota > Metazoa > Arthropoda > Insecta > Orthoptera > Acrididae > Schistocerca > Schistocerca cancellata. Next base: position 1,245,259,405 of record NC_064626.1, read on the forward strand.
TTAATCATTAAGGATTAATTCTGGATGCTGTGATTGGTGTTTATTGATGGCCAGAACTGCAAATAACGTTAGTTTTCTGCTTTCATATCATTTATGGAGAAAATGACATTTAACATCAGAAAAAATGCGCATGAGTGGGAAAAACAAACCCGTAACAACGTTAGGATACAGCATTTGTAGTGTCCTGCTTGATACTGTCACGTCGTTTAAATATTTGGGTGTAACGTTGCAAAGCGATATAAAATGGAACGAGCACGTGGGGACTGTGCTAGGAAAGGCGAATGGTCGATTTCTATTTATTGGGAGAATTCTAGGAAAACGTGGTACGTCTGTTAAAGAGATAACATACAGGCCGCTAGTGAGATCCATTTTTGAGCACTGTTAGAGTGTTTGAGATCCTACCAGGTCAGACTAAAGGAAGACATCGAAGAGATTCAGAAGCAGGCTGCTGGATTTGGTAGTGGTAGGTTCGAACAGCACGCAAGTGCTACTTACAGGGTGTTTCAAAAATGGCCGGTATATTTGAAACGGCAATAAAAACTAAACGAGCAGCGATAGAAATACACCGTTTGTTGCAATATGCTTGGGACAACAGTACATTTTCAGGCGGACAAACTTTCGAAATTACAGTAGTTACAATTTTCAACAACAGATGGCGCTGCGGTCTGGGAACCTCTATAGTACGATATTTTTCACATATCCACCATGCGTAGCAATAATATGGCAGCACACTTGCAAAACCTGCAACCTCCCTGAGACACTTCACACTGTAACCTCCCCCTCACTTATCGACCTTAATGAGAGTGAAAACTTAAACCGCTTGTACCTAATGGAAATTTGGGAAAAGCAATCGTCACCGAGGTTAATTTGTCGGTAAAGAGGGAGGAAAGGGTTACATCTAAATGACAGGAAAAATGCTAATGAAACTGGTGGAAATTAATTTTGAAATAGGGGTAAAGTTAATAAAGAAAGTAAATGTGCGGCCGTTACGTTAACAATCAACTAGCGGTAATTAGATATTTCAGATTTGGGGGAAATTACGGTCGCCAGTCCTAAGGACAATTACTATAGTAACTGAAAAAGAAAGATTATTACACATATAATTAGCACTAGAAGCGTGACAACTGAAGGTTGACAAGTGTAGTGTGAAAACTGAAAGTTTGTCAGAAGTAATAAATTTCGCTACACTCTGACTTAATTTAGCTAAAGAATTAATAAAACCGGAAAATCGAGAGTTAATTTAGTGACTGAAGTTAATAGTGAGCTTTCTTTCTGAAGCACATCGAAATTCAGTAAAATACGGTTAGTCTTGGACTACCTCAACAATCATTTCAAAAGCTACTTGAATCTACGCAATTTAGAAATAAGAGATTTAACTTTGAACTTGAATTAAATGATTATGAACAATTAACAATAGTAAAATTTAGTACGTACCAAGCTGCGCTGCAGTCACAGGTAAGCTAAAATACGGTAACAAAACTCGCACTCTTAATTTGTGCTTGTGTAATCTGAATATTGTAGCCAGCTATGAATACTTTAACTGAACTTTGAAATTAAAGTAGTGAAGTGGAATGATGCTGGCGTTTGAATTTCAACGACACTCGGGTTCATTCCAGGAAAGGAAGGGACCCTGCTTGGTAATGCAATTGGGACAATGAGCAACAAACGTTCATGCTAAGTAGCAGTAATTTTGTGATGCAACAATTTTAAAAGTTTGAAAAGCTGAGGTCTGCCATACAGTTCTAAAACTTTACGTGCTTCCAGTCTTCCTTGTTGGTTGATTGAAGGTTTGAAGCCGTCGATCGAGGAGGTGGCGACAAGTCACTCATTGTCGGCCGTCGCTGTTGCAGAAGCTGGACGTTGGTGCGCCTCCTTCTCGACCCGGTCACGAGGCGAAACGGGCTCTTGATGTGCGCCAGCTAATGCTTCCCGTCCGCGACACCATGTCAGAAACTATCATCGCAAGTCGAGCGCAATTACATGCTGCCAAACCCCGAAAGCGCGGCAACTCGCGGGAGCTTCACACAACACACCTGCTCCACTCGCTACTCCAGCCAGACTCCCCCTCTGCTCAGCCCGCGCTCCACGCGGCAGAGTTAACACTACCAAAGATCCTACACACTTTGATTCTTCACACGACCTATCGATGTAATCGTTCGATAGCAGTTTTCCCTAGGCAAGACCCAGCGTTAAAATACAAATAATGTCTACGAAACAAACCAATTATACATCGACATAAATGCATAAATATATACATATACAAATAGTAAAACAATAACAATCTGTAAAGAGACAGAAATGTCATATCTTGAGGTAACAAAACAAGGAAAAAATAATAGTACAATAGATGGAAATAAAAGGATATGCATTTCCGGCGTTACAACACGTTTTTGTGGGAAACAGATCCCGAAACTGATATCAGTTGCAATACCTGATTTTACACGATACAACGACGACATTGGGAAGTCGAAACACATATCAATGTAAATCTTAAAACGGAACGCTGACCACTTTCGGAGTTTTAGCTCCTTGTTTGAAGGCACTGCCAGAGAGAAAGAGAAAACTTTCTGAGTCCTAAAGCTCCTGTGGTGTTCATCACACTTCTGAAACGGTGGGCTTAGTCTATATTTTCTGTTGCTGGAGTCAAGGGCGTTATTTTTTCCTCACTTCTCGGAGCACAGTTTAAGCACAGACTGGAAAACCAGAACAACTACGCAAACAGAATTAGAAGTACTGTCCTACACAAAAGAAAAAGGCTGAAATTTTCTGCGAATCTTCGGTGTCCTACAGCTGCTGGTCTGGAGATGCTCTGAAGCCACAATGGCGGATGAGGGACAGCATCCTTCCAGAGATGGATGATCTGCTTGAACTTGTCTTTGAACATTTGAACAAAGAAGACATCACGTTACTCTCAGACCTTTCCGTAGATACCTCGCCCCCGTCTCGTTCAAACCAATCTGTAGCGGCTAATATGCCATGCACAAAGGATGTCTTGTGAGTGAATGGAACGTGCTGGTTGGCTCTTACTGAATTTAGCTGCCAAACTGCTGCTGCTGACGGTGTGGGACCACAGTCCACCATATTTTTCTGCTGATGACACTTTCAGTGGTAAAACTATTTTGTACAAATCGCAAAGGAAAAACATACAGCAGTCATAGTGCACTGGGGGTTACAGAAGTGGTCTACAGTTAATGAAATAAGGGAACTATCATCAAAAACAATTCTCAAGTACACTGTTCTGCTAGTGTCGAGGAAAGCTTGTATTTTTTCGGTGTGAAACCAGCCGAACTGCTGCTGCTGTCGGTGATGCATCACTGTCTGCCATTTTTTTCTGCAGGCAAGACTTTCAGTGGCAAAACTATTTTGTACAGCTCGAAAATAAACATACAGCGGCCATACTGTACCGACAGTTAAACCCTGTCTGTTCACTGTTTAAAAATATGTCCACTTGAAAGTAGATTTTTCACTGTTTAAAATATGTCCAGCTTACGTAACCACATGGGCTGCTGTGTACTGTGTTTTTGTAATGCAACAAGCATCTGTGAGCGATATACATATGGACACGGCCTTTTGCACAAAGTCATTTATGTTTTTAAATATTTTAGTTGTGACAGTCCTTTTATAATTAGCTGATTTTTATCCACTTGACAACTTGACCTGAGGTTGTAAGTAGGCTGTTTATGTTTTCTTTATGTAAGTTTGCTGTTTATGTTTTCTTATTGGCAACGTTACGTAGCGCTCTCTGTATGAAAATCACTGGCTGTGCTGTGTGCAGTATGTGGCTAGTTTGCATTGTTGCCTGCCATTGTTGTCATGAACTGCTATAGCTGGATGTGAACAGCAGATAGCGTTGGGCAGTTGGAGGTGAGCCGCCAGCAGTGGTGGACGTGGGGAGAGAGATGGCGGAGTTTTGATAATCTGTAAGACTGAATGTCAATTATGAATATTAAGGTAAATACATTGTTTGTTCTCTATTAATATCTTTCATTTGCTAACTATCCCTATCAGTAGTTAGTACCTTCAGTGGTTTGAATCTTTTATTTAGCTGGCAGTAGTGGCGCTCGCTGTTTTGCAGTAGCTTGAGTAGCGAAGATTTTTGTGAGGTAAGTGATTTGTAAAAGGTATAGGTTAAAGTTAGTCAGGGCCATTGTTTTGTAGGGGTTATTGAAAGTCAGATTGCGTTGCGCTAAATAATATTGTGTGTCAGGTTAAGCACAGGCTTGTATAATTGTTCTAAGTGGACGTTTCACATGTAAAATTGTTCAAAGGGGACGTTTCATATGTCGACCCTTAGCCTAGGATACCTCAATGGAATCTTCTGATTTTTTTCTTGTAGTCTGTGTATTTAGTGTAGCTTTTGTTTATTGCTAGCGCGTAATTGTAGAGAGAATCTCCTTTGTAGTTGCAGTCTTTCATTGTTGTAATGTAAAACAGTTGTGGCATGCATGTAGATTTGCAACAAGTATTTCGCAGCTGCAATTAACTAGATATTATTTTCAGTGCTATGTTAATGTGTTCTCCTATTTTTGCTCTTCAAATTGTGTTTTTCTGTGTTATCGTGTGAAATATTGTCACAATAATGGCGTGTGAAAAACGTAACACTCGGCTCCAAAGTAAACTGAGAAACGACAGTGAAGACGAAAGCAATGTGTTAGGGCCACTGTGTAATGAGTTAACTAATGTTCAAAGTAGTAATTTGGTAACTGTGCATAGGGAAATGGAGCGGACGTCAAACAATGGCGTAGACAGTCAAACAGGTAGTGAACAGGGAAGCATTATCGATCGGTCGGTCGGCAACAGCTCGCCTCAGGAATCCGAAATGATAGGACACAATATTGCAAATACTGTAGATTCAGGTTTTGCGTCCTCACCGTTTTCTCAAATAAGTCAAGACACATTTTCAGCTTGTCAAAATGTGAATGTTGCCGGCGCAAATGCACTGCCGAAAAGAGTAGAGGAACAGATTCCAGACACTAATGCATTGTTATTACAACTAATGCAACAAATGGAACAAAATCAGAGACAGATGGGACAAAATCTTCAAAAGTTAGACACAATGGAACAAAATCTTAAAAAGTTAGACACAGTGGAACAAAATCTTAAAAAGTTAGACACAGTGGAACAAAATCTTCAAAAGTTAGACACAATGGAACAAAATCTTCGGAAGTTAGACACCACACTTGAACAAACACGTGAAGATCTAACTACTGAGTTACATAACATTGAATCGAAATGCCAAAAAGTCTGTAATGACGTAAAAACACAAATTTGTGAGCATTTTCATGCCGCGAAAAAATAGGCTGAAAATGCTCACAAATTTGTGTTTTTACGTCATTACAGACTTTTTGGCATATGTAAGTAGGCTGTTTATGTTTTCTTTATGTAAGTTTGCTGTTTATGTTTTCTTATTGGCAACGTTACGTAGCGCTCTCTGTATGAAAATCACTGGCTGTGCTGTGTGCAGTATGTGGCTAGTTTGCATTGTTGCCTGCCATTGTTGTCATGAACTGCTATAGCTGGATGTGAACAGCAGATAGCGTTGGGCAGTTGGAGGTGAGCCGCCAGCAGTGGTGGACGTGGGGAGAGAGATGGCGGAGTTTTGATAATCTGTAAGACTGAATGTCAATTATGAATATTAAGGTAAATACATTGTTTGTTCTCTATTAATATCTTTCATTTGCTAACTATCCCTATCAGTAGTTAGTACCTTCAGTGGTTTGAATCTTTTATTTAGCTGGCAGTAGTGGCGCTCGCTGTTTTGCAGTAGCTTGAGTAGCGAAGATTTTTGTGAGGTAAGTGATTTGTAAAAGGTATAGGTTAAAGTTAGTCAGGGCCATTGTTTTGTAGGGGTTATTGAAAGTCAGATTGCGTTGCGCTAAATAATATTGTGTGTCAGGTTAAGCACAGGCTTGTATAATTGTTCTAAGTGGACGTTTCACATGTAAAATTGTTCAAAGGGGACGTTTCAAGGTTTCAACGGAAAACGAACACGGTTTACAACAAAAAGAGCTGAAGATGTCAGTAAGGTCTGCCGAAACCGGTCGTCTTAAAAAAAATGTTTTATGCGATCTAGGCTGTTAAAGATTTATTTTTTTTAGCAAATGCCGTTTCCTAAACTAGGGATACACGTGATTATATATCAGTAAATTCTACATTTATTTCGTCTTTTTCTGTTCTGTCTAGCAAAGTGCGTCGTGGAGCTCCTGATCTTTCAGCAATTGCCCTTATACACTACTGGCCATTAAAATTGATACACCAAGAAGAAATGCATATGGTAAACGGGTATTCATTGGACAGATATATTATACTAGAACTGACATGTGATAACATTTCCACGCAATTTGGGTGCATAGATCCTGAGAAATCAGTACCCAGAACAACCACCTCTGGCCGTAATAACGTCCTTGATACGCCTGGGCATTGAGTCAAACAGAGCTTAGATGGTGTGTACAGGTACAGCTGCCCATGCAGGTTCAACACGAAACCACAGTTCATCAGGAGTAGTGACTGGCGTATTGAGACGAGCCAGTTGCTCCGCCGCCATTGACCAGACGTTTTCAGTTGGTGAGAGATCTGGAGAATGTGCTGGCCAGGGCAGCAGTCGAACTTTTTCTGTATCCAGAAAGGCCCGTATAGGACCTGCAACATGCGGTCGTGCATTATCCTGCTGATATGTAGAGTTTCACAGGGATAGAATGAAGGGTAGAGCCACGGGTCGTAACACATCTGAAATGTAACGTCCACTGTTCAATGTGCCGTCAATGCGAACGAGAGGTGACCGAGACGTGTAACCAGTGGCACCCCATACCATAACACCGGGTGATGCACCAGTATGGCGACGACGAATACACGCTTCCAGTGTGTGTTCACGGCGATGTCGCCAAACACGGATGCGACCATCATGATGCTGTAAACAGAACCTGGATTCATCCGAAAAAATGTCGTTTTGTCATTCGTGCACCCAGGTTTGTCGTTGAGTACACCATCGCAGGCGCTCCTGTCTGTGATGCAGCGTCGAGGGTAACCGCAGGCATGGTCTCCGAGCTGATAGTCGATGCTTCTGCAAACGTCGTCGAACTGTCCGTGCAGATGGTTGTTGTCTTGAAAACGTCCGCATCTGTTGACTCAGGGATCGAGACGTGGCTGCACGATCCGTTACAGCCATGGGGATAAGATGCCTGTCATCTCGACTGCTAGTGATACGAGGCCGTTGGGATCCAGCACGGCGTTCCGTATTACCCTCCTGAACCCACCGATTCCATATTCTGCTAACGTTCATTGGATCTCGACCAACGCGAGCAGCAATGTCGCGATACGATAAACCGCAATCGCGATAGGCTACAATCCGACCTTTATCAAAGTCGGAAACGTGATGGTACGCATTTCTCCTCCTTACACGAGGCATCACAACAACGTTTCACCAGGCAACACCGGTCAACTGCCGTTTGTGTATGAGAAATTGGTTGGAAACTTTCCTCATGTCAGCACGTTGCAGGTGTCGCCTCCGGCGCCACCCTTGTGTGAACGCTCTGAGACGCTTATCATTTGCATATCACAACATCTTCTTCCTGTCGGTTAAATTTCGCGTCTGTAGCACGTCATCTTCGTGGTGGAGCAATTTTAGTGGCCAGTGTAAAATTCTTTCAATATCTCTCGTAGTGTTTCTGAGACTTGTATCGTGTTCATAGCTACAAAACTTTGAAGTTAAGTACGTTGCTCATCGAAACCTCTGCTGCTGCAAGAGAGAAATAGCTTCCTCTTGACTGTTAGTGAACGCGTATGAAAAGGCCAAGCCCGAGTGCGGGCAGCACCCCTAACGACCCGACTTTCTCTCCGACAGACGGGACTCAGCAAAAAGTGTGCACAGGAAGGAAGCACAACACGGCTGCGCCGCCCACGCCACTTTCTCGTCGCCAGCCAGTGGTCGGCTCTGCACGCGACGGAAAGCGGCGGTCGGGCTGCGTAACAGCCGCGTGACGTCACCGGGCGAACAGAGGCGCTCAGCTCGCGGGCGCGGCCCGTAAGAGGATTGTGTGCCGCGTAGGAAGGCCACAGAATGCAGATGGACCTCGGCGATAATCACACGAGGGCGTGACGCCGCCTTACGTCACGGTCGGCGCCGCTGTATCTGGTCGAGATCGCCGCGTAAGATGTTTGGTGCAAAAAGACAGAAACAGCTCCAGAGCTGTCGGCTTACTGGGCGTGCAAGTGTGTGCCTACTCTGTACTGTGCAGTATCAAACTATGGCTCAATCTCAAAGTTGACTTTCTTGCATACTATTGCTCTATATCCGCACGTGTTATAAAAGTGGACGAATACAGGGTGAGTCACCTAACGTTACCGCTGGATATATTTCGTAAACCACATCAAATACTGACGAACCGATTCCACAGACCGAACGTGAGGAGAGGGGTAGTGTAATTTTTTAATACAAACCATACAAAAATGCACGGAAGTATGTTTTTTAACACAAACCTACGTTTTTTTAAATGGAACCCCATTAGTTTTGTTAACACATCTGAACATATAATGTAAGTAGGCTGTTTATGTTTTCTTATCGGCAACGTTACATAGCGCTCTGTATGAAAATCACTGGCTGTGCTGTGTGCAGTCTGTGGCTAGTTTGCATTGTTGTCTGCCATTGTAGTGTTGGGCAGCGGCAGCTGAATGTGAACAGCGCGTAGCGTTGCGCAGTTGGAGGTGAGCCGCCAGCAGTGGTGGATGTGGGGAGAGAGATGGCGGGGGTTTGATATTTGTAAAAATGGATGTCATGAACTGCTGTATACATTATGACTGTTAAGGTAAATACATTGTTTGTTCTCTATTAAAATCTTTCATTTGCTAACTATGCCTACTAGTATTTAGTGCCTTCCGTAGTTTGAATCTTTTATTTAGCTGGCAGTAGTGGCGCTCGCTGTATTGCAGTAGTTCGAGTAACGAAGATTTTTGTGAGGTAAGTGATTTGTGAAAGGTATAGGTTAATGTTAGTCAGGGCCATTCCTTAGTAGAGATTTTTGAAAGTCATATTGCGTTGCGCTAAAAATATTGTGTGTCAGTTTAAGCACAGTCATGTATAATTTTCCTAAGGCGACGTTTCAATAAACAAATACGTAATCAGTGCCGTTTGTTGCATTGTAAAATGTTAATTACATCCGGAGATATTGTAACCTAAAGTTGACGCTTGAAACCTCCGACGTTCAGTTGCCTGGAGGACGTGGAGGACGCATAAATTGGCCAGCCCGTTCTCCTGATCTTACACTTCTGGACTTCTTTCTGCAGGGTACGTTAAAGGAGAATGTGTACCGTGATGTGCCCACAACCCCAGAGGATATGAAACAACGTATTGTGGCAGCCGGCGGCGACATTACACCAGAGGTACTGCGGCGTGTACGACATTCATTACGCCAGAGATTGCAGTTGTTTGCAGCAAATGATGTCCACCACATTGAACATCTGTTGGCCTGACATGTCGAGACACACTCTATTCCACTCCGTAATTAAAAACCGAAACCACGTGTGTACGTGTACCTCACCCCTCATGGTAATAAACATGTGCGTCAGATAAAAAGAACAATAAAAAAGGTGTTAGCATGTGGACGTAATGTGCTGTTCCAGTCTCTTCTGTAACTAAGGTCCATCACCGTTCCCTTTGGATCCCTACGTAATTCGGTGCTCTCCGATACACACGATCGAACAGCGGAGGAGTGGTACTCAAGCGTCAACTTTAGGTTACAATATCTCCGGATGTAATTAACATTTTACAGTGCAACAAACGGCACTGATTACGTATTTGTTTGTATGTTCTGATGTGCTAACAAAACTAACGGGGCTCCATTTTAAAAAAACGTAGGTTTGTGTTAAAAAACATACTTCCGTGCATTTTTTTATGGTTTGTATTAACCAGTTACACTAGCCCCTCTCCTCACGTTCGGTCTGTGGAATCGATTCGTCAGTATTTGATGTGGTTTACGAAATATATCCAGCGGTAATCTTAGGTGACTCACCCTGTATATACAATTACCTATTTATATTTCACATCACCTTCTAAACCACTCAATTGTTTTCAACCAAAATTGGTACACAAATCAATTACTGTCTGGAAAGAACCACTACGTATTAAGAGCCACCTGTCTCTCAAAAGGTTGGGGTTGGGGGGGGGGGGGGTGTGAAAATTAAACGTAGCTTGAAACCTGTACTGTTTCTCCTGGGTGGACTTGGGTTAAAAAAAAGTAAACTAAATATTACGACAAATTTTATAAATAATCGACAAGTACGCCAAAGAAGAAGAGATAGAACTACAATGGACATGTTATTCCATGGACTCTTCCGCTTCTAGGCATGAAATATCTCTCCTTTGTCATTCACTTATCTTATCGGCTTGGATTCTGACCTAAGAGGACGTTCTTGTATAAAGCTCACTTGCTGTACCAGCTGATAATGTAAGTTGTACTTAAAACCCGAAAAAATAATGGTTATTTTGTCAAAAGAATTTGTGTATGTGGTCAATCTATTGTAAATCTGATACCTTTATTGTCTTAAGTAGATATGGCCCTAAAGGGGCTCCGGAAAGGCTCAAAATCATGAAAAGTTCAATTTTTACTTTTTTGCGTTTTCTGAATCTGCAGACTATTACCATTTAATAGATATATAATTTATTCAATTCCGAAGACTACAACTATTTTTAAATTTTTTTTGAAATGTGTTCTACATGGGCGTGACCCACTGTGGCGCTGTTAAACTGCTGTCAAATGGTGTTATTATTACCGTCCGAGTTCATCAGGTACATTTTAGTGATGTGAGATAAAGTATGTGTTGTGGCTAACCTGTGATGTTTCAATATATATCGCTGGTGTGATTGTCGATTGTTTCATGTTTATTTACTCTGTCGTTATCTCGAAAATATTCGTAATTAATTCTGTTTCTTGAGTCTCTGTTTTGTTGAAGTATAATAATGAGTAAAAGTAAAGTTATTAGAAATCCTATGAAGGCTTTTAAGAGAAGGAGAAATGTTGAAAAGCCAAAGGTACATTCTAACATGGTACGAGCGATGCTTGCTTTAGACAAGCGACGCCTTCGGGCTGCAGACAGGGCTGTAAAGAGTCTAGAAATACAAGCAAGAGTAAACAGGAGGAGGAACAAGAGGAAGCTGGAAGAGGAGTTTGCAGAGGATGAAGATAATCCATCCTATGGACCTGGAATGCACTAAAAAGTTAATCCAATTTTTGTCGCTCGATTCCCAAAACTTTTATTTTCTCATACTAATTACATGTTTTCTAAGGATCTTCCAAACATATTTGTTTCAAACTTTCAGTAAATGTTACACAGTACCTTCTGCATAATTTAACACAGCCTTTTTCCAAAAAACTGTATATTTTTGAATATATAAATAAAAAATTGCAAAAAAATGTTGTGAATTTTCATTACAATTGAAAAAAATCATTTTTAATAACTGAACTAAAATTTTGTAAAATCCCTGTGTTAAGTTGTAGCCATATTCCAATAAATAATCTGTAAAAAGTTCAACTTCCTACCTCAAATACTTTGTGAGGAAAGATGTAATTTATAAGCGTTATTTTAACATTGCAAATATAGGGCGTTCCGGAGCCCCTTAACAAAGAATTTTCATTTTTAGGCGCCATCTTAGAAGAATCTTTAACATTTTTCTTTTAGCTCATCTACGAGACGTGCCGTCGGTTAGGACAATTAACTTTATTTCAGATCCCACGAGACCGGAGGCAGCTACTAGTAATTTGACAATTTTACTTACGGATTTTCTTTATATAACGAGATAACATCCCAGGCAGAAAAGGTCTGGTCACAGGATTCCAGTTCCATAATAGGATTTCATTTGTAGATGCTCCTCTTGTTATCTTATATTGGGGAATCGAGACGAAACCACGATGTATCTAAGATTACGTAACTACCCTGAGAACTGAACTAGTTTACTGAGTGCATATACACGTCGGGCTAAATTAAACAACTTATTACACTGTTAATAATATTCCTATATTAGTTATTTCTCTTTTATGCTGAGCCATTGCATTAATGTGTGTTTCTTTTTTGTATAAGACACGGCTCATATTTTATTTTATTACATTACAAACCTAGCTCACCCCGCGCATGTAGCCAAGATATATTCATTCAGTTTGTGAGAACGATAGCTCTTAATGACCTGCAACAAACTTTACACGTAATTTCAAACCTTTACGACACTTCTTCCTGCCTACATCCTCCACAAAATGATGAAAGGGAAAACGTTTATCGCTTAGTACGTTCTCGCTGTTCATGGAATAAAACTGCTGCATCAGTCATGACATTTTAATTTCTTTCTTCTTTACTAATAACTCTATTTGTAACACTTTCCACAGGCAGTATTGACATAAACCGTTCAATGTACCGGCAAAAATTCTTTGTACGACACTGTCAAGGAACATTATCCCATGTACAAACATCAAAAAAAGTTTTGCATCACCCCGGTTCTCAGAACTGCTGAAGACGGACATTGACTGTGAATACTGTATCACAGACACATTCCCTTCGATTGTTCAGAGGTGTCACTAAACCCGCCCAAAGATGTAAACAACCATGCATGAGCAGTGTATGACCGCTACCTGCGGATTATGGCTCGGAGGAACCCTGACAGCAATGCCACCATGTTGAATAATGCATTTCGTGCAGCCACAGGAGGTCGTGTTACGACTCAAACCGTGCGCAATAGGCTGCATGACGCGCGACTTCACTCCCGACATCCATGGCTAGGCCCATCTTTGCAACTACACACGACACCATGCAGCGCGGTACAGATGGGCGCAACATGCCGAACGGACCGCTCAGGATTGCCATTACGATCTCTTTATCGATGAGTGTTGCATATCCCTTCAACCAGACAATCATCGGAGACGTGTTTGGAGGCTGCGGTCAGGCTGAACGCCTTGGACACTCTGTCCAGCGAGTGCAGCTAGGTCTTTTGGGGCGGCATTAAATGGGACCTACGTACGCCGCTGGTGGTCATGGAAGGCGCCGTAACGGCTGTATGATACGCGAATGCCATCCTCCAACCGATAGTGCAACCATATCGGCATCATATTGGCGAGACATTCGTCTTCATGGACGACAATTAGCTCCCCCAACGTGCACATCTTTAGAATAACGACATCCCTCGATTGGAGTGGCCAGCATGTTCTTCATATATGAACCCTATCGTACATGCCTGGGATAGATTGAAAAGGGCTGTTTATGGACGACGTGACCCACCAACCATTCTGAGGAATCTACACCGAATCGCCGTTTAGGAGTGGGACAATCTGGACCAACAGTGCCTTGATAAACTTATTGATAGTATGTCACGACGATTACAGGCATGCTTCAGTGCAAGAGGACGAGCTACTTGTTATTACGAGGTGCATTCAAGTTCTAAGGCCTCCGATTTTTTTTCTCCGGACTGGAAAGAGATAGAAACATGCGCTTTGTTTTAAAATGAGGCCGCGTTCATTGTCAATACGTCCCAGAGATGGCAGCACCGTACTGCAGATGGAATTTTACCACCAGCGGCGAGAATGAGAACTATTTTAAATACTTAAAATGGCTACGTTTTCCTTACTTGAACAGCGTGCAATCATTCGTTTTCTGAATTTGCGTGGTGTGAAACCAATTGAAATTCATCGACAGTTGAAGGAGACATGTGGTGATGGAGTTATGGATGTGTCGAAAGTGCGTTCGTGGGTGCGACAGTTTAATGAAGGCAGAACATCGTGTGACAACAAACCGAAACAACCTCGGGCTCGCACAAGCCGGTCTGACGACATGATCGAGAAAGTGGAGAGAATTGTTTTGGGGGATCGCCGAATGACTGTTGAATAGATCGCCTCCAGAGTTGGCATTTCTGTGGGTTCTGTGCACACAATCCTGCATGACGACCTGAAAATGCGAAAAGTGTCATCCAGGTGGGTGCCACGAATGCTGACGGACGACCACTTGGCTGCCCGTGTGGCATATAGCCGAGCAATGTTGACGCGCAACGACAGCATGAATGGGACTTTCTTTTCGTCGGTTGTGACAATGGATGAGACGTGGATGCCATTTTTCAATCCAGAAACAAAGCGCCAGTCTGCTCAATGGAAGCACACAGATTCACCGCCACCAAAGAAATTTCGGGTAACCGCCAGTACTGAAAAAATGATGGTGTCCATGCTCTGGGACAGCGAGGGTGTAATCCTTACCCATTGCGTTCCAAAGGGCACTACGGTAACAGGTGCATCCTACGAAAATGTTTTGAAGAACAAATTCCTTCCTGCAGTGCCACAAAAACGTCCGGGAAGGACTGCGCGTGTGCCGTTTCACCAAGACAACGCACCCGCACATCGAGCTAACGTTACGCAACAGTTTCTTCGTGACAACAACTTTGAAGTGATTCCTCATGCTCCCTACTCACCTGTTCTGGCTCCTAGTGACTTTTGGCTTTTTCCAACAATGAAAGACACTCTCCGTGGCCGCACATTCACCAGCCGTGCTGCAATTGCCTCAGCGATTTTCCAGTGGTCAAAACAAACTCCTAAAGAAGCCTTCGCCGCTGCCATGGAATCATGGCGTCAGCGTTGTGAAAAATGTGTACGTCTGCAGGGCGATTACGTCGATAAGTAACGCCAGTTTCATCGATTTCGGGTGAGTAGTTACTTAGAAAAAAAAATCGGAGGCCTTAGAACTTGAATGCACTTCGTATGGGTACCTGTGTGTGGGGCCTACAGCAAAGTGGACCACGAACTCTGAGGGTCTCGCTGTTTCGTGGTACAACACGCAATGTGTGGTTTTCACGAGCAATGAAGAGGGCGGAAATGATGTTTATATTCATACAGTCCACGGGTGTACTGCCGGTTCATAGAGTCCATCGGTCGCAATATTTCGGCGATCAGAGATGCCGCCATCGTCAGGTGCGCTAACGAACTGAGCTCCTGAGGGCGGGCGGCTGTCTTAAATCTCCTCCCCCATGCGAGGCGTTCTCTCCGTGGTCCGCGGCCGCGCGTTGGAGGCTGGCGTCGGCGTCTGTGGTGGCGTCGGTGTAATTGCCTCGTCCGTCCTGGCCGCCCGTTCGTTTTCTTTGTTGAGCGTCTGCTTAAGGGGCTCCGGAAAGGCTCAAAATCATGAAAAGTTCAATTTTTACTTTTTTGCGTTTTCTGAATCTGCAGACTATTACCGTTTAATAGATATATAATTTATTCAATTCCGAAGTCTACAACTATTTTTAATTTTTTTTTTGAAATTTGTTGTACATGGGCGTGACCCACTGTGGCGCTGTTAAACTGCTGTCAAATGGTGTTATTATTAACGTCCGTGTTCATCAGGTACATTTTAGTGATGTGAGATAAAGTATGTGTTGTGGCTAACCTGTGATGGTTCAATATATATCGCTGGTGTGATTGTCGATTGTTTCATGTTTATTTACTCT
Source organism: Schistocerca cancellata (assembly GCF_023864275.1). Classification (NCBI taxonomy): domain Eukaryota; kingdom Metazoa; phylum Arthropoda; class Insecta; order Orthoptera; family Acrididae; genus Schistocerca; species Schistocerca cancellata. The sequence goes on from NC_064626.1 coordinate 1,245,274,847, forward strand.
GTCGTTATCTCGAAAATATTCGTAATTAATTCTGTTTCTTGAGTCTCTGTTTTGTTGAAGTATAATAATGAGTAAAAGTAAAGTTATTAGAAATCCTCTGAAGGCTTTTAAGAGAAGGAGAAATGTTGAAAAGCCAAAGGTATGTGTTATTACTGTAAATAATAACATTCTAACATGGTACGAGCGATGCTTGCTTTAGACAAGGAACGCCTTCGGGCTGCAGACAGGGCTCTAAAGAGTCTAGAAATACAAGCAAGAGTAAACAGGAGGAGGAACAAGAGGAAGCTGGAGGAGGAGTTTGCAGAGGATGAAGATAATCCGTCCTATGGACCTGGAATGCACTAAAAAGTTAATCCAATCTTTGTCGCTCGATTCCCAAAACTTTTATTTTCTCATACTAATTACATGTTTTTTAAGGATCTTCCAAACATACTTGTTTTTGAAACTTTCAGTAAATGTTACACAGTACCTTCTGCATAATTTAACATAGCCTTTTTCCAAAAAACTGTATTTTTTTGAATATATAAATAAAAAATTGCAAAAAAATGTTGTGAATTTTCATTACAATTGAAAAAAATCATCTTTAATAACTGAACTAAAATTTTGTAAAATCCCTGTGTTAAGTTGTAGCCCTTATTCCAATAAATAATCTGTAAAAAGTTCAACTTCCTACCTCAAATACTTTGTGAGGAAAGATGTAATTTATAAGCGTTATTTTAACATTGCAAGTATAGGGCGTTCCGGAGCCCCTTAATTAGATTCAATGCTGGTTCCCATGCCTTGCTGAGGCTATAGCCGCAATCTCGGTTGATGAGTCCGTCCCTGGTACGAATTTCAGTAGCCTCTCTGACGATGCTGTCCCTGTTTTTAGATGTCTGTGCCACGACCTCGGTATGTTGGTAGTCCATTTCGTGATTTTCGGACAAACAGTGCTCTGCGACGGCCGACTTGTTGGCGTATCTAAGTCGATTGTGCCTCTGATGTTCTCGGCAACCATCTTCGAAGGTGCGCACTGTCTGTCCAATAAAGTCTTCTCACACTGACACGGAATCTGGTATATGCCGCGCTTCCTTGGGGCCAGATCACGAACGTGTCATCCACATAACGGAGAAAACAAGTATGTTTCCATCGGAATGACGCCAAAGCTTTCTTCTCGAAGTACTCCATATAGAAATTCGCGGCCACAGGCGAGAGTGGGCTCCCCAATACGACCCCATCCGTTTGTTCATAGTATTCTCCATCATCATTATCATCATCGTCATCATCATCATTTAAGACTGATTATGCCTCACAGCGTTCAGTCTGGAGTATAGCCCCTGTTATACAGTTCCTCCATGATCCCCTATTCAGTGCTAACATTGGTGCCTCTTCTGATGTTAAACCTATTACTTCAAAATCATTCTTAACCGAATCCAGGTACCTTCTCCTCGGTCTTCTCCATTAAAGAGAAAATGCGTGGATGTCAAAAATGCCTGTAAAGGCCGGGCGTCTTCTCGTCAAATTTCTGTGCAATAAGCGCAACTGACTCTCGAAGAGGCACCCTGACGAGTAATGAAACAACTCCAAAACTCACGAGGATATCTGAGTCTTTCAGCTTGAAGTTGTCGAGACGTTTTACGAAATACACATAATTACGGACGTGATGAGGGCATTTACCCACCACATAAGGGCTCAGTAATTCTGCCAAGTATTTGGCCAGCAAATATGTAGGTGCCCTAATGTTGCTGAAAATTGGGCGTAACGGCACCCCTTCTTTGTGGACTTCCTAAAGTCAAGAAATACGACATCGAACTGAGCGCTGTTGTCTATAGCTGTATGGATCTCATGAAGGAACAGAGCAACGTCTCTGTTAGTGGAATCCATGTTGATTTTATAGAGAAGATTTTCTTTCTCCAAAAACGTCATGTTTCACGATATCACAACAGATTGTGGTAAACAAGATAGGTCTAAAATTACATGCATCTGTCCAGCATAATCTTTGTAGAGTCTTCTAGATATCTCATCCCTTCTAACCAACGATAAGCTTTCAATAGGACTACGTTTACAACCACTAGAACATCCGAATATGATAACACAGGCACATGTAATATCACATGTAGTAACAGTAATAACTTTTATATTCGCCAATCAGGAAGAAATTTTAGCGTCAGATACGAAGAAACATTACAAACAGCGAGAATAATCAGCCAAGCTTCTTCCTATATTCGAAGATACATTAAAATAGAAAATACACTCCTAATGCTGCACAGAATACCGAAAGATATTGCAATGAACATTCTTGAGGAACTGGAAATCTATATACACACGAGAAAATATCCACAAGAAATATTAATCGAGAATAAAGAATTCTGACGGAAATACTACCTCGAATAATTTATTGAGCTTTGTTGTTTTTGTTGTTGTTGTTGAGGTCTTCAGTCCTGAGACTGGTTTCATGCAGCTCTCCATGCTACTCTATCCTGAGCAAGCTTCTTCATCTCACAGTACCTACTGCAACCTACATCCTTCTGAATCTGCTTAGTGTATTCATCTCTTGGTCTCCTTCTACGATTTTTACCCTCCACGCTGCTCTCCAATACTAAATTGGTGATCCCTTGATGCCTCAGAACATGTCCTACCAACCGATCCCTTCTTCTGGTCAAGTTGTGCCACAAACTCCTCTTCCCCCCAATTCTATTCAATACCTCCTCATTAGTTATGTGATCTACCATCTAATCTTCAGCATTCTTCTGTACCACCACATTTCTAAAGCTTCTATTCTCTTCTTGTCCAAACTATTCATCGTCCATGTTTCACTTCCATACATGGCTACACTCCATACAAATACTTTCAGAAACGACTTCCTGGTACTTAAATCTATACTCGATGTTAGCAAATTTTTCTCCTTCAGAAACGGTTTCCTTGCCATTGCCGTCTAAATTTTATATCCTCTCTACTTCGCCAACATCAGTTATTTTGCTCTCCAAATAGCAAAACTCCTTTACCACTTTAAGTGTCTCATTTAATAATCTAATTCCCTCAGCATCACCCTACTTAATTCGACTACATTCCATTATCCTCGCTTTGCTTTTGTTGAAGTTCATCTTATATCCTCCTTTCAAGACACTGTCCATTCCATTCAACTGCTCTTCCAAGTCCTTTGCTGTCTCTGACAGAATTACAATGTTATCGGCGAACCTCAAAGTTTTTATTTCTTCCCCATGGATTTTAATACCTACTCCGAATTTTTCTTTTGTTTCCTTTACTGACTCAATAGAGCTTTAAGAATACGAAAGAGGATAAATTGGAAACAATATTTGTAGCAACAAAAGATAATCAAGACAAAATTTGGTTGGCAAAGTAAGACCGCTGTTCATCTGTGTAATTTTTGTAAAAATACTTCATAAGATTAGAACTGTCGAATTGATGTCAAACCATGATTAACGTATTCTTCTCAATATACAACTAATCAAAACATTGGCAGTTATAAGGCAGGTCACTAACGACGTACTATGGACGTCACACCATTCTAAACTTGAATGCATGACAGTCACTTTAATATAAATGACACATTACACACCATCTCACCGAATTTGTATGCGCAGGTACTGGACAAATGCCGAAACAATCATGAATAAAGATTAATTATTATAAACAGCTATAATCATGTCATTATCTGACTTGTATTATGCTGCTGTCCCTAAAGAAGGAAACAAACAGAATTGAGTATTTCGGCCTTCTGTTTGTTATCTTCCTTTTCGGTGCCAGTATGATCATCTAGTGATTGAACAGAGGATTTCAATCTGCTTGCTTATTGTGGGTAAGCCTCTTAAGATTTTTGACAAAATTTTACTTTCAAAATCAATGGAAGCTTGTCTCACTGCTCTCCTTACGCTCATTTTCGCATCTTCCAGCTTTTGTTTGTCAGCTCGATTTTGACATCTATTGAATCTGTGATAGAGCTGTCTTTACTCGGAACATACTTGTCTCAGATGTATTGAACGACGCTTTTGAATTTTTTCCTTTTGTACTCCACATCTTCGTTCTCAGCACTGTATATGTGATGCTGACTACTCAGGTACTCTGCAGTTTGTATCTTGTCACTCTTGCTAGGAAAAAGTATTTTCCAACCTTTCCTAACATTGCTTATACAATCTGTAGTCATAGTTGCTATCACTGCCTCAAGATCACTGATATTTTCTCTACGTTAACTGATTCGGTAATTTCAAGATTATCTGTTGCTCATAGTAACTTTCGGACAAGCCATTCAGAATAGTGTCACACGAATCCCTGTCTCCGCCACCAGTTTTGATTTTTGATGCATGAGTCTCTCAGTACCTACAAGTACCTGGAACATGATCAGGAAATCTATTACCGATATTCAGTAAGTTCACTCTGATGCAATCTCCCACAACAGCTTCTGACCCAGGCGATCTCTAGAATCATCCGATTACCATTTCTGATCGAATTTTCATTCTTAACTTTTAGGTAATCAGAGTAAAGTATCATTCATGCACATTCGGTTAATAGATCACTCCGTGTTAGAAACAACAATTACTATTTAGCAAGAGAATTTCAGGGTAATGTTTTAACAGCAGAAATATCATTCCTCGCGTGTTCAAAACTTTTACGTAAAGTTAATTTGAAAACAACTTTTTCGTAGACACATTAAAGAAAATGAATAACTATGTGATGATCGTTAATTATCTTCAAAATAGCCTTAACTGTGTTTTATTTATCACCATAAATTACAATATGGTGCCACGTATTAGAAAGTTTAACACATATGATAAAATAACACTTGACTCGTTCGTGGCCAAAAAGAGTCAGTAGACAACGTTAGTAACATTCTACATATTTGTTTTAATTCACTTATTTTCATTGTACAGTCATAATCGCCGCAGGAGATGTGGAAGGCTACTTGTCGACCAAGTGAGAGCGAAAACCAGCCTTCAGCACTCGCCAGTCCTCCACGATGTTTGTGGAAAAAAAATGTAGCTTAACTCTAAGCAACTGTTAATACGACAGAATTATTAAATTAATGGTACGTTCGTCGATAGGCACTTCTCTGTATAGGGATGGTAATGTAAAGACAGATGGTCGTTTGAATTAAATTTTTTTACGACTTGGCAAACAAATGGTAATGAGATGGGGAGCTATTAATATCAATGGGGGCTACTCTGGGAAGAAGGTAGAGCTGGCAGAGGCTGCAAGGAAGATAGGGCTGGACGTTTTAACTGGTAGTGACATTCGGGTAAGGGGTGAAAAAGAAGAGGAAGTGGGAGAATACAAGGTCTACCTGTCAGGAGTCAAAGCAGGATTAGCACAATGGGGTGTAGGGCTTTACATCAGGAAAGAAATGGAACCCAGCGTAGTTGCAATAAGGTATGTAAACGAACGACTGATGTGGATAGATTTGACAGTTGTCTAGCAAGAAAATTAGGATTGTGTCAGTATATTCGCATTGTGAAGGGACAGATCAAGATAAGATGGATAGTTTTTATGAGGCACTCAGTGATGTAGTTGTTAGAGTAAAGGACAAGGACAGTGTTCTGCTCATGGGTGATTTTAACGCCAGGATTGGAAATCGAGCAGAAGGGTATGAAAAGGTTATGGGTAAATTTGGAGAGGATATTGAGGCCAACAGGAACGGGAGACAACTCTTGGATTTCTGTGCCAGTATGGGCTTAGTAATCACAAACTCCTTTTTTAAACATAAGAACATTCACCGGTATACTTGGGAAGGCAGGGGAACCAGATCTGTCATTGACTATATAATAACAGATCAGGAATTCAGGAAGGCTGTGAGGGACACACGTGTATTTAGGGGATTCTTTGATGACACTGATCATTATTTAATTTGCAGTGAAATTGGGATTTTGAGGCCGAAAGTGCAGGAGGTCAGGTCCATATGTAGGAGTATAAGAGTGGAGAAACTTCAGGATAAGGAAATCAGGCACAAGTACATAACAGCGATCTCAGAAAGGTACCAGTTAGTTGAATGTAGTCAATTACAGTCATTGGAAAAGGAATGGACAAGGTACAGGGACACAGTACTAGAAGTGGCTAAAGAATGTCTTGGAACAGTAGTGTGTAAAAGTAGGATGAAGCAAACAGCTTGGTGGAATGATACAGTCAAGGCAGCCTGTAAAAGGAAAAAGAAGGCGTATCAAAAATGGCTACATACCAGAACCCAGGTAGATAGAGAAAGTTATGTTGAAGAAAGAAACAAAGCCAAACAGATAATTGCAGCATCGAAGAAGAAATCGTGGGAAGACTTTGGAAACAGATTGGAGACTATGAGTCAAGCTGCTGGAAACCCATTCTGGAGTGTAATTAGTAGTCTTCGAAAGGGAGGTAAGAAGGAGATGACAAGTATTTTGGACAGGTCAGGAAAACTGCTGGTGAATCCTGTGGATGCCTTGGGCAGATGGAGGGAATATTTTGAAGAGTTGATCAATGTAGGTGAAAATACGATCAGTAATGTTGCAGATTTCGAGGTAGAATGGGATAGGAATGATGATGGAAATAGGATCACATTTGAGGAAGTGGAGAAAATGGTCAATAGATTGCAGTGCAATAAAGCGGCTGGGGTGGATGAAATTAAGTCGGAACTCATCAAATACAGTGGAATGTCAGGTCTTAAATGGCTACACAGGATAATTGAAATGGCCTGGGAGTCGGGACAGGTTCCATCAGACTGGACAAAAGCAGTCATCACACCAATCTTTAAACATGGAAACAGAAAAGATTGTAACAACTACAGAGGTATCTCTTTAATCAGCGTTGTGGGTAAAATCTTCAATTATCCTGTGTAGCCATTTAAGACCTGACATTCCACTGTATTTGATGAGTTCCGACTTAATTTCATCCACCCCAGCCGCTTTATTGCACTGCAATCTATTGACCATTTTCTCCACTTCCTCAAATGTGATCCTATTTCCATCATCATTCCTATCCCATTCTACCTCGAAATCTGCAACATTACTGATCGTATTTTCACCTACATTGTTGAAAGGAAAGTGCGAGTATTAGTTGAGGACCAATTGGATGAAAATCAGTGCGGGTTTAGGCCTCTTAGAGGTTGTCAGGACCAGATCTTTAGCTTACGGCAAATAATGGAGAAGTGTTATGAGTGGAACAGGGAATTGTATCTATGCTTTATAGATGTAGAAAAGACATATGACCGGGTTTCTAGGAGGAAGTTATTGTCTGTTCTACAAGATTATGGAATAGGAGGCAAACTTTTGCAAGCAATTAAAGGTCTTTACATGGATAGTCAGGCAGCAGTTAGAGTTGACGGTAAATTGAGTTCATGGTTCAGAGTAGTTTCAGGGGTAAGACAAGGCTGCAACCTGTCTCCACTGTTGTTCATATTATTTATGGATCATATGTTGAAAACAATAGACTGGCTGGGTGAGATTAAGATATGTGAACACAAAATAAGCAGTCTTGCGTATGCAGATGACTTAGTTGTGATGGCAGATTCGATTGAAAGTTTGGAAAGTAATATTTCAGAGCTAGATCAAAAATGTAAGGACTATGGTATGAAGATTAGCATCTCCAAAACGAAAGTAATGTCAGTGGGAAAGAAATATAAACGGATTGAGTGCCAAATAGGAGGAATAAAGTTAGAACAGGTCACGGTTTCAAGTACTTAGGATGCATATTCTCACAGGATGGCAACATAGTAAAAGAACTGGAAGCGAGGTGTAGCAAAGCTAATGCAGTGAGCGCTCAGCTACAATCTACTCTCTTCTGCAAGAAGGAAGTCAGTACCAAGACTAAGTTATCTGTGCACCGTTCAATCTTTCGACCAACTTTGTTGTATGGGAGCGAAAGCTGGGTGGATTCAGGTTACCTTATCAACAAGGTTGAGGTTGCGGATATGAAAGTAGCTAGGATGATTGCAGATACTAGTAGATGGGAACAATGGCAGGAGGGTGTCCACAATGAGGAAATCAAAGAAAAACTGGGAATGAACTCTATAGATGTAGCAGTCAGGGCGAACAGGCTTAGATGGTTGGGTTATGTTACACGCATGAGAGAAGCAAGGTTACCCAAGAGACTCATGGATTCAGCAGTAGAGGGTAGGAGGAGTCGGGGCAGACCGAGAAGAAGGTACCTGGATTCGTTTAAGAATGATTTTGAAGTAATAGGTTTAACATCAGAAGAGGCACCAATGTTAGCACTGAATAGGGGATCATGGAGGAACTGTATAAGGAGGGCTATGCTCCAGACTGAACGCTGAAAGGCATAATCAGTCTTAAATGATGATGATGTTGATGATGACCAAAACTTTATCTTGTATTCAATTGCTGAACATTGTAAGATGTAGTTCACTCACACACACGTAGTTAATAGTTGCACTACTCTCATGGCAAGGATTTGAGTTTCAATTTTGATTTGGTTAACTCTTGTTATAACCTCCTTTAATTATTCTGTTGCGAAAGTTCTTATCACTACGAAACTTAAAAACAAAGTTAGTCGGTTTAGGTTTGTTCACCAAGAGGCCAGATTGGTATATAGAAGGGTAATATTTTAGTACATGAAAACCTTGCTCGTAATATCTTATGGGTTCGCACGTTAAAGTAAACAGTACCATATAGCGTACCGTACGACATATAGTGTAGTTGGAAAGTTGTCGGTGATACAGCGCAATTTCTGTATCACTACTCTTTGTAGAAAAGTGATTGACGTATTATATATCGGGTGATCAAAAAGTCAGTATAAATTTGAGAACTTAATAAACCACGTAATATTGTAGCTACAGAGGTAAAAATTGAACCACATGCTTGGAATGGCATTGGGTTTTATTACAACAACAACAAAAAAACGAAGTTCACAAAATGTCCGACAGATGGCGCGTCGTTTGGTGATGATCGTGTGCTCAGCCGCCACTTTCGTCATGCTTGGCCTCCCAGACCTCAGTCCGTCCGATTATTGGCTTTGGAGTTACCTGAAGTCGTAAGTGTATCATGATCGACCGACATCTGTAGGGATGCTGAAAGACAACATCCGACGCCAATACCTCACCATAACTCCGGACATGCTTTACAGTGCTGTTCACAACATTATTCCTCGACTACAGCTATTGTTGAGGAATGATGGTGGACATATTGAGCATTTCCTGTAAAGAATATCATCTTTGCTTTGTCTTACGTTGTTATGCTAATTATTGCTATTATGATCAGATGAAGCGCCATCTGTCGGACATTTCTTGAACTTTTGTATTTTTTTGGTTCTAATAAAACCCCATGTCATTCCAAGCATGTGTGTCAATTTGTACCTCTCTATCTACATTATTCCGTGATTTATTCAGTTTTAAGCTTTATACTGACTTTTTGATCACCCGGTATATGTATTTTTTAAATTTAAGTCCCAGATGATAACGCAGGTTGCTGCCGCACGTAACCTATCAGATTGTACAACACGAAAATAAAATGAATCCTACATTAAAAACTTATAATCTGTTTGCCGACTCAATTAGCCGTTACTGTGAAGTGAAAATCACAATAAGTGTGGTTTATATTTGAAGCTGTCAGCTCAGATTTTCTTCTTTCTGTATCGTAGAATGTAAAATTTCCATTCTGTGGGTGAAACTGGTAGTGATTTTCATCATATTGCAAACGTCTAAAATAGAAAGAAGTGTGTTATTACAACTAAGAACGCACCCTAAGTGCCGTGATTTATATTACATACTGTTTTTTTGTCTACAGTGAACATCCCATTGCACTCCGAATAATGTTACACTGACACAAGAATTATAATAATAGGATATACAATGTGCTTCCGTAAAAGCGTGCAAAAACGTAACAGGACATAGAGAAGGCTCCACTGAACAATTTAAGGTAGACAATCTGGGGTCGGAGAAGTCAGCTTAAGGAGATATGGAAGTAAACTTGTCTCCCGCTTTGTCTAGCAATTCTGTTTTCCAGCTAATTTACAACTAACATGCATACAAGTTTACTTACTTGTACGTTCTTTATTTCCTGCAAGAAAACAAGGAGAACAAGCCTGATTACCAGGAAGTCATGATGCAAGACCAAAGATTTTTGCTTCGCATTCGAAAAATATGTATGCTCTTTAAATGATGTCTGTCGTTTATTTATGTAGGATTTATCACATACCACCATCAAGGGAATTAATACTTTAAAAAAAAAATCGGTTTTAGGCTGAGTGCCGCATTAAAGAATTCGTTATGACGACGTTTTAACACCGGTCGCTCATTTACAAACTGAACGTTCATTGGCTGATGGCGAGTTCATCAAACGAGATGAGCAGAACGTAAATTCACCAACTTTCGTTTTTGAGTCCCACTGTAGCGTTTCATTCTCTCTTCTGGTGCAAGGCTCATGAATATCGTAATTTTAGATATTTCATCTTGCCGCAACGAGTTGTGCAGTCACACTTTTAGCACTGTCAAATAGGAATCCTTGCCTCCGATATTAAAAGCCGTCACACTTAATTTACAGCACCTCATTTGCTGCAGTTTATGGTCTCTTTTGAAATGCCAGCCACTCAGGTCGACAGGATCCTAAATGGCGAAACAATAAAAGGCTTACGAATGACAAAGACTTGACTGCCAGCATTGAACTTTGACAAAGGGAACGGACGCATTGTATTTTCGTGATTTATGTACAAGGCCATTAATTTCAGTTACTGGAAATGCCATTGTCATAAAGTGACACATCTGAAATACGTTTAGATTATATTTTTTCCGTTATAAAAAGCATGACGACCTTCACCTTCAATTACTTTTCAGCGTGTTTTCTTTTTATTGTCTTGCGTCCCAGGAAACTGCTCTCACCTCAATGCATCTTTCACCCTATTACGGTGTATGCACTGCTATGAAACTTTCCGAAAGATTGAAAGCATATGTTGGATCAGGAATTACGAGGGCAGTTCAATAAGTAATGCAACACATTTTTTTTCTCGGCCAATTTTGGTTGAAAAAACCGGAAATGTCTTGTGGAATATTTTCAAACATTCCCGCTTCGTCTCGTATAGTTTCATTGACTTCCGACAGGTGGTAGCGCTGTACGGAGCTGTTAAAATGTCGTCTGTAACGGATGTGCGTTGCAAACAACAGGCAGTGATCGAGTTTCTTTTGGCGGAAAACCAGGGCATCTCAGATATTCATAGGCGCTTGCAGAATGTCTACGGTGATCTGGCAGTGGACAAAAGCACGGTGAGTCGTTGGGCAAAGCGTGTGTCATCATCGCCGCAAGGTCAAGGAAAACTGTCTGATCTCCCGCGTGCGGGCCGGCCGTGCACAGCTGTGACTCCTGCAATGGCGGAGCGTGCGAACACACCCGTTCGAGATCATCGACGGATCACCATCAAACAACTCAGTGCTCAACTTGACATCTCTGTTGGTAGTGCTGTCACAATTGTTCACAAAAATCTGAACGAACTTCTCCTTCTTCATGACAACGCAATGCCTCAGACAAGTCTTCGCACCCGAGAGGAGCTCACAAAACTTCAGTGGACTGTTCTTCCTCATACACCCTACAGCCCCGATCTCGCACCGTCGGATTTCCATATGTTTGGCCCAATGAAGGACGCAATCCGTGGGAGGCACTATGCGGATGATGAAGAAGTTATTGATGCAGTACGACGTTGGCTCCGATATCGACCAGTCGAATGGTACCGTGCAGGCATACAGGCCCTCATTTCAAGGTGGCGTAAGGCCGTAGCATTGAATGGAGATTACGTTGAAAAATAGTGTTGTGTAGCTAAAAGATTGGGGAATAACCTGGTGTATTTCAATGCTGAATAAAACAACCCCTGTTTCAGAAAAAAAATGTGTTGCATTACTTATTGAACTGCCCTCGTAAACTTCGATCCCTGTCTCTCACAGACAAACCTCATCAACCCTTGCAGTCAGTATCCGGAATCCCCCTTCCACAAGTCCAATCCACCAGTATTTTTTTCCTACTTTTCAATTTTCAGTGATACAAATTAAAGTCCCGTCTGTCGAATAATTTTAGTCTCTCAGGAAGACTCATGTCACTACATATACCACTGCAATGCACATCAGAACCTAGAAGATTGCGCTTATACTACGTAGTATAAAACAGATCTCTTGTAACTGTAACAGGATACTGATCCCGAGAGGGACATTTCCAGTGATTCTAATCTAGGTTCATTGGTGAAGTACCTGCCGGATAATTTAATACATTATTTTGAGAAACTGTTAGGTAATTCTTCAAAAACTAAGTATTTAGGAGCTGTAAATCACCTCCTGGAAATAACCAAAGCTAGGAAGACAGTTTTGATACCTGTCTGAGAAAGGGCTGTCGTTTGACCGAAAATGTTAAAGTTTCAACGCAGGTGTGAAATTGTACGAAATCATGATTGCTGAACACATTAATATTTTTTGGGGACTTCGTTGTAAACCTGGTGGGAGATTCCGCCAGCGAAAGACAACATAGCAAAAAGAACAGGACGTTCATTGATGATACGTTTATAGATATCATTTAGCCTAAAAAAAGGAAGATATTAAACTTAATTTCATCTGCCCATGAGAAATCTTTTTCTTGGTCCAAAAAACTGCACGCAGTGTCAAATCTATGAGGGCTGGACTTCAAGTAGAAGTTAGGAATCGTACTACTCCGAAAGAAAATTAAAAACTTACCTTTTTGGTCGCTTTTCTGAACAGTTTCCACAGTTGAAACCTTCTATTAACTGCACGGTAATTAGCAATATTAGTTGTAAAGTTGCATGCGAGTAGTAATTTACTTTCAATATGATTCAATATTTAGAAATGTAAGTACGTTTTCTTTGAAAAATACGATTTTTGTCAAGTAAATATTGAGCTATCAATAGTAACCGAATAGCAACGACATTGTATGACTTTTTTGGTAGTACGAGCTTTCTTTGATTAAATTTCGCTGGCATAAGGGTGAATAGCATTAATCAATACTGCGATATGTTGTTGTTAACAGAGTATACAGATCAAGCTTCTTATCTTTTATTAATCTATATCTTGACTCGTTCAACAGTCCTGAACGTTATGCTTCTTGATGAAACCTACTGAACATGATTAACATCATTAACTCACTTTGGACTAACACTCTGTGAAGCAAACGACGTGACAGCTCGCAGGTATTCAACGCTTCGCACATTTATCTTGCTCCCTTTCTCCGCCTATGAGAGACCTTTTTCTCGGCCTACCTAATTGCACGCAGCCGTCAGTGTTTAATGTATGACGACTGCCATTGAAGTAGAATCTTAATGAAACAATGATTACTGATACTAAACATATGACTTTCACGGACATGATTTCTACTGCTGCAGAAATGGCGCCATGGCGTGCAGCATTGTTCGATGGAAATTTTTTTTTGCTGGGACTGTAGAAGCAAATATATTATTTACCGATACACTTTCACTTTCTGCGAACGACCACACCGAAAACGTGACAGAGGAGAATCATGCCTTGTCACTTCACCTGCCACTTTCTCTTGTCCCATTTGAATATCAAAAGTGTAAAACCAAACTCCTTAGAGACATGCCTGTACAAAAGAGTAGAGACTGTTGAATATACGGCGATGCAATGTTTGATAAATAACAGAGAAGAGGCAGAATAGGGTTATGTATATAAGAAAAAGAGGCTGATTAGAAGCTTAAAGAATTTCTTAGTACATGTGTGTCAAAAATTCCAAACAAAATAGAAAAGAATGGAGAGATAGAGAAGGCTATCTGAGGCATTGCTGTCCTGTATCTATGATTATATGGTTCGTAGAGCATATATGGATGGGAGGATTGCTCTCTCCCTACACTTTAAACAATCAGTCCTCCTACCTGGAAAGGTTTGAGGTCGTCTGCCCCTTCACTCTGCGATGGTAGATACTGGTTTAGCCGAAAAAAAAGCAGCGTTGACGAAAATTCGACTAAATACCTACCACGCAATCGCCATGTAAATCCCGTTCATGGGCAGTAGCGTTCGGGATCCTTGCATGAATCGTTTGGAAAAATTTCTAAAATTTCCTTTAAGATGGTTTATTATCTTTAAAAGACGGAAAATGACTACCTAGTCCGTATTTAATATCCCAACATCAGTCATGCAATGTCACTGACTGTCTCTGTTACAAGTTCACACACAAGCAGCCAGAAGATACTTAGTCTGACCGGATACTTGAAACATCCTAAACCAGGCTCATCCAATAATTGCGCCCGGCGGGCGGAAGTGTGTCGCTAGTGTCGGCATAGGAGCGAGCGAGAGAGAGAGAGAGAGAGAGAGAGAGAGAGAGAGAGAGAGATAGCTACGGAGCGAGTGAGACCGCACAGCACTGCTCTGCGCTGGACTGTCCCGCGGTCAGATCAAAGGTAGAAATACACTCCTGGAAATTGAAATAAGAACACCGTGAATTCATTGTCCCAGGAAGGGGAAACCTTATTGACACATTCCTGGGGTCAGATACATCACATAATCACACTGACAGAACCACAGGCACATAGACACAGGCAACAGAGCATGCACAATGTCGGCACTAGTACAGTGTATATCCACCTTTCGCAGCAATGCAGGCTGCTATTCTCCCATGGAGACGATCGTAGAGATGCTGGATGCAGTCCTGTGGAACGGCTTGCCATCCCATTTCCACCTGGCGCCTCAGTTGGACCAGCGTTCGTGCTGGACGTGCAGACCGCGTGAGACGACGCTTCATCCAGTCCCAAACATGCTCAATGGGGGACAGATCCGGAGATCTTGCTGGCCAGGGTAGTTGACTTACACCTTCTAGAGCACGTTGGGTGGCACGGGATACATGCGGACGTGCATTGTCCTGGTGGAACAGGAAGTTCCCTTGCCGGTCTAGGAATGGTAGAACGATGGGTTCGATGACGGTTTGGATGTACCGTGCACTATTCAGTGTCTCCTCGACGATCACCAGTGGTGTACGGCCAGTGTAGGAGATCGCTCCCCACACCATGATGCCGGGTGTTGGCCCTGTGTGCCTCGGTCGTATGCAGTCCTGATTGTGGCGCTCACCTGCACGGCGCCAAACACGCATACGACCATCATTGGCACCAAGGCAGAAGCGACTCTCATCGCTGAAGACGACACGTCTCCATTCGTCCCTCCATTCACGCCTGTCGCGACACCACTGGAGGCGGGCTGCACGATGTTGGGGCGTGAGCGGAAGACGGCCCAACGGTGTGCGGGACCGTAGCCCAGCTTCCTGGAGACGGTTGCGAATGGTCCTCGCCGATACCCCAGGAGCAACAGTGTCCCTAATTTGCTGGGAAGTGGCGGTGCGGTCCCCTACGGCACTGCGTAGGATCCTACGGTCTTGGCGTGCATCCGTGCGTCGCTGCGGTCCGGTCTCAGGTCGACGGGCACGTGCACCTTCCGCCGACCACTGGCGACAACATCGATGTACTGTGGAGACCTCACGCCGCACGTGTTGAGCAATTCGGCGGTACGTCCACACGGCCTCCCGCATGCCCACTATACGCCCTCGCTCAAAGTCCGTCAACTGCACATACGGTTCACGTCCACGCTGTCGCGGCATGCTACCAGTGTTAAAGACTGCGATGGAGCTCCGTATGCCACGGCAAACTGGCTGACACTGACGGCGGCGGTGCACAAATGCTGCGCAGCTAGCGCCATTCGACGGCCAACACCGCGGTTCCTGGTGTGTCCGCTGTGCCGTGCGTGTGATCATTGCTTGTACAGCCCTCTCGCAGTGTCCGGAGCAAGTATGGTGGGTCTGACACACCGGTGTCAATGTGTTCTTTTTTCCATTTCCAGGAGTGTAGTTTAGAAATAATTTTATGTAAGGGATACAGTGTCTCATTCTTACTGTTGGTAGTTACAAGTAAATATTTTTTCTTATACTTTGTGCTACAGCTTTTTGTATCCCTATTCAGAGTTTAGAAATCGAATCCTTAATTTGCTGTTTTCTACGTAATAATTTTAACTCACTAAGTTTGAAAACTCATTAAAAATAGAATTAAGGTTATAAAGCTCTTTAGTTCTCACAGTTAACATTGTTAAAGAAGACAATTAACATTTTACACGTTTTTCTTTTTCGAGGAAACAATTTTGTCTAGGTTTGGTACAATATTCCTTGAGACTGCTAACCTCAAAGAATTAGTCAATATTTTTATCGCCAAGTAATGAACGGTTCTTAGTTTTAGCAAGCTTTAAAAAAGAGAAAAGGAGCTCATAAGTATACGTGGAACCAAACATTTAGAGAACTTTGGCCGCGTGCTTGTGCAAAAGAGGATATTTCTCTCGTGGAAGACAGCTGTAGAAGTCATCCAAAGTTTACGCATAAGAAAGCGGTCCTTGAGACGGATATCGCACTGCAGGTCAATCAGCTCTAGTTGAAGAACTTGTGAGACGTCCCATTGACTCTAACACGTTTCCCGCGGCTAGAAAAATATCCAAACCCGTGGTTGTGTCTTTTAATGGTATAAGCTCGAGAAATTCTTCTGTGACACGCAGATTGTCGTCGACACCTCGAATGAATATGACGAGCTGACATATGTCCGCAACGTCCGCGGACTCGTCAAGAGCGATAGAAAATGAAATGAAGTTTGCCGCTCTCTCCATTAATTGCTGCTCCATATCTAAGGCCATATCTTCGACTCGGCGGGCAACAGTGTTGAGGCGAAAGAGCTATTTTTTTCAAATTTTCCGTGAGGTCTGCAGGACAAATACAAGCCGCTGAGTCGACCAGGCTATCCTTGATGAGAATCCCAGCCGCAATTGGTTTCCCTGCTTTCGCAATTCTCAGCGAGCATTTGTAACATCGGGGCAAACTTGGCCCACCCGTTTCCTGCTCCTACCACGGCAAAAAAAGAACATACAATTAATTTTGTACAATCCTGTTTTTAAAACACTTTTGTCATTTTAACAATCAATTGTTTCATTCATTGAAATTAAAATAAAAACTAACTAAAAAAGATTAGTTTTAGGTGCGTCCCAGTTCCTCTGAAAAGCGGCCTTAGACGCTACCAAGGACAGCGAAATGTGGTCGCAGAATAAATTTTATCTATTGAAATATTTGCGTTTTAATTAATTGAAAACATAGATCAAACTACAAAATATGTTTTCCCATCCATAAAAACACAAATATACAAAAACAAAGAATGACTCTTAATGACACTTTGCTGTCCGAGAGAGAGTTTGTGACGGCTTTTCAGAAAGCGGCAAAAAAAAAAAAACGCCCATGAAACTTTTGCTTATGTCTGTGCGACGCGATTTAATGCAACCCAAATATAAAAATTAATCGAAAAGAAATGTTCCTTGTTGCTGACAATCTGATTCTCGATAACTGGTACATTGCTAAGTAACATATCAGATTATAAAATATAGTTTCATATATCATCTTTATAAATAATGAAGGGTCATACGATAGGAGACACTTACTTCACTATAATGCTGCTTGAAATTTTCTTTCAGTTCTTCAAGCTTTGACTGGCGTCCTTCCTGCGACAAATTTTCGAACTGATATTTGTGACAGGTATTAAAATGCCATTCAGTCGAGTACCTTTTTAAATACATGAGATTCTGATGACATACTAAACATTTGGCATGATTTTCGACAGCAGTACAAAGGAAATTAATTTCCCACCCGGGTTTAAATAGTGCGGACGCGCCGCTCCTCTTTCTTTTTGTCTGCTGCTGTTGACCATCCATGTCGATCTACGAGGTGCATTCAAGTTCTAAGGCCTCCGATTTTTTTTTTTCTAATTAACTACTCACCCGAAATCGATGAAGCTGGCGTTACTTCTCGACGTAATCGCCCTGCAGACGTACACATTTTTCACAACGCTTACGCCATGATTCCATGGCAGCGGCGAAGGCTTCTTTAGGCAGCCCTTCCCGGACGTTTTTGTTGCAGTGCAGGAAGGAATTTGTTCTTCAAAACATTTTCGTAGGATGCACCTCTTACCGTAGTTCCCTTTGGAACGCAATGGGTAAGGATTACGCCCTCGCTGTCCCAAAGCATGGACACCATCATTTTTTCAGCACTGGCGGTTGCCCGAAATTTTTTTGGTGGCGGTGAATCTGTGTGCTTCCATTGAGCTGACTGGCGTTTTGTTTCTAGATTGAAAAATGGCATCCACATCTCATCCATTGTCACAACCGACGAAAAGAAAGTCCCACTCATGCTGTCGTTGCGCGTCAGCATTGCTTGGCAACATGCCACACGGGCAGCCATGTGGTCGTCCGTCAGCATTCGTGGCACCCACCTGGATGACACTTTTCGCATTTTCAGGCTGTCAACAGTATTGTGTGCACAGAACCCACAGAAATGCCAAGTCTGGAGGCGGTCTGTTCAACAGTCATTCGGCGATCCCCCAAAACAATTCTCTCCACTTTCTCGATCATGTCGTCAGACCGGCTTGTGCGAGCCCGAGGTTGTTTCGGTTTGTTGTCACACGATGTTCTGACTTCATTAAACTGTTGCACCCACGAACGCACTTTCGACACATCCATAGCTCCATCACCACATGTCTCCTTCAACTGTCGATGAATTTCAATTGGTTTCACACCACGCAAATTCAGAAAACGAATGATTGCACGCTGTTCAGGTAAGGAAAACGTCGCCATTTTAAGTATTTAAAACAGTTCTCATTCTCGTCGCTGGCGGTAAAATTCCATCTGCAGTACGGTGCTGCCATCTCTGGGACGTATTGACAATGAACGTGGCCTCATTTGAAAACAATGCGCATGTTTCTATCTCTTTCCAGTACGGAGAAGAAAAATCGGAGGCCTTAGAACTTGAATGCACCTCGTACTGTAGCCTTACGTCTGTTGCCTAACGGTTTCGTGTCGCTTCTGACCGCTACTGGCGCGGCGGTCTGTGGTCCTTACGAAGCGCGCCTACAGCGGCACAGGGAGGCGCGGCGGGCGGTCGTTCGGTCCTCACGGCCAGCTAAGAGACACATCCGAATTCGCCTGGGGCGCTGGCCGCGGGCGATCGCAGGCGCTAGCGCCCCAGGGGCACAGTTCGGACGAGCCTGTCCTAAACAGCCAGTGACCCACGATTTATTGCGAGTTAACACATTCAGTCATTTACGAAGCTTCTTGTAAAGAGATGCTCGCCAGAATGTCTCGTTAACAGAGTTTACGTGCGGCGTGAAATGTTCACACGCAACTATCTGCTTAAATAAATTGTAAAATGTTATTTTACAACTTACAAACCGCGCTTACATCCAGTACGACATAAGGAAGCCCCCTCAATGATAGAAAAGACACGTTTGTGCTCGTTCATTAAAACATGAATGTGACTGACATCGTGTAGTACAATTAATTTATTGTACAGGGTGCTTCAAAAAGAATACCACAGCTTTAGGTATTTAAAACTCTGCAACGACAAAAGGCAGAGCTAAACACTATCTGTCGGCGAATTAAGGGAGCTATAAAGTTTCATTTAGTTGTACATTTGTTCGCTTGAGGCGCTGTTGACTAGGCGTCAGCGTCAGTTGATGCTAAGATGGCGACCGCTCAACAGAAAGCTTTTTGTGTTATTGAGTACGGCAGAAGTGAATCGACGACAGTTGTTCAGCGTGCATTTCGAACGAAGTATGGTGTTAAACCTCCTGATAGATGGTGTATTAAACGTTGGTATAAACAGTTTACAGAGAATGGGTGTTTGTGCAAAGGGAAAAGTTCTGGACGGCCGAGAACGAGTGATGAAAATGTAGCACGCATCCAACATGCATTTGTTCGCAGCCCAGGAAAATCGACTCGCAGAGCTAGCAGAGAGCTGCAAATTCCACAATCAACTGTATGGAGAGTCCTACGAAAAAGGTTAGTTATGAAACCTTATCGTCTGAAATTGGTTCAAGCACTGTCTGCAGCTGATAAGATTAAAAGAATCGATTTCTGTGATTTTATCCTTGCTCAAATGGAAACAGATGAATTTTTCGTTTCAAAGATTGTGTTTAGTGATGAAGCAACTTTCCACACTAACGGGAAAGTCAACCGTCACAATGTCTGTATAGGGGGCACTGAGAATCCGCGGGAAACAACTCAGTATGAACGTGACTCGCCTAAGGTGAACGTTTTCTGTGCCATTTCAGCCAATAAAGTTTTTGGTCCCTTTTTCTTCGAAGGTGCTACTGTAACTGGACTACAGTATCTGGAGATGTCAGAGAATTGGCTGTTCCCTCAGCTCGAACAAGAAGCACAACAATTCATATTTCAGCAGGATGGAGCGCCACCACATTGGCACTTATCTGTCCGTAACTACCTGAACGTCAACTAGCCGAGGCGATGGATCGGCCGCCAGGCAGCCCGTGACAGAGCACTTCATCACTGGCCTCCAAGAAGCCCTGATCTTACCCCCTGCGATTTTTTCTTATGGGGGTATGTTAAGGATATGGTGTTTCGGCCACCTCTCCCAGCCACCATTGATGATGTGAAACGAGAAATAACAGCAGCTATCCACACTGTTACGCCTGATATGCTACAGAGAGTGTGGAACGAGTTGGAGTATCAGGTTGATATTGCTCGAGTGTCTGGAGGGGTCCATATTGAACATCTCTGAACTTGTTTTTGAGTGAAAAAAACCCTTTTTAAATACTCTTTGTAATGATGTATAACAGAAGGTTATATTATGTTTCTTTCATTAAATACACATTTTTAAAGTTGTGGTATTCTTTTTGAGTCACCCTGTATAATGTTTGCAATTTGGGTTACTCAGGAACAAGCAGAGCTGTGAAACCCGTCGTAGAACGGAAGGACACATTCCTTCGGACAATAGGACAGCACAGCCACTTCCGGTGCTAATCCCGCGACCCCCCCCCCCCCCCCTTGAGCTGGACCAACTGCAATACGGGAAAGCGGGTCCGGCGGGCAGGCGTCATAAGGCGGCCCGGTCAGCCAAAAACACCTGGCACCAGGTATTCGCGTACTTTCCTACGGACATAGAAAGAACTTCCAGAAAATTCGATCTGGATTCTAAACGGCGACTGGTCGGCATTCAGAAACGAGCGGCTTCCGGAAAGATGATTCGCCACCCAAACTTAAGGGGATGAAAAGACTTTGAGCAGCGAAAAGAGGAGAGAAGAAAAGAGAGTCATTGCGGGGTCGTGTAGGAGAGTTGTCTTGGAGGTCCACGGCAGTCGACGGACGTCTTCGGTTGTAATTTTGGTGAATTACAATTTTGCTACTATGTTCTGTGGATATAGCTTCTGATCATAACGGTGATCTTGCTTATGCACTGGCGTGTGGGAAAATGAATTTGCGCTGGTGAATCACTTCGTCTACTCCATTCTGCACTGCGGTTTCACACTTCTCAATGAGTTAGTGGTTCCTTCTCGCTATTTAGTATACGGGGAAGTCAGTTACCCCGCGCCTAATCACAGATCGCGAATACATTATGGGGCAGAGCCAGACAGTTTAAGGACCAGTATTAATACAGGGAGAACTTGAAATTCGTAATCCTTATTTAGTTTCTTTAAATTGTTTTTATGATGAATTAACGTCTTAAAATCACGGCATTTATTCTTTAGTACGTAGTATTTTCCTGTATCACTTATTCTTGTCTCTTTTGCACATTTTATAACTTATTCGTTAGTAGGGGAACTGTATTTTGTCGGCTTATCCTGACATTGTATCGTATCCACAGCATAAGCATAGGAAGCGGGCAGGTTATTACATGACAATTTACATAATTAATGAGAATAAAGTACTCCTACTGGGGGACGTGTAAGTGTCAGGGCGACTTCAGTGGCGTTAAAATATCCATTGCGCAAATTGTCACTTGTACGTACTCACGGCAAGTCACCGCCATCAACAGCCAGTAGCAGAAGTGGAGGTACATTAGAAAATTACTCACAAGGTTCAAACTTTCACAAAATACTAATTACTGTAGTCGCTCTTCGTCAGTGCCACGAGAACGGAGCAAACGCGCGAATTTCTTCTTTTTGGTACAAATTTGAGCAGCGCGATTTAACATAGGTGTTTACCAGAAGACGGCTTCCGAGCGACTATTTCGACTCATAGATCTGAGGCACAAATCCCTCCTCAGACATGCAGGAAATGCTGAATTCTTATTGGCCAGAATGTTAAGTAGCCAATCAGATCGTGTCGAGCACTTCTATACTGGCGGTATTTCTAATGTTAACCCATCACATTACTACAAGTAACTTACACTAGAAATCTCGTAATTCCAAAATTACAAAAAAATTAATGAAAAGAAAATGCAGTTCCTTTCCACAAAATAAATTACTAGCAATTCCTCGCATTCGGGAGGACGACGGTTCAACCCCGCGTCCGGCCATGCTGATTTAAGTTTCCCGTGATTTCCCTAAATCGCCTTAGGCAAATGCCGGGATGGTTCCTTTGACAAGGTTCGGCTGACTTCCTTCCCCATCCTTCTCTATTCCGATGAGACCGATGACAACTTCCCCCAAACCAACTAACAAATTTAATACTGAACGCCCCTTCCGGCTGCCTTTTACAAAATCAAGCTCTCTCGGACATAAGTGACAAATTCCCCTATGGCACAACAACTTTCTCATAAATACATCTACATTGTTTTAATAAAATTCACATTCTCACTTTACGTATGCCCTCCATTCACTCTCACAGTCCCTCAAGAATACTCACATAACCAAAATACGATGAAATAATAATTTTCCAAAGTATTTGTTTTATTACGTCAAAAATCTGAGGTAATGCAACTAAAGATAATTGCAGAAAACTAGATGATGTGAACCTATCCTCTTGGTTCTAGTTGTAATAAATACTATAGATGAATACCATACAGTCCATAGCTCGGTTTCACAATGCCAGCACGGTTGTTATGTGTTTTAGGTAAAAATTTATATCTCCGAGAGGACTTAAGTTTTTGTTTTGAAATTTTAACATTGTGGCAGTGTTATCCATAGACTTTGTTATACTAAGTATGAAAAAGATTGATTAATATTTAATAACACTTCTTCAGATTCATAGAGAGTATGTGTAACGTATTGCACGCACCATTAAGCAAGTACATTGCTCCCTCGGCCTAGTAGCCAGCGTGAGGACCCAAAATCTGCTCTCTGCCCGGCTACACGGCAAGCCACGCTTTGAGTGCAAGATGACAACTCGTAATAATTTGCTACTTTACACACACACACACACACACACACACACACACACACACACAGGGTGGTCCATTGATAGTGACCGGGCAAAATATCTCACGAAATAAGCATCAAATGAAAAAACTACAAACAACAAAACTCGTCTAGCTTGAAGGGGGAAACCAGATGGCGCTATGGTTGGCCCGCTACATGGCGCTGCCGTAGGTCAAACGGATATCAACTGCCTTTATTAAACGGGAACCCCTATCTTTTATTACATATTCGTGTTGTACGCAAAGAAATATGAATGTTTTAGTTGGACCACTCGTTTCGCTTTGTGATAGATGGCGTTGTAATAGCCGCAAACGTATAAGTACGTGGTATCACGTAACATTCCGCCAGTGCGGACGGTACTTGCTTCGTGATACATTACCCGTGTTAAGATGGACCCTTTACCAATTGCGGAAAAGGTCGATATCGTCTTGATGTATGGCTATTGTAATCAAAATGCACAACGGGCGTGTGCTATGTATGCTGCTCGGTATCCTAGACGACATTATCCAAGTGTCCGGACCTTTCGCCGGATAGTTACGTTATTTAAGGAAACAGGAAGGGCCGGTGTGGCCGAGCGGTTCTAGGCGCTTCAGTCTGGAACCGCGAGACCGCTAGGGTCGCAGGTTCGAATCCTGCTTCGGGCATGGATGTTTGTGATGTCCTTAGGTTGGTTAGGTTTAAGTAGTTCTAAGTTCTAGGGGACTGATGACCTCAGATGTTAAGTCCCACAGTGCTCAGAGCCATTTGAACCAATTTTTTGAAACAGGAAGTGTTCAGCCACGTGTGAAACGTCAACCACGACCTGCAACAAATGATGATGCCCAAGTAGGTGTTTTAGCTGCTGTCGCGGCTAATCCGCACATCAGTAGCAAACAAATATCGCGAGAATCGGGAATCTCAAAAACGTCGGTGTTGAGAATGATACATCATCATCGATAACACCCGTACCATATTTCTATGGACCAGGAATTGCATGGCGACGACTTTGAACGTCTTGTACAGTTCTGCCACTGGGCACACGAGAAATTACAGGACGAGGACAGAGTTTTTGCACGCGTTCTATTTAGCAACGAAGCGTCATTCACCAACAGCGGTAACGTAAACCGGTATAATGTGCAGTATTGTTGTTGTTGTTGTCGTTGTGGTCTTTAGTCCTGAGACTGGTTTGATGCAGCTCTCCATGCTACTCCATCCTGTGCAAGCTTCTTCATCTCCCAGTACCTACTGCAACCTACATCCTTCTGAATCTGCGTAGTGTATTAATCTCTCGGTCTCCTTCTACGATTTTTACCCTTCACGCTGCCCTCCAATACTAAACTGGTGATGCCTTGATGCCTCAGAACGTGTCCTACCAACCGATCCCTTCTTCTAGTCAACTTGTGCCACAAACTTCTCTTCTCCCCAATCCTATTCAATACTTCCTCATTAGTTATGTGGTCTACCCATCTAATCTTCAGCATTCCTCTGTAGCACCACATTTCGAAAGCTTCTATTCTCTTCTTGTCCAAACTATTTACCGTCCATGTTTCACTTCCATACATGGCTACACTCCATACAAATACTTTCAGAAATGACATCCTGACGCTTAAGTCTATACTCGATGTTAACAAATTTCTCTTCTTCAGAAACGCCTTCCTTGCCATTGCCAGTATAAATTTTATATCCTCTCTACTTCGACCATCATCAGTTATTTTGCTCCCCAAGTAGCATTACTCCTTTACTACTTTAAGTGTCTCATTTCCTAATCTAATACCGTCAACATCACCCGACTTAATTCGACTACATTCCATTATCCTCGTTTTGTTTTTGTTAATGTTCATCTTATATCCTCCCTTCAAGACACTATCCATTCCGTTCAACTGCTCTTCCAACTCCTTTGCTGTCTCTGACAGAATTACAATGTCATCGGCGAACCTCAAAGTTTTTATTTCTTCTCCATGGATTTTAATACCTACTCCGAATTTTTCTTTTGTTTCCTTTACTGCTTGCTCAATATACAGATTGAATAACATCGAGGAGAGGCTACAACCCTGTCTTACATCCTTCCCAACCACTGCTTCCCTTTCATGTCCCTCGACTCTTATAACTGCCATCTTGTTTCTGTACAAATTGTAAATAGCCTTTCGCTCCCTGTATTTTACCCCTGCCAGCTTTAGAATTTGAAAGAGAGTATTCCAGTCAACATTGTCAAAAGCTTTCTCTAAGTCTACAAATGCTAGAAACGTAGGTTTGCTTTTCTTAATCTTTCTTCTAAGAAAAGTCGTAAGGTCAGTATTGCCTCACGTGTTCCAGTATTTCTACGGAATCCAAACTGATCTTCCCCGAGGTCGGCTTCTACTAGTTCTTCCATTTGTCTGTAAAGAATTCGTGTTAGTATTTTGCAGCTGTGGCTTATTAAACTGATTGTTCGGTAATTTTCACATCTGTCAACACCTGCTTTCTTTGGGATTGGAATTATTATACTCTTCTTGAAGTCTGAGGGTATTTCGCCTGTTTCATACATCTTGCTCACCAGATGGTAGAATTTTGTCAGGACTGGCTCTCCCAAGGCCGTCAGTAGTTCCAATGGAATGTTGTCTACTCCGGGGGCCTTGTTTCGACTCAGGACTTTCAGTGCTCTGTCAAACTCTTCACGCAGTATCGTATCTGCCATTTCATCTTCATCTACATCCTCTTCCATTTCCATAATATTGTCCTCAAGTGCATCGCCCTTGTATAGACCCTCTATATACTCCTTCCACCTTTCTGCTTTCCCTTCTTTGCTTAGAACTGGGTTTCCATCTGAGCTCTTGATGTTCATACAAGTGGTTCTCTTATCTCCAAAGGTCTCTTTAATTTTCCTGTAGGCAGTATCTACCTTACCCCTCGTGAGATAAGCCTCTACATCCTTACATTTGTCCTCTAGCCATCCCTGCTTAGCCATTTTGCACTTCCTGTCGATCTCATTTTTGAAACGTTTGTATTCCTTTTTGCCTGCTTCATTTACTGCATTTTTATATTTTCTCCTTTCATCAATTAAATTCAATATTTCTTCTGTTACCCAAGGATTTCTTCTAGCCCTCGTCTTTTTACCTACTTGATCCTCTGCTGCCTTCACTACTTCATCCCTCAAAGCTACCCATTCTTCTTCTACTGTATTTCTTTCCCCCATTCCTGTCAATTGTTCCCTTATGGTCTCCCTGAAACTCTGTACAACCTCTGGTTCTTTCAGTTTATCCAGGTCACATCTCCTTAAATTCCCACCTTTTTGCAGTTTCTTCAGTTTTAATCTACAGGTCATAATCAATAGATTGTGGTCAGAGTCCACATCTGCCCCTGGAAATGTCTTACATTTTAAAACCTGGTTCCTAAATCTGTGTCTTACCATTATATAATCTATCTGATACCTTTTATGTCTCCAGGGTTCTTCCATGTATACAACCTTCTATCATGATTCTTAAACCAAGTGTTAGCTATGATTAAGTTGTGCTCTGTGCAAAATTCTACCAGGCGGCTTCCTCTTTCATTTCTTAGCCCCAATCCATATTCACCTACTACGTTTCCTTCTCTCCCTTTTCCTCCACTCGAATTCCAGTCACCCATGACTATTAAATTTTCGTCTCCCTTCACTATCTGAATAATTTCTTTTATTTCATCATACATTTCTTCAATTTCTTCGTCATCTGCAGAGCTAGTTGGCATATAAACTTGTACTACTGTAATAGGTGTGGGCTTCGTATCTATCTTGCCCACAATAATGCGTTCACTATGCTGTTTGTAGTAGCTTACCCGCATTCCTATTTTCATATTCATTATTAAACCTACTCCTGCATTACCCCTATTTGACTTTGTGTGTATAACCCTGTAGTCACCTGACCAGAAGTCTTGTTCCTCCTGCCACCGAACTTCACGAATTCCCACTATATCTAACTTTAACCTATCCATTTCCCTTTTTAAATTTTCTAACCTACCTGCCCGATTAAGGGATCTGACATGCCACGCTCCGATCCGTAGAACGCCAGTTTTCTTTCTCCTGATAATGACATCCTCTTGAGTAGTCCCCGCCCGGAGATCCGAATGGGGGACTATTTTACCTCCGGAATATTTTACCCAAGAGGACGCCATCATCATTTAACCATACAGTAAAGCTGCATGCCCTCGGGAAAAATACGGCCGTAGTTTCCCCTTGCTTTCAGCCGTTCGCAGTACCAGCACAGCAAGGCCGTTTTTTTTATTGTTACAAGGCCAGATCAGTCAATCATCCAGACCGTTGCCCCTGCAACTACTGAAAAGGCTGCTGCTGCCCCTCTTCAGGAACCACACGTTTGTCTTGCCTCTCAACAGATACCCCTCCGTTGTGGTTGCACCTACGGTACGGCCATCTGTATCATTGAGGCACGCAAGCCTCCCCACCAACGGCAAGGTCCATGGTTCATGGCGATGGGGGGGAGGGGGGGGGGCACTATTGGGCAAAGGAAAATCCACGATGGCTGGACATCAGCGACCTTGGCGGGTTACTGTATGGCGTGGCATTATGGGAGGAAGAATAATTGGTCCCCATTTTATCGATGGCAATCTAAATGGTGCAATGTATGCTGATTTCCTACGTAATGTTCTACCGATGTTACTACAAGATGTTTCACTGCGTGATAGAATGGCGATGTACTTCCAACATGATGGATGTCCGGCACATAGCTCCCGTGCGGTTGAACCGGCATTGAATTGCATATTTCATGACAGGTGCATTGGTCGTCAAAGCACCATACCATGGCCTGCACGTTCACCGGATCTGACGTCCCCGGATTTCTTTCAGTGGGGAAAGTTGAAGGATATTTGCTGTCGTGATCCACCGACAACGTCTGACAACATGCGTCAGCGAATTGTCAGTGCATGTGCGAACATTACGGAAGGCGAACTACTCGCTGTTGAGAGGAATGTCGTTACTCGTATTGCCAAATGCTTTGAGGTTGACGAACATCATTTTGAGTATTTATTGCATTAATGTGCTATGTACAGGTAATCACGCTGTAACAGCATGCGTTCTCAGAAATGATAAGTTCACGAAGGTACATGTATCACATTGGAACAACCGAAATGAAATGTTCAAACGTACCTACGTTCTGCATTTTAATTTAAAAAACCTACCTGTTACCAACTGTTCGTCTAAAATTGTGAGCCATATGTTTGGGACTATTACAGCGCCCTCTATCACAAAGCGAACAAAGTTGTCCAATTAAAACATTCATATTTCTTTACGTACTACACGAATATGTAATAAAAGTGGGGGTTCGTATTTTAAAAAAACGCAGTTGATATCCGTTTGACCTATGGCAGCGCCACCTAGCGGGCCAACCCTTCAAGCTGGACAAGTTTCGTTCTTTGTAATTTTTTCGTTTGACGCTTATTTCGTGAGATATTTTGCCCGGTCACAGTCAATGGACCACCCTGTTTATATACAAGACGAACAAAAGTCATTCTTGCGTTCCGTTTTGATTTTTCAGCCGAAAATTTTGTTTGCTTTTTGCATTACGGGTACCGCTTCACTGAAGGTACCTTGCGGTTCTGCCGTGATCGACCATTACTGTGAGATGACGGAAGTCGTGGGGGTTAGTGATATGCACATTTGCAGATGGCGGTACAAAAGGGCAGTGCGTTGTCCGAATTGTCATTTAGATTCAGGTGATGCATGTGAAAAGGTTTCTGACATGATCATGGCCGCACGTCGGTTATTAGCAGACTACGAACGCGGAATGATACTTGGAGCTACACGCATGAGACATTCTATTACGGAAATCTTAGGGAAATGCTTCGAGATCCACAGTGTCAAGAGCCTGTCGAGAATACCAAATTTCAGTCATTACCTCTCGCCACGGATAACGCAGTGGCCGACGGCATTCACTAAACGATCGAGTGCAGCGGCAAAATGGCTCTGAGCACTATGGGACTCAACTGCTGAGGTCATCAGTCCCCTAGAACTTAGAACTACTTAAACCTAACTAACCTAAGGACATCACACACATCCATGCCCGAGGCAGGATTCGAACCTGCGACCGTAGCGGTCTCACGGTTCCAGACTGTAGCGCCTAGAACCGCACGGCCACTCCGGCCGGCGAGTACAGCGGCATTTGCGTAGAGTTGTCAGTGCTAACAGGTAAGCAATACTGGGTCAAATAAACGCAAAAATCAATATGGATGTATGACGAACGTATCCTTCAGCATAGTGCGGCTCCGGAACGCCCTATACTTGCAATATTAAAATAACGCTTATAAATTACATCTTTCCTCACAAAGTATTTGAGGTAGGAAGTTGAACTTTTTACAGATTATTTATTGGAATATGGGCTACAACTTAACACAGGGATTTTACAAAATTTTAGTTCAGTTATTAAAGATGGTTTTTTTCAATTGTAATGAAAATTCACAACATTTTTTTGCAATTTTTTATTTATATATTCAAAAATATACAGTTTTTTGGAAAAAGGCTTTGTTAAATTATGCAGAAGGTACTGTGTAACATTTACTGAAAGTCTGAAACAAATATGTTTGGAAGATCCTTAGAAAACATGTAATTAGTATGAGAAAATAAAAGTTTTGGGAATCGAGCGACAAAGATTGGATTAACTTTTTAGTGCGTTCCAGGTCCATAGGATGGATTATCTTCGTCCTCTGCAAACTCCTCCTCCAGCTTCCTCTTGTTCCTCCTCCTGTTTACTCTTGCTTGTATTTCTAGACTCTTTACAGCCCTGTCTGCAGCCCGAAGGTGTTTCTTGTCTAAAGCAAGCATCGCTCGTACCATGTTAGAACCTATCTTCATTCACATGTTTCTAAATACCTTGCACCTTACTATGTTGCCATCATTGAAAGTCGCAACAGCATCATACACACCAAAGTGAAGTGTTTCTATTCCAACAAATACAGTCTTGGGGATTCTCGACCATATAACACTATTTACACTTTCATTGGGGTTTTGAGTTTTTCCGTGAATACACTTTTTCAACAGTTCAGGTGCTGCTAAGTCGCTGAAAATAGGTTTTATCACCTCCATTATTGCATGAGGCAGACTATGCTTATGAGTGTACACTTCACCAGTTAGTAATCCTTTGTTATATTTACACCAACTGTCTTCTTCTTTGGGACGCAAGCCATGTTGGGGATTTTCATCGGTTGAAGAAGTATGAAAAAAAAAGAGCCCAAACAGCCTTCTTCATTTCGTCGACACTTTGTGTATTTTGCCTAATAGCCATTCCATAATAGTTCTGTATTTTGTCAATTACACTGTCAGTTAACCTTCCCTTCCCATCCAACCATTTACCATCACTGAGTTTTTGTTTTTTGTGCGAAGCTTTCAGTCGCCGAAGTCTTGTTCCCATTCGCTTCTGTACGTGTCCAATACACTCAAATTTCTGCACTACAACATCATCACCATAGGGCTTCAGTCCCTGAACATGTTTGAAACTTTTAGAATCACCGTCACCAAGGTAATTAACATATCGCACAGCGCCACAGTGGGTCACGCCCATGTAGAACACATTTAAAAATAAAATTTAAAAATAGTTGTAGTCTTCGGAATTGAATAAATTATATATCTATTAAAAGGTAATAGTCTGCAGATTCAGAAAACGCAAAAAAGTAAAAATTGAACTTTTCATGATTTTGAGCCTTTCCGGAGCAGCAGACAACAGACGTGATTGCCTTTGCCAACAGCAACGACATCGCCTGCAGCGCCTGTTCTGGGCTTCTGATCAAATCGATTGGATCCTTGACGACTGAAAAACCGTGGTCTGGTCAGATGAGTCCCGATTTCAGTTCGTAAGAGCTGACGATAGGGTTCGAGTGTGGCGCAGACCGCACGAGGGCGTAGACCCAAACACGATATTGCAGTGCCTTTGTTATTCCGAATTACAATGCAGTGTTCCTTTGGACATGCATGCATATATTTTTCTAGGTACATTCAGTGACATACGTGGATACCGTCTGCGAAATGTGTTGCGAATATAGTAGTAAAGAAGTAATAAGTTAAAAAGTCACGAAAGATGCGATAGTCACACATTTCAGTGTTCATGACGTCATATCTCTTGAAATATGTATCGTACAATGATATATTTTTCTGGGCTCATTCAGCAGCATATGTGGATTGTGTCAGTTGAAAGTGATGCGAATAGAATTAGTAGCAACAAAGTAATAAATTTAAACGTCTTGCATGACTTGAGAGTTTTTCGTGCATTCGGTGTTTATGACGTCATAACTCCTGAACTAAGTCTCGTACTAAGTTTCGCAAAATGTGTCACAAACACAGTCAGCAGTGAGGAAGCAATAAATTAAAACTGTGTGCTTCACGTGGCAGTTTTACTACATGAGCAGCTAAAATGAAGTAAGCGACGAAATTTTTTCCTTTCATTATTTTTTGGGGGTCGTCAGCAAGAGAAACTTTTGTAAATGTTTGAAATTGTGTGTAAAATTTGCCAAAAGTGTGTTGTCATTCTCATATCTGGATGACTAAGGTATGGGTATTCTCGCGTTGTGAGCTACACTGCTTTTCCTCCCCCACCCCATAACCTTTTGACAGGAGGGCAGTTACTACTGCCACAGTCATTCTTTACAGGCCGTAAATGATACGTGTACCGAGTTCGGTTGAAGTCGGTCCGGAGGATTAGGTGCACATGCGACTCATACATACATACCTACTGTACATACATACATTCATAGTTACATCCACTTCTATAATTTTTATTCATATCGTGAACAGTTACGATCCCACTATTCAACATTGAGGTAGACAAGATGTTACTGTCGCATCTGGCGATGTCTCCCCATTAATAAAAACGTGCAGGGCTATGTGAGCTACAAAGTCTTCATTCTAATCGCATATCTGTTTCGATACTGCAGAAGTAGGTGTTTTGCTACTAGGAGACGGTGCAGAAATCTATCATACACTTTCTGAGAGTCAAGAAATACGCTATGTGATCAAAAGTATGCGGACACCTCCCCAAAAAGAGTTTTTCATATTAGGTGCATTGTTTTGCCACCTACTGTGAGGTGCTCCATATCAGCGACCTCAGTGGACATTAGACATCGTGAGAGAGCAGAATGGGACGCTTCGCGGAACTCACGGACTTCGAACGTGGTCAGATGATTGAGTGTCGCGTCATACGATTGTTCGCGAGATTTCCACACTCCTAAACATCCCTAGGTCCACTGCTTCCGATGTGATAGTGAAGTGGAAACTTGAAGCGACACGTACAGCACAAAAGCGTACAGCACGACCTCGTCTGTTGACTGACAGAGACCGCCGACAGTTGAAAACGGTCGTAATGTGTAATAGGCAGAGATCTATTCAGACCATCACACAGCAATTCCAAACTGCATCAGAATCCACTGCAAGCACTATGACAGTTAGGCCGGAGGTGAGGAAACGGATTTCATGGTCGATTGGCTGCTCATAAGCGACACATCAAGCCGGTAAATACTAAACGACGCCTTGCTTGGTGTAAGGAGCGTAAACATTGGACGGTTGAACAGTGGAAAAACGTTGTGTGGAGTGACGAATCACGGTATACAATGTGCCGATCCGATGGTAGGGTGTGGCTATGGCGAATGTCCGGTGAACGTCATCTTCCAGCGTGTGTAGTGGCAACAGTAAAATTCGGAGACGGTGGTACTATGGTGTGGTCGTATTTTTCATGGAGGAGGCTTGCACCCATTGTTGTTTTGCGTGGCACTATCACAGCAAAGGCCTACATTGATGTTTCAAGCACCTTCTTGTTTCCCACTGTTGGAGAGCAATTCGGGGATGGGGATTGCATCTTTTAACTCGATCGTGCACCTGTTCGTAGTGCACGGCCTGTGGCGGAGTGGTTACACGACAATAACATCCCTGTAATGGACTGGCCTGCACAGAGTCCTGACCGGAATCCTATAGAATACCTTTGGGATGTTTTGGAACGCCGACTTCGTACCAGGCCTCACCGACCGACATCGATACCTCTCCTCAGTGCAGCACTCCGTGAAGAACGGGTTGTCATTCCCCAAGAAACCTTCCAGTACCTGATTGAACGTATGCCTGCGATTGTGGAAGCTGTCATCAAGATTAATGGTGGGCCAACACCATACTGAATTCCAGGATTACCGATGGAGGACGCCAGGAACTTGTAAATTATTTTCAGCCAGGTGTCCGGATACTTTTGATCACATAGTGTACATCAACCTGCACGCTATATGTTCTTACTGCCTTGTCAAATATTTTACACCGTTTGTGTAGCACTAAAATTTGATACTGTGCGATGTTTTGGTGACAGTGTGTTCCAAAAAAAAAGTTTCACCTGCTGGTCTGCATTTTGAGAAAAGTAGCGTAGAACAAAGGAGGATAAAATTTATGTGATTCGATACTAAATTCGATAACAACTAAGTACCATATACATCTGGTCGTTTTAGCCGCATCGTACCACAGCTGTTGTAGCAAGGGCCTCGCTTCGTGGAAGTACTGGTCTGTTTGCCCCCGTCAGCTCTGATCAACACATCTTGCCCCTGGTCGACTTTCTGACCAGTCGAATCAAGTAACAGCAAACACATCAAATGGGACTTGAGGGTCTTGACACCGTCGATCAATCTCGGAATTATCTTTCTGGCAATAAGCTACTGGACTGAAATCTTCTGGCCTCATGTGATGAAGGATATTCTCCTGTTTGTCAAACAAAGGCGTTTTTGTGCACGGCGTACCGATGTAAGGTTCCGAGTGCTAATCTTTCTTGATCTGGGGTCCAAGGACGTCGGATTTGTCAAAGTGAAAATCTGATGGAAGAGCCACTGCAAAGTCTAAACCTGATAGTGTCAATATTGGCATTACTTATTTCACAGAGGGTCACCACTTCATATACACAAGCAGAAATCACGAACAGTTCTCCAAAATGCTTAATAATGGCCCTTCCGCTGCTTTGTTAAATGTTAACTACCGTATCTAAGGTTGTATTCTATTTGTATATTTTCATTCATTGATGTACGCAGTCATATTACGTAGACCATAGGCACAATGTGAACGAGACTGTTAATGCCATTATGACACTATATGCCAAGACAAATTACGAGTAGACTTTTTCGACCTTAAAATCTTTGTGGTAGGACAATTCTCATTCCAAAAAAAAAAAAAAAAAATCAGTTCATTGGCGGTGGACAAGCAGTTTACAACTGACTGTTCTTGATGTCCCCAGAAGACAAAACTACTGGATATTCCAATCGGTCTCAAGAAAAACTACATGCAGAATAGCATCAAAGGGGAAAAAAGCCTGCAGCTGTACACTTCACCACCCCCGCGGTGTGTTAGCAAAGTGATTTAGAGGAGGAAGAAAGTTAAAAGTACTGAAAGTTGGTGCATAGAATGCGTGAGTGTTTTAATTAATATGAACTGAAGCCACGTCTTTTTGGCCCCAGAAGAAAAGATTATCACAACAGTAACAAAGATGATACCGCCTTAAACGAAATATGCTGTACGTTAAAATAGTGTAGACTGCAAGAAACAGTGGAAAAAATTAAAAAGAAAATAAAAATTCTGCATTCACAATATACACTCCTGGAAATTGAAATAAGAACACCGTGAATTCATTGTCCCAGGAAGGGGAAACTTTATTGACACATTCCTGGGGTCAGATACATCACATGATCACACTGACAGAACCACAGGCACATAGACACAGGCAACAGAGCATGCACAATGTCGGCACTAGTACAGTGTATATCCACCTTTCGCAGCAATGCAGGCTGCTATTCTCCCATGGAGACGATCGTAGAGATGCTGGATGTAGTCCTGTGGAACGGCTTGCCATGCCATTTCCACCTGGCGCCTCAGTTGGACCAGCGTTCGTGCTGGACGTGCAGACCGCGTGAGACGACGCTTCATCCAGTCCCAAACATGCTCAATGGGGGACAGATCCGGAGATCTTGCTGGCCAGGGTAGTTGACTTACACCTTCTAGAGCACGTTGGGTTGCACGGGATACATGCGGACGTGCATTGTCCTGTTGGAACAGCAAGTTCCCTTGCCGGTCTAGGAATGGTAGAACGATGGGTTCGATGACGGTTTGGATGTACCGTGCACTATTCAGTGTCCCCTCGACGATCACCAGTGGTGTACGGCCAGTGTAGGAGATCGCTCCCCACACCATGATGCCGGGTGTTGGCCCTGTGTGCCTCGGTCGTATGCAGTCCTGATTGTGGCGCTCACCTGCACGGCGCCAAACACGCATACGACCATCATTGGCACCAAGGCAGAAGCGACTCTCATCGCTGAAGACGACACGTCTCCATTCGTCCCTCCATTCACGCCTGTCGCGACACCACTGGAGGCGGGCTGCACGATGTTGGGGCGTGAGCGGAAGACGGCCTAACGGTGTGCGGGACCGTAGCCCAGCTTCGTGGAGACGGTTGCGAATGGTCCTCGCCGATACCCCAGGAGCAACAGTGTCCCTAATTTGCTGGGAAGTGGCGGTGCGGTCCCCTACGGCACTGCGTAGGATCCTACGGTCTTGGCGTGCATCCGTGCGTCGCTGTGGTCCGGACCCAGGTCGACGGGCACGTGCACCTTTCGCCGACCACTGGCGACAACATCGATGTACTGTGGAGACCTCACGCCCCACGTGTAGAGCAATTCGGCGGTACGTCCACCCGGCCTCCCGCATGCCCACTATACGCCCTCGCTCAAAGTCCGTCAACTGCACATACGGTTCACGTCCACGCTGTCGCGGCATGCTACCAGTGTTAAAGACTGCGATGGAGCTCCGTATGCCACGGCAAACTGGCTGACACTGACGGCGGCGGTGCACAAATGCTGCGCAGCTAGCGCCATTCGACGGCCAAACCGCAGTTCCTGGTGTGTCCGCTGTGCCGTGCGTGTGATCATTGCTTGTACAGCCCTCTCGCAGTGTCCGGAGCAAGTATGGTGGGTCTGACACACCGGTGTCAATGTGTTCTTTTTTCCATTTCCAGGAGTATATATCACTGAGACCTTGAAGTGAGGTGATCATGGCAATGCGGATGTTTAAGTACCAAAAGCGCAGTTTTTATTAGACCGCTCTCTTGTCTGTCTGTCTGTTCGATATTGAGTGCGCAGCTGATTTTAACCCAACTTCCCGTGAGCTACAGACTAGAAAAATTAAGCATAGCTTAGAACCGGACGAGAGTGCAATAGTGTTGGGTAAGAACCACCTACTTGCGTATAGGAGAGGGTTGGGAGGACAACGGGGTGACAAAGGAACGTAAGGCAGAGCACCGTCTGTCCAATTGGAGTGCCTGCGCGATGGCTGTGCTTAGCAGATTGCGTCACAGCCCATACAGGCGCAATGTTCGTAAATTACCTGCTGAAGAAAGAGTCCCTGACAACTCACTCGATTTTTAAGTGCACCTCTGTAACGCTGGAATCAATTTCTACCAATCTGGACACATGTATCGCATGCTACCTGAAAAAAAAAAAGATTACTGACACTATTATCGCCCCTAGCACTCCAATCAATGTGGAATGAGGGTGAGAAAGGGGATACAGGAGCAATTCCAATCAAATCTGCCATATAGATAACTCACTTTACTACTTTATTAACTTGCTCTCGTATATTTATTTATTTATTTATTGTTCCGTGGGACCAAATTAAGGAGAAGTCTCCATGGTCATGGAACGAGTCAATACATCTAATTATAATACGATATTACAAACAGATAAAATGAAATATAAAAAAAAACATATTCAGGTGACAAGTCGTAAGTTTAAATGAAGACAATCAACAATGTAACACTGGAATTTGCTTAATTTTTTAGCTCTTCCAGGAGCTCGTCGACAGAATAGAAGGAGTGAGCCATGAGGAAACTCTTCAGTTTAGACTTAAAAGAGTTTGGGCTACTGCTAAGATTATTGAGTTCTTGTGGTAGCTTATTGAAAATGGATGCAGCAGAACACTGCACTCCTTTCTGCACAAGAGTCAAGGAAGTGCATTCTACATGCAGATTTGATTTCTGCCTAGTATTAACTGAGTGAAAGCTGCTAACTCTTGGGAATAGGCTAATATTGCTAACAACAAACGACATTAAAGAAAATATATACTGTGAGGGCAATGTCAGAATTCCCAGATTTTTGAATAGGGGTCGACAAGAGGTTCTCGAACTTACACCACATATAGCTCGAACAGCCCCTTTTTGAGCCAAAAATACCCTTTTTGAATCAGAAGAATTACCCCAAAAAATAATACCATACGCATAAGCGTATGAAAATATGCGAAGTAGACTACTTTTCGTGTTGAAGTGTCACCTATTTCAGATACTGTTCTAATGGTAAATAAAGCAGCGTTTAGCTTCTGAACAAGATTCTGGACATGGGCTTTCCACAACAGCCTACTATCTATTCGAACGCCTAGGAACTTGAACTGTTCCGTCTCGCTTATAATATGCCTATTCTGTCTGATCAAAATATCGGTTCTTGTTGAATTGTGAGTTATAAACTGTAAAAACTGAGTCTTACTGTGATTTAGCATCAAATTATTTTCCACAAGCCACGAACTTATTTCATGAACTACATTATTTGTTACTGTTTCAATATTACACACTAGATCCTTCACTATCAAGCTGGTGTCATCAGCAAACAGAAATATTTTTGAATCACCTGTAATACTAGAAGGCATATCATTTATATAAATAAGAAACAGTAGTGGCCCCAGCACCGACCCTTGGGGAACGCACCACTTAACAGTGCCCCATTGGGACTGAACATCACTACCACTCTCAATATTGCGGAGAATTACCCCCTGCTTTCTGTTCTTTAAGTAAGAGGCGAACCAATTGTAAGCTACTCCCCTTACTCCATAATGGTCCAACTTCTGCAGTAATATTTTGTGGTCAACACAGTCAAAAGCCTTCGTTAAATCAAAGAAAACACCTAGCGCTCGCAACCTTTTATTTAATCCGTCCAAAACCTCACAGAGAAAAGAGAATATAGCATTTTCAGTTCTTAAACCATTTCTAAAACCAAACTGAACATTTGACAGCAAATTATGTGAATTTAAATGGTCCAGTAACCTTGTATATACAACCTTCTCGATAACTTTAGCAAACACCGATGGCATAGACATAGGTCTAAAATTGTCAACATTATCAATGTCTCCCTTTTTATAAAGTGGCTTCACTACCGAGTACTTTAATCGGTCAGGAAACCGACCACTCCTAAAGGAAAAGTTACAGATATGGCTGAGAACTGGGCTAACATACATAGAACAATACTTCAGTATTCTGCTAGATACCCCGTCATATCCATGATAGTTCTTGGTCTTTAGTGATTTAATTATTAACTCAATCTCCCTCTTGTCAGTATCATGGAGGAGCATTTCAGGTAACAGTCTCGGAACACTTTTTTCTAAGAGCGCTATATGATTCCCTGTTGGGACTAGGTTTCTATTTAGTTCACCTGCTATATTCAGAAAGTGATTATTAAATACTGTACATACATGCGACTTATCAGTAACACGGACATTCCCACTACGCACTGATTCTATATCCTCGACCTGTCTCTGCAGACCAGCAACTTCCTTTACGACTGACCATATGGTTTTAATTTTATCCTGAGACTTAGCTATTCTATCTATATTTGCTCGCTATAGGTTTTTCAGTTGATTTCAAACTAAGCGAGAAGACCTCTAGGCATGGCAGTTACAATTGAAGGGTGGAAGAGGGGGGGGGGGGCGTGGGGAGGGGCTTCAAGGACTGGGCATAAAATATGAACGTGTCAAAACTAAGCATGAAACGTAACACACTATCAACTGGGTCAGAAGTTTGTAATATGTAGTATCCTGACTGAATGTGCTTAAGCAACCGCATTGCTTTGCGGTCGTTTGCAGGAGGTGGCGAACCTTACGGCTTTCGACATCTGTCTGCAACATTCCAGCAACAAGTATCTGCGATATTTCCTGAACGTTCCACTGCTTCATTACGTTCAGCGATATATAACGGGGCTCAGACAAACCAGCTGCTACCTGAATATCATTTCATCTCGCTCCGCACTGCTGTAATTCACTCTGGTACACAAAGCTGGTGCCGCACAAAGACGGATTATCGCCTGCTGCGAACAGGTATCTCCTTGTCCCAATCAGTGGTTGTCTTAAGTTTTATTATTGGCCGTGGGCTGCGGATAATTCATTGCGGTTAAATGATGTTTGATAATACCGTCCAAGGAGACACCACTGCGATGCAGTATGAGAAGGCCTGCTACTTCTCTACGCTGGTCTGTAGCTCGTCCTTCGTAGGTTAAAGACTACTAGCGTTCCCAGAATGAGATTTTCACTCTGCAGCGGAGTGTGCGCTGATATGAAACTTCCTGGCAGATTAAAACTGTGTGCCCGACCGAGACTCGAACTCGGGACCTTTGCCTTTCGCGGGCAAGTGCTCTACCATCTGAGCTACCGAAGCAGCCTCGGTAGCTCAGATGGTAGAGCACTTGCCCGCGAAAGGCAAAGTGTAAGTAGGCTGTTTATGTTTTCTTATTGGCAACGTTACGTAGCGCTCTGTATGAAAATCACTGGCTGTGCTGTGTGCAGTCTGTGGCTAGTTTGCATTGTTGTCTGCCATTGTAGTGTTGGGCAGCTGGATGTGAACAGCGCGTAGCGTTGCGCAGTTGGTGAGCCGCCAGCAGTGGTGGATGTGGGGAGAGAGATGGCGGAGTTTTGATAATTTGTAATACTGGATATTATGAACTACTATATATATTATGACTGTTAAGGTAAATACATTGTTTGTTCTCTATTATCATCTTTCAATTGCTAACTATGCCTATCAGTAGTTAGTGCCTTCTGTAGTTTGAATCTTTTATTTAGCTGGCAATAGTGGCGCTCGCTGTATTGCAGTAGTTCGAGTAACGAAGATTTTTGTGAGGTAAGTGATTTGTGAAAGGTATAGTTTAATGTTTGTCTGGGCCATTCTTTTGTAGGGATTATTGGAAGTCAGATTGCGTTGCGCTAAAAATATTGTGTGTCAGGTTAAGCACAGTCGTGTATAAATTGTTCTAAGGGGACGTTTCAAAAGGTCCCGAGTTCGAGTCTCGGTCGGGCACACAGTTTTAATCTGCAGGAAGTTTCACTACTAGCGTTGTCTACGAAAGTAGGAAAGTGAAACAAAATGTTATTTACAGAAGAAGGATGTGATAGATCCCTTAAAATTGACGACAGAATCCCGAGCTCTACAGTTTATATAAATTGGGATACTATAGGCAGTCTCGGCTGAACCACAGCTACAGTGGGCCTAAAATCAAAACCCTCTGGAAACCTTAATTTACCAGCGTAAAAAATCTTGATTTGGGCCCTAGAATACAAATCTGATTGCAATTACTAAATTTCGCTGCTCCAGGAGTTGCGAAGCTCCAAAGAACATTAAATAGCAAAACACGGAATAATGCTGTTGTCATTTCCACACTGCAATTTAAAAAATAAACCGCACGTTCTGCACACTACTAGCCATTAAAATTGCTGCATCACGAAAATGACGTGCTACAGACGCGAAATTTAACCGATAGGAAGAAGATGCTGTGATATGCAAATGATTAGCTTTTCAGCGCATTCACACAAGGTTGGCGCCGGTGGCGACACCTACAGCGTGCTGACATGAGGAAAGTTTCGAACCGATTTCTCATACACAAACAGCAGTTGACAGGCGTTACCTGGTGAAACGTTGTTGTGATGCCTCGTGTAAGGAGGAGAAATGCGTACCATCACGTTTCCGACTTTGATAAAGGTCGGATTGTAGCCTATCGCGATTGCGGTTCATCGTATCGCGACATTGCTGCTCGCGTTGGTCGAGATCCAATGAGTCTTAGCAGAATATGGAATCGGTGGGTCCAGGAAGGTAATACGAAACGCCGTGCTGGATCCCAACGGCCTCGTATCACTAGCAGTCGAGATGACAGGCATCTTATCCGCATGGCTGTAACGGATCGTGCAGCCACGTCTCGATCCGTGAGTCAACAGATGGGGACGTTTGCAAGACAACAACCATCTGCACGAACAGTTCGACGACGTTTGCAGCAGCATGGACTATCAGCTCGGAGACCATGGCCGCGGTTACCCTTGACGCTGCATCACAGACAGGAGCGTCTGCGATGGTGTACTCAACGACGAACCTGGGTGCACGAATGCAAAACGTCATTTTTTCAGATGAATCCAGGTTCTGTTTACAGCATCATGATGGTAGCACCCGTGTTTGGCGACATCGCGGTGAACGCACATTGGAAGCGTGTATTCGTCATCGCCATACTGGCGTATCACCCGCCGTGATGGTATAGGGTGCCATTGGTTACACGTCTCGGTCACCTCTTGTTCGCATTGGCGACACTTTGAACAGTGGACGTTACATTTCAGATGTGTTGCGACCCGTGGCTCTATCCTTCATTCGATACCTGCGAAACCCTACATTTCAGCAGGATAATGAACGATCGCATGTTGCAGGTCCTGTACGGGCCTTTCTGGATACAGAAAAAGTTCGACTGCTGCCCTGGCCAGCACATTCTCCAGATCTCTCACCAATTGAAAATGTCAATTATGGCCGAGCAACTGGCTTGTCATAATACGCCAGTGACTACTCTTGATGAACTGTGGTATCGTGTTGAAGCTGCATGGGCAGCTGTACCTGCCATCCAATCTCTGGATCAAGGCCGTTATTACGGCCAGAGGTGGTAGTTCTGGGTACTGATTTCTCAGGATCTATGCACCCAAACTGCGTGAAAATGTAATCACTTGTCAGTTCTAGTATAATATATTTGTCCAATGAATACCCGTTTATCATCTGCATTGCTTCATGGTGTAGCAATTTTAATCGCCAGCAGTGTATATAATGTAATCTCACTTGAACTGAATGCCAGTGGTTCATGCGAGCAAAGAGATGAAAATTAGACGGAACCAAGTCCGCGCCGCATGGTGGGTGACCAAACAATTTCCGTCGAAAGCACTGCAGGAGCGTTTTTGTTGGGGCTGCAGTGTGCGGCTGAGTATTGCTATGAGGGAGGACACTGCGTGACGACAACATTCCTCTTCGAATGTTCTGAACTACCCTTCATAGACGATTATCAGGAATCGCCTGGTCCACTCGCTGATCAGTATCGTCGATTGAGACTCGTTTCCTTCCTTGAACGTCCGCATCACGAATTCATTATGCCCTGTTTGAAAGTTCCTGAAAGTTTTTTTTTTCTTACTGTCTTAGTTTTCTGTCATACATGATAGTTACATTATGCGGCCAGCATGAAACCAAGCGGTATCCCTGAGTATGAAGAAATCGATTCACAGCACGCGTTTCAAACTTGGCAGGAGACTATTGTTCTAGGCAACTTTAAGCGCTCACTCTGTCCTCAGAACCGAAAAATGTCTCTTGACGTGGCGCGGTCCAAGGGCTTACTAGAGAAACTGAGCAACACATTTACACAAAGCTTGTACGGATTTCCATTGTGGTTTTAATTTCACGAGTCATCACTTCAAAAAAAAAATATATAGAAAAAATAGCCCTCGTACGTTACAGATTTCTGGCGGTGTCTACGAAAACTGCAAAGTGAAACAAGGGTGTTATTTGCAGTTGGAGGAAGTGACATATATCTTTTCAATAAACTGACGATAGAATTCCGAGCTCTACAGTTGTAATTTCAGATACTATGGTCTGTATCGACTGAACCACCTCTACAAGGGCCCTAAGATGAATATGCTCTGGAAAACGTAATTTACTGTTGTAAAAATTAAGACTTTGGCCCTGTAATTACTAACATTCTGCAGCTCCAGGCGTTCCGATGCTGCGAAGAATATTAAGTAACAAAACACGGAAAAATGCTATTCTCAGTTCCATATTGCAATTAAAAAACAAACTGCACATTCTATAATTAACTGAAACTAAGATAATCTTTCTTCATCTTAGTTCATTGTGTAAAAGAAACGTCTGATTACTGGATTAACAATTAATTACACATTCTTCCAGTAACGTCACAGACTCTGCGCCTCACACAGCCTAAACTTGCTAACAGTGTTTTAAAATGTTAATGTTAGCTAAAATAACCCTAGCCTGGAGAAATTACAAAAACGTCAGTCAAAAATGAATACAACACGAAGGCTTCTCTCACTATTGTTTACCCCTATTTTTCTCAGAATTTCGAACGTCTTGCTCCATCTTACATTGC
Organism: Schistocerca cancellata; assembly: GCF_023864275.1. Lineage (NCBI taxonomy): Eukaryota > Metazoa > Arthropoda > Insecta > Orthoptera > Acrididae > Schistocerca > Schistocerca cancellata. The sequence continues at coordinate 1,245,318,062 of NC_064626.1, forward strand.
CGAACAATTTTTCCAGGTGGAAAAATCCTATGAACGTGTCTTGATTTTTCTTTAGTCCTGCTTCCAACACCCACAGCAACTTCAGAATTGCCTCTCTGGTACCTTCACCTTTCCTAAAGCCAAACTGATCGTCGTCTAACACATTTCCGTTCTTCTATGAATTATTATTGTCAGCAACTTGGATGCTTGAGCTGTTAAGCTGACAGTGCGATCATTCTCTTGCAGTCTTCGGTATTGTGTGGATGATATTTTTCCGAAAGTAAGATGGTATGTCGCCGGACGTTCCACACACGAACGTGAATAGTCGTTTTGTTGCCCCTTCTCCCAATGATTTTAGAAATTGTGATGGAATTTTGTCTATCCCTTCTGCCTTAATTGATCTTCAGTCTTCCAAAGCTCTTTTAAATTGTGATTCTAATACTGCATTCCCCATCTTTTCTATATCGGTTCCTGTTCCTTGTATCACATCTGACTAATCTTCCCCCTCGTACCGGCCTTCAGTATACTCTTTCCATCTATCTGCTCTCTCCTCTGCACTTAATAGTGGAATTCCTGTTGCACTCTTAATGTTACCACCCTTGCTTTTAATTTCACAGAAGGTTATTTTCACTTTCCTATATGCTGAGTCAGTCCTTCCGACAATCATTTCTTTTTCGATTTCTTCACATTTTTCATGCAGTCTTTTCGTCTTAGCTTTCCTCCATTCCCTATTTATTTAATTCCTCAGCGACTTGTAATTCTGTATTCCTGAATCCGGCTGAACAGTTTTGTACTTCATTTTTGTATTTTCTTCTTTCATCCATAAACTGAAATATTTCCTCTGTTATCCATGGTTTCTTTGCAGTAATTCTTCCTGTTTCGCTGTTATCCTCTTTGTACCTATATTTATCTTCCAACTTCTGTGATTGCCCTTTTTAAAGATTTCCATTTCTCTTCAACTGTAGTGTCTACTGAGCTATTCTTACTGTTGTATTTGTAGCCTTAGAGAACTTCAAGTGTATCTCGTCATTCCTTAATACTTCCGTATCCCACTTCTTTGTGTACTGATTATTCCTGATCAATTTCTTAAACTCCAGCCTACTCTTCATCACTACCACATTGTGATCTGAGTCTGTATCTGCTCCTGGGTAGGCCTTACAATCCAGTATATGAAATTGGAATCTCTATCTAACTGAAATCTTCATGTATTACTCGCCCTTTACCGCCCTTGATTCTTAAACGGAGTATTCACAATTGCTAGCTGAAATTTCTTACAGAACTCAATTAGTATTTCTCCTCTCTCATTCCTTGTCCCAACCCCACATTCTCCTGTAACCTTTTCTTCTATCCCTCCCCCTACAACTGCATTCCTTTCGCCCATAACATTAGATTTTCATCTCTCTTTAAGTACTGTATTATCCTTCCAACATCCTCATATACTTTCTCTATCTCTTCTTCTTCAGATTGCGAAGTCGGCATGTGTACCAGACCTATCGTTGTCGACTTTGGTTTGCTAGTAACAACAACCCCATCACTGAACTGTTCACACTAACACACTCTCTGCCCTACCTTCCTATTCATAACCAACCTTCTCACGTTATACTATTCTCTGCTGCTGCTGATATTACCCTCCTCTCATCTGACCAGAAATCCTCGTCTTCTTTCCATTTTATTTCATTGACCCCTACTGTATCTAGATTGAGTCTTTGCATTTCCCTTTTCAGTTTTTTGGGCTCCCTAGCGCGTTCAAGCTTCTGACATTCCACGCCCCGACTCATAGAACGTTATCGTTTCGTCGGTTATTCAATCTTTTTCTCATGGTCACTTAACCCTTGGTAGTCCCCTCCCGGAGATCCGAATGTGGGACTATTCCGGAATCCTTTGCTGATGGAAAGATCATCTTGACAGTTTTCCATTTACAGCCCACATGTCCTGTAGATACAAGTTATGTGTTTTTAATGCAGTGGTTCCCATTGTCTTCTACACCCTCATGCCGTTGATCATGGCAGATTCTTTCACCGTTAAGGGCGCTTCCCCACCCCAAAGACAAGAGAGTGCACTGAACCTTGTAACGGTCGCCTGGTCGTAGATATTGCTAATTGCTATAATCGCACTATTTCACTCCCATTTACGGAGCTTGTTAGCACTTGATGTTAGGTTGGCGCCATTAAAATGCATTGTGTTGTGGTAATCGCTGCTACTTGCTGGATCGCTGCTGTCTCTCGATGCTGATGCTGGCTCTAAATCTGGTTGTCTAGGGTTAAAAACATGAGGTCCCGTGTTTTCTATATGCTTTTGATGATAAAGAACGAGCGAAACCAACAAATATGTAAACTTCAAATATTTATTACTCTGGTGGCCATCTTAATTCCACTGTCCACCAAAGACCATGACACAACACAAAGTAGTACTTTCTTTACATGTTCTTTGCATTGTTTATCCACCTCAAACAATAACACACAAACACACTTTACCAAAGTGACATTCCGACTGCCAGTTTGACCGTTCTTGCTGCTTGTATTTATAACATTGTCAAAGAACTACTAAAAAGAGATATAGTTTACAAGTCACATGTACATCTGTTATCATAATTTGTGCAGAGAAGTTATTAATTTGCATCGAGTGACATAATTTAACATGTTATTAAAATGACAGACAGATTTGTTGACTTGACAGAATAATTCTTTATTACAAAAAGGCCGTTTTTTAGAAGTTTGTCAATTGACTTCTCTAATTTGCATAAATAAGTAAATAACATGAATTATTAAGAATTACATTGGTTTTCGTCTAAAATAGGATTGATTTCGTGAATACTGAGTGAAAACGCTCCTAGTGAACAAATAGGTTTCACTGGGTGATTTTTATTTAAGGAGATCCAAAATACTTAAGTTGGCCACTATTTTTCGTACTTCATATTAATTATTTAAGATGAACTCAGTGTTTTTACATGATGACATTTGCTGTATCAGTGATCAAGTGATATAAACTTTTGTGTGGGTCAGTTATTTAGTATAATTTAATGGGTTGACTGTTTATGCAGACATGTTATGCAATCATTGTTAACATACACAATAACTTTTCAATAATCATAAATACTCGTTAAACTGGTTGAATTTGGAGGGTATCGCATACTTCGGTAAAGTAAAGCCTTTAATATGTTCCGTTACAACCTCCGTCCGCTCCTTCGCCCTGTTTGACACGGTCGTTGGCAAAACGAGAGTGACTTCTTATGTAGGAAGTCCTCGGCTGCCGAGGCTGATGATTAATCAAAATTTAAGTGCTGGCGGGTTTCGAATCCGGGACTGCGGAACGTTTTGATTACTAATCAAATACGCTACGCCTAGAACACGAGTAGGTCAGGACATTAACTTTCTACCTTCTGCAAAACCACAGTGGGTTGACTTCGTGCGATTTGTCACACACTGCTGCACCTCCACCGCAGGCGTATGTCTTCTGGGCTTGACGCTGGGTGGCGGGGTAGTAAGTTCCTTTTCGATAACATCCCTTCGTAATACCGTATTCAGAGTTTTCTTGTTTTATTTTCTCCTGTCGACCTCGAGTATTACGCATGTTACTTCCACAGAACGCTGAGCTCCGAATGTATGCTGTTATCTAAATTCAACAGGTTGGTTAAAGGAAGGCAAACCCTCTTTCATAGCGCTTGTACTTTTACAGAAAACTTTGGCAATGCAGACTGCACTAGGTTATCTGCAGTCCTGAACGTAGTAGGGATAAAATACAGGGAACGAATTGTCGCTCACGGCTTCTGCAGAAACCAGACTAGAGTTATAAGAACTGAAGAACTTGAAAGGGAACAATTAATCTAATTGAAAAAGTAGTGAGTTTTGTTGCCTATCCCTGACGTTCCTCAGTCGGTGCAGTGAGCAAGCTGTGAAGGAAAACAAGGACAAACTGGCGAAGGGAATTAAAACGATGGAGAAGAAATAAAAATTTTGACGTTTGCCGATGACTCGGAGACAGACTTGAAAGAGCAATTGAACGGAATGGATAATGTCTTGAAGGAAGGATATGAGATTAACGTCAACAAAACTAAAAGAACGGAAATGGAATTTAGTTGATTTAAATCAGGCGAGGTGTGGGAATTGGATTAGAAAATGAGACATTAAGAATAGTAGAGCGTGTTTCACAATGTTTTGACGATTTCACATTTCAATAACACACAAACCAGTCGCGAAACAAAGTTGAACGTTTTACACAACGTACAACATTTTTTCAAGTTTATTTATGAAATACTACATCGGACAAATGACGACCATTCGCGGCTACACAAAACTCGTGGCCTTTCATCCAGTTTTTTGACTCGTCTTTCGTAACTGCTGAATTAACTCTGGAAACTTGATCGTGAATTCGATCTTTTTAACTGCTGCAACCTTCTCGGCCGGTCGCAGCACGCTCTCGCCCTCAAATAACCGCATAGGCAAAAGCCTAGCACAGTTAAATCAGGTGAGTCAGGCGACCATTCGACACAAGCGAGTTTGGAAATTATGCGGTCACCACACACTTCAAGGAGAACTTCGAGGTCTTGTTGGATGTGTGACACGTCGCGCCGCCTTATAGGAATGTTTTAGTAACGAACAACGAGGGATTGCATGCAAACTGCTACGCACACGTTTGATGTTCTCGGGAGATCGGAAGGTTTTCCGAAGGTCGGTTGACTTTCGATTCGATGCAGTGGTAGTTGCATGTAAGTTTCTTACCGAATCCAATATTGTTCCAGGAACAGGAATTGGATATCGCTACTGAAACCAGAAATGCTAACGAAAGACACGTTGCACGATTACGACAGATTCTGCCGCGAACGCACGATGTTGCAACAGCCAATACGACATGATTACTGATCTGGACATGGGATGAAACTTGACACTCAGCACTAATAACAGGGGGTGCCACCGTCACTGTATCTTGTCTGGTAGAGCTCCTTTTTCAAATCTGAAATCGTCAAAATATTGTGAAACATCCTGTAGATAAGGTTTGCTGTTTGGACAGCAAAATAATTGATTTTGGGCGAAGTAGAGCCGATATTAAATGCAGATTGGGAGTGCCAAGGAAAACATTTTTGAAAAAAAAGTGCTAACATGATATATACAAATTTCAATACAAGTTAAATTATATGTCTCGAGTGTAGTCTTGTACAGAAATGTAAAGTTAACTGTAAACAGTTTACACAGTAAGAGAGCAGAAGCTATTGAAATGTTGTGCTATAGAAAGAATCTGAAAATTACATTGCTAGATGAATAAATAATGCTGAGAAAGTGAATCGAAGTGGGGAGAAGAGAAATTTAAGGCACATCACGACTAAAAGAAAGGATCGATTGACAGAAGACGTATCATCTAGGAATCATAAGTTTGATAATAAAGTGTGCGGGGTAAAAATTGTAGAAAGAAACTAAGGTTCGAGTACAGCAGGCAGGTACAGGTGTATGTCGGCTGCACTAGTACTGCAGAGTTGAACAAGCTTGCACAGGATAGACTAGTGTGGGCAGTAAAGACTACAAGTGTAAAGAAACTGCTATGATAAAGAGATTTCCTCATCATGGTAGTAGATCAGAGTTTAGATGAGAGTTATAGCAAATGAATGAATGAAAATTCAGTTTCGTCACATCTCATCCATTATAACAGATGACTGCTGTTGTGACTATCTAATCTCAACACGTGATAACAAGTTACTGTTCCACATTTCCAACCACTACTGTCAGTTGTCACTTCCAGTTCATAGATAAAAATGTTTGCAATTTCTTTGGCGTACTCCTACAGAAGTTTACAAAGGTGTTCACTCCATGTGTGTGATGTTGCTTTGGCAGTTGTCTGACATTGTGGTCTGTGCTAAAAGTACTACCTTCCAATGAGTCCTGCTCGTTTCTGTTCTATATCGCAACCCTACAAAGTCTTCTGAATTTTCCTTATTTCCAGGCGGGGTGTAGCGCCTTTAAACCTTAGAATTCTTAATTCTCCCCTTCGTATTTTTATCACTCTTCTGAGATTTGCTTTCGCTATTATCACAGCTTCTTTGACAAGCACGTTCATAGGCAACAATGGCGATAATTAAAATACCTATAATGCGTACTTGTTCATGATCTTACACATTAGTTAACTCCTCTGGTTTTGTACAGCTGTAGATCTCTCATATGTCCGAGATTTTATCCTTACTCTTTTAAGGGTTTCCAAAACAATATTCTGACCTAAATTGTTGAGACTCTGAATAGATAGGCAAAACTTATTTAGTACCTTGACTTTAATTTACTGTTACTTCTACTCCAAAGGGTAAAGAAAGAATAGCTGCAGTGCTGTCTTCAGTTGTTTTGAAACAATCTTGATTCTCTGCCTTTGGAACATTATTTTTATTCTACTGTTGGCTGTACTTCTGCCACACAGTAAAACTGTTGAAGCATTACAGCTACACTATGTGATCAAAAGTATACGGACACCTGGCGCCCACATTCAGTAACGCTGTATGGTGTCGGCCCACCCTTAGCCTTGACGACAGCCTCCACCCTCGCAGGCATACGTTCAATCAGGTGCTGGAAGGTTTCTTGGGGAATGGCAGCCCGTTCTTCACGGAGTGATGCACTGAGGAGAGGTATCGATGTCGGTCGGTGAGGCCTGGTACGAAGTCGGCGTTTCAGAGCATCCCAAAGCTATTCTATAGGATTTAGGCCAGGACTCTGTGCAGGCCAGTGCACTGCAGGGATGTTATTGTCGTGTAACCATTCCGCCACAGGCCGTGCACTATGAACAGGTGCTCGATCGGGTTGAAAGATGCAATCGCCATCCCCGAATTGCTCTTCGACAGTGGGAAGCAAGAAGGCGCTTAAAACATCAATGTAGGCCTGTGCTGTGATAGTGCCACGCAAAACAACAATGGGTGCAAGCTCCCTCCATGAAAAACACGACCACACCATGACACCACCGTCTTCGAATTTCACTGTTGGGACTGCACACGTTAGCAGATGACGTTCATCGGGCAGTGGCCATACCCACACACCCTGCCATCGGATCGACACATTGTGTACCATGATTCGTCACTCCACACAAGGTTTTCCCACTGTTCAATCGTCCAATGTTTACTCTCCTTACACTAAGCGAGGCTTCTTTTTGCATTTACCGGCGTGATGTGTGACTTATGACCAGCCGCTCGACCATGAAATCCAAGTTTTCTCACCTCCGTCCTAACTGTCATAGTACTTGCAGTGGATACTGATGCAGTTTGGAATTCCTGTGTAATGGACTGGTTAGATGTCTGCCTATTACACATTACGACCCTCTTCAACTGTCGGCGGTCTCCGTCAGTCAAGAGACGAGGTCGGCCTGTATGCTTTTGTGCTATACGTGACCCTTCATATTTCCACTTTACTATGACATCGGAAACAGTGGACCTAGGGATGTTTAGGAGTGTGGAAATCTGGCGTACAGACGTATGACACAAGTAACACCCAGTCACCTGACCACTTTCGAAGTCCGTGAGTTCTGTGGACCGCCCCGTTGTGCTCTCTCATGATGTCTAATGACTACTGAGATCGCCGATATGGAGTACTGGCACTAGGAGGCAGCACAATGCAGCTAATACAGGGTGTTTCAAAAATGACCAGTATATTTGAAACGGCAATAAAAACTAAACGAGCAGCGATAGAAATACACCGTTTGTTGCAATATGCTTGGGACAACAGTACATTTTCAGACGGACAAACTTTCGAAATTACAGTAGTTACAATTTTTAACCAGAGATGGCGCTGCAAGTGATGTGAAAGATATAGAAGACAACGCAGTCTGTGGGTGCGCCATTCTGTACGTCGTCTTTCTGCTGTAAGCGTGTGCTGTTCACAACGTGCAAGTGTGCTGTAGACAACATGGTTTATTCCTTAGAACAGAGGATTTTTCTGGTGTTGGAATTCCACCGCCTAGAACACAGTGTTGTTGCAACAAGACGAAGTTTTCAACGGAGGTTTAATGTAACCAAAGGACCGAAAAGCGATACAATAAAGGATCTGTTTGAAAAATTTCAACGGACTGGGAACGTGACGGATGAACGTGCTGGAAAGGTAGGGCGACCGCGTACGGCAACCACAGAGGGCAACGCGCAGCTAGTGCAGCAGGTGATCCGACAGCGGCCTTGGGTTTCCGTTCGCCGTGCTGCAGCTGCGGTCCAAATGACGCCAACGTCCACGTATCGTCTCGTGCGCCAGAGTTTACACCTCTATCCCTACAAAATTCAAACGTGGCAACCCCTCAGCGCCGCTACCATTGCTGCACGAGAGACATTCGCTAACGATATAGTGCACAGGATTGATGACGGCGATATGCATGTGGGCAGCATTTGGTTTACTGACGAAGCTTATTTTTACCTGGACGGCTACCTCAATAAACAGAACTGGCGCATATGGGGAACCGAAAAGCCCCATGTTGCAGTCCCATCGTCCCTTCATCCTCAAAAAGTACTGGTCTGGGCCGCCATTTCTTCCAAAGGAATCATTGGCCCATTTTTCAGACCCGAAACGATTACTGCATCTCGATATTTGGACATTCTTCGTGAATTTGTGGCGGTACAAACTGCCTTAGACGACACTGCGAACACCTCGTGGTTTATGCAAGATGGTGCCCGGCCATATCGCACGGCCGATGTCTTTAATTTCCTGAATGAATATTTCGATGATTGTGTGATTACTTTGGGCTATCCGAAACATACAGGAGGCGGCGTGGATTGGCCTCCCTATTCGCCAGACATGAACCCCTGTGACTTCTTTCTGTGAGGACACGTGATAGACCAGGTGTACCGCCAGAATCCAGAAACAATTCAACAGCTGAAGCAGTACATCTCATCTGCATGTGAAGCCATTCCGCCAGACACGTTGTCAAAGGGTTCGGGTAATTTCATTCAGAGACTACGCCATATTATTGCTACGCATGGTGGATATGTGGAAAATATCGTACTATAGAGTTTCCCAGACCGCAGCGCCATCTGCTGTTGAAAATTGTAAGTACTGTAATTTCGAAAGTTTGTCTGCCTGAAAATGTACTGTTGTCCCAAGCATATTGCAACAAACGGTGTATTTCTATCACTGCTCGTTTAGTTTTTATTGCCGTTTCAAATATACCGGTCATTTTTGAAACACCCTGTATGAAAAACGTATGTTTTTGGTGGTGTTCGGATATTTATGATCACATAGTGTGTACTGCTAGGAAGTTGATAACATTTTTTAGCAATATGTCGGTAGGGCACTGGATTCCGACTAATAAACGAAATCCATAAACGTGCAGATGAGGCGCAGAAAAGACATTTTAATGACAGATCGTTACAAAGATTTTACTCGAATGAAAACCTGAGTAAACTTTATTTGTCTGACCCTGTAGATCCTTTACTAAGTTCATTGAAAGACTTCACTTGGTTAGTAACAGTTCCGCCATTCGCTTATGTAAACGTAGGTACGCAATTGTCTGGCAAAACTACCTGCGTTTCCTGTAGCAGACAATCTTGATGCACAGTGATAGAGAGAGAAAGAAATTGTTCGTCGCGCATCGTGTATTGTTCAATAGACGTGAAAGCGCAGCGCAGTACTCAAGTTCCACCGTTTAGCTGACAACTGGTTTCAGTCAGACGACGTGAAAGTTTTATGGTAGCTCGCTCATTGTTACTGAGTGAAAGTGTTTATTCAGCGAAGAGCGTGTCACTTCATTGGCGTATGCGCCTGTAATTTAGAGAGGCGAAAGGAAGAAAAAGGATAAAGAGTGACAGTAGGTATGATGCTGATTGACGTAGCTTTCACACTGCCAAGAGAAAGGACCAGTTTACAATTTCATTTGAGGTGTGAGAAGGTTCTGGGGGCACGTGATGGAGATGACATCCTGTTCATCAGGCGAGGTGATGCACCAGTTTGTGAACAGGTTACCGTAATAATTTACTTTATCATCCAACTGAAAGGTGAGTGGAAGAACAGGGGAGAGAAGCACGTTGCTCGCCTTTGAGCAATGCGAGGTAAAGGTGGCAGATTTGGGTGGGGGAGCGGGTGGAGGGGAGAACACGGAGGAGGGATTAGGGAAATGATCGCAAGGAAGCCGGAGTGACAACAAGTAGGTTGACTTATTTTGGATGCGCGCAACAGCCACGCCATGCTTAAGATCTATATGAGATTTTCACTCTGCAGCGGAGTGTGCGCTGATATGAAACTTCCTGGCAGATTAAAACTGTGTGCCCGACCGAGACTCGAACTCGGGACCTTTGCCTTTCGCGGGCAAGTGCTCTACCATCTGAGCTACCGAAGCACGACTCACGCCCGGTACTCACAGCTTTTACTTCTGCCAGTACCTCGTCTCCTACCTTCCAAACTTCGCAGTTTCGCAGGAGAGGTTTCGCAGGAGAGCTTCTGTAAAGTTTGGAAGGTAGGAGACGAGGTAGTGGCAGAAGTAAAAGCTGTGAGTACCGGGCGTGAGTCGTGCTTCGGTAGCTCAGATGGTAGAGCACTAGCCCGCGAAAGGCAAAGGTCCCGAGTTCGAGTTTCGGTCGGGCACACAGTTTTAATCTGCCACGAAGTTTCATATCAGCGCACACTCCGCTGCAGAGTGAAAATCTCATTCTGGAAACATCCCTCAGGCTGTGGCTAAGCCATGTCTCCGCAATATCCTTTCTTTCAGGAGTGCTAGTTCTGCAAGGTTCGCAGGAGAGCTTCTGTAAAGTTTGGAAGGTAGGAGACGAGGTACTGGCAGAAGTAAAAGCTGTGAGTACCGGGCGTGAGTCATGCTTCGGTAGCTCAGATGGTAGAGCACTTGCCCGCGAAAGTCAAAGGTCCCGAGTTCGAGTCTCGGTCGGGCACACAGTTTTAATCTGCCAGGAAGTTTCTTAAGATCTATATGTTACACCGTTTATGAGGATGATACGTTCACATCCACAGTGACCTTGAGAGTGAACACACAGTCGAAACCAGGTAGCACTGCTTAATTACTCATTCAAACAAACTCCTGGAAACGATGTCGTTCAAAAATGGTTCAAATGGCTCTGAGCACTATGGGACTTAACAGCTGTGGTCATGAGTCCCCTAGAACTTAGAACTACTTAAACCTAACTAACCTAAGGACATCACACACATCCATGCCCGAGGCAGGATTCGAACCTGCGACCGTAGCAGTCGCGCGGTTCCGGACTGCGCGCCTAGAACCGCGAGACCACCGCGGCCGGCCGATGTCGTTCCTCACAGTTTCCGTTTCATGTCTAAGTGGGCAAGTCACCAGTATTTACAGGATTTTTTTTATCACTTATCACTACTTTCGTCCTCTGACAGTGACTTCTGTATGTGAGAAGCGTCAAGCTTCACAGTAGTTCGAAGACCATGTTAAACTGAAGGTCGTCCTCTAAGTGACCCGATAAGACAAGTGTTAGAGGAAGGCATGAGCATACCACATCCGATAGAACATGCCTGATAAAACACTGCGGTGTTCAAACCAACTTTCTGCTCGAGGACACCTTCAGCTTCACATCTGAACTCCGCGAGTCAACGTATGATGTGGAACTAATTATTATTAGCGGATATTTAACCAGAAATAGATATGTGTAACTGCTTACACTATACAGGGAGTTTCAGAGCCTTTGCATCAAATGTCTGGGTGTGACGAATCGCGACGTGAGGAACAACTTTTTCTGGAGTTAAATGTTTTTCTGACTTGAGGCGTTTCGTAGGCAGCTAGAGTATATCTCCGTAAAGAGGGACTGATTCATTTACAGAATCTGGCTGACAAAGTTTGTGAGCAGTCTTTCGACAAAGGTGGATTGTACAAGTGTTCGGTAGTATTGGTATCCGGCATGTATGTGTAGATCTGACTGTGCCCCTAATAGTTCTTATAGCTGCGTTCAATTGAACGTCACCTTTCTTCATAAGAGCGTGCGGAGCCAAACTGGTGCGTATATTTTGTTGCAGACTATATCAACGCAGCAGGTGTTCTGCAGGGAACCCTTTTTTACTGACTACCAGTTTCATCACCAGATTCACTCGTATCTGTACTTTCTTAGCTGCGTTGGAAAGTTTTGGTTATGGCATGCAGACCTAAATCGCTATATCTTAAAATATCCACAAATTTTAGCCAGGCTGTTTGTTAGGTGTACACATTCAGCAAGATCTTCACTCATTGTCACGTGCGTACTGCAGTTTCCGCTAGTTTAAGTTTGGCTGGTCAAAACTAGAAGAAAAGTTTCTCTAAGTAAATGTCTGGGAATCAATGCCTGTTGAGATATGGCACGATCTGTCCTCTCTCCCCCACCTGCCTTTTATGTGAAAGTAGACGATAGACGCACTGTGGCATGTGGTTACAACGCATCCTTACGTATCCTTCAGTCCTTCGCGGTTAATTTCCGCACTCTTCCAAATAAACCGGGCTCCATTCAGATTGCACCACAAAAAGCCCTTGATCACACGCTCTCGTACCATCTACACATTGTCGATTGGATTGGGCGATGCCTTTAAATGTCCCAGGGCCAGAAATACAACGGATTCGGGATCGGTAAATTGGGAGGTCACACTACCGATTAATTCGTCGCCCATGAAACGTTGCGGGGAGTGTTAGTTCTGCAGGTTTCGCAGGAGAGCTTCTGTAAAGTTTGGAAGGTAGGAGACGAGATACTGGCAGAAGTAAAGCCGTGAGGACGGGGCGAGAGTTGTGCTTGAGTAGCTCAGTTGGTAGAGCACTTGCCCGCCAAAGGCAAAGGTCCCGAGTTCGAGTCTCGGTCCGGCACACAGTTTTAATCTGCCAGGAAGATTCATATCAGCGCACATTCCGCTGCAGAGTGAAAATCTCATTCAGCTATGTAATATGGTAAAATTTAAATTCTACCCAATTCTTCTTTTGAAGTTAGGAAAATAATAAACTCACTCAGAAGTGAAAGCTCGTATGGAATTGATGGCATCTCCAACAAAATACTAAAAAAGCTTATTCCCAACAGATAAGCAGGATTCGCAGCCACTTTTGTAAGAGCGCATCTTTCCTGACAGATTGAAGTATGCTATTGTTAAACACTGCATAGAAAGGGGGAATGGCCTGATGCCAACCCCTACCGCCAAATCTCACTTCTTCAGCTTTGTGGCAAGTTCTTGAAAAAGTAATGTATCCAAGAGCAGCTTCAAATATTTGTAAAAATAAAGAACTAACGAAATGCCAATTTAGTTTTTAGAAAGCATTTTCAACAGAAAATGCTGTATTTGCTTTCACTGATCAAATATTAAATGCTCTGAACGACCGAACATGATCAACTGGGATTTTCCGTGGTCTCTCAAAGGCGTTTGACTGCATAAATCATGGAAGTCTTCTAGATAAGCTTAAGTACTGTGGTATGAGCAGGACAGTGGAAAAATGGTTTAATTCAATTTAACCAGAAGTTACAGAAGGTTGAATTAAACAATTCACATAATCCGCAAATTGGGGGGTTTCAAGAATAGGGCCCCACAAGTTTCAATCTTGGGTCCCTTATTGTCCTTAACATACATTAATGATTTGCCACTTTATATTCACTACGATACAAAGCTAGTTCTTTTTGCTGCCGATACAAGTATAGTAATCATGCCCAACAAACAAGAATAAGCAAAGGAAATTGCAAGTAATGTCTCTCAGAAAATTATTAAGTGGTTCTCTGCAAATGAACTCTCATTACATTTTGACAAAACATAGCATGTACATAACTTTTTCATAATATGGGGCCACAGTCATAATATATTTCTTTAAAGTCAGTACCGCCATTAGACTGTTGTTTATTTACAGTGTTACATTTACACTTGCACAATCATGATTTCGGCTTCAAAGTGCCATTATCAAGTGTTTTAAGTATTATACATTGCCATCTTAGGCAATGATTGCGTAAGTGTAAATGTATCACTGTAAATAAACAGCAGTCTAATAGCGGTACTGACTTTAAAGAAACAGCATGTACAGTTCTGCTCAGAAAATGGCACAGTACCATTAACAAATATAGAGTTTGAACGTAAATCCGTAGCTAAGGCAGAAAATTCCAAATTTTTGGATATGTGTGTTGATGAGAGACTGAATTGGAAGAAACAAATTGATGATCTGCTGAAACGTTTGACGTCATCTACTTACACTACGAGGGTTGTTGTAAATTTAGCGATAAACTTATAAGTAAATTAGCTTACTGTGCCTTTTTTCATTCATTACTTTCTTATGGAATCATATTTTGGGGAAAATCACCCTCAAGGAAAAAAGTATTTACTGCACAAAAGAGTACAGCCAAGATCATCTTGCAGATATTTACTTAAATAATTATAGGTATTCGCAGCAGATTAGCAATATATACGCTTATGAAATTTGTCATTAATAACTCAACCCACTTCAAAAGCAGTAATAATGTGCATAGCTTCAAAACTAGGAGAAAGGATTTACTACTTTGGGTTAAATCGAACTTTGGCACAGAAAGGGGTGTATTATGCTGCCACAAAAATCTTTGGTTCCTTACAAACCAGCATCAAAAGCGTGACAGATAGCTAACCAACATTTAAAAATAAATTAAAGGAATTTCTGAATGATAACTCCTTCCAGTCAATAGTTGAAGTTTTAGATACAAATTACTAATCTTACCACTAAGAAAAAACCTAGAGTTGTGGTACTTAAAGGAACCTTTTGTTAAATTGACACGTTCCACATTATTACGAAGTGTCGTATTCATGATACATGGAACAAGTATTAATCTAGTCTAATCTATGGCGCTACGAGACTGTCACTGACATTGCTCGAGGACTTGCATCTGCCTAAATGTGCATATTTTGGTAATTCATTATGCGCTTGTGAATCCTGTTTCAGCAGTATATAAAATGCGGAAATCAGTGGATTTTCCCAATTGCAGCCTACATCGTCAATGGAATGATTTCCCATTCGTCTCTGCTCTGCTCATATGTTTTCCTTCCTGTGTCACATTGGTGTAGTGCCACCAGAGAGTCCATATTAGAAACGGAGCGGGTACATTATGCATCAAGGTGCGGTCGAGAAGGGTGGCACTGTGGCTTCTTCCTACTAGTCGACTAGTTCACTCTTACTGAAAAGGAAGATTAATGTTTAAAATTCCGTCGATAACGAGGTCATTAGAGACGGAGCACAAGCTCGTAATGTTTCAAGGATGGAAAGAAATCGACCATGCCCATTCACAGAAACCATTCCACCACCTGCATGGAGCGACTTCCGGAAAATCATGGAATACCAAAATCTGGACGATCGGATTTGAATCGTCGTCCTCTACAAGGAGAGTCCAATGTGCCAGCTACTACGCCGCATCGCTCAGTGCAGCGTGGCTGAGTGAAGCTAGCCCTGACTTAGTACGGAAGTTGGGTGCAGTATCATACTGGTGTAAAACAGCACTGACATAGCGAAATGAGCGACTGTCGGGATTAGATGGCCTGAAACGAAGCTGTGGGGGGTGTAACACTAAAATAAAGTGTTTCAGTGTACAAAATTGAAAATGTAATCCACTAGAGGAACAGCGATGACTGGATTAAACTCGATGCCATAGTTCACACTTCACACGAAAAACATCGTCTAATACAAACACAATTGTTGTATTCTTGTTTGTTCCAACATCACCACGGGTAAAAAATGGTTCAAATGGCTCTGAGCACTATGGGACTCAACATCTTAGGTCATAAGTCCCCTAGAACTTAGAACTACTTAAACCTAACTAACCTAAGGACATCATACACACCCATGCCCGAGGCAGGATTCGAACCTGCGACCGTAGCAGTGCCGCGGTTCCAAACTGAAGCGCCTAGAACAGCATGGCCACACCGGCCGGCACTACGGGTAAACATATGTGCTCAGTCAAACGAAAACTGGGAACAGAATAACGTTACTGTTAAGTCCTTGCGACCAAAAATCGCGCTGTTTGTGTATTCTTTTGGTCACGGAAACTTACATGTATAGGCTAACAGTGAGGTATCATACACTTCTATAACCTTTTCGAAGACTGGTGTAAATTTCTGGAATAAAAGCCAAAGGTCCTGAGTTCGAATCTCCGTCCGGCATATAGTTTTAATCTGCCAGGAAGTTTCTGGTGTAAATTTATTTTAAAAATTAATCACCGTTTAAAGAATACACTTCATCCTTGTGTCCAGTATTTTTGGACTATCGTCAAATACTCAGTAACTTATCGAAATTTTGTGTATCACAGCTCAATTACTAGAAGTTCTCTGAACACAGATTAAATATTAAAACAAATTTACATCAGTCTTATTGCAAGTTTTTACATAAACATACAGACGTATTTATATGCATATATACATACACATATATTTGTGTGTGTATACACACACGGTGGTCCATCGATAGTGACCGGGCCAAATATCTCACGAAATAAGCATCAAACGAAAAAACTACAAAGACGAAACTCGTCTAGCTTGAAGGGGGAAACCAGATGGCGTTATGGTTGGCCCGCTAGATGGCGCTGCCATAGGTCAAACGGGTATCAACTGCGTTTTTTTAAACAGGAATCCCCACTTTTTGTTACATATTCCTGTAGTACGTAAAGAAGTATGAAGGTTTTAATTAGACCACTTTTTTCGCTTTGTGATAGATGGCGCTGTAATAGTCACAAACGTATAAGTACGTCGTATCACGTAACATTCCGCCAGTGCGGACGGCATTTGCTTCGTAATACATTACCCGTGTTAAAATGGACCGTTTACCAATTGCGGAAAAGGTCGATATCGTGTTGATATATGGCTATTGTGATCAAAATGTTCAACGGGCGTGTGCTATGTATGCTGCTCGGTATCCTGGACTACATCATCCAAGTGTCCGTACCGTTCGCCGGATAGGTACGTTATTTAAGGTAACAGGAAGTGTTCAGCCACATGTGAAACGTAAACCACGACCTGCAACAAATGATGATGCCCATGTAGGTGTTTTAGCTGCTGTCGCGGCTAATCCGCACATCAGTAGCAGACAAATTGCACTAGAATCGGGAATCTCAAAAACGTCGGTGTTGAGAATGCTACATCAACATCGATTGCACCCGTACTATATTTCTATGCACCAGGAATTGCATGGCGACGACTTCGAACGTCTTGTACAGTTCTGCCACTGGGCACACGAGAAATTACAGGACGATGACAGATTTTTTGCACGCGTTCTATTTAGCGACGAAGCGTCATTCACCAACAGCGGTAACGTAAACCGTCAAAATATGCATTATTGGGCAATGGAAAATCCACGATGGCTGCGACAAGTGGAACATCAGCGACCTTGGCGGGTTAATGTATTGTGCAGCGTTATGAGATGTTCCACTGCATGACAGAATGTCGATGTACTTCCAACATGATGGATGTCCGGCACATAGCTCGCCTGCGGTGGAAGCGGTATTGAATAGCATATTTCACGACAGGTGGATTGGTCGTCGAAGCAGCATACCATGGCCCGCACGTTCACCGGATCTGACGTCCCCGGATTTCTTTCTGTGGGGAGAATTGAAGGATATTTGCTATCGTGATCCACCGACAATGCCTGACAACATGTGTCAGCGCATTGTCAATGCATGTGCGAACATTACGGAAGGCGAACTACTCGCTGTTGAGAGGAATCTTGTTACACGTATTGCCAAATGCATTGAGGTTGACGGACATCATTTTGAGCATTTATTGCATTGATGTGGTATTTACAGGTAATCACACTGTAACAGCATGCGTTCTCAGAAGTGATAAGTTCACGAAGGTACATGTATCACATTGGAACAACCGAAATAAAATGTTCAAACGTACCTACGTTCTGTATTTTAATTTAAAAAACCTACCTGTTACCAACTGTTCGTCTAAAATTGTGAGCCATATGTTTGTGACTATTACATTGCCATCTATCACAAAGCGAAAAAAGTGGTCCAACTAAAACATTCAAATTTCTTTACGTACTACACGAATATGTGATAAAAAGTGGGGGTTCCTATTTAAAAAAACGCAGTTGATATCCGTTTGACCTATGGCAGCGCCATCTAGCGGGCCAACCATAGCGCCATATTGTTTCCTCTTCAAGCTAAATAAGTTTCGTTCTTTGTAGTTTTTTCGTTTGACGCTTATTTCATGAGATATTTGGCCCGGTCAGGATTAATGGACCACCCATATATATATGGTGCGTCAAAAAAAATGTATACACACTTTGAAGCGCCATAGAAAATTTATTTCCCGTTCTGAAAATTTCTGGTAATTGAAAAATAAAGTCCAATTGGAAAAATAAATGTACTTTTCAAATGTGATTAATGTTCAAACTGGTGGACTTCAGTATCAATACATTTCTCATTACGAGTCACCACTGATTCCATACATCGTACCAAAGTGTGTCCAAGTTACGTGGTTTACGTTTGCACAGCTCATCTTTTACTGTGCCCCATAAGAAGAAATCCAGCGGCGTGAGGTCTGAAGAGCGTGAAGGATCTAGATTGGTGCCCTGCGTCCTATCCGCTGGCCTGGCACATTGTGATCCAGGTATGCTCGTACGTCCCTATGACAGTGCGGCGGGGCGCCATCTTGTTGGAAATAAAACTCATCGTCACCGTATAATGCACGATTGGCAGGGAATATGGAGTCTGCAAGCATTGTTAGGTACGTTTCTCCAGTAACAGTACCTTCAAAGCGGAAAGGCCGAATGAGTGTCCTTGCAGACAAACCACACCACACATTTACACCAGGCAAATTCACAGCCTTTTCAACTGTAATGTGAGGATTATCTTCAGCCCAGTAAACACAATTGTGCCTATTGACAGTTCCATTGAGTTTTAATTGGGCTTCATCCGACCAAATTATGCTACCCATAAATCCCGGTTCACGTGTCACCATCTCTTGAACCCATATCAAAATTCTAACCTTCGATCTGGATCGTTGTCAGTTAGCTGTTGCACCAGCCTTGGAATGTACACACGAAACTTGCCTTTCTTCAGAATGCGTAGCACACTACTAGCACTTACATTACTCTCACGTGCCGCTTGCTGAAACAGTTCCAAGACCGCAGTTGTGGAATCATCACTTGTAGCTGTACGAGGTCGCCCTGATCGACCTTTATGCACATCACACACTGTTCTATGAATTTCGAATTTGTCTCGTAGATGCGTAATTGTTAACCCTGAAGGTGGTTCTGTACCATACTCACTTCTCCACTGCTTCGAACCGCAGCTACATTCCCAAACTTCCAGTACCACTTAATTATCTGCTTCCGAGGTTCAAAGCTTAAACGCACGTCCGCCATGTTGCAGTTACTTCCTTGCCACTGCTGCCACCTGTTAAAGAAACATAACATTACTTTCTCACAGATATTTAACCTTGTAGAACTGGAAATAAATTGTCTATGACAGTTCAAAGTGTGTATACATTTTTTTTGACGCACACTATATATATATATATATATATATATATAGATATATATATATATATAATCAGTGCCGTTTGTTGCATTGTAAAATGTTAATTACATCCGGAGATATTGTAACCTAAAGTTGACGTTTGAGTACCACTCCTCCTCTGTTCGATCGTGTGTATCGGAGAGCACTGCAACATACATTGCGTATCTGCAGAATGATCTGCCAACGTTGCTCGAAAATGTCCCACTGGAAACGCGTCGACGTATGATGGTGCACCTGCACATTCCGCAATTAACACTAGGCTGACCCTTGACAGGATGCTCGACGGGCGTTTCATAGGACGTGGAGGACGCATAAATTGGCCAGCCCGTTCTCCTGATGTTACACCTCTGGACTTTTTTCTATGGGGTACGTTAAAGGAGAATGTGTACCGTGATGTGCCTACAACCCCAGAGGATATGAAACAACGTATTGTGGCAGCCTGCGGCGACATTACGCCAGATTTACTGCGGCGTGTACGACATTCCTTACGCCAGAGATTGCAATTGTGTGCAGCAAATGATGTCCACAACATTGAACATCTATTGGCCTGACATGTCGGGACACACTCTATACCACTCCGTAATTGAAAACGGAAACCACGTGTGTACGTGTACCTCACCCCTCATGGTAATGTACATGTGCGTCAGTGAAAAAGACCAACAACAAGGTGTTAGCATGTGGACGTAATGTGCTGTTCCAGTCTCTTCTGTACCTAAGGTCCATCACCGTTCCCTTTGGATCCCTACGTAATTCGGTGCTCTCCGATACACACGATCGAACAGCGGAGGAGTGGTACTCAAGCGTCAACTTTAGGTATCAATATCTCTGGATGTAATTAACATTTTACAATGCAACAAACGGCACTGATTACGTATTTGTTTATATGTTCAGATGTGCTATCAAAACTAACGGGGTTCCATTTAAAAAAACGTAGGTTTGTGTTAAAAAACATACTTCCGTGCATCTTTTTATGGTTTGTATTAACCAATTATACATGCCCCTCTCCTCACGTTCGGTCTGTGGAATCGGTTCGTCAGTATTTGATGTGATTTACGAAATATATCCAGCGGTAACGTTAGGTGACTCACCCTGTCTGTGTATATATATATATATATATATATATATATATATATATATATATATATATACTCCTAGAAATGGAAAAAAGAACACATTGACACCGGTGTGTCAGACCCACCATACTTGCTCCGGACACTGCGAGAGGGCTGTACAAGCAATGATCACACGCACGGCACAGCGGACACACCAGGAACCGCGGTGTTGGCCGTCGAATGGCGCTAGCTGCGCAGCATTTGTGCACCGCCGCCGTCAGTGTCAGCCAGTTTGCCGTGGCATACGGAGCTCCATCGCAGTCTTTAACACTGGTAGCATGCCGCGACAGCGTGGACGTGAACCGTATGTGCAGTTGACGGACTT
The DNA here is from genome assembly GCF_023864275.1 of Schistocerca cancellata. Lineage (NCBI taxonomy): Eukaryota > Metazoa > Arthropoda > Insecta > Orthoptera > Acrididae > Schistocerca > Schistocerca cancellata. The sequence goes on from NC_064626.1 coordinate 1,245,338,853, forward strand.
TGAGCGAGGGCGTATAGTGGGCATGCGGGAGGCCGGGTGGACGTACCGCCGAATTGCTCAACACGTGGGGCGTGAGGTCTCCACAGTACATCGATGTTGTCGCCAGTGGTCGGCGGAAGGTGCACGTGCCCGTCGACCTGGGACCGGACCGCAGCGACGCACGGATGCACGCCAAGACCGCAGGATCCTACGCAGTTCCGTAGGGGACCGCACCGCCACTTCCCAGCAAATTAGGGACACTGTTGCTCCTGGAGTATCGGCGAGGACCATTCGCAACCGTCTCCATGAAGCTGGGCTACGGTCCCGCACACCGTTAGGCCGTCTTCCGCTCACGCCCCAACATCATGCAGCCCGCCTCCAGTGGTGTCGCGACAGGCGTGAATGGAGGGACGAATGGAGACGTGTCGTCTTCAGCGATGAGAGTCGCTTCTGCCTTGGTGCCAATGATGGTCGTATGCGTGTTTGGCGCCGTGCAGGTGAGCGCCACAATCAGGACTGCAAACGACCGAGGCACACAGGGCCAACATCCGGCATCATGGTGTGGGGAGCGATCTCCTACACTGGCCGTACACCACTGGTGATCGTCGAGGGGACACTGAATAGTGCACGGTACATCCAAACCGTCATCGAACCCATCGTTCTACCATTCCTAGACCGGCAAGGGAACTTGCTGTTCCAACAGGACAATGCACGTCCGCATGTATCCCGTGCCACCCAACGTGCTCTAGAACGTGTAAGTCAACTACCCTGGCCAGCAAGATCTCCGGATCTGTCCCCCATTGAACATGTTTGGGACTGGATGAAGCGTCGTCTCACGCGGTCTGCACGTCCAGCACGAACGCTGGTCCAACTGAGGCGCCAGGTGGAAATGGCATGGCAAGCCGTTCCACAGGACTACATCCAGCATCTCTACGATCGTCTCCATGGGAGAATAGCAGCCTGCATTGCTGCGAAAGGTGGGTATACACTGTACTAGTGCCGACATTGTGCATGCTCTGCTGCCTGTGTCTATGTGCCTGTGGTTCTGTCAGTGTGATCATGTGATGTATCTGACCCCAGGAATGTGTCAATAAAGTTCCCCTTCCTGGGACAATGAATTCACGGTGTTCTTATTTCAATTTCCAGGAGTATGTGTGTGTGTGTGTGTGTGCTAAATAATCGCTGATATTTGCAGCAGAAATGCAGTCTCCGGTAATACACCCTAAGATAAAAAAGAAACGACGCGCCACGAAGGTATTATCCAGTGGGACAGAAATCGGTAGACGTGATGTACATGTACAGACGGACAAATGACTCTAATTTCAGAAAAACTGGGAGATTTATTGAAGAGAAAGAGCTTCAAAAATTGAGCAAGTGAATAACGCTTTGATCCACCTCTCCACTTATGCAAGCAGCTATTTGGCTCGGCACTGATTGACACAGTTATTGGATGTCCTCATGAGGGATACCGTGACAAATTCCGTCCAGTTGCTCTAGATCGTTAATATTCCGACATGCTCTAAACGTTGTTAACTGGGGAGAGATCCGCCGACCTTGCTGACCAAAGTAAAGTTTGACAACCACGAGATAAGAACTACACTCCTGGAAATTGAAATAAGAACACCGTGAATTCATTGTCACAGGAAGGGGAAACTTTATTGACACATTCCTGGGGTCAGATACATCACATGATCACACTGACAGAACCACAGGCACATAGACACAGGCAACAGAGCATGCACAATGTCGGCACTAGTACAGTGTATATCCACCTTTCGCAGCAATGCAGGCTGCTATTCTCCCATGGAGACGATCGTAGAGATTCTGGATGTAGTCCTGTGGAACGGCTTGCCATGCCATTTCCACCTGGCACCTCAGTTGGACCAGCGTTCGTGCTGGACGTGCAGACCGCGTGAGATGACGCTTCATCCAGTCCCAAACATGCTCATTGGGGGACATATCCGGAGATCTTGCTGGCCAGGGTAATTGACTTACACCTTCTAGAGCACGTTGGGTGGCACGGGATACATGCGGACGTGCATTGTCCTGTTGGAACAGCAAGTTCCCTTGCCGGTCTAGGAATGGTAGAACGATGGGTTCGATGACGGTTTGGATGTACCGTGCACTATTCAGTGTCCCCTCGACGATCACCAGTGGTGTACGGCCAGTGTAGGAGATCGCTCCCCACACCATGATGCCGGGTGTTGGCCCTGTGTGCCTCGGTCGTATGCAGTCCTGATTGTGGCGCTCACCTGCACAGCGCCAAACACGCATACGACCATCATTGGCACCAAGGCAGAAGCGACTCTCATCGCTGAAGACGACACGTCTCCATTCGTCCCTCCATTCACGCCTGTCGCGACACCACTGGAGGCGGGCTGCACGATGTTGGGGCGTGAGCGGAAGACGGCCTAACGGTGTGCGGGACCGTAGCCCAGCTTCATGGAGACGGTTGCGAATGGTCCTCGCCGATACCCCAGGAGCAACAGTGTCCCTAATTTGCTGGGATGTGGCGGTGCGGTCCCCTACGGCACTGCGTAGGATCCTACGGTCTTGGCGTGCATCCGTGCGTCGCTGCGGTCCGGTCCCAGGTCGACGGGCACGTGCACCTTCCGCCGACCACTGGCGACAACATCGATGTACTGTGGAGACCTCACGCCCCACGTGTTGAGCAATTCGGCGGTACGTCCACCCGGCCTCCCGCATGCCCACTATACGCCCTCGCTCAAAGTCCGTCAACTGCACATACGGTTCACGTCCACGCTGTCGCGGCATGCTACCAGTGATAAAGACTGCGATGGAGCTCCGTATGCCACGGCAAACTGGCTGACACTGACGGCGGCGGTGCACAAATGCTGCGCAGCTAGCGCCATTCGACGGCCAACACCGCGGTTCCTGGTGTGTCCGCTGTGCCGTGCGTGTGATCATTGCTTGTACAGCCCTCTCGCAGTGTCCGGAGCAAGTATGGTGGGTCTGACACACCGGTGTCAATGTGTTCTTTTTCCATTTCCAGGAGTGTAGTTTCGTGTGTTGGCAGGTATTACTTTGCTGAAATGTAAGCCCAGGGTGGCATGAAATGACAAGAAACGGAACGGGACATACAGTGATGTCGACGTACCATTGTGCAGTAAGGGTGCAGCTGATGACATACCAAAGCGGTTCTGCTGTGGACTGAAAGGCACCCCTGACCATCACCCCTGGCTGTCGGGCCGTATGACGGGCGACAGGCAACTTGGTATCCCACCGCTGTCAGACACGTCTTCTGCCTGGACGTTCTTTGACTGCAGTATTACTGCCTTCAGGGATGAGTCCCGCTTCGAATTGACCTTCGATGACCAACAAAGGGGTTTCTGGAGTCATTTCAGACAATGGTGGGATACTAACCTGAATGTCGCTCACCGTACGGCAGGAGTGATGGACTGGGACGTCATTTCATTTCATAGAGAGACCTGTTGGTTGTCATCCGCGGCACCATTACATTACAGCGGTGCGTCGACGATATTCTACGCTTCTTTTTATAGCCGTTCATGACAAGCAGTCCTGGGCTTACATTTCAGCTAGATAGCGCCCGCGAGAGTTCCTACCGCTTGTCTTCGTGCTTGCCAAACCCACTTTGGAAAACAGGGTTGCCAGATATCTCCCCCAAGTGAGGACGTTAAGAACTTTATGGGCAGGGCCCCCCGATCATCTCGGGATTCGGATGATCTGACACGCTTATTGCACAGAATTTGGCACGATATCCTTCAGAATGTCATCCAACAACTCTGTGAATCAATGGCTAGCCGAACAGCTGGTTACGTAAGGACCAGAGGTCGACCAGCGCTTTATTGATTAGTTCAATTTGTTGAAGATCTTCCTCTTGAATAAATCACCAAAATTTTCTGAAAAGGTAATGTGCATATGCCAGGTGATCAAAAAGTCAGTATAAATTTGAAAACTTAATAATACGGAATAATGTAGATACAGGGTGTTTAAAAATGACCGGTATATTTGAAACGGCAATAAAAACTAAACGAGCAGCGATAGAAATACACCGTTTCTTGCAATATGCTTGGGACAACAGTACATTTTCAGGCAGACAAACTTTCGAAATTACAGTAGTTACAATTTTCAACAACAGATGGCGCTACGGTCTGGGAAACTCTATAGTACGATATTTTCCACATATCCACCATGCGTAGCAATAATATGGCGTAGTCTCTGAATGAAATTACCCGAAACCTTTGACACCGTGTCTGGCGGAATGGCTTCACATGCAGATGAGATGTACTGCTTCAGCTGTTCAATTGTTTCTGGATTCTGGCGGTACACCTGGTATTTCAAGTGTCCCCACAGAAAGAAGTCACAGGGGTTCATGTCTGATGAATAGGAAGGCCAATCCACGCCGCCTCCTGTATGTTTCGGATAGCCCAAAGCAATCACACGATCATCGAAATATTGATTCAGGAAATTAAAGACGTCGGCCGTGCGATGTGGCGGGGCACCATCTTGCATAAACCACGAGGTGTTCGCAGTGTCGTCTAAGGCAGTTTGTACCGCCACAAATTCACGAAGAATGTCCAGATAGCGTGATGCAGTAATCGTTTCGGATCTGAAAAATGGGCCAATGATTCCTTTGGAAGAAATGGCGGCCCAGAACAGTACTTTTCGAGGATGCAGGGACGATGTGACTGCAACATATGGCTTTTCGGTTCCCCATATGCGCCAGTTCTGTTTATTGACGAAGCCGTCCAGGTAAAAATAAGCTTCGTCAGTAAACCAAATGCTGCCCACATGCATATCGCCGTCATCAATCCTGTGCACTATATCGTTAGCGAATGTCTCTCGTGCAGCAATGGTAGTGGCGCTGAGGGGTTGCCGCGTTTGAATTTTGTATGGATAGAGGTCTAAACTCTGGCGCACGAGACGATACGTGGACGTTGGCGTCATTTGGACCGCAGCTGCAACACGGCGAACTGAAACCCGAGGCCGCTGTTGGATCACCTGCTGCACTAGCTGCGCGTTGCCCTCTGTGGTTGCCATACGCGGTCGCCCTACCTTTCCAGCACGTTCGTCCGTCACGTTCCCAGTCCGTTGAAATTTTTCAAACAGATCCTTTATTGTATCGCTTTTCGGTCCTTTGGTTACATTGAACCTCCGTTGAAAACTTCGTCTTGTTGCAACAACACTGTGGTCTAGGCGGTGGAATTCCAACACCAGAAAAATCCTCTGCTCTAAGGAATAAACCATGTTGTCTACAGCACACTTGCACGTTGTGAACAGCACACGCTTACAGCAGAAAGACGACGTACAGAATGGCGCACCCACAGACTGCAGCGCCATCTGTTGTTGAAAATTGTAACTACTGTAATTTCGAAAGTTTGTCCGCCTGAAAAAGTACTGTTGTCCCAAGCATATTGCAACAAACGGTGTATTTCTATCGCTGCTCGTTTAGTTTTTATTGCCGTTTCAAATATACCGGTCATTTTTGAGACACCCTGTAGGTAAAAATTGACACACATGCTTGGAACGACATGGGGTTTTATTAGTACAAAAAACAAAAACAAAGTTCACAAAATATCCGGCAGATGGAGCTGGATTGCAAAACGTCAGTGACTGCGCATGACAATCGTGTACAAAGGAATTGTAATCAGAGAGAGAATGAGATGCGCCAGCAGTCGCAGCATGTTGACATTACCCGGTTCAAATGGTTCTATGGGAGCACATCTGAGGTCATCAGTCCCCTAGAACTTAGAACTACTTAAACTTAACTAACCTAAGGACATCACACACTTCCATGTCCGGGGCAGGATTCGAACCTGCGGTCGTAGCGGTCGCGCGGTTCCAGATTGAAGCGCCTAGAACCGCTCGGCCACACCGGCCGGCTGACATTACCTGAAAAGGAGCTTTTAGTGAAGCTGTATTATCAGAATGGGGAATCTGCTAGTTCAGCGTTACGATTCTATCGTCATAGGAAGGGGGTTCGAACGCGTAAAGGTCCGTTGACAAATGCAGCTGTGGCGAGAATGATTTCGAAGTTCGAAGCCACGGGTTGTTTAGACGATAGACCCCGTAGTGGCCGACTGAGCACAAGGCGTAATGCTGCTGAGACAGTTCAGGGAGAAACGGAGACTGTAGCGGGTTCGTCTATGCACGGGGAAGTCAACGCTCGTGCAGTCGCACGTCGCACCGGCATTCCATACACTACTGTTTGGTTGGCACTTAGGCGTACCCTCCGATGCTATCCGTACAAAATCCATCGGCATCATGAACTGTTACCTGGCGATTTAGTGAAGCGGAGGGCATTTGCGGTGTGGCCGTTTCAAAAGATGGCGGAAGATGACGATTGGTTGAGTAACGTGTTGTGGACCGACGAAGCTCATTTCACGCTCCGAGGGTCTGTCAACGTCCACAACTGCAGAATTTGGGCTACCGAAAATCCTAGAACTGTCGTGGAAACTCCATTGCACGACGAGAAAGTCACGGTGTGGGTTGGAGTTACCACATCTACCGTTATCGGGCCTTTTTCCTTCAAGGAAATGCGTGATTCTGGTTTTGCAACTGCTACCGTGACGGGTGAGAGGAACGCCGATATGTTACAGAATCGCATCATCCCCAGCCTGGCTGATAAACATCTGCTGGAACGTACGGTGTTTATGTAGGATGGAGCTCCACCCCATATTGCTCTGCGTGTGAAAGATATCTTGCGCGCGTCGTTTGGTGATGATCGTGTGCTCAGCCGCCACTTTCGTCATGCTTGGCCTCCCAGGTCCCCAGACCTCAGTCCGTGCGATTATTGGCTTTGGGGTTACCTGAAGTCGCAAGTGTACCATGATCGACCGACATCTCTAGGGTTGCTGAAAGACAACATCCGGCGCCAATGCCTCACCATAACTCCGGACATGCTTTACTGTGCTGTTCACAACATTATTCCTCGACTACAACAATTGTTGATGAATGATGGTGGACATATTGAGCATTTCCTGTAAAGAACATCATCTTTTCTTTGTCTTACTTTTGTTATGCTAATTTTTGCTATTCTGATGAGATGAAGCGCCTTCTGTCGGACATTTTTTGAACTTTTGTGTTTTTTTTTTGTTCTAATAAAACCCCATGTCATTCCAAGCATGCGTGTCAATTTGTACGTCTCTATCTGCATTATTGTGTGATTTATTCAGTTTTCACATTTATACTGACTTTTTGATCACCCGGTACATCACATCTGCTGCTTTCCGTACCACTCAGACGACCCTTTTGTGTGCGTCTTCTTTCTGTCTTAGATTCTTTGTGGTCTCGTGTACATGCTCTCCTTTCTGTGCTCATACAGTCAACTAGTAGGTGACATTAGACTTGTAAGTAGGCTGTTTATATTTTCTTATTGGCAACGTTACGTAGCGCTCTGTATGAAAATCACTGGCTGTGCTGTGTGCAGTCTGTGGCTAGTTAGCATTGTTGTCTGCCATTGTAGTGTTCGGCAGCTGGATGTTAACAGCGCGTAGCGTTGCGCAGTTGGAGGTGAGCCGCCAGCAGTGGTGGATGTGGGGAGAGAGATGGCGGAGTTTTGAAATTTGTAACACTGGATGTCATGAACTACTATATATATTATGACTGTTAAGGTAAATACATTGTTTGTTCTCTATTAACATCTTTCAATTGCTAACTATGCCTATCAGAAGTTAGTGCCTTCTGTAGTTTGAATCTTTATTTAGCTGGCAGTAGTGGCGCTCGCTGTATTGCAGTAGCTTGAGTAACGAAGATTTTTGTGAGGTAAGTGATTTGTGAAAGGTACAGGTTAATGTTTGTCAGGGCCATTCCTTTGTAGGGATTTCAGAAAGTCAGATTGCGTTGCGCTAAAAAATATTGTGTGTCAGTTTAAGCACAGTCATGTATAATTGTTGAAAGGGGATGTTTCAGACTGTGGTGACGACTTTTCAGTTGAATAGGAGTTGAGTCTCTGAGGGCACGGAGGCGGCGAGATCGGAGACGACGCCACAAGACCCGCTGGTGAGTTTAAAGCGAGTGTGCAGAGGATAGCTTCTAACATTCTGCGTGGTGTCCGTTCTAAGTCGGTCTCCCTACCACTTTCGCGCAACGACGCTCTGAGCGTGTTTTTTAGGGAATTGTCTAGTTTGAACCTGGAACCTGTTGCTGCTAAGGAGACGCCAGACCAAACATGACATGTAGAATTCAGAAGAGTTTAGTGAGACTAGCGATGATATAATCAAATACTTAATGATTTCAGCGTCTGCTTCACTGCACTCCCTGTAAAAGGATCTTAATACTAACTAAATTTAGTGGAAGGGGTTCAAGGCTTTCCTATTTTTACTTAGGTGGTAAAATAACGTTGGGAAAGCAGTTAAGTTTACCATTGGAAATTTTATTCTACTCACAAAACATTGTTTATAAATTGCACTATTGATAAAAGGAAATATTTTAATACAGGATGATAAAAACCAACTGCGTTCAACAAAAATGTGAACGAATATTCCCTGAGTGGGTTTCCAAGTTCTACAATGGATCGAAGGATGAGCTATGCCATATCACATCTATAATCTAGGTTTAAATTAAGTTTCACAAAAGAGAAAACTATCAAAATGATATACAGTGACCCTCAATTATCCTTAATTACTTATCTAACTTGTCGTAAATTACAGTGGCTGATGTGGCTTCTCAATAATTATATAGCAAAAAAATTATCCTGTTTTAGATTTTAACTTACGTAGCAATGTGAATACCATGAGCTTTAATTGACGATCGACATTAGTATTACGCAAAAAGGGGGTGTAACAGATGAGACTTCTGCAGTACCTCGTTGTTGGTTAGGCAGCGTCAGGGGGCGGCGGGCAGCACAGCTCCACACACCTCGCTGTCTCGGAAGCAACTCTCCCTAACTTCTCCTTACTACAATTTACTGAAGTTGGTTCAAGAAAAGCTATCTGGCTGTGTTTTCTACTGACCATTCAGGGTCTCAGTGTTAACCTTAAGCTCCGCCTACAAGAATTCTGTCTATCCAATGAGAAACGTTATACTTTTTGTGGTGGGCAATGTTTTTGTTTGCTACGTAACAGAGACGCGAAAAAGTCTCACGCTAAAACTTGTGGGTGGTGTGGCCCTTTTAGTGTTATCGTAAGATCTATACTGTCCTTCTAGAGGGCTCTATCTTTTAACATGGGCTGGGGGTGGTCATGGCGGTCGGCTTGCGACGTGGGTGTCCGTCCCTTATCGTAGGGCCTCCTAGCCTACACGATTCTGCTCTCGGCTTCTGTTCTCGTTTCTCCCCTCGGAACTGCGTCTGTTTCACGGTGGGAAGGTATGACATGCATTTAGGCGTTCTTGTGTTAGTCTGTGGTATTCCATTTGCTCACTCGTTGATCGTATTACTTTGGTTAATTTAATGTCAGGATTTATTCGGAGCTATGTGACATACTGCCGGATTTGCTATCATGTCAGTGTTTTCGTGGAAGGTGTTGGATTTGCCTGACACCTCACAAGCTGATCCCTGCTCTGCACCGGAAGCCATTCAGTCTCGCGGTGAGCAGTGTGAGAAATTGTGTACGCTAACAGTGCGGTGTGGTGTGTGCAGCGGTGTGGTGGGCGACCTGGCAGGACGGCCGCTGTGGGTACGTGTCTGTCGCATTGCGGTGGCCATCCGTGGCTCCGGCCCCGGCACCGGGTCGCCTGCCTGCCCCCCGGGCGGGCTTTCGATCTGCCACGCCACGCCAGACAGCCCCGCGTGCCGCAGCGGCTTCGCACTCCTGCGGCTGCACTGCCGGACCCCCGGCACGCCGTCCACACGCCGGAAGCTCGGCGTCCGGTCTCCGCGCAGAAAACCTGCTGGCGTCCCCAGGAGCGGTAACTCGGAAGTCTCATCGTATACTCCATTAAACAGAAGAGCGGGCAGACGAGTCCCCTGAAGGGATCAAAAATGAGATCTGTACACTTCGTACTGCCGTCTGGAAATGGAGAAGCTAAACAAGCATTTTCTTGCGTGTGAAAACACGCGACGTGACAAAAGCACAAAATGCTATAAACTACAGGGTGGCGCACGAAATGTGTTACCATTTTGTTTTTGAATATAAACAATCATTGTCAATACAATCTGAAAGGAACATACGAGGGCAGTTCAATAAGTAATGCAACACATTTTTTTCTGAAACAGGGGTTGTTTTATTCAGCATTGAAATACACCAGGTTATTCCCCAATCTTTTAGCTACACAACACTACTTTTCAACGTAATCTCCATTCAATGCTACGGCCTTACGCCACCTTGAAATGAGGGCCTGTATGCCTGCACGGTACCATTCCACTGGTCGATGTCGCAGCCAACGTCGTACTGCATGAATAACTTCTTCATCATCCGCGTAGTGCCTCCCACGGATTGCGTCCTTCATTGGGCCAAACATATGGAAATCCGACGATGCGAGACCGGGGCTGTAGGGTGCATGAGGAAGAACAGTCCACTGAAGTTTTGTGAGCTCCTCTCGGGTGCGAAGACTTGTGTGAGGTCTTGCGTTGTCATGAGGAAGGAGAAGTTCGTTCAGATTTTTGTGCCTACAAACACGCTGAAGTCGTTTCTTCAATTTCTGAAGAGTAGCACAATACACTCCAGAGTTGATCGTTTGACCATGGGGAAGGACATCGAACAGAATAACCCCTTCAGCGTCCCAGAAGACTGCAACCATGACTTTACTGGCTGAGGGTATGGCTTTAAACTTTTTCTTGGTAGGGGAGTGGGTGTGGCGCCACTCCATTGATTGCCGTTTTGTTTCAGGTTCGAAGTGATGAACCAATGTTTCATCGCCTGTAACAATCTTTGACAAGAAATTGTCACCCTCAGCCACATGACGAGCAAGCAATTCCGCACAGATGGTTCTCCTTTGCTCTTTATGGTGTTCGGTTAGACAACGAGGGACCCAGTGGGAACAAACCTTTGATTATCCCAACTGGTGAACAATTGTGACAGCACTACCAACAGAGATGTCAAGTTGAGCACTGAGTTGTTTGATGGTGATCCGTCGATCATCTCGAGCGAGTGTGTTCGCACGCTCCGCCATTGCAGGAGTCACAGCTGTGCACGGCCGGCCCGCACGCGGGAGATCAGACAGTCTTGCTTGACCTTGCGGCGATGATGACACATGCTTTGCCCAACGACTCACCGTGCTTTTGTCCACTGCCAGATCACCGTAGACATTCTGCAAGCGCTTATGAATATCTGAGATGACCTGGTTTTCCGCCAAAAGAAACTCGATCACTGCCCGTTGTTTGCAACGCACATCCGTTACAGACGCCATTTTAACAGCTCCGTACAGCGCTGCCACCTGTCGTAAGTCAATGAAACTATTCTAACTCAAAACATGCTCAATATGTCCACCATTTCGTTTCCTAACTTCCTTCATATGAACACTGAAGTTAGAGATTACCCTACGGCACATGTCTTCCGTAATTACACTGCAAGCTCGAAGAATAAGTCTTCTGAGCTCCATTAAAACACGTGGACGCTTCGGGAATTTTTTTTCCTTTGGGTACTCCCCCCATCCCAAAAAAGTCACATGGATGGAGGTCTGGAATATTGGGGGGGGGGGGGCAATTTTGTCCGTCACGGAAGCGACCTGGAAACCTGAGTGAAATGATCCGCATGTCGAAATGCTCGTGTAAAAACTCCAACACAATGTTTGCAGTATGTTGTCTTGCTCCATCTTGCATGAACCACTGCGTTTTGAAGGGCAAGGGTTGGGTTGGATTCTTTTGGGGGAAGAGACCAAACTGCGAGGTCGTCGGTCTCAGCGGATTAGGGGAGGACGGGGTGGGAAGTGGGCCGTGCCCTTCCAAAGGAACCATCCCGGCATTTGCCTGGAGTGATTTAGGGAAATCACGGAAAACGTAAATCAGGATGGCCGGACGCGGGATTGAACCGAGGGGCAAGGCAGTAGCAAGAAGCTGTGGAACGAAGCTATTGCGAAGCATGCTCAAATAACGCTCGCTGTTCACAGTTTCTTCAAAGAAAAAGGGTGCAATAAGTCCGTGACTGGAAGTTGCTGCCAGCGCTGTAATCCTCGGAACATAATGTTGTCGATCATGAAGCACTTGTGGGTTTTCAGTGGCCCAAAAGCGTACATTTTGTTTGTTAACCACACCGTCTAAATGAAAATGCGCCTCGTCTGAAAACCCAACGTTGTTGAGAGTTTCTCCCCTATCCTCCAGCCACTGAGCAAACAGTAGTCTCTGCTGCTTGTGTTCTTCAGTGAGCTTGTGTGCACAGGTCATCTTGTATGGGTACATATGGAGGTCACTTTTAAGAATGCGTTGAACGGAGTGTCTCGATATTCCCAGTTGCACTGCTGCCTTTCTACACGATTTCCCGGGACTTCTCTGTACAGCAACTCGTACCGCTTCAATATTCTCCGGCAAACAAACAGGCTTAGGCCGAGGTCGCTTTGCTTCCAGTATTGTTCCTTCCTGTACAAATTTATCGTACAACCTGTTACGGTCTTGTTGCAAGGGACCCATCGTGTGTTAAACTGTTGTCGAAAACGCCTCTGAGTCACAACAAGGCTTTTCGTTTCATGAAAAAGTAACACAATTGCCGATCGTTGCTGTGTCGTCAGTCTTCCATTGTCAGCCATTGCTGCTTACTAGTCTCCTAGCGGCAGTATCGTGAATTACACGTCATTTCGTAACTCATTTGTTTTTCCAAGCTCCGCTAGTACTGCTGTAGAGACCCCGGTGGAATATCTAATGTGCGTCGTAAATTGTGAAAGAAACAATTGGTAGCACATTTTGTGAGCCTCCCTGTAAGATAATAGTCGTATCTGCGATGCAACAAAATCAAAGAAAATACAACGTTCATTGTTAACACTAACTGTGTAAATACTGTGACACTAGTACCAGGTGTAGAAATACGAATGTCCTCATAGATGGTGCTAACCAAGCCCCTACCACACCGTAGCAGAGAAGCGAGGCAACTGTCCCCCAATTGGAGCAGCTGATCGCCGCCATTCGCAGGGATGAATCCTAGTACTGGGGTTGTGATTTGAAGTACATCAGACGCAACAAGAGCAAATTGAAGCACAAATTAAACACATGTTTTTTTATAAAAATACTGAGTATTCGAGTCTATTTTAAAAGTATACTTAAATGAATCAAGTTTCCTAATTTCCGAAATACGTCTGCATACAGACGCGAAATTTAAGAATGTAAGGCTCTTTCCTGACACGGTGGAGCGAGTTTACATCGAGTTATTTGCATTAGATAATTACATGAAACTTTTAAATTAGCAGACAGTACGATTATGATTTAATTCACGTAATTTTCCTGTCAGGTCCTGTTTGCTTTTTGCCGACTCCTGTGTACATTTTGCACGCTTACTTTTGTTTAGCACAGTATTGTCTACACTCGAATTTTGGTATGATTAATTGTAATAACCCATATCACTTTAAATACCGTAGAAATTTCATTCGCACATTAGTTTTTAACGCTGATAGCACCTCTGAAACTGGTTGAATTTGCAACATTTGATCAAATATTTGGCCATTTACGAAGTATAATCACCACCTGACAACACATGTTAAGTATCTAAACGCAATTATTCGACCTACCTATGATTCATACTTAATATATATTTGGTTGTCTTGGTAACCTGGAAAACGAACGTCGTTGCCGACTCGGCAAGACTCACCGGAGGAGAAATACCCCTCTGAAGATGTCCAGCGCAGCTCTGGACGAAACGTTAGGAGCTGAAGAGTTTCATGGACCACGACCTTACATCCCGGAAGGTTTACCAGAAGATATGTCATCCGGTCGTGAAAGCCTTCATACTATGTATATACTGTTTTTTTGTCAAAGTTTAATGAGAGCCCATTTGCAGAGAACCACTTAATGATTTTCTGAAAAACATCGTTTACAATTTCACCAGTTAATTTTTGTCTGTTTGGTGTGATAGCTATAGTTGTATCATCGGAAAAAAGTACCAGATTTCCATCTTCGTGAATATAGAATGGCAAGTCATTCAGGCCTTAGCTGAAACCCTTGACTGACGTTGATTGTAGCTGATAGTTGATGGTTGGAGAGACGACATTCATGTTACAGGTAGTCTACGAAAACGAGTTACAGATGTTGGCCACCGATACATCGTGTTGTAAATAGGCTGTTTAGGTTTTTACATTGGTGACGCCACGTAGCCCTCTGTATTAAAATCGCTGACTGCGCTGTGTGCAGTCTGTGGCTGGTTGGACTCACTGTCGGACTATTAGTTAGTGTAGTGTTGGGCAGTTGGGTGTGAACAGCGCGTAGCGTTGGGCAGTTGGAGGTGAGCCGCCAGCGGTGGTGGATGCGGAGAGAGTGATGCCAGAGTTTTGAGATGTTAATATGAGCGGACGATCAGGACGTGTGTCCGACAGAAAAAGGAAATTTCTTAAATTGGATGTCACGACATCCAATTTAAGAAATTATATACAGGGTGATTCAAAAGGAATACCACAACTTTAGGAATTTAAAACACTGCAACGACAAAAGGCAGAGCTAAGCACTATCTGTCGGCGAATTAAGGGAGCTATAAAGTTTCATTTAGTTGTACATTTGTTCGCTTGAGGCGCTGTTGACTAGGCGTCAGCATCAGTTGATGCTAAGATGGCGACCGCTCAACAGGAAGCTTTTTGTGTTATTGAGTACAGTCACAATGTCTGTATATGGGGCACTGAGAATCCGCGGGAAACAACTCAGTATGAACGTGACTCGCCTAAGGTGAACGTTTTCTGTGCCATTTCAGCCAATAAAGTTTTTGGTCCCTTTTTCTTCGAAGGTGCTACTGTAACTGGACTACAGTATCTGGAGATGTTAGAGAATTGGCTGTTCCCTCAGCTCGAACAAGAAGCACAACAATTCATATTTCAGCAGGATGGAGCGCCACCACATTGGCACTTATCTGTCCGTAACTACCTGAACGTCAACTACCCGAGGCGATGGATCGGCCGCCAGGCAGCCCGTGACAGAGCACTTCATCACTGGCCTCCAAGAAGCCCTGATCTTACCCCCTGCGATTTTTTCTTATGGGGGTATGTTAAGGCTATGGTGTTTCGGCCACCTCTCCCAGCCACCATTGATGATTTGAAACGAGAAATAACAGCAGCTATCCAAACTGTTACGCCTGATATGCTACAGAGAGTGTGGAACGAGTTGGAGTATCGGGTTGATATTGCTCGAGTGTCTGGAGGGGGCCATATTGAACATCTCTGAACTTGTTTTTGAGTGAAAAAAAAGCTTTTTAAATACTCTTTTTAATGATGTATAACATAAGGTTATATTATGTTTCTTTCATTAAATACACATTTTTAAAGTTGTGGTATTCTTTTTGAATTACCCTGTATAATGACTTAGTACCGAAGATTTTGGTGAGGTAAGTAACTCATGGAGGATAGGTTATTTCAGTCAGGGCTATTTTTTTGTAGGGATTATTAAAAATCAGATTGTGTTGCGCTAGAATATTATGTGACAGTTTAGAAACGATCAGAATAAGTAAAGAGAAAACTGTCTGAATACGTTGAGTTTTACTGAGCTGTTTCAGTATCAAATAACGTATAATTTTACCGGCACAGTCTTTCTTTACATTCAAAGGGGAATTTTCAGTGTATACGGATGGTGTTAACCCTCTCGGCATAGGCATGGCCTGAAGATAGTGCACTGAAACACCGGAACTGGTAGCCAGGCAATAAATGACATCATAAGGACGGCTGCAGGTGTTCTATTTTCTTACATAAGTGAGCGGCCGAAGTCCCCCACACTCCCAACACAAGGATGGACATACAGAAATGCGATCTACCTCAAAGTTCTTGGCTGATTCACTCCAAATTTCTTAATTCAGATGAAATACTGAAGAAAACAAATGAAAAATTAAATGCCCTACAAATGAAACATATTGCAGTAAACTGATCGTAACTGCTATCGCGAGACTAAAATACAGCGGAGATAGTACTAGCACATGTCACTAGATTGCGCGGCTAGAGGAAGCTCCAGAATTTGACAGAAACTCTTACTTATTCAGTTACCGTTGTTACATATGACATACAAGGTGTTTCAAAAATGACCGATATATTTGAAACGGCAATACAAACTAAACGAGCAGCGATAGAAATACACCGTTTGTTGCAATATGCTTGGGACAACAGTACATTTTCAGGCAGACAAACTTTCGAAATTACAGTAGTTACAGTTTTCAACAACAAATGGGGCTGCGGTCTGGGAAACTCTATAGTACGATATTTTCCACATATCCACCATGCGTAGCAATAATATGGCGTAGTCTCTGAATGAAATTACCCGAAACCTTTGACAACGTGTCTGGCGGAATGGCTTCACATGCAGATGAGATGTACTGCTTCAGCTGGTCAATTGTTTCTGGATTCTGGCGGTACACCTGGTCTTTCACGTGTCCCCATAGAAAGAAGTCACAGGGGTTCATGTCTGGCGAATAGGGAGGCCAATCCACGCCGCCTCCTGTATGTTTCGGATAGCCCAAAGCAATCACACGATCATCGAAATATTCATTCAGGAAATTGAAGACGTCGGCCGTGCGATGTGGCCGGGCACCATCTTGCATAAATCACGAGGTGTTCGCAGTGTCGTCTAAGGCAGTTTGTACCGCCACAAATTCACGAAGAATGTCCAGATAGCGAGATGCAGTAATCGTTTCGGATCTGAAAAATGGGCCAATGATTCCTCTGGAAGAAATGGCGTCCCAGACCAGTACTTTTTGAGGATCCAGGGACGATGGGACTGCAACATGGGGCTTTTCGGTTCCCCATATGCGCCAGTTCTGTTTATTGACGAAGCCGTCCAGGTAAAAATAAGCTTCGTCAGTAAACCAAATGCTGCCCACATTCATATCGCCGTCATCAATCCTGCGCACTATATCGTTAGCAAATGTCTCTCGTGCAGCAATGGTAGCGGCGCTGAGGGGTTGCCGCATTTGAATTTTGTATGGATAGAGGTGTAAACTCTAGCACATGAGACGATACGTGGACGTTGGCGTCATTTGGACCGCAGCTGCAACACGGCGAACGGAAACCCGAGGCCGCTGTCGGATCACCTGCTGCACTAGCTGCGCGTTGCCCTCTGTGGTTGCCGTACGCGATCGCCCTACCTTTCCAGCACGTTCATCCGTCACGTTCCCAGTCCGTTGAAATTTTTCAAACAGATCCTTTATTGTATCGCTTTTCGGTCCTTTAGTTACATTAAACCTCCGTTGAAAACTTCGTCTTGTTGCAACAACACTGTGTTCTAGGCGGTGGAATTCCAACACCAGAAAAATCCTCTGTTCTAAGGAATAAACCATGTTGTCCACAGCACACTTGCACGTTGTGAACAGCACACGCTTACAGCAGAAAGACGACGTACAGAATGGCGCACCCACAGACTGCGTTGTCTTCTATATCTTTCACATCACTTGCAGCGCCATCTGTTGTTGAAAATTGTAACTACTGTAATTTCGAAAGTTTGTCCGCCTGAAAATGTACTGTTGTCCCAAGCATATTGCAACAAACGGTGTATTTCTATCGCTGCTCGTTTAGTTTTTATTGCCGTTTCAAATATACCGGTCATTTTTGAAACACCCTGTATATACCCTAGGAGGTATTTTAATCCGTGTTTCACACTTATTTTTATTATTAAAATCCACAGTGCCATACAAACGCTAAGGCATGTCGAGGGTATAGTACTACGGAAGTGCCTAGATCGAGAGCCAATCAAAAGATCGAGCAGAACCCGAGGTCTCCCGAACTGTGGCGTACACTGTTCGAATAGCTACAGTCGTGCTCACTCAGAGCCCTACTTGAAACAGTAAAAAGGGATCAAAGCGTAATCTATGCTGTAATTGTTACCTGAACTTTCGGTTTGTAATTGGTATATTTTTGCAAAGGTCAGAACAGGAAGCCTAGAATCTGGTTTTTATGAGTGGCGCAGGTGAAGAAGTATTCATTCGTCGCATTCCATTGGCATCCAGTCATTCAAATATGCCCTTCGATTTAAAGCGATTGCAGGTTCCCATGCGGCTTGCATTCGCTATGAGTAAGTATCAACAAGGCACAGGGATAATCACTTTGTTTGGCAAATATCCCAGGCAACGTCAAGCACTGCAGCTAGTGCTGGATGTATTTTGTATATTATACGTTTGGTGCTTCTCCCTATAAATAACCGTAGTAACAAGTGGCTATAGTGGCTGTCACCAAAAGAAGCAGCTGAAGGTGCTGCATGACGTCGTCAGGCGCAAAGCGCTGTGATTTGCTCACTGCACAGCTTTGTTGCCACATACACACTGCTGCAGAGGCAGCAGTTATTTTCATTGTTCCCGTGCGACGTCGTGTGTTCATAAGTGGTTTCAGTCTACCACAGAAAATCCATTCCTTGTGCTTTTTAGTGAGTGTAATGCAGGAGCAAGGTACTGAAGCGGTCGGTGTGCATGAAGGGCGACAAGACCAGCGAAAACAAACTAAAATAATGGTCATATCGCTCATACGGAAGTTTTGCTCACTGATCACCAATATTGAAGCAACTAGGAATAATATGTTTGCGCAAATTTATAAACTGATAGCAAAATCCTGTGGCGTTTCCGACTCGACTGTATTCCCTATTAACAACGTAGTAACATCGCAGAATGTGTTTCTATTCTCGAAGAATACCAAATAAACGAAAACGGAAAGCTGCAGAACTTGACAATTTCAACATAAAGTTAGTTCGTAGAACTGCTAGTATATGTTATTTTGGTTTTCATCTGTTAACACAACAACGTTGTAGCCCAGTAACACGTCCTAGCTGACTTATTTTTCGGCAATCACGATGATTTGTAACTTACGAAATTAGGCCATTGTGGTTTTACCTGGTGTATTGATGTCATTAAATGGTTTTCTTTGGTTTAAGCTGATTTATTTTCGGCAGTTGCGATGTATTTTAGATTACAAAGGTCGCCAGGGTGGCATTTCTTGGGGTATTACGTGTTTATATTTGGAATTTCACGATCTACTTCATTAAAGTACGGGTTTTACCTGGAACCAAAGATTATAATGTACCTCTTAGTAAACTGATACCGTAATTGCTAGCATATACTATAGTTTTATCTCTGACATGGCATTATCTTTGACTGTATCCATGACTGGCTTACTTACAGCTGTCAGTGTGTTACTAGCTGCCGATGTCGACTTGCTTCTTGACAAAAACTATCGTACATAGTTATTATTGTAAGAATTTTTTAAGTACTATGCAGGGCTGAAAAGAGGCAATTACTTTTGTTCAAAGTTCGCAAATTTTTCTGCCGTTTATGCCAGTAAGTAAAATACTGTTTAACCTCATATTCCCCGTACGCTGTGTAATCTCTAATGGTTCGATGTATTCGTTTTAGAATAAGTTTGATAATGATCAGTGACCGAAACTAGTAGCGAATTGTACAAAGTAACTACGACAGAGGAGAGTATCCTACGGCTTGAAAAATACAAAGTGTTCTCCGTGAAAAAATATATCTGGTTCGGCTATGCCCGTTCTTCGTCTTCTCCGCTCACTTGGTTTTCGATTCAGGAAGTATAACGACAGTGGAAAGCAGAGACACACTGCATGCTGAGGACAATAGTCCGGTAGTACACTTCGGTAAAGTTAGGGTTTCTCAAAACGATACGAAAAAATAAATTTTGCTCGACTTCCAAAGGAAATAGTGGCCTGGAAGTACCCACAGTTACTTTTGCACAGCGTATATCGGCGTTTTCGGTGAGACGTGCGGAGACAGAGGGTCAGCAACAGCTACAAGTAAAAAATTTCATGAGGTAGGAAATATTCTCCGTCCTGTTAATGCGGGTCTTCGGAACTAAAATCCTGCAGCGGTAAACAAGTACTAACGTGCTGCCGCGCACAGAATCTCTCGTAAGTAAATTCTGCTCATAGGTAACGCGATACAATAATGACGTCTCAAGTGTTACCAAAATTAATTTTGTAGCTTTTCTTAGCAACTTTCTCGCTGGGAGTTTTTACGAGTTCCAAAGGAACGCAAATTTGTCAGTGGCGACATTTTTCGCTGCTCAGGCGAAACAGTTTAACGCCTCTTACAGTATTTTTTTTTACCTAGAAATATTTTTTAAATTTTCACGATAAAATCACAAATCTATAAACTTTGAGATTGTTCATATATTTCTTTCAGTCGATTGATGTTAGCGTTTTTGTTTTCGACAAGTTGAAGTAAAAAAATATTTTTCTTAAGAATTAATTGTGAGTTAAATTTTATTTTTTCGTAACTACTGGCCAGAGATTTTCTTTACTCGAAAGTGCTCCAACATATTATAGACTAAAAACAAAGATGTCTAATATTTTTTTCGGAATTTTTCCTAACATTCGTAATTACCACTAATTGGCAATATACGAGGTGATTCAACTGCCCCTAATACTGTCGTTTTACGCAACCTGCAATGTTACGTCTGGCCTTCATAAACCACGTGGGAGATTTTCATGTTATGTCCGATCGATTCTAGGCGCTACAGTCTGGAACCGCGCGACCACTACGGTCGCAGGTTCGAATCCTGCCTCGGGCATGGATGTGTGTGATGTCCTTAGGATAGTTAGGTTTAAGTAGTTCTAAGTTCTAGGGGACTGATGACCTCAGAAGTTAAGTCCCATAGTGCTTAGAGCCATTTGAACCATATTATGTCGTTTACTACCTGCAAAGTATTAGTGCTACAGAAAAAGTTAACAGGACTTTGTGTAGGAAATTTAATGTAGCTAAATTTTGGACTGGTATACATTTTTGCTAGAGGTCGTAGTTTTCGAATTATTCAAGAAAAAACACACAAAAGAGACATCCACTGCCACACTCAGCCCAAATTTCTTGTATGTCGTTCATGGCAGTCCTTCCCACCACTCTACAAAAATTTGCAACTGCATAGGTTATTTCCCACATTCGAACTTTTTTGCTTCATTGACTGGCCTTATTACGCCATCGGCTTAGTCGAGCATTTACAAATTGTAAAACAGGCATTTGCGTGAGTGAATTTTACCAGACGATTTTGTGAATTTTTGCAGTTGTTGTTGTTGTGGTCTTCAGTCCTGAGACTGGTTTGATGCAGCTCTCCATGCTACTCTATCCTGTGCAAGCTTCTTCATCTCCCAGTACCTACTGCAACCTACATCCTTCTGAATCTGCTTAGTGTATTCATCTCTTGGTCTCCCCCTACGATTTTTACCCTCCACGCTGCCCTCCAACACTAAATTGGTGATCCCTCGATGTCTCAGAACATGTCCTACCAACCGATCCCTTCTTCTGGTCAAGTTGTGCCACAAACTTCTCTTCTCCCCAATCCTATTCAATACTTCCTCATTAGTTATGTGATCTACCCATCTAATCTTCAGCATTCTTCTGTAGCACCACATTTCAAAAGCTTCTATTCTCTTCTTGTCCAAACTGGTTACCGTCCAGTTTCACTTCCATACATGGCTACACTCCATACAAATACTTTCAGAAATGACTTCCTGACACTTAAATCTATATTCGATGTTAACAAATTTCTCTTCATCAGAAACGCTTTCCTTGCCATTGCCAGTCTACATTTTATATCCTCTCTACTTCGTCCATCATCAGTTATTTTGCTCCCCAAATAGCAAAACTCCTTTACTACTTTAAGTGTCTCATTTCCTAATCTAATACCCTCAGCATCACCCGACTTAATTCGACTACATTCCATTATCCTCGTTTTGCTTTTGTTGATGTTCATCTTATATCCTCCCTTCAAGACACCATCCATTCCGTATAAGCAGTATAAAATAGTTACATCGTT
The DNA here is from genome assembly GCF_023864275.1 of Schistocerca cancellata. NCBI lineage: Eukaryota > Metazoa > Arthropoda > Insecta > Orthoptera > Acrididae > Schistocerca > Schistocerca cancellata. The sequence continues at coordinate 1,245,360,609 of NC_064626.1, forward strand.
GTATTCCTCAGGCCTTCTGTCTGCCGGCCGCAGTGGCCGAGCGGTTCCAGGCGCTACAGTCTGGAACCGCGCGACCGCAACGGTCGCAGGTTCGAATCCTGCCTCGGGCATGGATGTATGTGATGTCCTTCGGTTAGTTAGGTTTAAGTAGTTCTAAGTTTTAGGGGACTGATGGCCTCAGAAGTTAAGTCCCATAGTGCTCAGAGCCATTTGAACCATTTTTTTTAAGACTTCTGTCTACAGAACTATTGCTTGTAAGGGTTTAGATCGCATTGTCAACGTAAATAGTTTTTGCATAAGGTTTCCAAAATCATTTGCCGTTCATTACTGTGAAATTAATGATGTTAAAGAAATAGCCCACTATAGTGGTGGCGTAGTAGCCCAATCAACATAGACCAAAAAGGTCGAATATCGGGAGTAATTCGGGTCGTCGGAAATTTTTGTGCATTGGTAGGAGTGGAAAAACATACTATATATCCTGACTGGTGAAGGGTCGAATGTGAAAGCTGGAGGTGTGTTTGAAGTTCAGTTTTGTACGTTTTTCTTGAATAATTCAAAATCCATGGCCTTCAGCAGAACGTATCCCAGTACAAAATTTAACTACATGGACAGTCAATTAAATTCTTCTTTGTTTGAGGCCGCATTGTCATATATAAAATTCCGACGTTTCGGTGGCTGTTGCAAGGCGCCTTCCTCAGGGTGTATTGCAGTTAACAATGCGGTCTCAAACCCAGAAGAATGCCTACGTTTACATTTAACTACAAGGAGTTTCCTGCAGAAAGGTCCTGCTCATTTTTTTTTTTTTTTTTTTTTTTTTTACGTAGGCTAATAGTTTACGTGTAGGGAGCGATAGACTATGAAAATCCTGTGTGTGATATATGAAGGCCAGCTGTAACTTTGCAGGTTGCATAAAACGACAGCGGTAGGGGCAGCTGTGTTAGATCACAAATTCCGAGCCTATGCCGATGGTACTGGGTAATGTATAGAACGCTGTTTGGCAGTCAAATATTTGTATGTCAGTTGTGCAGTTGTGTTCCTTACGCAAAGTGAACAGAGTTGGTTGCAAGTGACAGGTTGTCGCTAACTCTTCCGCCTGCTCGAGTCTGCGCGGTGTAGGGCGCAGCACGTACCGAACCGGCGCCTGGTGTCACAATGCGGCTGGGACGGTCGCCAGACAGATCCTCTCCCCTCCCTCCCCCGCCCCTCTAACCCCCACCAGGTCGCCATTGACCGCGTGGCACCACGTGGCTCGTCAGCTGACCGCCACGTCGCCGTCTTCCCCTTCCCTCGGCGCTGCCCCCACCACATCACACAGCCGTGGCCTCACTGTTTGGTGCCACTATTAGCAGCGTACACACTGGGAAGGCCGCCCTTGAAGAGGCAACCCCGAGAGCCTTCTGCAACATGTGAATCTTGGAACGTGCTAAGGCTGTTCTGTCACTGGTCTTTATCCTGTGCCGTCAGGTGGGCAGGAAGTAATTGCCCGTGTCTCCATAACGTAGCACTCCGCCTTCAGGCCACAAGTGACCCATCGGGACCATCCGACCGCCGTGTCGTCCTCAGCTGAGGATGTGCATAGGAGGGGCATGTGGTCAGCACACCGCTCTCCTGGTCGTTATGATGGTTTTCTTTAACCGGAGCCGCTACTATTCGGTCGAGTAGCTCCTCAATTGGTATCACGATGCTGTGTCCACCCCGAAAAATGGCAACAGTGCGTGGCGGCCCGGATGGTCACCCATCCAAATGCCGGCCACGCCCGACAGAGCTTAACTTCGGTGACCTGACGGGAACCGGTGTATCCACTGCGGCAAGAGGCCATAACAGTGTTTTTCTTCTTGTCGACTAGTACTGCGATAAACAGAGAACTAAACAGTTTCAGAAAGATCTATTAACTATATTTTTATGTACATTAATTAGTAAATGGTTTATAGTCAGTTCAGTGGCATTAAAAACATGGAATATACACCAGCATATTAAGATTCATCTTGAGAATAGCTTTTAACATGTACTGTATAAACAGTTCTGAAAAGAGACAAAGAAATTAATACAAAAAATCTAAAACAAGAGCAAGACTTAATTGTATTTAATGAACTTATGCCACCTGTTAAATTTAAAGGAAGAGGAGGAGGAGAAGGAGGAGGAGGAGGAGGAGGAGCTGTACAGGGTGTCCCAGAAACGTTGCGACAAACTTCGATGGGTCGTCTTGAGGAAGAAATCGAGGACAGGAACCTGCAGAAAGGCCTTCTCTCCTACGAATGCTATGCTTTGCTGCCGCGGTGGGTGATGGTTTCGGACTCGAGTTCCCGTCCGCAGTTTCATTTTCTCCTGAATCCCTTGAATGGCTGGCTTAGCGACAGGCGCCGGCGCCTAAATTTCGACGTTGTTCGATGACATCTCCGGACGAGGATTCGTATCCTCGATTTGTTCCTCAAAGACACCCTCTACAGTCCCTGTAAGTGTGTCGTAACATTTCTGGGACACCCTGAATTTGATGGTAATAAAGTGTATTACCAAAGTGTCATACTAGGTATAAGATTAATTATAGGCTTATTGTTTAATATCTGATAAACAAAACAAACCAGAAAAACATGAACAATGAGCAGTTATTAAACGAAGTGAACATACCGGTATACAACCCCATCGATTTATAGTTATCAAACCACAAATAACCGTTCTTATATGAGCAACAGAAGCAGGAGCAATTAATGACTTTGAATCTAGTTGATGAAAACAAATAAATCCAACAAACCTAATATAATCGCAGATTAACTTTAAACAGAAACAAGAAATAACCTTTATTACACGAAAAACACCAGATCCATCTATCATGCATAAAACAGCAGCAAGAATTATTCTGCCAGAAACTGGAGCCTCTTGGGAAGTCAAAGATGAACCAAAAACATTTGTATCTCAACTAAAAATGCTATGATATCAAAAATTTAAAATATAAAATAATAGGAACTAAAATTAAATAATAAAGAAAAATAAAGAATATTAACAAAATCGTAAATTCTAAATGAAACTAATATCAAATCCAAATTAGACATCAAAGTGTAAAAAACCATGTAAAAGCACGTAATTAAAGAATGAATAGCACATTTTTAATTACTTAACATGGCAAGATTAGGGCCATCAGATGCTCTCTAAACATCTTTTCAGGCATTCTACATATTTTAAATTAAGTCGAGGGTTCCATTTGTCTTGCCTATTCCAAATAACGTTTAGTGCAGAAGGAAAATCAAACAAATGAATCAAGCAAAAGATGTTCACCTACCGGGGGAAGGGGGGGGGGAGGCATTAATCATCATGATTGCCTTGTAACTTTGAACGTGATGAAGACTTGAGCATCTTTTTTAAGTATCCATATCCTTTCCGGAAGACCTGTTCAAAAACCTAGCATATTGTGCAGTTCACGTGGACAAAACGATATTAGAAATGTAACATAATGCTGACTTCGACTTCCTTTACTAGCACACAATGCATGTTCACGAGTAGGGCTGCAAGCACAAAAAAAATCCAGACTTGGTGTTCCTTACATTCAGCCGGACATATTGCCCTAAAAGCCGGATTACTTATTTTAAATAGTAACAGAGTCAACTGGGCATTTTATTGCTTACTAATAATAATTAGTTAGTCTTAATTCCGTTCACAATATTAGATTTTTCAGGAAAGTCTGCAATTGTGTCATTCATGATTTAAATAATGAAGACTGCTCCAGTTACTACCTATTTAGTTGCTTAGCACAAAGCATTTTTTGAAATGTATTATCATTTTCAAGTGTATTTATACATTTGTTTACATGTATATGTTTGGTGATGTTTGCATGTGTGATTTTCTGCCTCTCTTGCGCCGTTTTGCGGTTAGACTGCAATCGGAAAAACAGACAAATGAATTTTTGCGTGTTTTTAAATGCTAATGTTAGAAAAAATACCATTTATAATACCATTTCTAACACAATCATTTAAAAACACGCAAAAATTCATTTGTCTGTTTTTCGATTTGCAGTCCAACCGCAAAAAGAAGCAACAGAGGCCGGAAATCACGCATGTAAACATCACCAAAGACATTCAAGTAAACAAATGTACAAATGCACTTGGAAATGAGAATAAATTCTGGAGACGAGTTGTGCTAAGTATCAAAACATAAGTAACTGGTGCAGTTTTCATTATTTAAATCAATCAATTAGTCAGTTTTTTGCACGATAAATCTTAATTCTCTTTAAACTAAAAGTCAGTAAATAGCCTTATGATTTGGCAATTACGATAGCAGCTAAGTACCCAGTCTTCTTAATTGCTCAACCATTTTTCCTAAGATAGTCTTATGTCCAAATAAACTACAATTTCTTCCTTAAAAAGTTTCTATTCGTCTGTGACGGAAATGATGTAATAGTTTCAATTCGATTTGTACGACCTACCGCAGAAAAAACGTAGCACACAGCATAAGCCTAAGGAGGAGTAAGCTGCCGTAACGGCTGCTTATGCCTGCGCAGGTTGGGTTATGCGTGGGGCGTCACGTGGGCCATGACACGAGCAGACGTAACCGGCCATTATGTCTCCTTATTCCTCCTTATACGGCACGGGCCTTGCTTGTGCGTTCATTACTTCGTCGCTAAAACACCGGACAGCTTGGATTTATATACAGGGTAAACGTTAACAGAACCGAATGGAAGTTCCTCTGACCGTGTGCCTTGTGTTCCTTGTGAACAAACCGAGATGGTGTTTGGTTACGGCCAAGCAGATGGAAACGGTCTAGAGGCAGCAAGGATGTACCGAAACGAGTACCCTCACAGACACGAACCACATCACACAACACTGGCGGGTCACCTGCCTCGAGCTTTTACTAGGGTTCGTCCCAATATCCTGCAGAACCTGCTCCTCCGAATCCAGTACTCGCCGCCTCCCAGCAGGTTCGTCTGTCCGAAAGGACCCATGATCACAAAAACGCGAGAAAAAGGTCTTTAAATGTGTGATGTGGTTGGTGTCTGTGAGGGTTCTTGTTTTGGTATAGCCGTGCTGCCTCCCGACGGTTTCCATCCTCATAGCCGTGCACGAACATCTCCGCTTGTTCCCAACATGAATATCGGTCCATTCTGCTGTTTTGTTTACTTATTTATTGTTCCGTGGGACCACATTAAGGAGAAGTCTCCATGGTCATGGAACGAGTCAATACATGAAATTATAACACGATTGTAGAAACAGATAAAATGAAATATAAGAAACATATTCAGGCAACACGTCATTAGTTTAAATGAAGAAAATCAACAATATAACACTGGAATTTGCTTAATTTTTTAGCTCTTCCAGGAGCTCCTCGACAGAATAGAAGGAGTGAGCCATGAGGAAACTCTTCAGTTTGGACTTAAAAGTGTTTGGGCACCTGCTAAGATTTTTGAGTTCTTGTGGTAGCTTATTGAAAATGGATGCAGCAGAAAACTGCACTCCTTTCTGCACAAGAGTCAAGGAAGTGCATTCCACATGCAGATTTGATTTCTGCCTAGTATTAATTGAGTGAAAGCTGCTAACTCTTGGGAATAAGCTAATATTGCTAACAGCAAACGACATTAAAGAAAATATATACTGTGAGGGCAATGTCAGAATTCCCAAATTATTTAGTAGGGGTCGACAAGAGGTTCTAGAACTTACACCACACATAGCTCGAACAGCCCGTTTTTGAGCCAAAAATACCCTTTTTGAATCAGAAGAATTACCCCAAAAAATAAAACTATGTGACATAAGCGTATGAAAATATGCGAAGTAGACTACTTTTCGTGTTGAAATGTCACTTATTTCAGATACTGTTCTAATGGTAAATAAAGCGGCATTTAGTTTCTGACAAGATCCTGAACATGGGCTTTCCACAACAGCTTACTATCTATCCGAACGCCTAGGAATTTGAACTGTTCCGTCTCGCTTATAATATGCCCATTCTGTCTGATTAAAATATCGGTTCTTGTTGAATTGTGAGTTAGAAACTGTAAAAACTGAGTCTTACTGTGATTTAGCATCAAATTATTTTCCACAAGCCACGAACTTATTTCATGAACTACATTATTTGATAATGTTTCAATATTACACACAAGATCCTTCACTACCAAGCTGGTGTCATCAGCAAACAGAAATATTTTTGAATCACCTGTAATACTAGAAGGCATATCATTTATATAAATAAGAAACAGCAGTGGCCCCAGCACCGATCCTTGGGGAACGCCCCATTTAATAGTGCCCCATTGGGACTGAACATCATTACCACTCTCAATATTGCGGAGAATTACCTTCTGCTTTCTGTTCTTAAAGTAAGAGGCGAACCAATAAAAGTATGCTCCGTCAACCACACAGCCTGCAACAAACAAGGAACACAGGGCCATCTACTGTGGCAACGATGCATATCTGGACACATGTTTATAAAACCTTTTTCCTTCATTGCCAGTCAAGAATACACCCCTACAGTTTGTCGGTTTTATTAATGTTCACCTTGTATAAGAGGTGCGACAATAAAGTAATGAGACTGATTTTTCTTTGCAAGATGTAGCAACCCTGCAGGCTTGCATGGGCACAATATCTTTGACCTTGGTCTGTAAGCTGCTTCTAGGCCAAGCGGCACATCGATGCAACTGCTCAGTCGTGAGTTGTGCTGTAATATTAGCACGTGTTTGTGTTTCTCGTCACGGAAATGGAGCCGCATAATATTGCGCGATGCTATGCCATTTCTTTTTGCGTTAAATTGGGCGAAAACACGACGAGAACTTACCGTAAGCTTCAGAAGGCTTTTGGAGACGAGGTTATGTCACGAGCTCAAGTTTTTCGTTGGCATAAAATGTTTAGTGAAGGCAGAACGAATGTTGAAGATGAAGACCGCAGTGGACGACCATCAACCTCACGGACAGATGTCAACTTGGCCAGAGTGCGTGAACTCGTACGATCTGATCAAAGATTATCCGTGAAAATGATTGCAGAAGAACTGAACATCAGTCGAGAAACGGTTCGTCTAATAATAACTGAAGATCTTGGTATGAGAAAGATTTGTGCAAAAATGGTCCCCAAAAATCTCACACCACAACAGCGAGAAACACGGAAAAATGTGGCAGCCGATCTGTTAGAGCAAACGGAAATCAATCCAGAATTGTTGAGACGTGTATCACTGGTGATGAAAGTGTGTTTTTTCAGTGCGATCCAGTGACAAAACGCCAAAGTTCACAATGGTGCTCAAAGGGATCACGGAGACCAAAAACCGCTCGCATGTCAAAGTCAAAAGTGAAATGCATGCTTGTGTGCTTCTTTGATTCCAAGGGAGTTGTTCATAAAGAGTGCGTGCCTCCTGGACAAACAGTCAACCATTTTAGAAAGACATCGTAAAAGAGTTTTTCGTGTCCGTGCCAACATTGCTGATAATTGGATTCTGCATCACGATAATGCGGCATCCCATACTGCTCCGTCAGTACAACAATTTTTAACCTCAAAACAAATTTCAGTACTACCACAGTCACCTTATTTACCAGATATCGCTCCGTGCGACTCTTTTTCTATTTCCAAGAGTCAAAACGATGGTCAAGGGACACCATATACAAACAACACAAGATGTCCAAAAAGCTGTGACGAGGGTCTTGGGGGATATTACAGAAGATGAGTTCCAGAAATGTTATCATCAATGGGAGAAGCACTGGAAAAAGCGTGTGCAACCAGAAGGGAACTACTTTGAAGGAGACCACACTAAACTTGACTAAAACGGTAAGCAACATTTTTTTTCACATCAGTCTCATTACTTTATTGTCGCATCTCGTATATGACCGGACGCCTGGCAACTCTATACCTGGTGTAAGGTTACTCACCCATTTGCTGAAGCTGGCAGTAAATAAATAGAAATACAAGGAGATTGCACATCAATCATGCAGATGACCGTCAATAATTTTCTACCTTCCCTTCGTTGCTAAACGTTGTACTCACACGAACTTTCGACTGAAGACAATTGACTGAATAGCCACTGCACATATTTCTTGTGTTTCCACTTGTTTGCTGTCAACTCCAGCAAGTGACCGAGTTACGTTGCCTCAGGTAGCTCTACTGTTTGCTGGTAGAGCCGAGTCAAACTAGTCGCTAGGACATTCACATCGTCAAAAAAAATGAAATCGTAATTATGATGACAGAGCAACAACGGTGTGTAGTTGTCGATGAGTACGTTTTTATTGTGCGCAGCGTCGAAAATTTTGTTTACTAAAAAGTCCATTGAGATGGAAATGGGCTCCGTGTGACCTCCACAGGTTGTTAACCAACGGAAAAACTCATCGTCGTCTTTTATCTTTTCGAGCATTCGTTGACAGAATTGTCGTCGCATTAGGTGATCGTTGGGTTTCACTTCCTGGACGATCTGTAATTTGCATGGATGTTAATGTAGGTCTTCTACCAATGTACTTGGAATATCAGGATAATTTGCCTGTAAAGACAATGTAGTATGACAGCCGACTAAACGGTGTGGGCTTCTTACGACAGCAAATCGAAGAGCTTTGATATTGTTTTCTGTACGAACGATTCGCACACGGCCTGGTGCTTACTTGATCATTGCTGAACCAGTTTTCTCAAAACTACGAATCCGCGTCGTGACTGCTTGTGCTGACTGTACACGATAGTGGTGTTTAAACTGATGCTCTGTACGCGCAGACTCTAGTCATTTTGTAAAAAGTTTTGAAAGCAAAAGCACATTGCGTACCGCTCTTACCATGATAACTAAATGGCAATGGCATGAGCTGCTTTCTATATTAATCTCAGCAGCAACAGGCCACCAACACGAATGTCAAATCTTACCGTTTCTCTCGATCACCTTGCACGAATGCAGGATATTAAAAAAAAAATGGAGAAGCAACCACATTCGACTTTTAATCATTTCTTGTGAATTTCGAGTGGCTTTCACTAGTACTTGGTACTGTTTCCTTTCAAGTGCATCACGATAAAACACTATCAAATCGATGATAAGGGGAAAAATTGTGCAAAAAGTAACAAACCACGTTGGGAGTATTACCAAGGTGCCTTATACCACAAAATTGTTTTCACTAGGGAGCTCTTATGCTAATCAGCACTTGATGTATAAAGAAATAGTCATGTCATTCGAAAATTGTAGAAAGTAGATGCCGCCGGAGGAAGAATTCCAAAAGCATTGACCGATGCGGACTAAGAACTGAGATAAGTTAAGCCTTGTGAAAATCAAACTTTCATGTGTAGCAGCCTCACGAAGCGCTACTGAGAAATGTGGCGCAGTGCCTACAGAACAGGACTCGCAGTGGCGATGATCGGGATTCAAATCCTCATCCGGCCATTCGGATTTATGTTATCCATAATTTCTCTAAATCTCGTCAAGGCGAACGCCGAGTGGTTTCCTTTTAAAACAAATCTCCATCGTTGTTATGTACAAGATTTTGTAGAGACGGTAATGACCTAGTCGTCGACAGAACGTTAAACCATTATCGTCCATCTTTTCATAATAGTCCTATCTCGAAAATCCAATATTGATCGAGTTCCTTAAATGCGAACACTTTAGGTTAGCCTTTACCTTCTCTGTTATTGACATCTAATGAAACAACAGATTTACTGTTACTAGTCACTGTTTTTTTCCTCCCCCCATGAACCATGGACCTTGGCGTTGGTGGGGAGGCTTGCGTGCCTCAGAGATACAGATAGCCGTATCGTAGGTGCAACCACAACGGAGGGGTATCTGTTGAGAGGCCAGACAAAGGTGTGGTTCCTGAAGAGGGGCAACAGCCTTTTCAGTAGTTGCAAGGGCAACAGTCTGGATGATTGACTGATCTGGCCTTGTAACAATAACCAAAACGGCCTTCCTGTGCTGGTACTGCGAACGGCTGAAAGCAAGGGGAAACTACGGCCGTAATTTTTCCCGAGGGCGTGCAGCTTTACTGTATGATTAAATGATGATGGCGTCCTCTTGGGTAAAATATTCCGGAGGTAAAATAGTCCCCCATTCGGATCTCCGGGCGGGGACTACTCAAGTGGACGTCGTTATCAGGAGAAAGAAAACTGGCGTTCTACGGATCGGAGCGTGGAATGTCAGATCACTTAATCGGGCAGGTAGGTTAGAAATTGTAAAAAGGGAAATGGATAGGTTAAAGTTAGATATAGTGGGAATTAGTGAAGTTCGGTGGCAGGAGGAACAAGACTTCTGGTCAGGTGACTACAGGGTTATAAACACAAAATCAAATAGGGGTAATGCAGGAGTAGGTTTAATAATGAATAGGAAAATAGGAATGCGGGTAAGCTACTACAAACAGCATAGTGAACGCATTATTGTGGCCAAGATAGATACGAAGCCCACGCCTACTACAGTAGTACAAGTTTATATGCCAACTAGCTCTGCAGATGACGAAGATATTGAGGAAATGTATGATGAGATAAAAGAAATTATTCAGATAGTGAAGGGTGATGAAAATTTAATAGTCATGGGTGACTGGAATTTGAGAGTAAGAAAAGGGAGAGGAGGAAACTTAGTGGGTGAATATGGATTGGGGGAGAGAAATGAAAGAGGAAGCCGTCTGGTAGAATTTTGCACAGAGCATAACTTAATCATAGCTAACACTTGGTTTAAGAATCATGAAAGAAGGTTGTATACATGGAAGAACCCTGGAGATACTAAAAGGTATCAGATAGATTATATAATGGTAAGACAGAGATTTAGGAACCAGATTTTAAATTGTAAGACATTTCCAGGGGCAGATGTGGACTCCGGCCACAATCTATTGGTTATGACCTGTAGATTAAAGCTGAAGAAACTGCAAAAAGGTGGGAACTTAAGGAGATGGGACCTGGATAAACTGAAAGAACCAGAGGTTGTACAGAGTTTCAGGGAGAGCATAAGGGAACAATTGACAGGAATGGGGGAAAGAAATACAGTAGAAGAAGAATGGGTAGCTTTGAGGGATGAAGTAGTGAAGGCAGCAGAGGACCAAGTACGTAAAAAGACGAGGGCTAGTAGAAATCCTTGGGTAACAGAAGAAATATTGAATTTAATTGATGAAAGGAGAAAATATAAAAATGCACTAAATGGAGCAGGCAAAAAGGAATACAAACGTCTCAAAAATGAGATCGACAGGAAGTGCAAAATGGCTAAGCAGGTATGGCTAGAGGACAAATGTATGGATGTAGAGGCTTATCTCACTAGGGGTAAGATAGATACTGCCTACAGGAAAATAAAGAGACATTTGGAGATAAGAGAACCACTTGTAGGAACATCAAGAGCTCAGATGGAAACCCAGTTCTAAGCAAAGAAGGGAAAGCAGAAAGGTGGATGGAGTATATAGAGGGTCTATACAAGGGCGATGTACTTGAGGACAATATTATGGAAATGGAAGAGGATGTAGATGAAGATGAAATGGGAGATACGATACTGCGTGAAGAGTTTGACAGAGCACTGAAAGACCTGAGTCGAAACAAGGCCCCCGGAGTAGACAACATTCCATTGGAACTACTGACGGCCGTGGGAGAGCCAGTCCTGACAAAACTCTACCATCTGGTGAGCAAGATGTATGAAACAGGCGAAATACCCTCAGACTTCAAGAAGAATATAATAATTCCAATCCCAACGAAAGCAGGTGTCGACAGATGTGAAATTTACCGAAATATCAGTTTAATAAGTCACTGCTGCAAAATACTACACGAATTCTTTACAGACGAATGGAAAAGCTAGTAGAAGCCGACCTCGGGGAAGATCAGTTTGGATTCCGTAGAAATACTGGAACACGTGAGGCAATACTGACCTTACGACTTATCTTAGAGGAAAGATTAAGGAAAGGCAAACCTACGTTTCTAGAATTTGTAGACTTAGAGAAAGCTTTTGACAATGTTGACTGGAATACCCTCTTTCAAATTCTGAAGGTGGCAGGGGTAAAATACAGGGAGCGAAAGGCCTATTTACAATTTGTACAGAAACCAGATGGCAGTTATAAGAGTCGAGGGACAGGAAAAGGGAAGCAGTGGTTGGGAAGGGAGTAAGACAGGGTTGTAGCCTATCCCCGATGTTATTCAATCTGTATATTGAGCAAGCAGTAAAGGAAACAAAAGAAAAATTCGGAGTAGGTATTAAAATCCATGGAGAAGAAATAAAAACTTTGAGGTTCGCCGATGACATTGTAATTCTGTCAGAGACAGCAAAGGACTTGGAAGAGCAGTTGAACGGAATGGATAGCGTCTTGAAAGGGGGGTATAAGATGAACATCAACAAAAGCAAAACGAGGATAATGGAATGTAGTCGAATTAAGTCGGGTGATGTTGAGGGAATTAGATTAGGAAATGAGACACTTAAAGTAGTAAAGGAGTTTTGCTATTTGGGGAGCAAAATAACTGATGATGGTCGAAGTAGAGAGGATATAAAATGTAGACTGGCAATGGCGAGGAAAGCGTTTCTGAAGAAGAGAAATTTGTTAACATCGAGTATAGATTTAAGTGTCAAGAAGTCATTTCTGAAAGTATTTGTATGGAGTGTAGCCATGTATGGAAGTGAAACATGGACGATAAATAGTTTGGACAAGAAGAGAATAGAAACTTTCGAAATGTGGTGCTACAGAAGAATGCTGAAGATTAGATGGGTAGATCACATAACTAATGAGGAAGTACTGAATAGGATTGGGGGGAAGAGAAGTTTGTGGCACAACTTGACCAAAAGAAGGGATCGGTTGGTAGGACATGTTCTGAGGTATCAAGGGATCACCAATTTAGTATTGGAGGGCAGCGTGGAGGGTAAAAATCGTAGAAGCAGACCAAGGGATGAATACACTAAACAGATTCAGAAGGATGTAGGTTGCAGTAGGTACTGGGAGATGAAGAAGCTTGCACAGGATAGAGTAGCATGAAGAGCTGCATCAAACCTGTATCAGGACTGAAGACCACAACAACAACAACAGTCACTGTTTATTTATTTCCACGACGCGTTTCAAAGGTTTTGATCTCCATCATCAGGTGAATTTACATTTGTTAGTATATGTGTGTGCTGCGTTACGATTTTTGGAGGAACTTGTGGCACTGTCTCCAGTGATCTCAGGTTCCTTTCACTGTCGTACATCACATGTATACTTGCATATTTTGTAAACAAAGATGGCGTCTTTGTTAACAAAATTTGACAATTTACATTTGATATGTTACGACAGTGAAAGGAACCTGTGACCAATGGCGACAGTGCCGGAATTTCCTCCAAAATTCGTAACACAGCACACACATATGTCACACTAACAAATGTAAATATGCCTAACGATGGAAGTTTAACCCTTTGAAAAGCGTCGTGGAGATAAATAAACAGTGACTGGTAACAGCAAACGTGTTGTTTCATGCGACGTTGATCGAGTTCCTATACAAATTTGCAGGTGGAACGTTTAGAAAGCTGCGTGTAACATTGTTTACAACAATAACGTAAGTAGCTTCACCGGATTTATTATGTTACAGTTTCGTTGTACTCCCGAGTTTACATGTCTATGAAATGACTTTTAAATTATTGGCAGCACTTTAAATGGTTGAGAAATTGAAGTTGTCTTATAAATACACTGAAAATTATTTTTCACGAGAATGGCAGCACTTTAAATGGTTGAGAAATTGAAGTTGTCTTATAATTACACTGAAAATTATTTTTCACGAGAAACATGAAACACTATTCGCTATAGAAGCTAGGTGTTTCGAGTACAGGTACAGTGCCAAAATGGGTTGGAATTCGATCATGCCAAAACGTGTTTTCCATTTCGAACTAATCTCCAGTAGCCGTTTATGTTGGTGGTCAGAAGAAGAGTTCTGAAGGTAAGTGACATCGTTGTTTTCAGCTAAGACATACACTTCTTTGACCGCTCAACGTGGCGAAGAACCATTGATAAGACCGCAACATCGTTCCAAGAAAGACAGCACTGCAGTGAAAAAGCGCAGGAAAACAAAAATGGAAGAGAAAATTATCACTTAGTTGTTTCATTTTTACTTGAAACAATCATATACAATATTCTCATCACGAATTGAGCTGATTAACATCGAAAGAGGTTCACTCATGTGAAGAGTACTTACTTGTCCGTGAGTAATCTCATGAGAAGCCTTTGTCAGCAGTATCCATAAATTCTAGCGACATACTTCGCCTCTACCAACGTTTCTGACTAACTCACAACATCGTATCTTCTTCGTCTACTGTCATGTGAAAGAAATGTGTGGTGCCAAACAAAGACTATGTAAAACATTAATATCAACGCTATCGTCGTCTCTCCACTTCGTGTGTCAACAGTATCCTCGTCTCTCTATTCCGTGTGAATTACTGGTACAGCAGACAGAGTATGCGTTAATATAGAAACAGGTAAATCTCCTTGACGTGGCAGAAAATTGAACGTGCTGCTAGAAATAACAGTCGAGAGATCCGCCTCGGCGCCTTCTTGAACAGGCGCCAAGATTAGAGGTGTTCGCCGCAGGATGTTTACAACTTGACGCTCTACTTAGACTGGCGTATGGATGGAGGAGGGAGTGTTCCTTCCGTGTATAGACATGCACTTTATGGTATATGACGAAAATTAATTAAGGAAACTTACATAATTCTTTTCTAGAATAACTGTGCACCTTTGGTGAGTAGAAATTTCTTCTTTTTGCTATATCTTTAAGTGGCAGTATATGTTAGTTTCTCTAGTATACATCTTGATCAAGCAGCGTACTTGATTCTGAATATTGATGGATCCAAAGGAATAACAGTTATATAATCTATCCTCTTATTTAAAATAGGGGAGGCAGATAACGTACCGTCTCCTGGAAAGCCTTCTAAAAACCGTAGTAAAATGTTACTATAACCACAAGTGCACAGCGTCAATAACGAATAAAACTATGCGTGTTTATGTACGTAAATGTACTATCAGAGACGAAATATTATTTTGGAACGAAAAACTCTCCACTTTTACGTGTTTTGAATATAAAAGTATTAATAATAAATATATTTCTGTGTAATAAATTCTAAGCATAACAAGGACTATACCATGTCATGGAATTTCAATATAATTGCGTGGTAAAGGCTTGGGTGAATAAAATGATCGGTCTGGTTTTTATTAAATATGCAGCACAAATGCAAAGTCAATAAATAATAACATCTTATGGGTAAATCACTGATTTAAAAATCCTGTTTTCACTTCCTTAAAAATAATTCAAATGATATTTAACAGCAGAAAAGGTCAGTGTTTAACAAGGAAATTATGTAACATTGAGAATAATCTTGCAGCTGCGTAAGTGATTATATGGTGTCTCTCTCTGCAACAATATTTATCGGGCTTTAACAACTACAGTTTTGAACCAGTCACGCGTAATTTTGAGTTATCCGTGTGTGTTGACAACAGAAGTAAATTATTACAACCCACTTTAGTGCCTTTACTCAGAATTATTTGCCTACGTGGCAACATTGATGACTGTTAGCTTGTATTTTAGCTGCTACTACAAGTATGCGAAATATATGCGACGTCACAACTTACAGATATTTTCATCCACGATTCGAAACGTAACAGATCGATACCTTGTATAAAGAAAGGAGAGAGAGAGGGGGATGAGATGAGATAACGTAGAATATAAACTACTTGCCTACTCGGGAAATTGTAGAATTGCTATACGTAAGTTACTTATAAAACAAATCCTTCCTCGGGCATGGATGTGTGTGATGTCCTTAGGTTAGTTAGTTTTAAGTAGTTCTAAGTCTAGGGGACTGATGACCTTAGATGTTAAGTCCCATAGTGCTTAGAGCCATTTGAACCATTTTTGAGGGTAGGGATTTGATACATGCCTTAAACTTGGCTCTTAGTTCCTGATAACTTCCGAAACTAGCTCTCTAACAATTTATCTGAATAGTCATAAGTATGCGAACGTCAGTCTTATTGTACCAAAATCACTTACATTTAAATAACTGAAGATTCAGTATTGAAATTACTAACTGGGATAGTGACTGGATTGAGGAATCGAGAATTAGAGTTAAGAGATGATCAATGATGCAGACCTGGGATTTATTCATTCTTAAATCGACATGAATCATTGGACCATGAAGACATGTAAATAAAAGAAACTGATTCCCGTTATTAATGAACTGTAGCACAATGCTACTTGTGGGAAAGGAACAAGTTATCATTAAATGATTTCTATACACGAGAACTCTAACATTCTGCGTGGTGTCTGTTTGTTCTATATCGTGTCTCCCTACCACTTTCGCGCAACGACGCTCTGAGCGTGTTTTTTAGGGAATTGACTAGTTTGAACATGGGACCTGTTTGCTGGTAAGGAGACGCCAGACCACACATGACATGTAGAATTCAGAAGAGTTCAGTGAGACTAGCGATGATATAACCAAATACTTAATGATTTCAGCGTCAGCTCCACTGCACTCCCTGTAAAAGAATCTTAATACTAACTGAATTTAGTGGAAGGGGTTCAAGGCTTTCCTATTTTTAGTTAGCTGGTAAAATAACGTCGAAAAAGCAGTTAAGTTTACCACTGGAAATTGTATTCTACTCACAAAACATTGTTTATAAATTTCACTATTGATAAAAGGAAATGTTTTAATACAGGATGATAAAAACCAACTGCGTTCAACAAAAATGTGAACGAATATTCCCTGAATGGGTTTCCAAGTTGTACAATGGGCCGAAGGATGACCTGTGCCATATCACATCTGTAATCTAGGATTAAATTAAGTTTCACAAGAGAGAAAACTATCAAAATGGTCTACAGTGACCCTCAATTATCTTTAATTACTTATCTAACTTGTCGTAAATTACAGTGGCTGATGTGGCTTCTCAATAACTATATAACAGAAAAATCATCGCGTTTCAGATTTTTACTTCAAGTGGCAAATGTGAACACCATGAGCTTTAATTGACTATCGACACTAGTGTTACGCAAAAAGGGGGTGTAACAGATGAGACTTCTGCAGTTCTGAGTGAAGCTTTATGCGCTGTTATGCGGCATCGCGTGCATTCATTACCTTGTCGGTGTTCGTCAGGGGGCGGCAGAGAGCACAGCTCCGCTCACCTCGCCGTCTCGGAAGCAACTCTCTCCTAACTTCTCCTTACTACAATTTCTTCTGACATAACAGCGACGCGAAGAAGTCTCACGCTAAAACTTGCGGTTGGGGTGGCCCTTTTTGTGTTATCGTAAGATCTATACTGTTCTTCTCGAGGGTTTTAGCTTTTAACATGGGCTGGGGGGTGGTCCTAGCTGTTAGCTGGCAACGTGGGTGTCCGTCCCTTATCGTAGGGTCTTCCAGCTTAACACAGTTCTGCTCTCGGCTTCTGTTCTCGTTTCTCTCCTCGCAACTGCGTCTGTCTCACGGTGGGAAGGTATGACATGCATTTAGGGACTCTTGTGTTAGTCTGTGGTATTCCATTTGCTCACTCGTTACTCGTATTACTTTGGTTAATTTAATGTCACGATTTATTCGGAGCTATGTGACATACTACTGGATTTGCTTATCATGTCAGGGTTTTCATGGAAGGTGTTGGATTTGCCTGACACCTTACAGAACGGCGAATACCGCAAACATTGTGGGACATGTAGAGAATCGGACATTCGCACATGCATTCAGTGAATCATTCGGAACAAGAACTCCACTATAGTTCTACAGCATGCAGTGCTATGGAACGAGGACAGAGATGCACTAACACGTCAGCTTGGAGAAAGTTGCAAGTTCCCGAGAACTGTTGTGTCTCAGAAAACCACAGTTTAAACGTCTCTTACTATTGCACCCAAATGATTAATAAATGCGAGAGGTGATCTTATTCCACGACTGGTATTGTGGATGTAGTTGGATTGTCTGAGAGACACGTGGACGTTCATTACAACATTGTCACCAAGAAATCACCTAGAGTCGCAAAACCAGATGGACATAATCGTTCATATTGTACGCATAATTTGAGTAACCGAAAGTTTTTCTAATAAATCTATCCTTATCCATTGCAAGCCAGACTGTGGTGCACGTTACACAGCGATCATACAAAGGTAAGACGATTCAGAATTTCAATGTTCGATAAGACAAAAAAAAACTATGAATTATGAACTCAAGTGAAGCACGTTAGTTCGAATTGATTATTCTGCTTAATGAAACCTTGGTTTTCTTCATTTGTTAACTCACACTTTATTTAAGGCATTATTGTTTATACACAAATTGAGACATGGTTTATTGCAATAAGCGTTGCCTGATACTAAAACTAATAGTTTTTGTATCGATCAGAACCTAGAAGCATGTGCCTGTGAGTTGATACTGCAGAATACTTCTCTGCTGACTGTAATACTCTACAGATCCCCTCTGCGATACTTTCAGCAGTTTATGAGAATTCTGGCAGACAAGAAGAAGCGGTAGTTGGTGGAGATTTCCATGTAGATTTCTTAAAATATACGGCTAGGGAAAATGAGTTAGAATTATTATTTTGGTGTTTCAGTCTAATTTCAGTAGTCAGCTTTCCAACTCGTGTACAGCAAAATAGTAAGACACTGATTGATAACATTTTTATTGCCAGTGCTCAGTAGTGAAACAATCAATCAGTATCCAGTTCTAATGGATTATCTGATCATGATGCACAATTAATGCAAATAAATAGTATTTCACCTTACAACCTGGGGGCAGGTTAATGCATAGCAGTGAGACTGTAACACTACACCTGTTTTATCTAACTTCTTTGTTTTTACTTAATGTGACTTTTACAGTACCATGCTCTTTAATGTAACGTCTATGCAAATGTTCTATTAATTATTTATGACTATTTATGGATGTACTTTTAAAAGTAATGAACTGTGAAAGAATGGGAATGTTAAAACTTTACATAAAATGTGGATCTGGCGGGTTAAAATGCAAAGCCCCTTTGTGGCAAGAGTTAGCCGATGGCTAACAGAAAAAGCGTTTGCATCTTGTGAGCTGAACAAGGCAAGAGGAGCAACAAGATTATATAATATAGCGTATGATGTAGAAGTAATTTGGCTTATAATTCATGGCATACTTTGGCAAGCTGTGGATTACGAAAATCCGACGCTAAGAAGTGAATGTTTAGAGCTTGTTACACAACAAGAGCCATGGAAGGTTTTGCCGCCCTTTTGCAGTAGCTGAAACAGATCGGATTCCCATCACCTTCATCTCAAATTATCAGTTGAGTACTATGTAATTGCAAAGGCCAGTGATGCAATTTCGTTTTCAATAATATGTTTGTATTCTGTAAACTTTGTGTTGAACACTCGTATTTTATCCTTTATCATCTTCCGAGACAGGACCCAAGTACTACGATATTTCCGAGTATCCTGTTTTATTGAGCTGAAAAGTAATTTCAGTAAACCTTCACTACATTTAATAAACTTTGTGCGTTGTAGTGAATTTCAGCATAAGTTTTGAATTACTTGTATTTTGCGTAAGAGGAAAGTTAAAGTTTTACCAAAGCACAACTTTCAAAAAAAGATTTAAAACATTCAACTTAAATATAACTCTTACTGAAATCTCAGTACAGTATTACAGTTACCTGCACGAACTGTGATGATTCATAATAATTACTGGCTGGTAGACTTTGAAGGCCATTTATATTTTCAAGTGTGTATAATTAATAGTTTTTCTCATATTGTGTTGCGACTAAAAATTTTTGACCTTGGTCTAAGTCTGCTGAAGATTAGTTTCTGGGTCTTCATACTAACTGTTGATCCATATTTAAGTTTCCTATT
Organism: Schistocerca cancellata; assembly: GCF_023864275.1. Lineage (NCBI taxonomy): Eukaryota > Metazoa > Arthropoda > Insecta > Orthoptera > Acrididae > Schistocerca > Schistocerca cancellata. Next base: position 1,245,380,279 of record NC_064626.1, read on the forward strand.
ACACTTACAGCATTAATGAAATGCACTTACCAGCTGTCTAAATTTGGTGTGCTATAATAAGCAACTTGTTGTACTAGCAAAACTATACTAGGTATCACATGTTTCATTTGGGTTAAATCGTATAATGATGTGAATCCTCCTTGAGAATACAAATAATAACAGGAATAGAGAACTTAATTCACTGACAACCACTTAGAGGCCAGTGTTTACCGATAACTAAACTAATAAATAAACCACTTGTCCAAGTTAATATTGCTACACCCCATTGATATTTATTTACTTAGAACAATCAGTAGGTTTGTGCTTCATTATATGGATAGTAAATGTTATTGAGAGCCAGTTGCAAAAACGGTTAATATTCCTTCTGCGTTATTCGTGCCAAACTACTGTTACATTGCTTGATGAATTGCGTTAGTGCTTGGTGTCCTATCTACAAAACGTAATTTCAGTGCTAAGTAAAGTCTAACCGAATAGTTGAGTTTCTTTATGAACCATGATAGTATTTGGTACACCTTTGCCTAACTAGGCTGGAGACCGTTTCCTTTTTATGTAACTGCAGTTTGCTTTATTACTAATAGTACTTTGGTTCAATTCATTTTTGTTCTGCTATTGCTTCCTTTCAATAGAAAGCGTTAGAGAAACGAAAATAGTCCGATACCTTAACCATTGTATGCATGGTCATGGTCAAATTAAAATGCTTTTGCACGTGTAACATTATCGGTGTACTGTAAATTTAGTAGTAGTTGGTAGTGTTGTAAGGCTTATTAATGAGAACAGAATACAATGTTTTAAGAGTAGTGTAGGATGAGTTATTTGTACAAAATTTCTGTCAATATTTGAAAGTTGCTTTCCTAAAAAAGTATCCAAAAGTTCCACTAGAAAAAAAGTAAGCCATGGTTAACTAAGGGAATTAAGATCTCTTGTAAGATGGAGAGCGAAATTTGTGTAAAGGCCAGAGTAATTCAGAATCCCACATTACTTGCATACTGCAAAAAATGCTGTAATGTTAAAAGAAAGTCACTAAAATGTCCAGAAGTATGCATGTATTGCTAGAAATAAATAATGTAGATAATAAGATTAAAGCTATATGAGACATTGTCAAATGAAAGACAGGACAGTCAGTCAGTGTATAAGATTCCATAAGAATTAAGTTAAATGACAGTATTGTGACTGATAATTCACAAGCTGCAAGTACTTTTAACAAACACTTTCTAAATGTAGCAGCAAATTAGGATTAAATGGTTCAGTTGAAGGACAAGAGAATATATTAAAAATGTCATTCCACAAAATTTTAAGCAATTAGTAGTTGCACCCACATACTTCACTGAAATTAACACAATTATAATGAGAGGCACCCACATGCCTTGCTCATACTGTGGCATCAAGCAGTCAGGCCTGCAAGATGAGTGGTCTGCCAAGCGAGTGGATTCATTCTTATTTATCGAGTAACATGAACTCTCGTACTCACAATTACGTTACAAATTACGCTCCTGTATGAATATTACGCAACGGAAACGCACATCTGACTATCTGTAATTTACAGAACTCTGACTGTTCACCACGCACTGGCAATACCACATTTTCTTTCTTATTTAACGGCTTTGATCAACACGTGGCCATCGCACTGAATATGAATGGCGCACACATTATAAATTCTGGATATCATGACAACATACAATTCGAAGGAAAAGGCCACCAATCTTTTTCTTTTCACTATCTTATTTATTCCGATAAATTCTATAACCTAAACACACAAATTCCATAACCTACAACAATAACACATTAGAAATTCCGCCCAGTGGGCATGGCTTTCCATTGGTGATTCTCTATCTTATGGTCTCGTAATTATTTAATGCTACAGTGAACTTTCTGGATAGGATGGTGGATCTTTTGCTATATCTCACACTTCGACTCTCACAACCATCATCACGAAACTTTCCTCGAGACCGAGCGGTACAAAAGGAACATGCATAACCCACTGCCTCTGAAACTATCTTGTTACTCTCCCATGCAAACCACACATACTTAAATTACATGACATACACCACACTGCAACATGGAATACAACATAAGGAATAGTCACAACATTATGATCACATCACTTTCAGCTTTCCACTTCAATTAGTATTCATCCCAGTTTCACACGACACTGCCACACTTCGTAACTTTTCTTTCCTACTACGAATTCTGGACGATATATGCACGTCTTCCTGTGCAATGCAAGCCAAGTGGCGTTGCTGGATAGACGGCTGACTCACCTTGCTTCTCTCTCAGAGTATAATACTGTAGTTTGAATCAAGTGTCACACGGAAACATAACACGCAAAGTAATATTAAGAACATATTCATCACACACGCGAGTCCTCAACTGATACCATGGACGAGTACTTCTCTTTATCCTTTGTCTCATACACAGATTGAGACTCACACAGTACTCACCACGTGGAAGTACTCGTCTCTAATTTCAAGTCCTGCACACGCCATTTCTTAAATATTTCCAACTTATAGTACACACGCTAGTAATTCAGCTTAACTTAAGCACTCGGAAGTATTTCAACTTATTGCTACACGTGGTTTCACTGAGACCGTTGGTCACTTCCGAAGATTACTACGATCCCCTTAATATTACCTGCCTGACATTTAATTCTCCCCACAAAAGTTCCTGAAATAGAGAAATTACTATTCTGAACTACTCTTAAGTATTTCACATGCATACCATGTCTCCACTCTTTTGTCCTTTCGGAGCACGCCTAAGATAGGTCTTACCAACACTAGATCCAGCGGCAGAATGACGAAACATGGCCGTTCTTCAGGTCATCTCGCACCTCTGTCGAGGTGGGGGAAGACCATACTACCGTATTGGTCAGCCACATTTCAGGCGCTCAAAGCTCCGGTAAGTTTCATCTCTTTGGTTCCACCAAAGGTGGCCAAAGGATCGTCTCAAAGATGATCATATATTCACATTCACTATCTGCGGTTAGCAGACGACCATACATTCATTCATTTCACAGATCTCACCAAACTGGATGTAAGGATTTATTTTGTGGGAGTGCACATGTGATCAATTAAATAAATAAATTGTCATTCTTTCCCACACTGGTATCCGGCTTCACTGTATTAATTAAAATTGAGTTATTTTTACAAAAAATATGTTGTACTGACAAGAATAACGTAGAATGTTGTACCTATTTTCAATGTCGGGTGGTACTGTACCCTTTCAATAAAAATTCTAAAAAACCATTTTTGTGATGAAACTTCCTGGCAGATTAAAACTGTGTGCCTGACCGAGACTCGAGCTCGGGACCTTTGCCTTTCGCGGGCAAGTGCTCTACCAACTGAGCTACCAAAGCACGACTTACGCCCGGTACTCACAGCTTTACTTCTGCCAGTACCTCTTCTCCTACCTTCCAAACTTTACAGAAGCTCTCCTGCGAAACTTGCAGAACTAGCACTCCTGAAAGAAAGGATATTGCGGAGACATGGCTTAGCCACAGCCTGGGGGATGTTTCCAGAATGAGATTCTCACTCTGCAGCGGAGTGTGCGCTGATATGAAACTTCCTGGCAGATTAAAACTGTGTGCTCGACCGAGACTCGAACTCGGGACCTTTGCCTTTCGCGGGCAAGTTCTCTACCATCTGAGCTACCGAAGCACGACTCACGCCCGGTACTCACAGCTTTACTTCTGCCAGTACCTCGTTTCCTACCTTCCAAACTTTACAGAAGCTCTCCTGCGAACCTTGCAGAATTAGCACTTTTTGTTATCTCTTTGAGGCCTTTGATTCTGTAGATCATGATACTCTTAGAAAAACTCGTTTTGTTGGCTTTACACACAGCTGGTTTAAATCATATTCACAAACAGAATGCAAAAGTTTGTGATGACTAAATCAAACAATGTTGGAACTGGGGTAAAATCACAAAGGAAGTGCCACAGATTCAAATTTCGGTCCCCTCCTAGATGTGAATGACACTGAACAAGAAAATGTGTACTTTTTGCCGCCATACTAGTGCTGTAATAAATCCCATTACAGAGAAAGCAACATAAGAGTTTGTAAATGATATTTTCCAAAAAATTATTAAGTGAGTCTCCGAACATGGATTCCACCTAAATTAAAAAAACACTACATTTAATTCCACATAAAAGAATCGTTCATTTGATCTGTGAAACATGTAGCTAACTAGCTACCCAACTTCCTTTCTATAATCACTGCACATCTACATCTACATCTACGTGAGTACTCTGCTATTCACAATAAAGTGCCTGGACGAGGGTTCAATGAACCACCTTCAAGCTGTCTCCTTACGAACGGTGCGCCTGAAAAACGAGCAATTAAATTTTTCTGTGCGAGCTTAGATTAGATAGCGTATTCAACTCATTTTGCAATTCGTTTTGGTCATCTGATGACTTTACAAGACGATAAATGACAGCATCATCTGCAAACAATCTAAGATGGCTACTCAGATTGTCCCCTACATCGTTAATATAGATCAGGAACAACAGGGGGCCTATAACACTTCCTTGGGGAACGGCGGATATTATTTTTGTTTTACTCGATGACTTTCCGTCTATTACTACGAACTGTGACCTTTCTGACAGAAATACACGAATCCAGTCGCACAACTGAGGCGATATTCCATAGACACGCAGTTTGGTTAGAAGACGCTTGTGAAGAACGGTGTCGAAAGCCTTCTGGAATTCTAAAAATATGGAATCAATCTGACATCCCCTGTCGATAGCACTCATTACTTCATGAGTATAAAGAGCTAGTTTTGTTTCGCAAGAACGAAATTTTCTGAATCCGTGCTGACTATGTGTCAATAAATCGTTTTCTTCGAGGTACTTCATAATGTTCGAATAGAGTATATTTTCCAAAACCCTAATGCAAATCGACGTTAGAGATATGGGCCTGTGATTCAATGGATTACTCCTACTTCCCTTTCTGGGTATTGGTGTGACCTGAGCAATTTTCCATTCTTTAGGTACGGATCTTTCTGTGAGCGAGCGTTTGTATATAATTGCTAAATATGGAGCAACTCCCCTGAATTACTCATGTGTACACATAGGAACATTGGACCCACAACTAATAACTGAACACTGAAAGATAAATGATTAAACAACCTAATTTGCGCCCTAAAGTAAGAAATTGAATGCCTGGATCATACCAAATAAAAAGAGGAGCTTATCCACGTATGTCTTACCTATTCGTCGGACCGGGCCGCAAATACAGTTTCACAACGATATCCGACTCCTGGCCCCATCGGATATGGAGGAGGGAAAATGCCTCAATTAAGCTTCGTGCACCCTGACCAACTTCGCGAAAACACACTTCGCTTATGTCCCCAACGAGCTATACAGGTAATCTTTCAGTCTACGCACTAATATTCTAAGACGCAAACTTGCATTAGCAGGACGTCCTCAAACTCATTTTGAAGTGTATTCATCGCAGCAGACGCACAGGAGATCGAAAGTAGGAATGCGGGTACATTCATCCACTGTGTTATTCATTCATATTAACTTACGTAGAGGATGGGGAGGTTAGGGAGAAGGGTGAAACTTTCTTTTTTATATCAGTTCAGTGAACGCGTAGACACGGTCCTCCTTCCTCGAGGTCCGATCTCATTCACTGTTCTACAGTTTACCACGTTTCTGGTTTCAGCATCGTTTGCCTAATGGATTCATTTAGAATTTTAAAACATATTTTCAACTCAAACATAATGAGATATCTTCAACAGAATGACCTCCTCAACGACAACCAGCGTCGATCCCGAAAACGCCGCTCATGTGAAACCCAACTTGCACTCTTCTCGCATGACATACTGAAAGCTGTTGATCGAAGCAGTTAGGAATATGCAGCATTTCTTGATTTCCGGAAAGTATTTGACTCAGTACCACACCTGAGCTTATTATCAAGAGTATGATCCTATGGGGGGCATAAAGTGAAATTTGTGAGTGGATTGAGGACTTTTTGGTAAGGAGCACTTGTAACCTCCCCCTCACTTATCGACCTTAATGACAGTGAAAAATTAAACCGCGTGTACCTAATGGAAATTTGGGAAAAGCAATCGTCACCGAAGTTAATCTGTCGGTAAAGAGGGAGGAAAGGGTTACATCTAAATGAAAGGAAAAATGCAAATGAAACTGGTGGAAATTAATTTTGAAAAAGGGGTAAAGTTAATAAAGAAAGTAAATGTGCGGCCGATACGTTAACTAGCGGTAATTAGATAGTTGAGATTCGGGGGAAATTACGGTCGCCAGTCCTAAGGACAATTACTATAGTAACTGAAAAAGAAATGTTATTACACATATAATTGGCACTAGAAGCGTGGCAACTGAAGGTTGACATGTGTAGTGTGAAAACTGAAAGCTTGTCAGAAGTAATAAATTTCGCTACACTCTGACTTAATTTAGCAAAAGAATTAATAAAACCGGAAAATCGAAAGTTAATTTAGTGACTGAAGTTAATAGTGAGCTTTCTATCTGAAGCACATCGAAATTCAGTAAAATACGGTTAGTCTTGGACTACCTCAACAATCATTTCAAAAGCTACTTGAATCTACGCAATTTAAAAATAAGAGATTTAACTTTGCACTTGAATTAAATGATTCTGAACAATTAACAATAGTAAAATTTAGTACGTACCAACCTGAGCTGCAGTCACAGGTAAGCTAAAATACGGTAACAAAACTCGCACTCTTAATTTGTGCTTGTGTAATCTAAATATTGTAGCCAGCTGTGAATAATTTAACAGGAACAGCTGCTAGCATGAGTTTCTTAGAAGTAGATACCTTAGGGGTTGCGAAGCAACTCAAATCGCTTGATACGGGCAAGTCTTCAGGTCCAGATTGTATACCGATTAGGTTCCTTTCAGATTACGCTGATACAATAGCTCCCTACTTAGCAATCATATACAACCGCTCGCTCACCGATAGATCTGTACCTACAGATTGGAAAATTGCGCAGCTCGCACCAGTGTTTAAGAAGGGTAGTAGGAGTAATCCATCGAACTACCGACCTATATCATTGACGTCGGTTTGCAGTACGGTTGTGGAGCATATACACTATTCAAACATTATGAATCACCTCGAAGGGACCGATCTATTGATACGTAATCAGCATGGTTTCAGAAAACATCGTTCTTGTGCAAGGCAGCTAGCTCTTTATTCGCACGAAGTAATGGCCGCTATCGATAGGGGATCTCAAGTTGATTCCGTATTTCTAGATTTCCGGAAAGCATTTGACACCGTTCCTCACAAGCGACTTCTAATCAAGCTGCGGGCTTATGGGGTATCGTCTCAGTTATGCGACTGGATCCGTGATTTCCTGTCAGGAAGGTCGCAGTTCGTAGTAATGGACGGCAAATCATCGAGTAAAACTGAAGTGATATCAGATGTTCCCCAGGGAAGCGTCCTGGGACCTCTGCTGTTCCTGATCTATATAAAAGACCTGGGTGACAATCTGAGCAGCTCTCTTAGGTTGTTCGCAGATGATGCTGTAATTTACCATTTAGTAAGGTCATCCAAAGACCAGTATCAGTTGCAAAGAGATTTAGAAAAGATTGCTGTGTGGTGTGGCAGGTGTCAGTTAACGCTAAATAACGAAAACTGTGAGGTGATCCACATGAGTTCCAAAAGAAATCCGTTGGAATTCGATTACTCGCTAAATAGTACAATTCTCAAGGCAGTCAATTCAACTAAGTACCTGGGTGTTAAAATTACGAACAACTTTAGTTGGAAAGACCACATAGATAATATTGTGGGGAAGGCGAGCCAAAGGTTGCGTTTCATTCGCAGGACAGCTAGAAGATGCAACAAGTCCACTAAAGAGACAGCTTAGACTACACTCGTTCGTCCTCTGTTAGAATATTGCTGCGCGGTGTGGGATCCTTACCAGGTGGGATTGACGGAGGACATCGAAAGAGTGCAAAAAAGGGCAGCTCGTTTTGTATTATCACGTAATAGGGGAGAGAGTGTGGCAGATATGATACGCGAATTGGGATGGAAGTCATTAAAGTAAAGACGTTTTTCGTCGCGGCGAGATCTATTTACGAAATTTCAGTCACCAATTATCTCTTCCGAATGCGAAAATATTTTGTTGAGCCCAACCTACATAGGTAGGAATGATCATCAAAATAAAATAAGAGAAATCAGAGCTCGAACAGAAAGGTTTAGGTGTTCGTTTTTCCCGCGCGCTGTGCGGGAGTGGAATGGTAGAGAGATAGTATGATTGTGGTTCGATGAACCTTCTGCCAAGCACTTAAATGTGTATTGCAGAGTAATCATGTAGATGTAGATGTAGATGTAACCCTTTGTAGGGATATGAAATGAGATGATCACATAGCTTCGGTCATGGCAAAAGCCGGTGATAGATTTCGGTTTATTGGTACAGTACTGGAGAAATGCAGTGAGTCTACAAAGGAGATTGCTTACAAATCACTCGTGCGACACATCCTAGAATATCTGCAACCCGTACCAAATAGCACTAACAGGGGATATTGAACGAATACAGAGATGGGCAGCACGAATGTTTTGAGGTTTGGTTGATCCGTGAGAAAGTATCACAGAGATACTGAAAGAGCTGAACTGGCAGACTCTTGAAGATAGCAGTAAACTAACTGTTGTTGTTGTTGTGGTCTTCAGTCCTGAAACTGGTTTGATGCACCTCTCCATGCTACTCTATCCTGTGCAAGCTTCTTCATCTCCCAGTACCTACTGCAGCCTACATCCTTCTGAATCTGCTTAGTGTATACATCTCCTGGTCTCCCTCTACGAGTTTTACCCTCCACGCTGCCCTCCAATACTAAATTAGTGATCTGTCGAAGTCTCAGAACATGTCTTACCAACCGATCCCTTCTTCTAGTCAAGTTGTGCCACAAGCTCCTCTTCTCCCCAATTCTATTCAATACCTCCTCATTAGATATGTGATCTACCCATCTAATCTTCAGCATTCTTCTGTAGCACCACATTTCGAAAGCTTCTATTCTCTTCTTGTCTAAACTATTTATCGTCCACGTTTCACTTCCATACATGGCTACACTCCATAGAAATACTTTCAGAAACGACTTCCTGACACTTAAATCTACACTCGATGATAACAAATTTTTCTTCTTAAGAAATGCTTTCCTTGCCATTGCCAGTCTACATTTTATATCCTCTCTACTTCGACCATCATCAGTTATTTTGCTCCCCAAATAGCAAAACTCCTTTACTACTTTAAGTGTCTCATTTCATAATCTAATTCCCTCAGCATCACCCGACTTAATTAGACTACTTTCCATTATCCTAGTTTTGGTTTTGTTGATGTTCATCTTATACCCTCCTTTCAAGACACTGTCCATTCCGTTCAACAGCTCTTCCAAGTCCTTTGCTGTCTCTGAGAGAATTACAATGTCAGCGGCAAACCTCAAAGTATTTATTTCTTCTCCATGGATTTTAAATCCTACTCCGAACTTTTCTTTTGTTTCCTTCATATGTGTAACGCCGGAAATGCATACCCTCCTATTTCCATCTATTGTACTATTTTTTTTCTTGTTTTGTTACCTCAAGAAATGACATTTCTGTCTCTTTGTATATTGTAATTGTTTTACTATTTGTATATATATGCATTTATGTCGATGTATAATTGGTTTGTTTTGTGAATATTATTTGTAATTATACGCTGGGTCTGGCCTAGGGAAAACAATACTATCGAACAAATACATCGATAGGTCGTGTGGAGAACGAAAGTGTTTAGGATCTTTGGTAGTGTTAACTCTGCCGCGTGGAGCGCGGGCTGAGCAGAGGGAGTCTGGCTGGGGTGGTGCAGTGGACAGGTGTGTTGTGTGAAGCTCCCGCGAGTTGCCGCGCTTTCGGGGTTTGGCAGCATGTAATTGCGCTCGACTTGCGATGATAGTTTCTGACATGGTGTCGCGGACGGGAAGCATTAGCTGGCGCACATCAAGAGCCCGTTTCGTCTGGTGACCGTATCGAGAAGAAGGCGCGCCAACATCCAGCTTCTGCAACAGCGACGGCCGACAATGAGTGACTGTCGCCACCTCCTCGATCGACAGCTTCAAACGTTCAATCAACCAACAAGGAAGACTGGAAGCACGTAAAGTTTTAGAACTGTATGGCAGACCTCAGCTTTTCAAACTTTTAAAAATGTTGCATCACAAAATTACAGCAACTTAGCATGAACCTCTGTTGCTCATTGTCCCAATTGCATTGCCAAGCAGGGTCCCTTCCTTTTCCGAAATGAACCCGAGAGTCGTTGAAATTCAAACGCCAGCATCATTCGACTTCACTGCTTTAAATTCAAAGTTCAGTTAAGGTATTCATAGCTGGCTACAATATTCAGATTACACAAGCACAAATTAAGAGTGCGAGTTTTGTTACCGTATTTTAGCTTACCTGTGACTGCAGCTCAGCTTGGTACGTACTAAATTTCACTACTGTTATTTGTTTCCTTTATTGCTTGCTCAATATACAGATTGAATAACATCGGGGTTATTCTACAACCCTGTCTCACTCCCTTCCCAACCACTCCTTTCCTTTCATACCCCTCGACTCCTAAAACTGCCATCTGCTTTCTGTACAAATTGTAAATAGCCTTTCGCTCCCTGTATTTTGCCCCTGCCACCTTCAGAATTTGAAAGAGGGTATTCCAGTCAACATTGTCAAAAGCTTTCACTAAGTCTACAAATGCTAAAAACGTAGGGTTGCCTTTCCTTAATCTTTCTTCTAAGGTAAGTCGTAGGGTCAGTATTGCCTCACGTGTTCCAACATTTCTACGGAATCCAAACTGATCTTCCCCGATGTCGGCTTCTATCAGTTTTTCCATTCGTCTGTAAAGAATTCGCGTTAGTATTTTGCAGCTGTGACTTATTAAACTGATAGTTCGTTAATTTTCACATGTCAACACCTGCTTTCTTTGGGATTGGAATAATTATATTCTTCTTGAAGTCTGAGGATGTTTCACCTGTCTCATACATCCTGCTCACCAGAAGGTAGAGTTTTGTCAGGACTGGCTCTCCCAAGGCTGTCAGTAGTTCTATTGGAATGTTTTCTACTCCGGGGCCTTGTTTCAACTCAGGTCTTTCAGTGCTCTGTCAAACTCTTCACGCAGTATCGTATCTCCCATTTCATCTTCATCTACATCCTCTTCCATTTCCATAATATTGTCCTCAAGTACATCGCCCTTGTATAGACCCTCTATATACTCCTTACACCTTTCTGCTTTCCCTTCTTTGCTTAGAACTGGGTTACCATCTGAGCTCTTGATATTCATACAAGTCGTTCTCTTTTCTCCAAAGGTCTCTTTAATTTTCCTATACGCAGTATCTATCTTACCCCTAGTGAGATAAGCCTCTACATCCTTACATTTGTCCTATGGCCATCTCTGCTTAGCCATTTTGCACTTCCTGTCGATCTCATTTTTGAGACGTTTGTATTCCTTTTTGCCTGCTTCATTTACTGCATTTTTATATTTTCTCCTTTCATCAATTAAATTCAATATTTCTTCTGTTACCGAAGGGTTTCTACTAGCCCTCGTTTTTTTACGTATTTGATCTTCTACTGCCTTCACTATTTTATCCCTCAAAGTTACCCATCTTCTTCTACTGTATTTCCTTCCCCCATTCCTGTCAGTTGTTCCCTTATGCTCTCCCTGAAACTTTGTACAACCTCTGGTTCTTTCAGTTTATCCAGGTCCCATCTCCTTAAATTCCCATCTTTTTGCAGTTTCTTGAGTTTTAATCTACAGTTCATAACCAATAGATTGTGGTCAGAGTCCACATCTGCCCCTGGAAATGTCTTACAATTTAAAACCTGATACCTTTCAGTATCTCCAGGGTTCTTCTATGTATGCAACCTTCTTTCATTTTTTAGTTAGCTGGTAAAATAACGTGGAGAAAGTAGTTAATTTTACCACTGGAATTTTTATTCTACTCACAAAACAGGATGATAAAAACCAACTGCGTTCAACAGAAATGTGAACGAATATTCCCTGAATGGGTTTCCAAGCTCTACAATGGATCAAAAGATGACCTATGCCATATCACATCTATAATCTAGGTTTAAATTAAGTTTCATAAAAGGGAAAACTATCAAAAATGGTCTACAGTGACTCTCAATTATCTTTAATTACTTATTTAACTTGTCGTAAATTACAGTGGCTGATGTGGCTTCTCAATAATTATATAACAGAAAAATCATCCCGTTTCAGATTTTAACTTCTAATAGCAAATGTGAATACCACGAAGTTTAATTGACGATCGACACTAGTATTACGTAAAAAGGGGGTGTAACAGATGAGACTTCTGCAGTTCTGAGTGAAGCCTTATGCACTCTTATGAGGCATTGCGTGCGTTCATTACCTTGTTGTTGTTTAGGGAGCGTCAGGGGGCGGCGGGCAGCACTGTTCCACACACCTCGCTGTCTCGGAAGCAACGCAACTCTAACTTCTCCTTACTACAATTTACTGAAGTTGGTTTAAGAAAAAGGTATCTGGCTGTGTTTTCAATTGACCAATCAGGGTCTCAATGTTAACCTTAAGCTCCGCCTACAAAAATTCTGTCTATCCAATGAGAAACGTTGTATTTTTCATGGTGGGGCAATGTTCTTAATGCTTGCTACGTAACAGAGACGCATATAGTCTCACGCTAAAACTTGCAGCTGGTGTGGCCCTTTTAGTGTTACTGTAAGATCTATACTGTTCTTCTGGAGGGCTCTATCTTTTAACATGGACTGGGGGTGGTCTTGGCGGTCGGCTGGCGACGTGGGTGTCCGTCCCTTATCGTAGGGCCTCCTAGCCTACACGACTTTACTCTAGGCTTCTGTTCTCGTTTCTCCCCTCAGAACTGCGTCTGTTTCACGGTGGGAAGGTATGACAAGCATTTAGGCGTTCTTGTGTTAGTCTGTGGTATCCCATTTGCTCGCTCGTTGATCGTATTACTTTGGTTAATTTAATGTCAGGATTTATTCGGAGCTATGTGACATACTGCCGGATTTGCTATCATGTCAGGGTTTTCATGGAAGGTGTTGGATTTGCCTGACACCTTACACTGCTCACACCTATTTTGACACTTAGGTTCCTTCTCTAGGTGGGGTCCATCAAAAGAGTGCCCATTTTGGTGTTCAGATATCAATACATAGTTTTTTTTTAGAATGCACGTTTTTCATTTGAAACGACCGATCACTGTTTGGCTGGAAACTTACAATACGACGCTCAAAATTCAATCATCTGAAGTAACTAGTTCATACTCATACGGTTGGGAAAATGTGTGTTGCCTCTCTTGCTTCAAGGAGGCTTGAACAGTAGCTTCAAAATGATTTACACTTTTAATAACATACCTGTGCCGAACCGCAGGAGAGCTTCTGTAAAGTTTGGAAGGTAGGAGACGAGGTACTGGCAGAGGTACAGCTGTAAGGACGGGGCTTGAGTCGTGCTTGGGTAGCTCAGATGGTAGAGCACTTGCCCGCGAAAGGCAAAGGTCCCGAGTTCGAGTCTCGGTCCGGCACCGATTTTTAATCTGCCAGGAAGTTTCAACACGTATACGGTTTTCTTATTAGTAATTTTCCTTCAAAATATTACCCTGAACGACATTAACTTCTTCGAATCTGCTCACATCAACGAAGAGATAACTTACTCTTTTCTTCCGCACTGAGAAATGCAGTTATTTCGCAGCAGTTCTTTTCATTTTCGTCGTAATCTGGGTATAGACATATTTTATTCCGGTGACCGCAATCGAATTAACAACTTGCGAAACACTGAAACCGCACAGTAAAGAGCCTATCTGCTTTACTCCAGGTATCGGTTCTCCATGACCTTTCGAAATTCTCACAACCGAACGCTACGGTAGTTTCCGCAGAAAAGTCACGGCCGATTCTTTGTCAGTTTACGGCCGCTGGGAGTACAATGCACTGTCCGCGGTGACCTCGATTCCGAGAATAAAGCGTCAAGCAATGCTATTCACATTGTCTCAAGCCAAGGGACATGGATCACTAGCCGCAATCACTACATCGTTCTTGCAGTTCCAACTTCATACACCGTGTTTCACGGTAGATGAATGTGAACCACCTTCTTCCCATGTGACGCCAGCCTCTAGGTTCACTCAGACGTTACAACGTGCTTGAATTTTGCTTCAGGTATCAGATGATATGACGCTGTGAATAAGGCAGTCGACTCATATACGAGAAGGGAAGGGTACAAATGTCAGTCCAAAAACAAATGTGTGGGTTTACCTGTGTTTTCCAAAATAACTTCATGTTAAGGCTGGCACTGAGCCTCTGGCACATTAGCACCAACACTTCTCCTGATATACACCAATGACGTTTCCAAAAGGGTTATTCAAGAAAAAAAATTTTCCTTGCTGATAACAAAAGTCGCTAAAAAAACAAGGAACCTCCTTACAGAGAAAGTAAATGGAACTCTCAAGGAAGTTTACTATTGCTTAATATGCGTAAAGCTACAATGAGTATAAAGAAAACAAATGCAATGAATTTCAATCTGAAGAACGAAACTGACACCGTTAAATTAATTGCAGGCAGTAGGGTAAGGACGAATATTGTGGCCGTGGCAGGTAAAGTGGCAACTTCGTTGTATTCTCTTGGAGACTGCCGCACCCCAGTGGCGAATATTTACAACTGTTCAAAGAGACAAAGAGACTTTGGGTCTGCAGCGTGTTTCGTGGCGACAGAGCCGCGTGCTCGTCTACAGTGACATATTTTGTTTTTTCTCTACGTTTGGCGTGAGGCAAATTAAAAATTCATTTGCCTGTATTTAAAATATATATGTGACACTTAACTGCTACAATGCTGGAAAAAACCTATGTTTTGGTCTTCGAAATCACTTGTTTAGCAATTGCCTAAGCTGTGAAGTATCGTATTCATTTGACATAAACGGCATTCAGCTGGGCATAGTGGCTAGTCGCCTGACGAGGTAAAGTGACCAAGCAGCTGCATCTTTTTCATGTATTTACCTTGTTTCAAGGTTACTGATTGGTAATAGTGCAAGAGTGCTGCATAAAGTAAGTATACAAGGACACTAGTGTATTAAGAAATTGCTGAAAAACTATGTTAAGGGATTCCAAAGCTACACAGTAGACATTGGACGCTGCAAGACAAGAAAAGTTCCCTTTGGCGACAGCAGCCAAACTGTTCAGTGCCTCAAGAAACACAGTCGAAAGAAGAGTTCTCAAAAATCCGTGATGGCATTGAAGACAAGAAGACCCTTTGAAACTTCAGCTGTGTATTAAAGCATGAGCAAGAGGAACAACGTTAGCCATATTTTTAACATGGATCGAAAATACTGTGGCAAATCAGTAACTAAATTACGTCACTTGGCATTTCAGCTTGCTGAGTGGAATAGTATAGTACATCCATTCAACGAAGAGGAAAAGGATTGAGTGACACAGTTTGGAGGTGGCATCCAAATGCAAGACTTGGAAAACCGGATTCCACTGCATCTGACTCTTATTTTTCCTTTTCCCTGTCTCTGGCCACTTTTGCCTACTGTACTGGGCAGAGTGGCCTCTTCGCAGTAATTCACTCAAGCTCAGTTACCTACTATAAAAGGGGGATCTGAATAGTAATACTATCTGTTATAGTTAAAGAATGTATTCAGTTTATACAGATATACACTCCTGGAAATGGAAAAAAGAACACATTGACACCGGTGTGTCAGACCCACCATACTTGCTCCGGACACTGCGAGAGGGCTGTACAAGCAATGATCACACGCACGGCACAGCGGACACACCAGGAACCGCGGTGTTGGCCGTCGAATGGCGCTAGCTGCGCAGCATTTGTGCACAGCCGCCGTCAGTGTCAGCCAGTTTGCCGTGGCATACAGAGCTTCATCGCAGTCTTTAACACTGGTAGCATGCCGCGACAGCGTGGACGTGAACCGTATGTGCAGTTGACGGACTTTGAGCGAGGGCGTATAGTGGGCATGCGGGAGGCCGGGTGGACGTACCGCCGAATTGCTCAACACGTGGGGCGTGAGGTCTCCACAGTACATCGATGTTGTCGCCAGTGGTCGGCGGAAGGTGCACGTGCCCGTCGACCTGGGACCGGACCGCAGCGACGCACGGATGCACGCCAAGACCGTAGGATCCTACGCAGTGCCGTAGGGGACCGCACCGCCACTTCCCAGCAAATTAGGGACACTGTTGCTCCTGGGGTATCGGCGAGGACCATTCGCAACCGTCTCCATGAAGCTGGGCTACGGTCCCGCACACCGTTAGGCCGTCTTCCGCTCACGCCCCAACATCGTGCAGCCCGCCTCCAGTGGTGTCGCGACAGGCGTGAATGGAGGGACGAATGGAGACGTGTCGTCTTCAGCGATGAGAGTCGCTTCTGCCTTGGTGCCAATGATGGTCGTATGCGTGTTTGGCGCCGTGCAGGTGAGCGCCACAATCAGGACTGCATACGACCGAGGCACACAGGGCCAACACCCGGCATCATGGTGTGGGGAGCGATCTCCTACACTGGCCGTACACCACTGGTGATCGTCGAGGGGACACTGAATAGTGCACGGTACATCCAAACCGTCATCGAACCCATCGTTCTACTATTCCTAGACCGGCAAGGGAACTTGCTGTTCCAACAGGACAATGCAGGTCCGCATGTATCCCGTGCCACCCAACGTGCTCTAGAAGGTGTAAGTCAACTACCCTGGCCAGCAAGATCTCCGGATCTGTCCCCCATTGAGCATGTTTGGGACTGGATGAAGCGTCGTCTCACGCGGTCTGCACGTCCAGCACGAACGCTGGTCCAACTGAGGCGCCAGGTGGAAATGGCATGGCAAGCCGTTCCACAGGACTACATCCAGCATCTCTACGATCGTCTCCATGGGAGAATAGCAGCCTGCATTGCTGCGAAAGGTGGATATACACTGTACTAGTGCCGACATTGTGCATGCTCTGTTGCCTGTGTCTATGTGCCTGTGGTTCTGTCAGTGTGATCATGTGATGTATCTGACCCCAGGAATGTGTCAATAAAGTTTCCCCTTCCTGGGACAATGAATTCACAGTGTTCTTATTTCAATTTCCAGGAGTGTATTTCATATGCTTACCTATGACATGTCAGAGAAGAAACTTATCTTATAGTAGCCACTGTCTCCTGCATCAGCAGACTGTGTAACAAACATGAAATTTCTAGGAACAAATAATGATACTCGCTTCGAGCGGTGTGAACACAGACACTTGTCATCATCCTGTTAAACCATTACAAACCTGTCATCAGTGTGTAACGGCCAGTTCTATTAGTTACATACGCGTACCTTGTAGACTTAGTACTTGGGAAGTCCTTTCTGGGGAACAAATACGCAAAGTATGACCCCTGCCCCAAACCCCCGGGAAAGGAACCGGTGTTTTTGGTCCTTGTCTAGTGCAGATCTCACATTCAGACTTGGGAACGTTTTCTAAGGGTTTGCGTAGTGTGCATCTTACAAGCAACGCCTTGAGTGCAACGTCGCAGGTTCAATCTTTAGTGAGGCTCGTTTCAAAGTGCTGTGTTCAGAGTTATGACAGGAAAAACTGTAGCTGCTAATGACTCACCCTGTGGTTCAGGAGGGCGGCAGGAAATAAGTTCCCCGACAATGCAGAGATCAGCTTCTAACGCCGGAAATGCATATCCTCCCATTTCCATCTATTGTACTATAAATTTGTTTCCCTTATTTTTGTTACCTGAATATATGACATTTCTGTGTCTTTAGATATTGTAATTGTTTTACTATTTGTATATATATATTTATGCATTTATGTCGATGTATAATTGGTTTGTTTCATAAATATTATTTGTATTTTTACGCTGGGTCTTGCCTAGGGAAAACTATGCTATCGAACGATTACATCGATAGGTCGTGTGAAGAATCAAAGTGTGTAGGATCTTTGGTAGTGTTAACTCTGCCGCGTGGAGCGCGGGCAGGGAGGGTCTGGCTGGAGTAGCGAGCGGAGCAGGTGGGTTGTGGGAAGCTCCCGCGAGTTGCCGCGCTTTCGGGGTTTGGCAGCATGTAATTGCGCTCGACTTGCGATGATAGTTTCTGACATGGTGTCGCGGACGGGAAGCATTAGCTGGCGCACATCAAGAGCCCGTTTCGTCTGGTGACCGTGACGGGAAGAAGGCGCACCAACATCCAGCTTCTGCAACAGCGACGGCCGACAATGAGTGACTGTCGCCACCTCCTCGATCGACGGCTTCGAACCTTCAGTCAACCAACAAGGAAGACAGGAAGCACGTAAAGTTTTAGAACTGTATGGCAGACCTCAGCTTTTCAAACTTTTAAAATTGTTGCATCACAAAATTACAGCAACTTAGCATGAACCTTTGTTGCTCATTGTCCCAATTGCATTACCAAGCAGGGTCCCTTCCTTTTCCGGAATGAACCCGAGTGTCGTTGAAATTCAAACCCCAGCATCATTCCACTTCACTACTTTTATTTCAAAGTTCAGTTAAAGTATTCATAGCTGGCTACAATATTCAGATTACACAAGCACAAATTAAGAGAGCGAGTTTTGTTACCGTATTTTAGCTTACCTGTGACTGCAGCTCAGCTTGGTACGTACTAAATTTTACTATTGTTAATTGTTCAGAATCATTTAATTCAAGTTCAATTTTAAATCTCTTATTTCTAAATTTTCCTGTAGGCAGTATCTATCTTACCCCTAGTGAGACAAGCCTCTACATCCTTACATTTGTCCTCTAGCCATCCCTGCTTAGCCATTTTGCACTTCCTGTCGATATCATTTTTGAGACGTTTGTATTCCTTTTTGCCTGCTTCATTTACTGCATTTTTATATTTTCTCCTTTCATCAATTAAATTCAATATTTCTTCTGTTACCCAAGGATTTCTATTAGCCCTCGTCCTTTTACCTACTTGATCCTCTGCTGCCTTCACTACTTCATCCCTCAGAGCTACCCATTCTTCTTCTACTGTATTTCTTTCCCCCATTCCTGTCAATTGTTCCCTTATGCTCTCCCTGAAACTCTGTACAACCTCTGGTTCTTTCAGTTTATCCAGGTCCCATCTCCTTAAATTCCCACCTTTTTGCAGTTTCTTCAGTTTCAATCTGCAGTTCATAACCAATAGAGTGTGGTCAGAATCCACATCTGCTCCAGGAAATGTCTTACAATTTAAATCTGGTTCCTAAATCTCTGTCTTACCATTATATAATCTATCTGATACCTTTTAGTATCTCCAGGATTCTTCCAGGTATACAATCTTCTTTTATGATTCTTGAACCAAGTGTTGGCTATGATTAAGTTTCTTTTGCTATACCTGCATTGAAATTTTTTGTTCACATGACCATACAACCAACCATAGTTTGAACACATTAGTAATAACTGTCAGTTTTGATTATTATCTGTGTACAAATTTCAATGCAGGTCTTTTGCTATACCTGCATTGAAATTTGTACACAGATAATAATCAAAACTGACAGTTATTACTAATGTGTTCAAACTATGGTTGGTTGTATGGTCATGAAAACAAAAACAAATAATAAATGACAAGTACACAACTTTGTAACAAACGAGTAGGTTTCGAATACCAGCTTTGCGGAGGTAGTAGTAAGTATTCCATTTTATACAACAATAAGCTCTGAGGCTACCGTAGGAGGAATTTTACAGACAAAGCGTGGTGTGAGGGGGTAAAATAAGTTAAAACGACAGGTATGTAGTATACTGTACATCTAGTGTTTTAAAAAATACAACGGGAGCAAATACGTAAGAAAAATTGCGAGACTGACTGCTCCGTTGGTTCTTCGTAGAATATTTTACGCATTATGAATGAAACACACATAACACTGGTTTTACAATATTTATTATTTGTTACACGAACCGGTTTTCGGCGATTACTCCGTCATCAGGTACAAAGATTTGTGTGGTAGAATATTTTATACCTTATGATCACACACAATGGCGTAATATTCTACAATATTTATTATTTGTTACACTAACCGGTTTGTGGCTGTTACGCCATCAAGTACAAAGATTTGTACCTGATTATTGCGTAACAGCCGGAAACCGGTCATGTATCTGATAATAATTATTGTAGAATATTACTCCAGTGTTGTGTGTTTTCCATTCATTATTGTACACAAAAGAAAGTTAAAAGTTAAATCATACCGAGAGTATTCTTTTCTGTGGCTAACATCACTCGCGTCGTTACATTAAAATATTGTGTGAAAACGAACAGTGAGAACGACAGGAAAACGTAAACGCAATTGCATTCACATACAAACGATTTCATTAAAAGCAACGATTTCGGACTTTTCTGCTACAGCTCTTTTGTAGAAACAGCTCGCAATTTATGTTTCCCTGGATGAATCTAAAATTTTCGTTTTTCTCATTCATGTCTACATCTACATCTACGACTACATGACTACTCTGCAATTCACATTAAGTCCTTGGCAGAGGGTTCATCGAACCACAATCATACTATATCTCTACCATTCCACTCCCGAACAGTGCGCGGGAAAAACGAACACCTAAACCTTTCTGTTCGAGCTCTGATTTCTCTTATTTTATTTTGATGATCATTCCTAACTATGTAGGTTGGGCTCACCAAAATATTTTCGCATTCGGAAGAGAACGTTAGTGACTGAAATTTCGTAAATAGATCTCGCCGCGACGAAAAACGTCTTTGCTTTAGTGACTTCCATCCCAATTCGCGTATCATATCTGCCACACTCTCTCCCCTATTACGTGATAATACAAAACGAGCTGCCCTTTTTTGCACCCTTTCGATGTCCTCCGTCAATCCCACCTGGTAAGGATCCCACACCGCGCAGCAATATTCTAACAGAGGACGAACGAGTGTAGTGTAAGCTGTCTCTTTAGTGGACTTGTTGCATCTTCTAGCTGTCCTGCCAATGAAACGCAACCTTTGGCTCGCCTTCCCCACAATATTATCTATGTGGTCTTTCCAACTAAAGTTGTTCGTAATTTTTACACCCAGGTACTTAGTTGAATTGACAGCCTTGAGAATTGTACTATTTATCGAGTGACCGAATTCCAACGGATTTCTTTTGGAACTCATGTGGATCACCTCACACTTTTCGTTATTTAGCGTCAACTGCCACCTGCGACACCATACAGCAATCTTTCCTAAATCGCTTTGCAACTGATACTGGTCTTCGGATGACCTTACTAGACGGTAAATTACAGCATCACCTGCGAACAACCTAAGAGAACTGCTCAGATTGTCACCCAGGTCATTTATATAGATCAGGAACAGCAGAGGTCCCAGGACGCTTCCCTGGGGAACACCTGATATCACTTCAGTTTTACTCGATGATTTGCAGTCCATTACTACGAACTGCGACTTTCCTGACAGGAAATCTCGAATCCAGTCGCACAACTGAGACGATACCCCATAGGCCCACAACACACTGGTGGTTACACGGGTCATTAATGTACAGCATTTCACATTTGAAATGGCTTACCTGAGTCTTACATTAACCTGTGATCCTTCACTATTAATCACTCAAATTGTTACCTAGACAAATGTATTCCTCAAATTTCATTTATCTACATTTATTATCTTTTGATGTTGAGATTTCTTCCCGTCACTGTAGTGGACAAGTAGAGAAGCAGTAACAGCATCGGTCAGGAAAGGTCAGGTCAGAGGATTCCAAGGTAGTGAAATGTGCCTCGAGTAACTGTAAATTGCATCAAAGGGGAAAACCTCCACTTACGCGACATTTAAAGATGCGAGTAATTCGAAAGTTTCTCATACACGTTTTGCCACGTCTTGAAAGCATACTCCAATAGCGATGAGATTCATTCTCATTATAAATATAAGGACCTTACATAACTTCCTTTCTTTTCTCTCGTCACTCAGGTCAACGCTTTGTGGATGGCTTCCGTCGTTGTTCATTGACTTTTTGACCGTTAAATTTCGATAGAATTCCCACACCGTGGAAGTGTAAGAAAAGATGGAACATTAAAATGTTGAACTTTGTGTCTACAAAGATAGGTTTCTTTCTCTGATGCAAAATGTTGAACGAAATAGCCAACATGAAACTTACATCGATTCGTAATTGAACAATGGCGACTGCAATCCTGTTGAAATCGGCTTCCTGTGGAATTAGCTGAGGATATACAGGGTAGTCCATTGATGGGGACCGGGCCAAATATCTTACGAAATAAGCTTCAAACGAAAAAACTACAAAGAACGAAACTCGCCTGGCTTGAAGGGGGAACCAGATGGCGCTATGGTTGGCCCGCTACATGGCGCTGCCATAGGTCAAACGGATATCAACACGATATCGAACTCTCCTGCAGTTGGTATACGGTCCATTTTAACACGGGTTATGTATCACGAAGCAAATACCGTCCGCACGGCCGGAATGTTACGTGATACCACGTACTTATAAGTTTGTGACTATTACAGCGCCATCTATCACACAGCGAAAAAAGTGGTCCAACTAAAACATTCGTATTTCTTTACGTACTACACGAATGTGTAATAAAAATGGGGGTTCCTATTTTAAAAAACGAAATTTACATCCTTTTGACTTATGGCAGCGGCATTTAGCGGGCCAACCATAGCGCCATCTGGTTTTCCCCTTCAAGCCAGACAAGTTGCGTTCTTTGTAGTTTTTTCGTTTGATGCTTATTTCGTGAGATATTTGGCCCTGTCACCATCAATGGACCACCCTGTATAAAAATGTGTACATGTCTACCAAATGAAACATCTTTACACAACTGATACTTATAGCATGGTACCAACCAGATAGAGAATCAAGTAACACAAATCTTGTCGCAACAGAAGAAGCACAGCAGCCCTTGCTTTGTTTTGAAAGATGAATGATAAAGATACGTAAACAAACTAATTTCTGAATTACAATTTCTTGACATTACGTAATTGAGCCAAACATGGCGAGGTATCTACGTATTTTCATGTTTTTAGATAAAGAAAAATCTAGTGTTATAGTGGACTATGTCATTGTACGTTACCCGAGTAAAAAATCAGTCCTGGACATTTCAGCCCTTGTAAAGCTGCGCAGGACGCCTCTTGGTGATGCGACTGTTAAGTGGAAACGCGAAGGAATAACCACGGCTAGACCGAGATATGGGAGGTCTCATGTACTGATGTGCAGGGATCGTCGAGCGCGAAGGAATTGCTCGTGAGTTCCAAAGTGCTGCCAGCAGTCGAGCTGGTACAATGACCGTGAGTAGTGTAATCTTACCCTCCCACACGTCACCACTAAATTTCTCTTAGTCTCTTCATTATTTTCAAAAGCTTCGAGAGGCGTAAGATTTACGAAAGAAAAACTTTTTACTTGTCTCCATTTTCTCTTCGTGTTGTTGGCTCCAAGTCTTGCGTCATTCTTGCGGCTGAAATTTTGATTTCGCGTTGTGGGTTCCTGATGACTAAATAACTGATGAAGATTTGCCTGTATATTTCTTGAATTTTAATCTTTGTCGCATTATTAAATATCACACGGTTTTTACAATTTCCACTTAATATTCCAAATTACATTGTTAGTGTCTATCATATAATGTTTCCATCAGAGGCAGGCCCACTACTACCTACATACTCACTGTATTCCAATGAGTTTACAAAGCAAAAGAGTTTACAAACTTTCTTGACAAAAGAAGAATCACCACCAAGATATAACATTATTTTATAAATAAATCCATAAATAAATTTAATAATTATCGTTAGATGGTGCAATTAATAATCTGAATTTTAAGTACGCTAGACATTTCGTAGTTTCAATTTATTTTGAAAGATGAGTAATTTTTAACCTTTAGTACATATCGATTGTAACAAATTAATTTCTTTTTATACATTTTAGTCTGAAATATACTGCATTGTATACAAAATCATATGAAATTCTTTTAGTTAAACAGCTGAGATAAAGTTCACCTACAGGGTGGTCCATTGATTGTGACCGGGCCAAATATTTCATGAAATAAGCATCAAACGAAAAAACTACAAAGAACGAAACTCGTCTAGCTTGAATGGGGAAACCAGACGGCGCTATGGTTGGCCCGCTAGATGGCGCTGCTATAGGTCAAACGTATATCAACTGCGTTAAAATAGGAACCCCCATTTTTTATTACATACTCGTGTAGTACGTAAAGAAATATGAATTCTTTAGTTGGACCACTTTTTTCGTTTTGTGATAGATGGCGCTGAAATAGTCACAAACGTATAACTACGTGGTACCATGTAACATTCCGCCAGTGCGGACAGGATTTGCTTTGTGCTACATTACCCGTGTTAAAATGGAGCGTTTACCAATTGCGGAAAAGGTCGATATCGTGTTGATGTATGGCTATTGCGATCAAAATACCCAACGGGCTGTGCTGTGTATGCTGCTCGGTATCCTGGACGACATCAAAGTGTCCTGACCGGTCGCCGGATAGTTACGTTATTTAAGGAAACAGGAAGTGTGCAGCCACATGTGAAACGTCAACCAAGACCTGCAACAAATGATGATGCCCAAGTAGGTGTTTTAGCTGCTGTCGCGGCTAATCCGCACATCAGTAGCAGACGAATCGGGAATCTCAAAAACGTCGGTGATGAGAATACTACATCAACATCGATTGCACCCGTACTATATTTCTATGGACCAGGAATTGCATGGCGACGACTTTGAACGTCGTGTACAGTTCTGCCACTGGGCACGAGAGAAATTACGGGGCGATGACAGATTTTTTGCACGCGTTCTATTTAGCGACGAAGCGTCATTCACCAACAGCGGTAACGTAAACCGGTATAATGTGCACTATTGGGCAACGGAAAATCCACGATGGCTGCGACAAGTCGAACATCAGCGACCTTGGCGGGATAATGTATCGTGCGGCATTATGGGAGGAAAGATAATTGGCCCCCATTTTATCGATGGCAATCGAAATGGTGCAATTTCGATTTCCTACATAATGTTCTACCGATGTTACTGCAAGATGTTTCACTGCGTGACAGAATGGCGATGTACTTCCAACATGATGGACGTCCGGCACACAGCTCGCGTGCGGTGGAAGCGGTATTGAATAGCATATTTCGTGACAAGTGGATTGGTCGTCGGAGCACCATACCACGGCCCGCACGTTCACCGGATCTGACGTCCCCGAATTTCTTTTGTGGGGAAAGTTGAAGGATATTTGCTATCGTGATCCACCGACAACGTCTGACAACATGCGTCAGTGCATTGTCAGTGCATGTGCGAACATTACGGAAGGCGAACTACTCGCTGTTGAGAGGAATGTTGTTACAGATATTGCCAAATGCATTGAGGTTGACGGACATCATTTTGAGTATTTATTGCATTAATGCGGTATTTACAGGTAATCACGCTGTAACAGCATGCGTTCTCAGAAATGTTAAGGTCACAAAGGTACATGTATCACATTGGAACGACCGAAACAAAATGTTCAAACGCACCTACGTTCTGCATTTTAATTTAAAAAACCTACCTGTTACCAACTGTTCGTCTAAAATTGTGAGCCATATGTTTGGGACTATTACAGCGCCATCTATCACAAAGCGATAAAAGTGGTCCAACTAAAACATGCATATTTCTTTACGTACTACTCGAATATGTAATAAAAACTGGGGGTTCCTATTTAAGAAAACGCAGTTGATATCAGTTTGGCCTATGGCAGCGCCATCTAGCGGGCCAACCATATTGCCATCTGGTTTCCCCCTTCAAGCTAGACGAATTTCGTTCTTTGTAGTTTTCGTTTGACGCTTATTTCGTCAGATATTTGGCACGGTCACGATCAATGGACTACTCTGTGTACAAGAATCGATAGTATAAATGGCATCGGTTATATCTATAAAAAAAGGTTATGTTAGGAAAGGGTGTCCCATGACAGTAGGAAGTTGAAAAAAATGGGACACAATGGTCGAGCATCTTCTCATAAACCACAATTCCTGTACTCAATGGCAAGTGTTGTGCAGAATGATACGGAGGTTCCTTCACTGTCGCAAATGATACACCACGCAAGCTCTGCCACACAACGTACTGTGTCTCGTGAACCGTGGTGGTCCGAAGACTGGTTTGATGATGCTCTCCTCTCCAATATAAGTAAAGCAAACCTGTTATCTCTGCATAACTACTGAATCCTACATCCACTTGAACCTGCTTGCTGCATTCAAACCTTGGTCTCATTGTACAACTTTTACCCCCACACTCCCTTCCATTACCAAACTGACGATTCCTTAATGACTCAGGATGCGTCCTATTTACTGGTCTCTTCTTTTTGTAAAGCTGTCCCCTAAATTTCCTTTTTCCCAATTCGACAAAGTACCTCATCATCAGTTACTCAGTCTACCGATGGAATCTTCTACAAACTCATGTATCTTCACATTTCAAAAGCTTCTATTGTCTTCTTGTCTTAAATACTCATTGTCCACGTTTTAGTTCCATACTGTAGACAAATACCTTCTGAAAATGTCACTGCAGCGGAGGGGGCACTGACATGAGACTTCCTGGCACAGACTAGAGCTCGGGACCTTTGTCTTTCGCGGGCAAGGTGCTCAGGTGCTCTACCGTCTGAGCTACCCAAGCACGACTCAGGTCCCGTCCCCACAGCTTCACATCTGCCACAGCTTGTGTGAAGTTTGGAAGGTAGGAGAGGACGTACTGGCCCCGGCACCGTAGCTCAGCGTGTTCGGTCAGAGAGGATCTGGCCCTCTGTAATAAAAAATCCGAGGAAAGGAATCAGCGATGAACTTGAACGGATGCCCTATGACGTCCGCCCAGACCAAACGCAACGAACATTACCGGAAAAAAAAGATGGTAGAGCACTTGCCCGCGAAAGGCAAAGGTCCCGAGTTCGAGTCTCGGTCCGGCACAGAGTTTTAATCTGCCAGGAAGTTTCACCTTCGGAAAAGACTTCCTAACGTTTAAATTTACATTCGATGTTAACAAATTCCTCTTTCCAGAAATGCTTTACTTGTTGATGCCAGTCTGCATTTTATATCATCTCTGGTTCGCCGTCATTATTTAATTTACTGCTAAATACCAAAACTCACATATTATTTTTAGAGTCTCAATTCCTAATCTAAATCTTTCACCTTTTCCTGGTTTAATATAACTACATTCCATTACCTTTGTTTTATTTTCGTTGGTGTTCATCTTATAAGCTCTTTCCAAGATCCTGTCCATTCCATTCAACTGCCCTTCCAACTCAACTGGTGTTTCTTGTCATTTCTCAGATCATCCTCCAACTGTTGGGCAACACATTTGATAAAATAATTTGCACAAACCCATAGTCAATCTAGTGCAGTCTTTAACGCTGCGTCATAACTGCAGACAATATTCAATACTGCCAGGGACTGCTCAGCTTATTAATTCTTCTCTTCGTTCCTTTTCATAAGGACAGAGGGCCCTGTTATTTTCAACAGCCTTGAAAGCTATTAGCTGACTTGCACAACATAGGAGTCTACTTAAAAGACCCAAGAGTGATCATAAAGGTGTTTACAGATCAAAGTTGTCCTATGGAACAGGTACCAGAGGAGGAATTTGCTTCATTCCATCTAGTCTCAGAAGGTAGCTTGGGGCGACTTATATGACATAAAACTTCATTGTGTGATATAGCAGAAGGACGCCTTTTGGGAAGATAATATGTGAAGCCAGTTGCAGCTGCCAGAACGGTTAAGCATCATACCCGCCATTTGTCTGCGGTCATGCCATGAGAGAAGGTTTTTTCGTAATCCTAGGGATGGGCGCTCTGATTGACTCACAGTAATTATTTCTATAGAAGGCGCACATCCCAAGCCTGTGTACATATAAGTCCTTCGGTTGGCTGAGGTTATAAATATGGCATGGAACGGGAACCAGCCCATCATTGGTTAATAATGACGTAATCTGTGAGAGTAAGAGTCTGTTTAACTTATTTACAAAATTATTATTAGTTGGAAATCACAGGGTCTGCAGCAATCGGCCGGTGAGATAGACACACAGACAGAAACAGCCCTTTCGAAGCATTAAGTCAGACGGTCTTGCTGTCAGGAGACGGAAGAAAGTAGACTTGGTTCCAGGGGAGTCGCTTGCTGCTGAGGTGTCACACAGAAAGATGGAGAGCTGGACGCAGAATTTCCGGCTCTTACCTCAGCCATCTTCCACAGTCAAACTGTATAGGAGGGGTAAAAATGAGCTGGCGAAGCCGACGCTGACTCGAGGGGGAAGGGAGGCAAATTAACGTAAATCGGGGTCTAGCTGCATAGTTTTAATGTTCACAGCCAGCTAGTTGCTTCCATCATGCAGTTTGGCAATTCTGTTTGCGTTTGTACTCATTTTTCTGGTGTCTTTTCTTGAACTGGTAACCATTTTTCCAGTCAATAGCCGTATCAGTGATATTGTCTCATGACCGTGTTTTCATATGTCCTTCCATCTCTGCTAAGATTAGATTTAATAATTAGAATACCTTGTTCACTTAATAAATGTTTATGTACTTATGTCAGTGGATAATTCATTTGTTCGACATTTTATGGTAATAAACGGAACTGTTCTGAGAACTACATCTACATCTACATCTATACTCCGCGAGCCATCTTACGGTGTGTGGCGGAGGGTACTTATTGTACCACTATCTGATTCCCCCTTCCCTGTTCCATTCACGAATTGTGCGTGGGAAGAACGACTGCTTGTAAGTCTCCGTATTTGCTCTAATTTCTCGGATCTTTTCGTTGTGATCATTACGCGAGATATATGTGGGCGGTAGTAATATGTTGCCCATCTCTTCCCGGAATGTGCTCTCTCGTAATTTCGATAATAAACCTCTCCGTATTGCGTAACGCCTTTCTTGAAGTGTCCGCCACTGGAGCTTGTTCAGCATCTCCGTAACGCTCTCGCGCTGACTAAATGTCCCCATGACGAATCGCGCTGCTTTTCGCTGGATCATGTCTATCTCTTCTATTAATCCAACCTGGTAAGGGTCCCATACTGATGAGCAATACTCAAGAATCGGACGAACAAGCGTTTTGTAAGCTACTTCTTTCGTCGATGAGTCACATTTTCTTAGAATTCTTCCTATGAATCTCAACCTGGCGCCTGCTTTTCCCACTATTTGTTTTATGTGATCATTCCACTTCAGATCGCTCCGGATAGTAACTCCTAAGTATTTTACGGTCGTTACCGCTTCCAATGATTTACCACCTATGGCATAATCGTACTGGAATGGATTTCTGCCCCTATGTATGCGCATTATATTACATTTATCTACGTTTAGGGAAAGCTGCCAGCTGTCGCACCATGCATTAATCCTCTGCAGGTCTTCCTGGAGTACGTACGAGTCTTCTGATGTTGCTACTTTCTTGTAGACAACCGTGTCATCTGCAAATAGCCTCACGGAGCTACCGATGTTGTCAACTAAGTCATTTATGTATATTGTAAACAATAAAGGTCCTATCACGCTTCCTTGCGGTACTCCCGAAATTACCTCTACATCTGCAGATTTTGAACCGTTAAGAATGACATGTTGTGTTCTTTCTTCTAGGAAATCCTGAATCCAATCACAAACCTGGTCCGATATTCCGTAAGCTCGTATTTTTTTCACTAAACGTAAGTGCGGAACCGTATCAAATGCCTTCCTGAAGTCCAGGAATACGGCATCAATCTGCTCGCTAGTGTCTACGGCACTGTGAATTTCTTGGGCAAATAGGGCGAGCTGAGTTTCACATGATCTCTGTTTGCGGAATCCATGTTGGTTATGATGAAGGAGATTTGTATTATCTAAGAACGTCATAATACGAGAACACAAAACATGTTCCATTTTTCTACAACAGATTGACGTAAGCGAAATAGGCCTATAATTATTCGCATCTGATTTATGACCCTTCTTGAAAATGGGAACGACCTGCGCTTTCTTCCAGTCGCTAGCTACTTTACGTTCTTCCAGCGATCTACGATAAATTGCTGATAGAAAGGGGGCAAGTTCTTTAGCATAATCACTGTAGAATCTTAAGGGTATCTCGTCTGGTCCGGATGCTTTTCCGCTACTAAGTGATAGCAGTTGTTTTTCAATTCCGATATCGTTTATTTCAATATTTTCCATTTTGGCGTCCGTGCGACGGCTGAAGTCAGGGACCGTGTTACGATTTTCCGCAGTGAAACAGTTTCGGAACACTGAATTCAGTATTTCTGCCTTTCTTCGGTCGTCCCCTGTTTCGGTGCCATCGTGGTCAACGAGTGACTGAATAGGGGATTTAGATCCGCTTACCGATTTTACGTATGACCAAAACTTTTTAGGGTTCTTGTTTAGATTGTTTGCCAATGTTTTATGTTCGAATTCGTTGAATGCTTCTCTCATTGCTCTCTTTACGCTCTTTTTCGCTTCGTTCAGCTTTTCCTTATCAGCTATGATTCGACTACACTTAAACCTATGATGAAGCTTTCTTTGTTTCCGTAGTACCTTTCGTACATGATTGTTATACCACGGTAAATCTTTCCCCTCGCTTTGGACCTTAGTCGGTACGAACTTATCTAAGGCGTACTGGACGATGTTTCTGAATTTTTTCCATTTTTGTTCCACATCCTCTTCCTCAGAAATGAACGTTTGATGGTGGTCACTCAGATATTCTGCGATTTGTGCCCTATCACTCTTGTTAAGCAAATATATTTTCCTTCCTTTCTTGGCATTTCTTATTACACTTGTAGTCATTGATGCAACCACTGACTTATGATCACTGATACCCTCTTCTACATTCACGGAGTCGAAAAGTTCCGGTCTATTTGTTGCTATGAGGTCTAAAACGTTAGCTTCACGAGTTGGTTCTCTAACTATCTGCTCGAAGTAATTCTCGGACAAGGCAGTCAGGATAATGTCACAAGAGTCTCTGTCCCTGGCTCCAGTTCTGATTGTGTGACTATCCCATTCTATACCTGGTAGATTGAAGTCTCCCCCTATTACAATAGTATGATCACGAAACTTCTTCACGACGTTCTGCAGGTTCTCTCTGAGGCGCTCAACTACTACGGTTGCTGATGCAGGTGGTCTATAGAAGCATCCGACTATCATATCTGACCCACCTTTGATACTTAGCTTAACCCAGATTATTTCACATTCGCATTCGCTAATAACTTCACTGGATATTATTGAATTCTTTACTGCTATAAATACTCCTCCACCATTGGCGTTTATCCTATCCTTGCGGTATATATTCCATTCTGTGTTTAGGATTTCGTTACTGTTCACTTCCGGTTTTAACCAACTTTCCGTTCCTAATACTATATGCGCACTATTTCCTTCAATAAGAGATACTAATTCAGGAACCTTGCCCTGGATACTCCTGCAGTTTACCAATATTACGTTAACTTTTCCTGTTTTTGGTCTCTGAGGACGGACGTTCTTTATCAACGATGATAATGTCCTTTCTGGTAAGCCGTCAGGTATTTTATCGTTTCGCCCAAGTTACTAGTTTATTTTGTAATTTACATGAGCCGCTTCATTAATATATCCATGTGTGTTGTGATGCCAATACTTTGATGCACCGTTGGGTCACCCCTAGTAGTTTTTCTTCAAATGGCGTTCCCATTGTGCGATATTGTTTTTCTTAAATTTTCATGATGTTATGGGGAGCTTTCCTTCCCCGTAGCTCACCAAACACCTCACACATTGACAGAATTACGATCTCATTGGCTAATCTCAACATTTTGATTTCCTTTCCCTGAACTTTAACTGCCTTTGCAAATTTCTCATTTGTTTTTACTGCTTGCTCAATGTGCAGATTGAATAGCATTGAGAATAGGCTACATGACTGTCTCACTTCCTTCTCAACCATTGTTTCTCTTTCGTGTTCTTCAAATCCTGTAATTGTATGTGATCAGTATGTAAATAATTTTTTTTACGGCCCTGCACTTGATACCTACTATCTCTAAATTTAAAAGAGTGCGATCGAGTCAACAAATTTAAAATCTTCTTCTTAATCTACAGATGTTATAAACCTAGGCTTACCTTTCTTCAACCTATCTTCTAAAATAGGCTGTTGGATCAGTTGTAAGTAGGCTGTTTAGGTTCTTATATTGGCAACGCTACCGCCACCTAGCGCTCTGTATGAAAATCACTGGTTGTGCTGTGTGCAGTCTGTGGCTGGGTGGCATTGTTGAAATTTTCTATTGTAGTGTTGGGCAGTTGGCTGTTAACAGCGCGTAGCGTTGCGCAGTTGGAGGTGAGCCGCCAGCAGTGGTGGATGTGGGGAGAGAAATGGCGGAGTTTTGAAATTTGTAAGACTGGATGTCATGAACTGCTATATGTATTATGACTTTTGATGACTATTAAGGTAAATACATTGTTTGTTCTCTATTCAAATCTTTCATTTGCTAACTATGCCTATCAGTATTTAGTACCTTCCGTAGTTTGAATCTTTTATTTAGCTGGCAGTAGTGGCGCTCGCTGTATTGCAGTAGTTCGTGTAACGAAGATTTTTGGTGAGGTAAGTGATTTGTGAAAGGTATAGGTTAATGTTAGTCAGGGCCATTCTTTTGTAGGGATTTCTGAAAGTCAGATTGCGTTGCGCTAAAAATATTGTGTATCAGTTTAAGCACAGTCTTGTATAATTGTACAAAGGGGACGTTTCACAGTATTACCTCATTTGTTCCCGTATTTCTCCAGAACCCAAACCGATCATCCCCTAAGCCAGCATCTGCCTGTTTTACTAATGTTTGAGTGAATATTTTGTAGCCATGTTTTATTAAAACGATTGTTTGGTATTATTTATGTCTGCCATCATTTCCCTTCTTTGTATTTGTCATTATTGCGTTCTTACCGAAGTGTTAGGGTGTGTCACCTGTCTAGTAGATCTTGCGCACCGGTTGGAGTGGTTCTGTCTTGAAATAATCTTGGTCATTTTGACCTCTGCAGCCGATCCTTGTTAATATTAATAAGACATCACCACACCTGTATTGATAACATTTATTATGTCAGAACCGGTTTCTTTCGAAAGGACGTCATCGTGTTACCTGCAGCTGAACAAAACCAAAAAAAGCTGTAGTAGCTGACAAGTATAAATGTTATGCAGCTCACACTGCTAACAGCCTTCATAAGAAATACCCACAGAGTCGTGCCAATATCATGACTTGAGGAGTCTTGTTGTCTTACGTAACGTGAAAGGCTAATTCTGGAACATGCCCGACCATATAAACTTGCAGAAGAAAACCGAGCAATGAGTCCAGGCAACTTGGCATGCGGTGCACACTATACCGTCCAGAATGTGTCGCTCCACTACAGTGATAAACTCGTAAATATAATGGCTGGTGACTATAGAATGTGAATTATCAATTGTGGGAGATCAAAGTCATTAGGAATAAAGAAAATAACCTTGAATGCATAGATGACATTCAAGGTTGAAGGATACACACAAGTGTGCCAACCATTTGCAAAAACGCCATACAAACAAGAGCAGAACAAAGCAATTACGCACAATAAAGAGGAAGAAATGTCACTGTTCCTACAAAGTTGTATCGCCATTTGATGCATAAAACAGTAAATTACTGATTATGCAAAACGGTTGTAAAGTGATTACATACAATATAATGCACTAAAGCGCCAAAGAAACTCGTATAGTCATGCATATTCAAATACAGAGATATGTAAACAGGCAGAATACGGCGCTGCGGTCGGCAACGCCTATTTACGGCAAGTGTCTGCCGCAGTTCTTAGGTCGGTTATTGCTGCTGCAATGACTGGTTATTAAGATTTAAGTGAGCTTGCATGTGGTGTTACAGTCGGCGCACGAGCGATGGGGCACAGCATATCCGAGGTAGCGATCAAGTGGGGATTTTCCCGTATGACCATTTCAAGAGTGTACCGTGAATATCAGGAATTCGGCTAAACATCAGATCTCCGACATCGCCGCGCGGGATTAGCCGAGCGGTCTTGGGCACTGCAGTCATGGACTGTGCGGCTGGTCCCGGCTGAGGTTCGAGTCCTCCCTCGGGCATCGGTGTGTGTGTGTTTGTTCTTAGGATAATTTAGGTTAAGTAGTGTGTAAGCTTAGGGACTGATGACCTTAGCAGTTGAGTCCCATAAGATTTCACACACATTTGAACATCTCCGACATCGCTGCTGCCGGAAAAAGAGCCTGCAAGAACGGTGCCAACGGCGACTGGAGAGAACCATTCAATGACAGAAATGCAACCCTCCCGCAAATTGCTGTAGATTTCAGTACCAGGACACCAACAAATGTCAGCAAACCGTTCAACGAAACATCGATATGGGCTTTCGGAGTCGAAGGCCCACTCGTGTACCCTTGATGTCTGCACGACACAAAGCTTTACGCCTCGTCTGGGCCCGTCAACACCGACATTGGACTATTGGTGACTAAAAACATGTTATATGGTCGGACGAGTCTCGTTTGAAGTTGTATCAAGCGGATGGACATGCACGGGTATGGAGAGAACCTCATGAATCCATGGGCCCTGGATGTCAACAGGGGACTGTTCAAGCTCGTGAAGGCTCTGTGATGATGTGAGACATGTGTAGTTGGAGTGATATGGGACCCCTGATACGTCTAGAAACGACACTGACAGGTGACTTGTGCTTAAGGAGCTCCGGAACGCCCTATACTTGCAATGTTAAAATAACGCTTATAAATTACATCTTTCCTCACAAAGTATTTGAGGTAGGAAGTTGAACTTTTTACAGATTATTTATTGGAATATAGGCTACAACTTAACACAGGGATTTTACAAAATTTTAGTCCAGTTATTAAAGATGATTATTTTTTCAATTGTAATGAAAATTCACAACATTTTTTTGCAATTTTTTATTTATATATTCAAAAATATACAGTTTTTTGGAAAAAGGCTGTGTTAAATTATGCAGAAGGTACTGTGTAACATTTACTGAAAGTTTGAAACAAATATGTTTGGAAGATCCTTAGAAAACAGGTAATTAGTATGAGAAAATAAAAGTTTTGGGAATCGAGCGACAAAGATTGGATTAACTTTTTAGCGCATTCCAGGTCCATAGGATGGATTATCTTCATCCTCTGCAAACTCCTCCTCCAGCTTCCTCTTGTTCCTCCTCCTGTTTACTCTTGCTTGTATTTCTAGACTCTTTACAGCCCTGTCTGCAGCCCGAAGGCGTTCCTTGTCTAAAGCAAGCATCGCTCGTACCATGTTAGAACCTATCTTCATTCCCATATTTCTAAATACCTTGCACCTTACAATGTTGCCATCATTGAAAGTCGCAACAGCATCATACACACCAAAGTGAAGTGTTTCTATTCCAACAAATACAGTCTTGGGGATTCTCGACCATATAACACTATTTACACTTTCATTGGGGTTTTGAGTTTTTCCGTGAATACACTTTTTCAACAGTTCAGGTGCTGCTGAGTCTCTGAAAATAGGTTAGCCACAACACATACCTTATCTCACATCACTAAAGTGTACCTGATGAACACGGACGTTAATAATAACACCATTTTGCAGCAGTTTAACAGCGGCACAGTGGGTCACGCCCATGTAGAACACACTTCAAAAAAAAATTAAAAATAGTTGTAGTCTTCGGAATTGAACAAATTATATATCTATTAAAAGGTAATAGTCTGCAGATTCAGAAAACGCAAAAAAGTAAAAATTGAACTTTTCATGATTTTGAGCCTTTCCGGAGCCCCTTAAGCATCCTGTCTAATCACCTGCGTCCATGCATGTCAATTGTGCTTTCCGATGGACTTGGGCAACTCCAGTAGGACAGTGTAGCACCCCTCGACATCCAGAATTGCCCCAGGAACACTCTTCTGAGTTTTAACTCTTCCGCTGGCCACCGAACTCCCCAGACATGAACATTACTGAGCATATCTGTGATGCCTGCCAACGTGCTGTTCAGTAGAGATCTCCACCCCCTCGTACTCATACAGACTTACGGACATGCTGGCAGTTACCTCCAGCACTACTTCAGACATTAGTCGAGTCCATGCCATGACGTGTTTCGGCAGTTCTGCGCGCTGGCGGGGCTCTATACGATATTGGGCAGGTGTACCAGTTTCTTTGGCTCTTCAGTGTAGAGGACTGTTGACAGTATGAGTTCTTTATCATTTGTATGCCTAAGTTACTATAGCTTTTATCCTCAGTTTTGAGTTGGCTAGCTATCCCAAATACACTCCTGGAAATGGAAAAAAGAACACATTGACACCGGTGTGTCAGACCCACCATACTTGCTCCGGGACTGCGAGAGGGCTGTACAAGCAATGATCACACGCACGGCACAGCGGACACACCAGGAACCGCGGTGTTGGCCGTCGAATGGCGCTAGCTGCGCAGCATTTGTGCACCGCCGCCGTCAGTGTCAGCCAGTTTGCCGTGGCATACGGAGCTCCATCGCAGTCTTTAACACTGGTAGCATGCCGCGACAGCGTGGACGTGAACCGTATGTGCAGTTGACGGACTTTGAGCGAGGGCGTATAGTGGGCATGCGGGAGGCCGGGTGGACGTACCGCCGAATTGCTCAACACGTGGGGCGTGAGGTCTCCACAGTACATCTATGTTGTCGCCAGTGGTCGGCGGAAGGTGCACGTGCCCGTCCACCTGGGACCGGACCGCAGCGACGCACGGATGCACGCCAAGACCGTAGAACCTACGCAGTGCCGTAGGGGACCGCACCGCCACTTCCCAGCAAATTAGGGACACTGTTGCTCCTGGGGTATCGGCGAGGACCATTCGCAACCGTCTCCATGAAGCTGGGCTACGGTCCCGCACACCGTTAGGCCGTCTTCCGCTCACGCCCCAACATCGTGCAGCCCGCCTCCAGTGGTGTCGCGACAGGCGTGAATGGAGGGACGAATGGAGACGTGTCGTCTTCAGCGATGAGAGTCGCTTCTGCCTTGGTGCCAATGATGGTCGTATGCGTGTTTGGCGCCGTGCAGGTGAGCGCCACAATCAGGACTGCATACGACCGAGGCACACAGGGCCAACACCCGGCACCATGGTGTGGGGAGCGATCTCCTACACTGGCCGTACACCACTGGTGATCGTCGAGGGGACACTGAATAGTGCACGGTACATCCAAACCGTCATCGAACCCATCGTTCTACCATTCCTAGACCGGCAAGGGAACTTGCTGTTCCAACAGGACAATGCACGTCCGCATGTATCCCGTGCCACCCAACGTGCTCTAGAAGGTGTAAGTCAACTACCCTGGCCAGCAAGATCTCCGGATCTGTCCCTCATTGAGCATGTTCGGGACTGGATGAAGCGTCGTCTCACGCGGTCTGCACGTCCAGCACGAACGCTGGTCCAACTGAGGCGCCAGGTGGAAATGGCATGGCAAGCCGTTCCACAGGACTACATCCAGCATCTCTACGATCGTTTCCATGGGAGAATAGCAGCCTGCATTGCTGCGAAAGGTGGATATACACTGTACTAGTGCCGACATTGAGCATGCTCTGTTGCCTGTGTCTATGTGCCTGTGGTTCTGTCAGTGTGATCATGTGATGTATCTGACCCCAGGAATGTGTCAATAAAGTTTCCCCTTCCTGGGACAATGAATTCACGGTGTTCTTATTTCAATTTCCAGGAGTGTATCTCAATAATTCTGAGGGAATGTCTTCTACTCGAGAGTCCTTACACAGACCTAGGTCTTTCAGAGCTGTGTCAGATTCTTTTTGCAGTACAATATCTCCCATCTGATCTTCTTTTACTTCCTCTTCCCCTTAAAACATTGCCTTCGAGTCATTTCTCTCGTGTAGCCGTTCTATACATTCGTTTCCCGTATAAAACTTGCCCGTCTTTGCTCAGTACTGGCTTGCCACATGAGCTATTGATATTCATACGGGTGCTTCTCATTTCTCCAAAGGACTCTGCGCGGTATGTGTGGAGAAAGTACAGGCTTAAGCCGTCGGCACACGGACCGTGCAACCGAACGTTGAGCGTTGAGCGTGCCGAGTTTCTGACGTCATAGCGTGGAATAGCACGTTCGGGAGTCTTTCTGAACGTGCAGAGCAATATCTAGCATGTCAGATATTCTGAGCGTGCGTCTGAGCGTTGACCAATGAAATGGCACAACGTCACCTACGTCACAAGCTCGCCGTCTGCCTTCAGTACAGAGGCGCCATATTGGCATTCATTTCAAGCCTATTCGTATATATGCCGTTTCTGGGCACCAGCAAATAGAGAATCACTGGAAAACCCGTTGTTAACTGTGTGATTTATTCCAATGAAATAATGAGAAACATCAAATGGCTCTGAGAACTGTGGGACTTAACATCTGAGGTCATCAGTCCCCTAGAATTTAGAACTACTTAAACCTAACTAACCTAAGGACATCACACACATCCATGCCCGAGGCAGGATTCGAATCTGCGACCGTAGCGGTCGCACGGTTCCGGACTGAAGCGCCTAGAACCGCTCAGCCAGAGAAACATCATATTCGTGCCAAAGGCTATTGCAATTTGAAGGCAGCGAGACACTGAAGATACACCCAAAACGCATTGTTCTTGGTACAATTTCTTATAATTAAATTTCAACTGGTAACCAATCTACGAGTAAGGTTTTCAGCAAGTGCTAATACGCTATGACTGAGTTTTAATAGTCGTTGTTCGTTTAGCGAAGTGAGTATCGTCATTGATCCGTATAAAGTATCCTGTGTGGGCAGTGGTTCACGACTCGATATTTCGGAATTTTTTTTCTAACATTTGCGTTTTTATTAAGTTCTGATAGTTTGTTATTAGTTTAATATAAGTATATGCTGTAATATTCGATGTTATGTAGATATAAGTACACCTTTTTTTGAGGGGTGACTTTGTTCGATTGGCTTAATCCATAGGACAGCTTTCGCTAATTGTATAAAGATATTTTGCTCCTTTTCCTTTTACACTTCGTAATTCACATGTTGCAGAGATTCTGCTACTGGGTAGGAACAGTGATGAAGTAAGGCTGACCTTGTGGTTTTACTAAAATGTGGGAATGATGAAATAATGTTTATCTTATGTGGAGAAGTATTGCAAATTTGTATTGCACTGTTTGTAATGGCACTTTTATAAGCCTGTGTCCTTATTGATTGGACATGGTACTTTCCTTTACCTGGACGATGGAGGAAATGTGCGTTTCAATAGAGCTAACGTTGGAATTTTACTCCCGCCCGTTTAGTAAACAGTGTGATTTACGAACTAACAACATCCCTCAACTGCCGCTGGAGTGCGTTGTGATCGCGTATAGCACGTTGGGGCCCACGTACCGTATGCACAAGTCGCATCAATTCTGAGCGTTCAACAGCACGTTGAACTTACAAGGGAATCTCCCCATCGCACCCCCCTCAGATTTAGTTATAAGTTGGCACAGGGATAGGCCTTGAAAAACTGAACACAGATCAATCGAGAAAACAGGAAGAAGTTGTGTGGAACTATGAAAAAAATAAGCAAAATATACAAACTGAGTAGTCCATGCGCAAGGTAGGCAACACCTAGGAGAGGGCCGGCTTACGAGCGCCGTGGTCCCGTGGTTAGCGTGAGCAGCTGGGGAAAGAGAGGCCTTTGGTTCAAATCTTCTCTCGAGTAAAGAGCTTAATTTTTTTATTTTCAGATAATTATTAAAGTTCAGGCACTCACACATAATCAACTTCACTCTTCAAAATTCCAGGACATGTTTAGATTGGACATATGCAGGATTTGACGGTCTACACACGGAAACATTTGAAAACGTAAAAAACATATGTTTTGACAGAGCACAAGGAAAACTGTGCGACTGTGAAACTGTTGCATTCATTTGTTGCAGTTTATGTTTTCATCAGTTTTTTGGGAGTGATTATCACATCCACAAGAAAACCTAAACCGGGCAAGGTAGAAGAATGTTTTTACCCATTCGCCAAGTGTGCAAGTTAGGTGGGTCGACACCATACTCCTGTCATGTGGCGCACAGGGCGTCGCCAGTGTCGTATAGAATATGTCAGACGTGTTTTCCTGTGGAGGAATCGGTTGATCTATGACCTTGCGATCAAATGTTTTCGGTTCCTATTGGAGAGGCACGTCCTTTCGTCTACTAATCGCACGGTTTTGCGGTGCGGTCGCAAAACATAGACACTAAACTTATTACAGTGAACATAGACGTCAATGAATGAACGGACACATCGTAACTTTGCGAAAATAAAGAAAGTAAAATTTTCACTCGAGGGAGGACTCGAACCAAGGACCTCTCGTTCCGTATTTGCTCACTCTAACCACGGGACCACGGCGCTCCTCAACCTATATTGTCCTTGATATTGCATATGTTGCACATGGACTATTCAGTTTGTATATTTTGTTCATTTTTTCATAGTTTCACACAACTTCTTCCTGTTTTCTCGATTGATTTGTGTTCAGTTTTTCAAGGCCTATCCACTGCGTCAATTTATAACTAAATCTGAGGGGGGTGCGATGGGGAGGCACCCTTGTTAGCACGCTCAACGTTGACATTCGACAGCACGGCCCGTGTGCCGACGGCTTTAGGATGCTTTCCGGTAGTTTCCAGAGGCAGCTTCCGATGAGTGGCTGTAACTCTGGTTAACCTGGACGTTTCACAGAACTGGGTACTTCCTGAGAACTTTTTAATGGCTAATGCGCAGCGTGCATAGTTAACGTCGGCAACGAGCAGCGCAGACAACCTGCGGATTAAAGCGGCGCGTGCGCGGCGGCACGCGTCCGGAATAGCAAGCGGGCAGCAGGGAGCAAGGTGACCTTGCGGGTGACAGTCACGGCCGCCAGAGGACTGGCTGCCGCCGCGCGCTCTGGTACTCGGCCCGATCCAGTCGCCTCGCTGGACCCGGTTTCTCGGCACGGCACGGAGCCCGTGACGGGTGACAGGTGCGGCCGAGCGCGCGGCGCCCTTGCCGTAGGTCGGTGGGCAGCGGCGTAGGACGTGGTCCGCCGGGGGAGGCGGTTGCGAGTGTTCGCTCTTCTGGCCCGTTTCACTTCAGGGATGGCGGTGACTGCTGAAACAACCGGTTTTCGGTTGTTACGATATTTTTACTGTCTCCAGTTTAACTTGACTGTTAAAAACCGCTCGGAATAACCGGTTTCTGAAATAACCGATTTTCGGTTTTTTCTTGCTTTTATTTAAAGTAATAAATGTAGTCATCGAACAAAGATTTCTAAGTCTCTCTCGAATTATACGTTTCAAGAGAATATGTAGAATAAAAATATCATATAAAATACGTAAATATATGGAAAGGACGTCCGTCCCTGCATTTCTCGAAAATTAATGAGGAGACGGATACTATAAAAAAAATTTTAGAAGAACCTTTTGGGAACTGTTTTCAGTTTCGTTACTGTGTCATTAGACGTTTGATTCTCTTTCTGTATTAGTTTTTTGTTATATTCTCATTTGTTGTTGAGTAATAATGTTAATAATGGTAGTTACTTCCCTTACAGAGTAAGTTTGTGATTACTGTAGTCAGGTTTTTAACATCTCATTGTAGTAGCGGAACTTAGATAAAGTAGTTTTCTTGTTTCAATAAGTGTAAAATTTTACCATGAGTGACAAGTGTGGGCTTTGCCGTAGGTTCCTGAGTAGTGGATTGCGGTGTGAGACCTGTTCGAAGTATTTTCACGGGGGGGAATGCAGTCGGGAAGCTAGTGGGCATTCTGGTGAGATCCTCTCCTGGAACTGCAGGTTATGTAGCAAGAGTAAGCTGATAGAGGAGCAGGAGCGTAAGATCTGTGCCCTTCAGGTGTAGTTGCAAAACGCACAGGAGGAGCTAGATAGGACGAGGAGGGAGAAGGGGGCTGGGGAATGGGAGCTGGCTGTTGGCAAGAGATCTGCTAGGAGAAGAAGATTTTCATATAGTTTTACTATTGGTGTTTGTAATAGATATGACCAACTGTCAGAGTCTAGTGGAGAGGAATCTCTAGTAGCTGTAGATGTAGGAAGTATGCAGCGGACCTCAGCAGTTACGGTGGCTAGGACAGCTGCAAAGTCGAAGAGGAAGAAGAAGGTTCTGCTGTTAGGTAGTTCTCATGGTAGAGGTGTAGGCCAGCAGTTGCAGGAAGTGTTGGGGAATGAGTACCAGGTCACCAGCATTGTGAAGCCTAATGCAGGATCGGCTCAGGTGACTGTTAACGTAGGGGGTTATGTAGGGATTGTACTAAAGAGGATCAGGTAGAGATTGTGGGAGGGGCTGGTAATAGTATTGATAGGGATGGGGAGTATGACATAGATGGTGACCTGGAAAAGATAGCCATTCAGACTGGCAACACGAATGTGCATTTCGTGGAACTGTTTCAGCCTCACGATCGGCCTCATCTTAATACAGCCGTCAGGCGTAATAACATGAGATTTGGGGGTGCGCTGATGACAGAAAGCATGGGTCACATATCAGTGGTGTCGGTGGAGTCTATCAGCAGGACGGGTTTCACTAGACATGGCCTGCACCTCAACAGGTATGGGAAGTGGAGGTTGGCAAAGCTTATAGGTGACAGCATAGGTGGGGGTGGTGGGATCACTCATGGGAAAATTCCTGCAGTAGTGGGTGTTAGAGCTGCACCTTTTTTTAGATTGAAGTCAGCTGACAGGTATTCCTGCTTAAGGGAAGTCTCTCTAACATAGAAACCACATTTGACAAAGCTTAGGTATCCGAGTAATGAGGGAATTAGTATATTTCATCAAAATATACAAGGTATTAGAGATAAAGTTAGTGAACTGCTTGTAGATGTTGACTCTGAAATTATTGGTATATCTGAACACTTCTTAAATAAGGAGATAATTCCGAGGCTTCCTTTACCAGGATACAGGTTGGCTGGCAGCTTTTCTAGGAGCTCTTTGCGGCGTGGAGGAGTAGCCATGTATGTGAAAAACGGCATCCCATTTGAGTCAATTGATGTTTCAAAGTACTGCACTGAAAAGGTATTTGAGTGTTGTGCAGGTGTGGTTAAATTTAATGGAGCTAAACTTCTAACTGTTGTTATTTATAGATCCCCAGACGCCGATTTCACAAC
Organism: Schistocerca cancellata; assembly: GCF_023864275.1. Taxonomy (NCBI): domain Eukaryota; kingdom Metazoa; phylum Arthropoda; class Insecta; order Orthoptera; family Acrididae; genus Schistocerca; species Schistocerca cancellata. Next base: position 1,245,423,120 of record NC_064626.1, read on the forward strand.
ATTTTTGCTAAGGCCAGAGGAGGTTCTTGGTTCACTTTATAGGAAATACAAAAAGTTAGTTATATGTGCTGACTTCAATATTAATTGTATAAGTGATTGTGCAAGGAATATGCAAGCCGTATTCTTTCCAACGAGAGGGCAAGGGAACAGTAGAACAACCATAGACAACATTTTTGTTCATTCCTCATTATTAGAAGGGCATTCTGTTAGCAAAAAGGTGAATGGCCTTTCAGATCATGATGCACAAATTTTAGCTCTAAAAGATTTTTGTGCTGCGACGCATGTTAAATATAGTTATCAACTGTGTAGGAAAGCTGATCCAGTTGCTGTGGAGACCTTTGTAAACCTCATCAAGGAACAAGAGTGGCAAGATGTTTATAGCGCTGATACAGTAGACGATAAATATAATGCTTTTCTCAAGACTTTTCTCATGCTCTCTAAAAGTTGCTTTCCGTTAGAACGTTCAAAACGGGGTACTAGCACAAACAGGCAGCCTGGGTGGCTGACTAGAGGGATAAGAATATCTTGTAGAACAAAGTGGCAGTTATATCAAAACGTTAGAAACAGTCAAAATCTAAATGCAGCAGCCCATTACAAACAATATTGTAAGGTGCTTAAAAATGTTACTAGGAAGTCAAAAAGTAAGTAGTATGCAGATAGAATAGCTAAGTCTCAGGATAAAATTAAAACCATATGGTCAGTCGTAAAGGAAGTGGCTGGTCTGCAGAGACAGGTCGAGGATATAGAATCAGTGCGTAGTGGAAATGTCCGTGTTACTGATAAGTCGCATATATGTACAGTATTTAATAATCACTTTCTGAATATAGCAGGTGAACTAAATAGAAACCTAGTCCCAACAGGGAATCATATAGCGCTCTTAGAAGAAAGTGTTCCGAGACTGTTACCTGAAATGCTCCTCCATGATACTGACAAGAGGGAGATTGAGTTAATAATTAAATCACTAAAGACCAAGAACTCTCATGGATATGACGGGGTATCTAGCAGAATACGGAAGTATTGTTCTATGTATGTTAGCCCAGTACTTAGCCATATCTGTAACTTTTCCTTTAGGAGTGGTCGGGCATATTATAAGCGAGACGGAACAGTTCAAGTTCCTAGGCGTTCGGATAGATAGTAAGCTGTTGTGGAAAGCCCATGTCCAGGATCTTGTTCAGAAACTAAATGCTGCTTTATTTACCATTAGAACAGTATCAGAAATAAGTGACACTTCAACACGAAAAGTAGTCTACTTCGCATATTTTCATACGCTTATGTCGTATGGTATTATTTTTTGGGGTAATTCTTCTGATTCAAAAAGGGTATTTTTGGTTCAAAAACGGGCTGTTCGAGCTATATGTGGTGTAAGTTCGAGAACCTCTTGTCGACCCCTGTTCAATAGTCTGGGAATTCTGACATTGCCCTCACAGTATATATATTTTTAATGTCGTTTGTTGTTAGCAATATTAGCCTATTCCCAAGAGTTAGCAGCTTTCACTCAGTTAATACTAGGCAGAAATCAAATCTGTATATGGAATGCACTTCCTTGACTCTTGTGCAGAAAGGAGTGCAGTATTCTGCTGCATCCATTTTCAATAAGCTACCAAAACTCAAAAATCTTAACAGTAGCCCAAAGTCTTTTAAGTCTAAACTGAAGAGTTTCCTCATGGCTCACTCCTTCTATTCTGTCGAGGAGCTCCTGGAAGGGCTAAAAAATTAAGCAAATTCCAGTGTTACATTCTTGATTTTCTTTATTTAAACTTACGACTTGTCGCCTGAATATGTTTTTTATATTTCATTTTATCTGTTTCTACTATCGTGTTATAATTTCATGTATTGACTCGTTCCATGACCATGGAGATTTCTTCTTAATTTGGTCCCACGGAACAATAAATAAATAAATACATAAATAGAAAAGAAAGACACACACACAGCAATATTCCCCTGTTGAGTCCAATTTTCTTAAACTGCTCAAAATCACGTTGTGATTGAGGATCATACTGCTATTTGGGTATTACGAATGGTCAGTTCTATAGGATGGGTGTATATTGACGTCGGAAAAATCTATATTTCGTGTTGAGTTGTCTGTTCCCAAGGCTTACAGACAGGTAAAGGTATATTATGTAGACATAGGCAGCACATCCGTTACTTTCTATTTCCATTATAAATTACAGGTTAACTCTTTAGTTTTTAATTTATTTCCGTTGGCTTATTTCTTACCTCTTTTATTATTTCATCGGAATGGCAGATTGATAATAAGCTATACCGTAAAATTTGTAGCATTCTTTTTCTTTAATTGTTTCGAATGAAATACCAATTTGTAGTCAAATATATTTATTTACTTTTTAACAGGAGTTTAAATAAAATTAATTTTTGCTGATTAAACTAGAAGTACTTGTTCAAAAATTCAAATGAACGGTTTCGATAGGACATGAAACAGAAAATTTACTAGCAGCAATAACATGATAGCAGTCAACATTTCAGCACTGAATTAATCCAGGGAAGATCAGTTTGGATTCCGTAGAAATCTTGGAAAACGTGAGGCAATACTGACCCCGAAAGATTAAGGAAAGGCAAACCTACGTTTCTAGCATTTGTAGACTTACAGAAAGCTTTTGACAATGATGAGTGGAATACTCTCTTTCAAATTCTGAAGGTGGCAGCGGTAAAATACAGGGAGCGAAAAACTATTTACAATTTGTACAGAAACCAGATGGCAGTTATAAGAGTCGATGGGCACGAAAGTGAAGCAGTGGTTGCGAAGGGAGAGAGACAGGGATGTGCCTCTCCCCGATGTTATTCAGTCTGTGTATTGTGCAAGCAATAAAGGAAACAAAAGAAAAATTGAAGTAGTTATTAAAATCCATGGAGAAGAAATAAAAACTTTGAGGTTCGCCGATGACATTGTAATTCTGTCAGATACAGCAAAAGATTTGGAAGAGCAGTTGAACGGAATGGACAGTGTCTTGAAAGGAGGGTATAAGATGAACATCAACAAAAGCAAAACGAGGATAATGGAATGTAGTCGAATTAAATCGGGTGATGCTGAGGGAATTAGATTAGGAAATGAGACACTTAAAGTGGTAAAGGAGTTTTGCTATTTGGGGAGCAAAATAACTGATGATGGTCGAAATAGAGAGGATATAAAATGTAGACTGGCAATGGCAAGGAAAGCGTTTCTGAAGAAGAAGAATATGCTAACATCGAATATAGATTTAAATGTCAGGAAGTCGTTTCTGGAAGTATTTGTATGGAGTGTAGCCATGTATGGAAGTGAAACGTGGACGATAAATAGTTTAGACAAGAAGAGAATAGAACACGGAGGATTAATAGTTTGGAAGAAGAGAATAGAAGCTTTCGAAATGTGGTGCTACAGAAGAATGCTGAAGATTAGATGGGTAGATCACATAACTAATGAGGGGGTATTGAATAGAACTGGGGAGAAGAGGAGCTTGTGGCACAACTTGACTAGAAGGGATCGGTTGGTAAGACATGTTCTGAGACATCGAGGGATCGCCAATTTAGTATTGGAGGTCAGCGTGGAGGGTAAAAATCGTAGAGGGAGACCAAGAGATGAATACACTAAGCAGATTCAGAAGGATGTAGGTTCCAGTAGGTACTGGGAGATGAAGAAGCTTGCACAGGATAGAGTAGCATGGAGAGCTACATCAAACCAGTCTCAGGACTGAAGACCACAGCAACAACAATATTTATTGTCCAGTCTGTCCATAAATACTTATCCTATATTGTGTGGTTATATAAGTCGACTCCTTTGATCAGAAACAATAATATTCAGAGATTTTGCCAGTCTTTCATAAGCCACAGAATTTCCTAACAACGATGAATATTGTTGAGTTACAAATGGCAAGCCTGGAATATACCAAAATTGTAGGATGTGATGTCCGACAGTTATGCAAAACATCGTTTTTTCAAGTACCCAAGCATGTTTAAGCACCACTGTGCCATCATCAATGGGTTTCCGTTTTATTTAATCTGTAATGTGAACATGTTTACTAAATGATTACAAAATTATCTGGATATTTAGTTCAAATAATAGTTCGTTTCTTTTTGTTAAATCCTTTACACCTGGTGAGCATGATTTTTCAGGAATACTTGTGCGTTGTTTATTACAGGTAGCTTGTCATCTTCAACCATACGATGTTGATGAGAAAGTTTGTTGAGAGTCAACCTATCATCTAAAAGTAATTTAATTTGTCGCGATATTTCGCGCCTATGTTCATTTTTACTTACGTTTTCGTGTTGCTTTTAGATGATAGGTTAACTCCCGCCAAACTTTCTCATCAACGTCGTTTGGTTGCAGATAACAAGCTACCTGTAATAAATAACACACAAATGGTCCTGAAAAATCATGCACTCCAAGTGTAAAGGTATTATAAAAAAGAAACGAACTATTGTTTGAACTAAATATCCACATAATTTAGTAAAAATGTCTACATTACAGATTAAATAAAACGGAAACCCACTAATGATGGCACAGTGGTGCTCAAACATGTTTGGGTACTTGAAAAAACGCTGTTTTGCATAGCTGGCGGACCTCACATCCTACAATTTTACCTGCAAACACGCGAAACACAAGGAGCTGCAAATCCAAATTGTGAATATTTGGAATATACCTTTCACTCTGCTCCAAAAAAAACGAATGAATCACTGCTTATGGGTACTAAAGGCAGTCCTGTACGGATTCTTACGTCGCGTGTATTGCTCGTTTTTAACTGTCGGCATTGTTATTAGAACAGCACTGATCGCTTTTCGCCTGCCGGAGTGGCCGAGCGGTTCTAGGCGCTACAGTCTGAAACCGTGCCACCGCTACGGTCGCAGGTTCGGATCCTGCCTCGGGCGTGGATGTGTGTGATGTCCTTAGGTTAATTAGGTTTAAGTAGGTCTAAGTTCTAGGGACTGATGACCTCAGCAGTGAAGTCCCATAGTGCTCAGAGCCATTTCTGATCGCTTTTCCCGTTTTGCATAGTAACCCAGTATCAAAGCAATGGTAATTTTACAAGACAGCATTAATTGTTTTAAAAGTAGTTTAAAAACCAAAAATCTTAGCACCGCTTCTATGACAAATAGATTCAGCTGAATTTTACTCAGTTATTAATAAAAAATAAAAGTACCGGTTATAACTGAGACCAAATAAATACCGAAAAACACCGCTTATGCCGAATTAAAATATCGCTATCGGTTTTTACCGATCGGTTTTTCCCAGCCCTATTTCAGTTTCAGTGGGACCGTTAAAGGCGCTACATACCCACCAACCGACCGACTGACTGATGGTTTGTTGGGTGTGACCATCTGACAGCCGACTCTCCTTCATTTCACCCAACCACCACCTCCACGTTGCCCAATAAATGGTGCCCTGCGTAGAACTGTCGGCCAACCGCCAGACAAAACATTCGTCTTGTGCTAATGCGCGTGGGATCAAATGTTGTTCTAATATACAAGACAGAGTGCGACGTGGACGGAACTTTGAGGACAGAGTTTCTGGAGAAATTTAAAGACACCAGATGCTTGTAGGACACGTCGTGCAAGGAGTACAGCAACTGAGATGCAAGAAATGCAGTACTTGTTTTACTTTTTGACAAGTCCGTAACGGTTTCATGTGGCAGGCTGAGAGAGTAAAAGACATATTTTATGAATAAAAAAACTCCGCCGACCTTCCGTATTTCGTTTGTAGGTTTCATTTCCGATATTTATTCCAAAGGAAATCTGAAAAAAGACACACACACACACACACACACACACACACACACACACACACATTAGGTCCTAGATTTTATTGGTACGTATCGGAATTAAAACCGAAACATAGATAGTCGATGGATTTTTATTCATTGCAAATGATCTGGCAGTTTTAACTTGGGATATTACTGCACCTGAAAAACAAATTGAAATTCTGAAAGAAGTTGCGGAAAAAGTAGGAGTACAAATATCATTCGAAAAAACGGAATATATGACATGCAACAAACAAGCACCAAATTCTTTTAAATATAAGACATGGAATAATAAAAAGTGTTTCTCAGTTTAAGTACTTTGGAGAAATCACACAAGAAAACGGTCTGGAAAAGGCTGCAAACGAAGATCGCTGTCAAAAAATGGCAACTGCATTCAAAGTAACACAAAATATTTATAATAAAAAATCTGTTTCTAAATTCAGTAAATTGCACTGTAATCAACCCTGAATGTCTTTAAAGAGCAGAAACTTTATTTTTCAACAGAAACTGCGATATTTAAGAAATTCAAAAGAAAGAAAGAAAGATTATTAGATCCAAAAATCACAGATGGAGAAACTTACAGGGTGAGAAGTAATAAGGAAATTGAAGAATACACAGACATACAGACATACGTGGTGACTTGAGAAAACAAAGACTTAAATTTTATGGGCACATTAAAAGAATGGCACCCGCTAGGTTGACAAAACAAATACTAGAATTCTTCGAAAACGGAAGTAAGGCCAAAACTGAGTCAGTTAAATGGATCGCTGCGATTAAGGAGGAGCCGGTATAACTCAGACAGACGTTACAGATAGAAAAAACAATCAGACAAAAGATATTTGCTTGGAATGTTAGCCGGAGGGAAATTAGAAAACGGACTGGAACACTGTAGTCTGATGAAAGAAAGATACTTCATTCTGAAAGGATGAAACGAATTTGGACACAAAGGAACTGACATTGATGGATTGTACTTCGTGTGGTTCTATTGGGCCCATACGAGAATAATAATAATAAAATTTACTTGCTTCATTGTTAGAAGTGTTAAAAAATCCAGGCCATCGCCACGACTTACACTATGAAAAGGAAAGTTTAGGACATTTTTTACATTTCTAACAGCTGTTAAATGCTTGATTTCTTACATATGTCATAGACGATGTACGCCATCGTCATCTGCAGTCTTTCTTCTTCTAATTTCAGATGGGTTTCATGAACTTTCAAGAAACATCTTTTATGCTACATACATGAATAAATTAAAAGATTACATGGCCGTCGTTAGTTTTATTTATTTTGCTTTACTATGATGTATTTCCTCAGGTAACTGTGAATCACATTGAAGGTTTCAGGTACGATTTTAGTTAACGTGTGTGGGGATGCGTCTGCACTGAATTTGAAGTCCTCGTAACTTCTGCCAGTGGACAGAAATTGTAACTAACAACCGTAGTTAACAGCTTCTCCTTGTAACAAATGGCCTCTCTCGTGACTGTTTCTTTTTCATTAAGAATGGTAGTATGATGTTCAGCAGATCCGAAAAGCATTTTCCAACTACTCTTAGATAATTGCGAAAGTCTTGAGTGAATTTCTTTCTTTATATTAGTCACTTCTTTGTCCAAGCTTTTCTTGATCTAGTTACTTCTAAAACAGCCAAATTCCAGCTTTTGTTTGTGTGAAAAGCAAAGCTCCGTCTCATCGAACATAACCTCAATGAACGTACTATAAACAATCCGCAACCGGCGATAAGAAGTGTGGCGCTGTGGTCGCTGAGTGAAGTCGGTCGGACGGTTGGATCGTGTGTAGGCTGCAAACGAAATGGATCGGTCGGTCGGTCGGTTGGTACGTGCGTAGGGCTATTTGTGGCTACCCTGGTTATTTTCAACATTCCAGCTTTTCAGCGCTAATTTCCTGGTAACCTCCTTCAGAATGGCCATGTCGCTTGATGCGGCCGTTGAAATATTCGTCTTCTGTCCGTTGTCTCGGAGATTCGACAGCGACTGGGGAAGACCCATTCGGAGACTTGGCACGCCTCCTTAAGCCCGTTTCATACGAGCGACCTTGTTCTCTCATTCTAGTACTCGTGGCAAGTGAGTCCACTGTAGCGGTTTAATTCCTGTACTGAGACGCGTCTGTTAGGGGCTGCTGTGCAGTTTGGCACCTGGATGGTGAATGTGGGGTTATGAGGTGGTCCAGCGATTCTAGCCGCTTCAGTTTAGAACCACGCAGCTGCTACGGTCGCAGGTTCGAATCCTGCCTCAGGCATGGTTGTGTGTGATGTCCTTAGTTTAGTTAGGTTTACGTAGTTCTGAGTCTAGTCGACTGATGACCTCAGATGTTAAGTCCCATAGTGCTTAGAGCCATTCGAACCATTTTTGGGCCGGCCGGTGTGGCAGAGCGGTTCTAGGCGCTACAGTCTGGAATCACGCGACCGCTACGGTCGCAGGTTCGAATCCTGCCTCGAGCATGGATGTGCGTGATGTCCTTAGGTTAGTTAGTGCTTAGAGCCATGTGAACCATTTTTGGGCCGGCCGCTGTGGTCGACCGGTTCTAGGCGCAACAGTGTGGAATCGCGCTACCGCTACGGTCGCAGGTTCGAATCCTGACTCGAGCATGGATGTGTGTGATGTGCTTAAGTTAGTTAGGTTTAAGTAGTTCTAAGTTCTAGAGGACTGATGACCTCAGATGTTAAGTCCCATAGTGCTCAGAGCCAACCATTTTTGGAGTCATGAGGCACCATACCAGCAGTTGAAATATAGTAACAGGATGCATGAAAAAATATGGTAATAGAGTTTACAAATTACGAAATCAAAATTCATAGTGGAAGATGACAAGAAGTCGTGTGGTAAATTGTCCACAGTCCTGACAATTGAAAGAATAGGAAACGCATCATCTAAACATTTCAAAACATTTATATTTATCTACTCGAGAAAATATATACCCACAAACACGTCAAATGATGTTCAAAAAGCAGTAAATGGTGACTTTTTAGTTTATCCTTCGTATCTCGTTTCCTTTTTAAATTCCAGTTAACAATGACAATTATAGTTTTCCTCATTAAATTTATCTTACAGTTTCACTGTTGAAACAGTTCTTATTAAAAACTGTTTATCTGATTTACTGTTTATTTTTGCACAGGGAAGACAATAATACAAATGAACTAATAAGGGGAGAACAGGGGATGTAACCAATAACGCAACAGGCAATCCAAAGCAAGGAAAAATGGAAAGAACATGCATGTTGTGTACCAGCAGTAAGTATTTGTAAACTAATAATCGAATACAGTCCGTGGGGCAAGAGAAGTCACCGAGAGATGGGGCGCAGTGGTTAGCACACTGTACTCGCAATCGGGAGGACGACGGTTCAAAGTCGGGTCCGGCCGTTCTGATTTAGGTTTTCCATTATTTCCCTAAATCGCTCCAGGCAAATGCAGCGATGGTTCCTTTGAAAGGACATCCTTCCTCATCCTTCCTTAATATCCGATGGGGACGATGACCTCGCTGTTTGGTCCCCTCCCCCAAATCAACCAACCAACCAAGAGAAGTCTGGAAAGACAGAGAAAGAAATGACGAGATCGGAACAGCCTCTAGGCCTAGCCATGGCGCGGCAGAAGGGTAAGAATTATGCTTTCTCATCGTCTCGATGCCGTAACATCTAAATATGTTTTCTCACTTTCAGATTGTACGGTGTGAGGCAAATCCAACACCGTCCATGAAAACCCTGACATGATAAGCAAATCCAGCAGTATGTCACATAGCTCCGAATAAATCGTGACATTAAATTAACCAAAGTAATACGAGTAACGAGTGAGCAAATGGAATACCACAGACTAACACAAGAATGCCTAAATGCATGTCATAAATTCCCACCGTGAGACAGACGCAGTTCCGTGGGGAGAAACGAGAACAGAAGCCGAGAGCAGAACCGTGTTAAGCTAGAAGGCCCTACGATAATGGACGGACACCCACGTCGCCAGCTAACCACAAGGACCACCCCCCAGCCCATGTTAAAAGCTAGAGCCCACCAGAAGAACAGTATAGATCTTACGATAACAGTAAAAGGGCCACACCAGCTGCAAGTTTTAGCGTGAGACTTTTTCGCGTCTCTGTTACGCTGCAAACGTTAAAAACATTGCCCCACCTCGAAAAGTATAACGTTTCTCATTGGATAGACAGAATTTTTGTAGGCGGAGCTTAAGGTTAACGTTGAGACCCTGATTGGTCAGATGAAAATACGGCCAGATAGATTTTTTTCTTAAACCAACTTCAGTAAAGTGAGTAAGGAGAAGTTAGGAGAGAGTTGTTTCCGAGACGGTGAGCTGTATGGAGCTGCGCCGCCCGCCGCCCCCTGACACTGCCTAACCAACGACAAGGTAATGAACGCATGTGATGCCACATAACAGCACATAAAGCTTCATTCAGAACTGCAGAAGTCTCATCTGTTACACTCCCTTTTTGCGTAGTACTAATGATTTTTCTGTTATATAATTATTGAGAAGCCACATCAGCCACTGTAATTTACAAAAACTTATATAAGTAATTAAAGATAATTGAGGATCACTGTAGACCATTTTGATAGTTTTCTCTTTTGTGAAACTTAATTTAAACCTAGATTATAGATGTGATATGGCATAGGTCATCCTTCGATCCATTGTAGAACTTTGAAACCCACTCAGGGAATATTCGTTCACATTTTTTGTTGAACGCAGTTGGTTTTTATCATCCTGTATTAAAATATTTCCTTTTATCAATAGTGCAATTTATAAACAATATTTTGTGAGTAGAATGAAATTTCCAATGGTAAACTTAACTGCTGTTTCGACGTTATTTTACTTGCTAACTAAAAGTAGGAAAGCTTTGAACCCCTTCCACTAAATTTAGTTAGTATTAAGATTCTTTTACAGGGAGTGCAGTGGAGCTGACGCTGAAATCATTAAGTATTTCGTTATATCATCGCTAGTCTCACTGAACTCTTCTGAACGCTACTTGTCATATGTGGTCTGGCGTCTCCTTACCAGCAACAGGTCCCAGGTTCAAACTAGTCAATTCCCTAGAAAACACGCTCAGAGCGTCGTTGCGCGAAAGTGGTAGGGAGACACGACTTAGAACAAACAGACACCACGCAGAATGTTAGATGTTTCGTTTCTCCTTTGGGAGACCACCAGTAGAAAAACTACATGGCTCTCATGAACTGTGTGAGACGAAAACAAAGCAAACAACACAATATATATTAACAAGACCCAAAAGCACACAATCCATTGCTATTATAGAAGGGAGCTCGCGAGAATACATTTAACTTTTGATGAGAACGATGCAACTCGCAGTTCCCTGTTTCTGCACATGCGCTGTCCCCAGCAAACTCAAGATTGTGGAACACCACATTCGGCACAATTTGTTGATCGTTGACTTCACTGATCGACTCGCGACGTGGTTGGCGGATGATCTACAAGTAAGCACTGGCAATGAGTAGTCTATTTTTAGTAGAAAGTCTGTCGTGCCAAGCGAGCTTTAGGTTGGGTAAATGACACTCGGCAGTTTTCTCCGACAGATGGTATTCATGACTGAAACAGTCACCGAGACGTGCCACACCTGAAACGATTACAAACGCCAGATCACAGTGGGTGAGGTCGCTACTGTCAATTGCAACAAAACGCTACCGCTTCTGTAGTTTTTGTGCAACTAGTGTATGAGACACACTTTGAAAGATGAGCTGTCATTCTAAAGTACGTGGCTGCCGGAGCATTATATATTGCTCGTCTTTGTAGTGAATGACGTAACCGCCACAAGAATGACGGAGTCATCCAGTTATTGTGAATCGTCCACGTAAAGTGAAGTATGTGTTGTTACACAAGAAATTTAGGGGCTGTCCGCAGAAACTCTGATTATTACCATTTGTCTGTAACATCTATCCAATTAATATTGTCAAATTTTAAAAACTCACATTCACTCACTCACTCACTTTTCATACCGGACTCGAGAGTCCATTACCGCAGCAACGTATTTTCGCCATCTGCCCCTGTCTTGGGCTATTTCCTTCCATTCACCTTCAATACCTAGGCTCCTTAAATCAGCCTTCACATTGTCTTCCTATCTACGCCTCGGTCTCCCCACAGGAGTTTTTCCCTCTAAGTGCCCTACCAGTACTCTGCGTGCTGCCCTGCCCTCATCCATTCGAGCTACGTGACCCGTCCATCGCAGCCTACGTGATTTAATATGCCAGGGCTTGAATAGGGTACGCGAACCTCCTCGTTATGCAGTTTTCGCCACTCTCCGCTAATGTCATCCCTTTTTGCTCCGAAAATTTTCTTCAAACTTTTGTTTTCAAATACTCTAAAAGGCTTTTCATTTTGCACGGTGAGAGACCAAGTCTCACACCCATACAGCATAACTGATAGAATAATAGTTTCGTATATTCTAATCTTTAAATTCCCTTTTAAAAACAATTTCCAAAAAAAAAGTAAACTGACATAAGTTACGTAACAGTGTTAGCGCACAATAGTGCAGGACAATAATCTGGAGTATCATTTAGGTATGGTTATCAGCAGATACTTGTTACGAAACCGTCGCTGAATTCAGGGACACAAAAAGCACGCATCGCTCCATTACATGTCACATTCTGTGACTCCTTCCCCTAGTGCTGAATTCTGTAACTACGTCACGGTGTATATTACGAATCGAAATTTGTTTGGAGCGATGCTATACCCATTTATATGTATCATTTCTCTGTATGTCATTTAGTTTCCTGAAACCTCAGAGATACTTAATGGACAATTTCGGATTTGCGAGACAAATGCTGGATAAATTCAGCATTGTGATAGTGTCTTTCCTGTCAATCTTTTGAAATTTCACACATTTTGACCAATGTTTTCTTTCAGATAAATTATTATGTGGAAATTTGAGTCATCTCCTGAGGATTTTAGAGCTTTTCATGCCGTTATGCTTATTTTAAAGTAGCCATAGTAGAAACTGTACTACCAATACCTATGACGTGGAGAATGATATTGTGCGATTAATGTTTTTTATTTCCTACGGATGAACAGAGATTAAACAGATTATACCAGAAAGTAAAACAGAAATATTTCGGTGATACATCGCTAACCAGCTGTGCTTCATACTTCTGCTGCGTCGCAATGCAACAGCAGAATATTTTATGGCAACAAGGACTCAGCAATAACCTCAAGGTTACCTTCCATTAGGAACGTGGCTGCACTTAGTGACTGTGGCATGATTTTCAAATAATAGAGCATAGCAAACAGTCGTCCTTTTTTGCCGGTTTTATTTGGAAGATTTAGATTCCGGCTAGTTCCTACTGACAGTAGTCTTGAAAGAATTGTGACACACACCCGAACAACAGGGAACTGACATGCCTTGATAGTACGAAATAAAGCATTGGTAATGTCTTGGCACTATTTTGAATCTAGATTTGCCAAATAATAGCTGCAAAAAAGGACAACTGATTGCTCTGTACTATCATTTGTAACTCAGTAATACAGTACAACACAGTACAAAACATAGAACACCTCGCGGCTATTTCTTCCTCTCCTGTAATGAAAAAGTAGCGATACTTGAACTGTGACGCTTGTCACAAAAAAGAAGAGAACTTCCCTTAAGTTGGTAGCTTCAAAACTGCAAGCCGAGCTAATTTCAGTTACCGAACACAAATTGTTAAAGTGCTTGTGAACTGCGTGTACAAAGTCCACGACGCCTTTGATCGGTAGCTGTCCGTACTACCAATGAATGACGTTATAAATCTGCCTCTCTCTTGTGGGCAAGTCTTACACCCAAAGTTTCGAGACAATGTGCAGAGGGCGAACAAAAATATGGAAATACGGTGTACGAAAGTCATTGGCATACAAAACAGCTTCCAGCCGTTTCGGAATGGATAAATACAGGTCCTGTATAGTTTTCAAGGGAAGCTTGTACTAGTCTTCCTCCAAAATTGTGTTAAGTTCAGGTAAGAATGATAGAGCACTTGCCCGCGAAAGGCAAAGGTCCCGAGTTCGAGTCTCGATACGGCACACAGTTTTAATTTTCCGGGAAGTTTCATATCAGCGCACACTCCACTGCAGAGTGAAAACCTCACTCTGGAAACGTCCCTTATGCTGTGGCTAAGCCATGTCTCCGCAGTATCATTTCTTCCAGGAGCGCTAGTTCTGCAAGGTATGCGGAAGAGCTTCTGTAAAGATTGGAAGGTAGAAGACGAGGTACTGGCAGAATTGAAGCTGTCAGGACGGGTCGTGAGTCGTGCGTGGGTAGCTCAGAGGGTAGAGCAATTGACGGCGAAATGCAAAGGTACCGAGTTCGAGTCTTGGTCCGGCACACAGTTTTAGTTTGCCAGGAAGTTTCAAGAATGATAGAGGTGGATTGCGATCACGCAACATTCTCTCCAATCAGAGGCTAAATAATACTAAGATCTGTTCATTGTGCTGACCAGGGGTGGTGCTACATTCCTCCTCGTGCTCACAAAACAGTCGTTGACTACGCGAGCTCTGTCGTCTTGAAACGCAGCATCATCACTGAGGAACGAATACACTACTGGCCACTACACCAAGAAGAAATGTAGATGATAATCGGGTATTCATTGCACAAATATATTATACTAGAACTGACATGTGATTACATTTTCACTAAATTTGGATGCATAGATCCTGAGGAATCAGTAGCCAGAACAACCACCTCTGACCGTAATAAGGGCCATGATACGCATGGGCATTGAGACAATCAGAATTTGGATGGCGTGTACACGTACAGCTGCCGATGCAGCTTCAACACGATACCACAGTTCATCAAGAGTAGTGACTGGCGTATTGTGACGAGCCAGTTGCTCGGCCACCATTAACAATATGTTTTCAGTTGGTGAGAGGTCTGGAGAATGTGCTTGCCAGGGCAGCAGTCGAACATTTTCTGTATCCAGAAAGGCCCGTACAGGACGTGCAACATGCGGTCGTGTATTATGCTGCTAAAATGTAGGGTTTCGCAGGGATCGAATGAAGGGTAGAGCCACGGGTCGTAACACATCTGAAATGTTACGTCCACTGTTCAAAGTGCTGTCAATGCGAACAAGAGGTGCCCGAGACGTGTAACCAATGGCAGCCCATACCATCACGCCGGGTGATACGCCAGTATGGCGATGACGAATACACGCTTCCAATGTGCGTTCACCGCGATGTCGCCAAACACGGATGCGACCATCATGATGCTGTAAACAGAAACTAGATTCATCCGAAAAATATGGCGTTTTGCCATTCGTGCATCCAGGTTCGTCCTTGAGTGCACCATAGCAGGCGCTCCCGTCTGTGATGCAGCGTCAAGGGTAACCGCAGCTATGGTCTCCGAGCTGATAGTCCATGCTGCTGCAAACGTCGTCTAACTGTTCGTGCAGATGGTTGTCAGGGATCGAGATGTGGTTGCACGATCCGTTACAGCGATGCGGATAAGATGCCTGTCATCTCGACTGCTAGTGATACGAGTTCGTTGGGATCCAGCAGGGCGTTCCGTATTACCCTCCTGAACCCATCGATTCCATATTCTGCTATCAGTCATTGGATCTCGACCAACGCGAGCAGCAATGTAGCGATACCATAAACGGCATTCGCGGTAGGCTACAATCCGACCTTTATCAAAATCGTGATGGTACGTGTTTCTCCTCCTTACACGAGGCGTCACAACAACGTTTCACCAGGCAACGCCGGTGAACTGCTGTTTGTGTATGAGAAATCGGTTGGAAACTTTCCTCATGTCATCACGTTGTAGGTGTCGCCACTGGCGCCAACCTTGTGTGAATCCTCTGAAAAGCTAATCATTTGCATATCACAGCATCTTCTTTTTGTCGGTTGAATTTAGCGTCTTTAGCACGTCATCTTCGTGGTGTAGCAACTTCAATGGCCAGTAGTGTATTTGGCACCCTGGGCAGGAGTTGATCAGCCAGAATGGTCACTTAATCCTTGGCAGTAGAGCGACCTTGCAGCGTAACTGTGCGCCCCTTGCAACATCACGATATTGCTGCCCAAACAATCATCTCCCGCCGTCAGTTTCCGCCGTTTTTCACTCTTGGTAATGTGCAGTCTGCATCGTAGCCTTGGGACGGCGTACGCCATACATAAAATCGACTAAAAGTTGGAAAAAAATACTCTTTCCCATCGCTCCATAGTCCAGGTTTTATGGCTTCGCCACCACGTTTTCGTGTTGCGGACATTTGCATGATCCCTGCGTGGTTTTGAAATTCCGATCCGCCCTACAGCTCCGAGCTTCTATGGAGCTCGCTTCGTTTTGCTTTGGTGCTGATGGGGTTCGCGAGTGCGACATCCAGTTCCGCAGTGACTTCTGCAGATTTCCTCTTATTTTTCGTCTCAGTACTCTTCAATGACCGTCCGGCACGGTCACTCAGCAGCCGACTTAGCGGATGATGGTTTTCCGCTTTCCCTTTACGCGCTATATAAAGAGTGTTTCAAAAATGACCGGTATATTTGAAACGGCAATAAAAACTAAACGAGCAGCGATAGAAATACACCGTTTGTTGCATTATGCTTGGGACAACAGTACATTTTCAGGCGGACAAACTTTCGAAATTACAGTAGTTACAGTTTTCAACAACAGATGGCTCTGCGGTCTGAGAAACTCTATAGTACGATATTTTCCACAGAGGTTTAATGTAACCAAAGGACCGAAAAGCGATACAATAAAGGATCTGTTTGAAAAATTTCAACGGACTGGGAACGTGACGGATGAACGTGCTGGAAAGGTAGGGCGACCGCGTACGGCAACCACAGAGGACAACGCGCAGCTAGTGCAGCAGGTGATCCAACAGCGGCCTCGGGTTTCCGTTCGCCGTGTTGCAGCTGCGGTCCAAATGACGCCAACGTCCACGTATCGTCTCATGCGCCAGAGTTTACACCTCTATCCATACAAAATTCAAACGCGGCAACCCCTCAGCGCCGCTACCATTGCTGCACGAGAGACATTCGCTAACGATATAGTGCACAGGATTGATGACGACGATATGCATGTGGGCAGCATTTGGTTTACTGACGAAGCTTATTTTTACCTGGACGGCTTCGTCAATAAACAGAACTGGCGCATATGGGGAACCGAAAAGCCCCATGTTGCAGTCCCATCGTCCCTGCATCCTCAAAATGTACTGGTCTGGGCCGCCATTTCTTCCAAAGGAATCATTGGCCCATTTTTCAGATCCGAAACGATTACTGCATCACGCTATCTGGACATTCTTCGTGAATTTGTGGCCGTACAAACTGCCTTAGACGACACTGCGAACACCTCGTGGTTTATGCAAGATGGTGCCCGGCCACATCGCACGGCCGACGTCTTTAATTTCTTGAATGAATATTTCGATGATCGTGTGATTGCTTTGGGCTATCCGAAACATACAGGATGCGGCGTGGATTGGCCTCCCTATTCGCCAGACATGAACCCCTGTGACTTCTTTCTGTGGGGACACTTGAAAGACCAGGTGTACCGCCAGAATCCAGAAACAATTGAACAGCTGAAGCAGTATATCTCATCTGCATGTGTAGCCATTCCGCCAGACACGTTGTGAAAGGTTTCGGGTAATTTCATTCAGAGACTACGCCATATTATTGCTACGCATGGTGTATATGTGGAAAATATCGTACTATAGAGTTTCCCAGACCGCAGCGCCATCTGTTGTTGAAAATTGTAGCTACTGTAATTTCGAAAGTTTGTCTGCCTGAAAATGTACTGTTGTCCCAAGCATATTGCAACAAACGGTGTATTTCTATCGCTGCTCGTTTAGTTTGTATTGCCGTTTCAAATATACTGGTCATTTTTGAAACACCCTGTATCTACGATACGGTGCCTCTTGAAATACCAAACACTTCCGCTACCTTTGTTACCGAAGCACCAGTCATACAACCACCAGCAATTTGTACACGTTCGAATGTACTCAGCGCCGACATAATGCACTCACAGCCACACAGAACTCTGTCCTGATAACGACTGACAGTCGCAACGTCTTGAGGGCGTTGTGCAAGTGCTGTTCGTGGTCAGATACAACAGTGCCACTTGCTACCTAGGCTAACATCTGCATTTAAGTTCAAGCAAGCATTTCTCGCCCCGTTCCAATATTTTACCCTAGCACTTGTCGGGTAACGGGCGAATTGTGGCGCCCTGAAAATATTCTAAGTTCGAGTTGGAGTAGCCGCACGCGCTGCTCGACCAGCCGGGGCCCGGCGGCAAACACGTGGTGCCGAACGTTAGCCGGACGAGGGGGGTGGCCCCAGCGCGCGGTCCAGCCGTGAGGCTGGGAGTTCCATTGTGATGATGTGTCGATGAAGGAGACACCCTGGGAGTACCAAAGATGGCGGACTTTGTGAGACCTTAGTGGTAGACACTTCACAATTCGTATAGAAATTAATAGAAGCCAGATGAATAATGATACCTCAAAAAGCAACATGTACATTACTATTATTTGCACGACGATTCTGATGATGTAATCAGATATTCAATGTCTTTAGTACTTTAAAGTTTAGTACCTGACTGTAAATTATACAAGTAACACCCAGCAACGAATCTCAAAAATGTAAACGCTTCATCCGATTTCGTCGATCGATGTGTCTTTAGAAAGCTATTAGTGTAAAAACCTAAATTGGTATGAATTACAGACATGTAACTTAAATGGTACATGAGTTATTGAGGTTAAAGTGGCTGATTACTATTGATCGCGTCAGTCCATAAGTACTCCACAGTTACACAAAAAACGGTCCCAGCATGCTTATAAATATGTTTATTCATCTATGTCTTTGTTTATATCCGATATATACTATTCATTAAGAAATTACTTAAATATTTACTGTGTTTTAGAAAGCACAGAGACATTAGGCTACTGGCCTATCTTTTGTTGCTATTCCTTTGATATATGTTTACTTAATTTGTTTACGTATTTAATAATGTGTGTTAGAGCGTGTTTATAGTCCAGATGCAGGAATATTTATTTAATTTCAAGTCATTTAAATGTAAATCCAGTATTTCGTATGTGTTTCAATATGCTTGTGAGTGTACGTTGGCTTGGAGACATGGAGGGAGCGCTCTAGCCAATCACAGCGTTCATTACTAAGAGAGACGTATGGAGGTTGGAGAGGAGCATCGTTTCCGGACATGACACGAGAGGTGCTGGACGCGACGGCGCGACAGACGCAGAGTCGCAGGAAAGACTTGGAGTGGAGCAGTTTGCGCGTGATCGCAGGAGATAGAAACATTTCGTAGTGCTGACTTGTGTAGTTGTGAGATTGCCGTGGCTTCTGCAGTGAAGACGTAGTACGCGTTTGACAGCGAGTATCTCGTGAGCTATGTTAATTACGTGAAGTAGGAATCTATTGTTTCCCTGTTATACGAGGGCAGTTCAATAAGTAATGCAACACATTTTTTTTTCTGACACAGGGGTTGTTTTATTCAGCATTGAAATACACCAGGTTATTTCCCAATCGTTTAGCTACACAACACTATTTTTCAACGTAATCTCCATTCAATGCTACGGCCTTACGCCACCTTGAAATGAGGGCCTGTATGCCTGCACGCTACCATTCCACTGGTCGATGTCGGAGCCAACGTCGTACTGCATCAATAACTTCTTCATCACCCGCGTAGTGCCTCCCACGGATTCCGCCCTTCATTGGGCCAAACATATGGAAATCCGACGGTGCGAGATCGGGGCTGTAGGGTGCATGAGGAAGAACAGTCCACTGAAGTTTTGTGAGCTCCTCTCGGGTGCGAAGACTTGTGTGAGGTCTTGCGTTGTCATGAAGAAGGAGAAGTTCGTTCAGATTTTTGTGCCTACGAACACGCTGAAGTCGTTTCTTCAATTTCTGAAGAGTAGCACAATACACTTCAGAGTTGATCGTTTTTTGACCATGGGGAAGGACATCGAACAGAGTAACCCCTTCAGCGTCCCAGAAGACTGTAACCATGACTATTGGCTGAGGGTATGGCTTCAAACTTTTTCTTCGTAGGGGAGTGGGTGTGGCGCCACTCCATTGATTGCCGTTTTGTTTCAGGTTCGAAGTGATGAACCCATGTTTCATCGCCTGTAACAATCTTTGACAAGAAATTGTCACCTTCAGCCACATGACGAGCAAGCAGTTCCGCACAGATGGTTCTCCTTTGCTCTTTATGGTGTTCGGTTAGACAACGAGGGACCCAGCGGGAACAAACCTTTGAATATCCCAACTGGTGAACAATTGTGACAGCACTACCAACAGAGATGTCAAGTTGAGCACTGAGTTGTTTGATGGTGATCCGTCGATCATCTCGAACGAGTGTGTTCGCACGCTCCGCCATTGCAGGAGTCACAGCTGTGCACGGCCGGCCCGCACTTGGGAGATCAGACAGTCTTGCTTGACCTTGCGGCGATGATGACACACGCTTTGCCCAACGACTCACCGTGCTTTTGTCCACTGCCAGATCACCGTAGACATTCTGCAAGCGCCTATGAATATCTGAGATGCCCTGGTTTTCCGCCAAAAGAAACTCGATCACTGCCCGTTGTTTGCAACGCACATCCGTTACAGACGCCATTTTAACAGCTCCGTACAGCGCTGCCACCTGTCGGAAGTCAATGAAACTATACGAGACGAAGCGGGAATGTTTGAAAATATTCCACAAGAAATTTCCGGTTTTTTCAACCAAAATTGGCAGAGAAAAAAAAATGTGTTGCATTACTTATTGAACTGCCCTCGTACTACTTATGTTTTATTTAACTGTTGGACCATCGACACCAATAAGTGTTTTGCAGAAATATACTGCATTCTCAAAAGTGCGTCTACTATCGTAATTATCATTTAAAGTCGTTAAAATAGTATCTTCAGATTTTATGTAGTTGCAATCTTTCATTTATAAATTTCTATATTAATTCGCAATTGCCGAGTGATAAGAACCTTCGACCATTCGATTCATGTGTGTATTCATATTGTATACTGTAGACTTAGCAGTATTTGGCCTGTAATGCGGCAACTATGTATCCCAGCCCCTACACAACGAAACCAGCCAAAACTTTTAATATTACAACTCTGAGTCGGAGGATACGTAGTTGAGGGTCACACCATCGTTTCATTTCATTCATTATTTTGAAAGCCCGCAAACCGTATGTTGACTAGAAAAATTCTATTCACACGTCTGAATTCTCACTCTATACACGTCCTACTTAGTGGAGTCAACGAAAGATAAAATATTATGTTCTGAGATGTTATCATCAAGTTTTCACTAAGTTTTGCACGTAATCCATAGATCATCGAATTTCATCAGCAAGGCGCAAGAAACCGCGTTAATAGAAATAAGCAAATGCTGTAAAAACAGAGACACCCCAAGGTGAATCTATAGAGCCCGAAATTTCAACGAAATTTCTTTTTTATATTTTTTTTTTTTTTAGTGAAGACATATTTTACGGCGAAGAGCCCAAGAAACTGGTAGGCATGCCTAATATCAAAATGGTTCAAATGGCTCTGAGAACTGTGAGACTTAAGTTCTGAGGTCATCAGTCCCCCAGAACTTAGAACTACTTAAACCTAACTAACCTAAGGACATCACACACATCCATGCCCGAGGCAGGATTCGAACCTGCGACCGTAGCGGTCGCGCGGTCCCAGACTGTAGCGACTAGAACCGCACGGCCACTCCGGCCGGCTGCCTAATATCGTGTAGGGCCCCCAGGAGCATACAGAAGGGCCTCAGCATGACGTGAAGTAGTGCTGGGGAGGAATTGACACCATGAATCCTGCAGAGCTGTCCATAAATCCGTAAGAGTCCGAGGGGGTGGAGATCTCTTCCGAACAGCACGTTGCAAGGCATCCCAGATATGCTCAATAATGTTCATGTCTTGGGAGTTTGGGACCAGCGGAAGTGTTAAAACTCAAAAGAGCGTTCCTGGAGCCACTCTGCAGCGATTACGGACGTGTGGAGTGTCGCATTGTCCTGCTGGAATTGTGCTCAAGTCCGTCGCAATGTACAATGGACATGAATGAATGGAGGTGATTAGACAGGATGCTTACGTCACCTGTCAAGAGTTGTATGTAGACTTACCAGGGGCCCATATCACTCCAACCTCACACGCTCCGCACCATTACAGACCCTCCACCAGTTTAAACAGTCCCCTGTTGACATGAAGGGTCCGTGGATTCACTAAGTGGTCTCCACACGCTTCACGTCCATCTGATCGATACAATTTGAAACGACACTCGTCCGACCAAGCAACAAGTTTCCAGTCATCAATAGTCGGTGTTGACGGGCCCAGGCGAGGAGTAAAGCTTTGTGTCGTGCAATCATCAAGCGTAGACTAGTGGGCCTTGGGCTCCGAAAGGCCATATCGATGATGTTTGGTCGAATCGTTCGCACGCTGACACTAGTTGATACTCCGCATTGAAATATGCCACAAGTTGCTGAAGGGTTGCACTTCCGTAACGTTGAACGCTTCTCTGCAGTCGCCGTTGCTCCCGTTCCTGCAGGATCTTTTCCGGCCGCAGCAGAGTCGAAGATCTGGTGTTTTACCGGATTCCTGATATTCACAGTACTCTCGTGAAATGGTCGTATGGGAAAACCCCCACTTCATCGCTACCTCGGAGATGCTGTGTCCCACCGATTATACCACGACGTTCAAACTCACTTAAATCTTGATAACGTGCCATTTTAGCGGCAGTAACCGATCTAGCAACTAAGCCAGACACTTGCCTTATACGGGCTTTGCCGACCGCAGCGCCATCTTCTTTCTGTTTACATATTTGAATGCTCATGCTGTAAATAGGCTGTTTATGTTTTCTTATTGGCAACGTTACGTAGCGCTCTGTATGAAAATCACTGGCTGTGCTGTGTGCAGTCTGTGGCTAGTTTGCATTGTTGTCTGCCATTGTAGTGTTGGGCAGCGGCAGCTGGATGTGAACAGCGCGTAGCGTTGCGCAGTTGGAGGTGAGCTGCCAGCAGTGGTGGATGTGGGGAGATAGATGGCGGAGTTTTGAAATTTGTAAAAATGGATGTCATGAGCTGCTGTATATATTATGACTTTTGATGACTATTAAGGTAAATACATTGTTCGTTCTCTATTAAAATCTTTCATTTGCTGACTATTCCTATCAGTAGTTAGTGCCTTCAGTAGTTTGAATCTTTTATTTAGCTGGCAGTAGTGGCGCTCGCCGTATTGCAGTAGTTCGAGTAACGAAGATTTTTGTGAGGTAAGTGATTTGTGAAAGGTATAGGTTAATGTTAGTCGGGGCCATTCTTTTGTAGGGATTTTGAAAGTCAGATTGCGTTGCGCTAAAAAATATTGTGTGTTAGTTTAAGCTCAGCCCTGTACAATTTTTCTAAGGGGACGTTTCAATGCCTATACCAGTTCCTTTGGCGCTTCAGTGTATTAACATAACCACGTTTATTTCAAATATAATGGATAAGGTCGAAGTGAAACTCAAGAAAGTAACTAGTACATACGTGAAGCAAGAGTAACTGTGGGTCTTTTAGCATATCACTTAACCGAGGGCCATCGTTTTTTTTTTCCGGGTTGCTTAATCGCAGATTCGTGAGAGCGTCACGCTAATCTACGATGCAGTTGCCGACAAACGCCATCTTGAGCAAGGCCTGGATTTCTCGTCGCTTATCGACTTTGAGTGGCGCGGAGAAAGTCACGGAACTGCTTCGAAACGAAGGGACTTATCGCGGAAGAACGGGGCGCTAAGTTGCGCCGTATTGGGAAATTGGCGGGGGCGTTATTATTAAGTAGTTGCGACACCGTACAATGCGAGAGACCTGGATCTGAGCTCTTTCCGGGGGGAATTTAGCACTGTCTGCGCACGTTACTGAAGTGCTTTCTCGCACCAAACAGCTGAGAATCATTACGTCGAGGCTCAGAAACCTAAAATACCACACTTCAGGAAGTGAAAACATTTTCTTCCTTGATCTACCTCAATTTTACTGATAAACGTCCGTCATTGTATTTGTGTTCAATTGTTCTATTTCGTCGCCTGAGTCAGCAACTTACCAAGGGAACAACTACAGCATATGTTACAAACTGTGTAACAAAAAGATGTGGCCAAACTTTCAGGAAACATTGCTCACACGCAGTGAAAGCAAATATAAGGACATGGGTCTGGTATCATTTATTTTCATGCTAGAGCTGTGTTTCTACAACTCTTCAACACCGAGCGAGGTGGCGCAGTGGTTAGCACACTGGACTCGCATTCGGGAGGACGACGGTTCAATCCCGTCTCCGGCCATCCTGATTTAGGTTTTCCGTGATTTCCCTAAATCGCTTCAGGCAAATGCCGGGATGGTTCCTGTGAAAGGGCACGGCCGATTTCCTTCCCCATCCTTTCCTCACCCGAGCTTGCGCTCCGTCTCTAATGACCTCGTTGTCGACGGGACGTTAAACACTAATCTCCTCCTCCAACTCTTCAACATATTAATCACGGGAAACTTAGAAGAACAGAACATATCAGCACAGTACGAAACACTTTCCCAAATGAAACGTTTAAAATGTCCACCGTTAGCAAGGATACAACCTTAAGCAGCCATCTCATTGATTCGCTGATGTACTGATGTATCACAAGAGAAATGCTTATTTTTTTGCAGCGTTCCACAATCCTGGCATGAAGACTACGCACATCTTGAACCGAGCGTCCGTACACTAGAGGTTTCAAATGATCCCACAAATAAAAACTTAGTGGGCTTAGGAGCGGAGGGCGTGCACGCCAAGAAATTGCTCTGCCTTTTCCTATCCATCTGTCACGGAATCTTTAATTTAGAAGTCTACGAAAACGAGCTCTAAAACGAGGAGTAGCCCCATCGTCCATGAAGTACATGTTTTGTCGCAATCGTAAAGGCACATTCTAGCAGAACAGGTACAGTAATCTCTAAGAAAGCACAGTAAGCTTTTCCATTGAGATTGGGTGGAAGAACATGAGGCACTTACAGGTACCAACAATGCCGGTCCAAACGTTGGCGGATATTCTTTGTTGATGCTGTGAGGATTCACGACAGCCCACAATAAGGAGTAGAAGTGGACCCAAAATTAAACCTTCTTGGACTCACTTCGTGATTTCTCCCTTTTCATTAAAATTTTTGTCTTTCCATCATTATTTGAATTGAAACTTCGTGGCAGATTAAAACTGTGTGCATGGCTGAGGCTCGAACTCAGGGCTTTGTCTTTCATGGACAAGTTCTCTACCAACTGAGCTACCCAAACAGAACTCAAGACCCCTCCAAATAGCTTTACTTCCTCCATAACCTCGTCTCCTAGCTTCCATTATTAATGTTATGATGAAGAGAAGTAGAAAGTGAGCTCTAACATAAAAACAAAAAGTTTCCAGACCCACAAATACGCTGTATTCGTCTTTGTGCGAGGACTGTTGCCTGAAATTTTGGCTGCACCTTTTCGATCACCCTGTATTTTAATAAACGGGATGTTTCAAAAGGAGTCAAACGATTTTAGAAGACTATATCTTCTACAAAGAAACTTTGGGTAGATTTTATCTTATGCATAGAAGTACAAAAGTTGAGTTTTCATTTCTTTTCGAAATAATTATACTGATTTGCATGGATATAACTTTTATATGCACACATGTACAACCTGGGGTCACCTTTTACAGTTACGTTGGTAAGTTTCTTTTTAATTACGTGTACCACAACATCAAATTTATTGGGCAATTCCATTTTCCGCCCTGGTTGTTATAAAATGACTGTTATTTACACCACAGTCAGCTGATTTGGCTGTTAGCCGTTTTCAAATGCATACTCCTATGCACTTAAAGTCCCCAGGCAGTCTTCAATTACTTATAGGTTATTATATGACAACTTACAGCCTCGGAAAGCTTGTGGAAATTTTAAATTTCAGTGATCAAAGAAGTTTGTTTTGAAGTTTTGACTTTATTTTACGTACAATGTGACATGACGCTAACATCAACATATTTATGTATACGAGATGCTATACACATACAATAACAATTTTAAACACGCCGACAAAGGATATATAACAGTGAGGCGCCATGTTCCTGTCACATATTGATAGGTACCATCAACTCGACAGTGGTGACTCTCTGTCAGTCTGTCTTTGAACATCTGTTTACTATAAACTGGTCAGTATTGAAAAACCCCGGGTAGGATAATTTTCTGTGCGAATATAGAGGTTAGTTTTTTGTTTATGTACGTATGTCATTATGGTAGTAGTTATTTTAAAGCGTTGACGAGTATAGGGCGTTGTATTAGTACATGTTTTTAAGAATTTAGGGCGTATACACTTGTAAATGGCTAATACCCGAAACCAGCTGATCGTGGTGTATATAACAGAGATTGTACAGCAGCCACAAGGGAATCGTCCTTCATCTCAGTTTGGGATCCAGCTTTTAACTTACATTTCACATATGAGTGATTTAAAGCAATTGAGTCCCCTGTGGTTTAAAATAAAAACGTTACCCCGAAACGTTCCATGCAGACACGAGAGGAGTAGCTGAGTCTCCATTGGCAGGACAAGTAGATTCCAGTGTACTAAGTGTGGAACGCAAATGCTCAGGTGGTGTTGATGTAATTTCAAACAGAAGCCTGAAAAGTTTTTCTAACTTTACAAGTAATGTATATTTAATTGTTAAGCCTCTTTATAAGAAAGGTGACAAGAACGACTTAAATGATTATCGTCTACTGTCCTTACTGTCATCTTTTCCCAAAATTTAAAAAAAGTAATGCATTCAAGTAGAAACAGTTTACTTATTATGGTTTGGATTCCAGAAGAGTTATCAATTGAGAATGCTATTTACACATTGATCTAGCAAATATTACAAGCCTTAAATAATAAAATATCGCTAGTTCGTATTTTTTATATTTTCTTTTTGATTGTGTACATCATATTACTCTCCTAGAAAAACTCAAGTTCTATGGAACTGATGGCTTCATACACAGCTAGTCTGAATTGTATTTAACAAACAGAATGCAAAAGATCATGCTGAATAATTCAAACAATGTCGGAAGGGTAGAAAATTTTAGTGGCTGGGAAGAAATCACAAAAGGATTTCCACAGGGTTCAGTTTTGGATCCACTCCTGTTCTTTACATATGTGAGGAATCTACGCTTAACATTCAACAAGCAGAATTGGTACATTTTGCAGACAGTACTATTGTTATAATGAAATCCCAGTAGACAGAAGGCAACAGAGGATCTGAAAAATAATATTTTTCCAAAAAATTAAAAAAGTGATTCTCAGAAAACATCTCCCTGAATTTTGGAAAAACACACTGCGTTCAGTTCTGCACAACAAATATGGTCATACCAATAATTGATGTAGATATGAGCAGGGGTCAGTAAATAAGGTGGAAATGTCCAAATTTCTGGGTGCACATTTTGATGAAAGCTTGAACTGGAAGAAGCATGTTACTGAGATTTTCTTAAACAATTAAGTTCATCTATTTTTGCTCTTCTCATAGCTGCTTATCTTGGAAAGAAAAGAACTGACCTCCTGACACATTTAGCATATTTCTACTCAATAAGGTCTTATGGAATAATTTTCTGGGGCAACTCAACACTTAGAAAGAAAGTATTGATTGCACAAAAGCGAGCAATACGAATAATATGTTTTCACACAGAGACGTCAAGTAGCTACCACATCAAGGAGCTGTGCATTTTAATTGCGCCGTCCCAATGCATATATTCTCTAATGAAATTCGTCACAATTAATCCAACACAATATGAGAAGAACAGTGATGTCCATAACTACAACACTAGAGAGGGAAAAAATCTTATTGTTGTATGAGGACTAAAATAATAACGTGTTCATTAAAGTTGGTGCTAACCACATATACATATCCTGTAAAATGACTCGTTCCACGTCATTTCGACAAAAGAATAGTTTAAATGATCTATGGAACATGGAACTAACTAAATAACGAAGGTATCATCGTTGTACGTGTAGAAGAGGTTCCATCACTCTTCGCTGTGGCACTCCTGAAGTTACCTTTGTAATAGACACTGACGACTAACTGGTGACGAAGAATCTGTAAGCATGGCATGAAATCTGCTTCCCATTTAAATGTCGTCGTGCGCTCCAAGAGGCGCATGATGTGACAAAATACGTTAAGTGCTAGACGCTGGTACGTTATAACGCAGTACACACGTACCACATAAGTAATGCAAACAGAATCGATCGCTGAACTCGGGAGTAACGTCCAGGAGTGTCAACATCTGTTTTCTTTGGATCAGTTACGTAAACATCTTAGATAGTGTCGGAGCGAAAATATTGACAGCGGCAGCAAAAGAACTCAAGTGCGTTCCAAGTGTGCACTTTCTGCGCTCGGCGAAGGCCAAGATGACTCATTGTCATACCGTCTTGTGACACAAGATGAATACGCATTTTCCCCAAAGTCTGTCAGGCGCCCTGTATTCAGTCTTCTATCTCGCCCATTCGTAAGAAGCCATACGTATCAGGGTGACATAGGTTTGAATTTCGAGCCATTAAATAATAGAACACTGAAGTGTGCAGTTTTTGTGTTTTGAGCTGACAGTATGACACTACGCCGCTAGATTCGATTGCTACCGTATCAGTGACTTGCATGTACACTGTTGACAATATGATAGAGGAGGAAAGGGCAGTTTGGTATTACAAACACGGGTTCCTCTTGGCTTTACAGCATAAGAATAACGTTAGTGAAAT
This sequence comes from Schistocerca cancellata, assembly GCF_023864275.1. NCBI lineage: Eukaryota > Metazoa > Arthropoda > Insecta > Orthoptera > Acrididae > Schistocerca > Schistocerca cancellata. The sequence continues at coordinate 1,245,451,475 of NC_064626.1, forward strand.
GCTGTCTTTTGAAAGAAAGTTTGGAGGTCCGAATATGTACTTGGCAGCGCAGATGTGTTAATTGTTAACATAACATCAAAATTGGGGTCGAAGTGAAGGAATTCTGCTACCTTGCAAGGAAAATAACGCATGACGGATGAATCAAGGTGAATGCAAGAAGAATGCTAGCTCAGGCAAAGAGGGAATTACTCGATAAAAGAAGCCTTCTAATATCAAACATAGGTATTAATTTCAGGTGCAAACCGTTGAGGATGTACGTGTGAAGCACCGCATTTTACGGAAGTAAATCATAAACAGTGGGAAAAGCAGAAAAGATGAGAGTCGAAGCATTTGAGATGAGGTGCTATTGAAGGTCGTTGTAAATTAGGGGCACTTTCAAGCTAAGAAACAATAAGGTTATCCTCCTAATACACGAAGAATGGGGGATAGGACATGCGTTAAAGAGTCACAGAGCGGCGTTTCAGTCAAAAAATTATTATTATTAATATTTTGGTTCTGAGTCTCTAGAGGTGAATATCTGAAGTGGTGTTTGAATCTTATTTATGGCGTTGTAAGTGGGCTGTTTCTGTGTTGGCAGCACTGTGTAGCGCTTTGCATTGGTTCTCTGACTGCGCTTTCTTTGTAAGAGACTCTGTGGCTGGTTGTCCTCGTTGTTGGAAGTTGATCGCCAGTAGTGATGGAAGTACTGTTGGGCAGTCGGATGTGAACAGCCAGCAGTGAATGGATGTTAAATGAGAGAAGTCAGCATTGATGGAGCGTAGAGGTCTGAAGTATTAGCGGAGGCTAACGATCTGTACATATTCGACTTGCAGACTAAATATTATTCATGATTATATACCTTTGTACTAGATGTCAATGACGACTTATATTCGTGTCTGAAGTGGATGTCACATTATTAAGGTAAAAAAAGTACATTACTTGGTCTGCAACAAAATCTTTCCTTTGCTAACTACATGCCTATTAGTAGTAGTGGCTTTAGTAGTTAGAATCTTTTATTTAGCTGGCAGTATTGACACTTGCTGTGTTACAGTACTTCGCATAATGAAGATTTTTGTGAGGTAAGTGTCTAATGAAGTATATAGGTTATTGCTAGGATTTCTTTTTAGTCAGGGCCATTCTTTTGAATTAATTGTTTGAAGTCAGGTTATCTTTTTTTTTTTTTTTTTTTTTTTTTTTGAGCAGTCAGATTGCGTTGCGCTAGAATTTTGTGTGTTAGTGTTAACTTAATAAGAAAAAGTAAAGAGAAAGTAGGTTCAGTACGTTCAGTTTTACTCAGCTGTTTCAGAATCAAATAACGTAGAAGTTTCATCTTCTCAGTCATTCTGATATTTAAGTACTGCGACACTCATTTAAACAAAGAAGCGTAACTAGAACTATTTTATTTTTTAAATATTACTTGCACGAAAATTTGTCTGCTAGACGTCAATATGGCCGCAGCCTTAGCTCTTAAACTAAGAAATTTCCTGCTGCCGAGTCCTTTCGAATTTGCAGCTATTCGTACGAAATATGAAGCTGAAGAAGGATATTTTTTGTGTTAGCTTGCCTTCTATCCCTTGGCTCCATGGGATTCTGCATTGTGTTGTTTCTTTCTCTCTGTATATTTGTCTTCACAAGCGTGATTTGTGGTGACAACGTGCTACTATCACTGCGACAAAGTGATTAGTTTTGCTAATAGTAGTAGAATTACGATTATAAACCGCCTAGGCAAAGTAATAGAGTATTTAAACGCCGTGTTGACTGGAGAAAAAAGTGTAAAATCAGCGAAGAAACAAATTTATCCTCTGTTGTTTCACCAATGCACCAGTACCACCTAACCTCAACAGGCCTACCGCTACATTCAAGAAAATTTCTTCCCAGAAGAAACTCAACAATATGGATGATAAATACAGGGTTATTCTAAATGATGGATCCATTTTCAAAACTTCGTGTTTATTCAGGTACAAATCCAAAATGAACAAGCTTTATACCAATGAAAAGAGGAAAGAGGAAGTTTCAAAGTTTTTTTCATGATGTTTGATATGAATTTGATAAATTTAATAATTTTTAATAATTTTTAATTAATTAGTTTTTAATAATTATTTAATAATTAGAAATGTCATAAATGTTCAATGTTGCCACCGTCGGCTGCGCGGCAAACATCTACGTGGTAGCCAAACTCGTCCCACACACGCGAAAGTGTATCTGCTGTTACTGGGTGCACGGCAGCCGTGATCCGGTTCCGCATATCGTTCAGAGTAGTTGGTAGAGGCGGGACGTAAACAGCTCCCTTCATATAAACCCATAAGGAATAGTCACAGGGTGTGAGATCAGGAGATTTCGGTGGCCAAAAGTGGAGAGCCGGGTCCGCAAGTCCTCTGCGATCGATCCAGCGCTGAGATAAGGAGTCATTCAAAAGGTCTCGTATATCACGGTGTCAATTGGACGGAGCGCCAGCCTGTTGGAAATTAAGTCCTGGGAATCTTCCATAACTTGAGCAAGGTTCCAACATGTCCAGCAACGTGATTTCCGTTAAAGTTCTTCCCACAAAGAAAAATCGTCCATAAACCTTTGCACGAGATACGGCACAGAACATGTTGATCTTCGGTCAGTCTCTTTCGTTTTGCAATGGTGAATATGGATTTTCCATACCCCACGTGCAAACATTCTGTATGTTGATTTTTCCACTAAGATGGAACGTCGCCTCATCGCTAAAAATTACACGCTGTAGACATGCGTGGTCTTTCATCTCTGCGAGCACAAAATGCGAGACGCTTGAAACATCCCCTTATGAAAAATTATACACGACTGTGCTTAAACTGACACACAATATTTTTAGCGCAACGCAATTTGACTTTCAAAAATCCCTACAAAAGAATGGCCCTGACTAACATTAACCTATACCTTTCACAAATCACTTACCTCACCAAAAATCTTCGTTACTCGAACTACTGCAATACAGCGAGAGCCACTACTGCCAGCTAAATAAAAGATTCAAACTACTGAAGGCACTAACTACTGATAGGCATAGTTAGCAAATGAAAGATTTTAATAGAGAACAAACAATGTATTTACCTTAATAATCATAATATATATAGCAGTTCATGCCATCCAATCTTACAAATTTGAAATCTGCGCCATTTCTCTCCCCACATCCACCACTGCTGGCGGCTCACCTCCAACTGCGCAACGCTACGCGCTGTTCACATCCAGCTGCCGCTGCCCAACACTACAATGGCAGACAACAATGCAAACTAGCCACAGACTGCACACAGCACAGCCAGTGATTTTCATACAGAGCGCTACGTAACGTTGCCAATAAGAAAACATAAACAGCCTACTTACATAAAGAAAACATAAACAGCCTACTTACACGCTTTCCTTTGTCATTGATTTAATTTGATTTGATTAATTATTCATTCCATAGACCCAAAAAAGAGGGGGTCTTCCAAGGCGTGAACATGTCAGATAAACACATTACAATAATGAAATTAGAAAAACTTGAGTTTCATTAACTTTAATGATACTCAGTCAATAAACAGTAAAATTATGTACATGAATTAAGAATTAAACTTCTAATATTTACAGGTTTAATACTTACATCTGCTTTCATTAAATCCATCATTCACACAGTAGCTAGTTACTTGGCTATTACAACCAAGTACTGTCAAAGATTAAAGTAAATTCTTCATTTCAATCATCCTCATTTAAGAACAGTCAAATTATGTACAAGATTTAAAATTAAACTTCCACTATTTACAGACTTAAGACTTACATCTGCTTTCCATACAACCATCATTCACACAGTAGGTAGTTACTTGGCTGTTACAACCAAGTATTGTCAAAAATTAAAGTATAATAAATTTTCATTAAAATGGTCTGCTGCACAGGAGAAATTCATGGATGGAATAGAAGGAGTTTGGCACCAACTATTCTTTTAAATTATGTTTAAATTGTGCTTTGTATGGGGTTGAGAGCCGACACAAGTTGTACACCGTAGGACTGGTACAGTAAACGCCGTCTGAGAACTTCCCATGCAGTTGGTTGGGGTATTCCAAGTTCTCGACAGACTCTATTGGTAGACTTACTGGGACTGCGTACAAAAATTTCTTGAATCCGTCGGACATCATCCTCTGACACACTGGTCAGCTTTTTCCTTTACACACACTCCCAGTCTGTTTAAATTGCTTAAATGACGGAACGGCTAACGCTTTTGCGAGTTGGTGGTCGAGTACCGAATTTGGTACGAAATGCCCGCTGCAGTGCAATTTGCGACTCACTTTTCGCGAGTTCTGAACGCAGGAAACCTTGTGCTCCACAATCGCCATCCCACTCACAACTGACAGTGAAACGGAATGACGGCCCTATTGCCGCGCGAACTCTACGGGGCGCTTCCGTAACCATCACCGACCACCCTCCGCCACCCGCCAAAAACTTTAAAACTTGCTCTTTTCATTGGTACAAAGCTTGTTCATTTTGAATTTGTACTTCAATACATACGAATTTTTGAAAATGTGTCCATCATTTAGAAAAACCCTGTATTACAATTACAAATAAGAACTAAGCACTGTGGGACTTAACATCTGAGGTCATCAGTCGCCTAGACTTAAAACTACTTAAACCTAACTGACCTAAGGACATCACACTCACCCCCTGGTTGCTCCTCTCCTCTCCCATCCCCGCCCCCTGCCACGTCTTCACCGTTGTGTCCCCCTACCCTCCATCTCTACACCCTACATCTCCTTTCCCAAGGTGGCTTCCATCAACTCCCCGTCCCGGATGATGCCCTCTCTCCCTCCATTTGTCCCTCCTATCAACTCTGATCCTCACTCCCCCTCCTTTCCACTGTCCTTTTCCCGGGCTCCCTCTCCCCCCCTTCCATCCTCTTTCTTCCCCACCTCCCCTCTATTTGCCCCCTTCTCTCCCCCGCGTCCTTTTACATTTCCCTCCTCTGCCTCCTCTCATTCCCTCTCGCGTCTGCCCTTCTCCCCCTTTATTAGTCCTCTCCCTCCTTGGTTCCCCCCCCTTTTCGTTTTTTCCTCTCCTCCCTCCTTGTTTTTCCCCCTACACCAGGTCCCCCCCCCCCATCTGCCTTGGGTCGGGAGTGCCATCTTTGTGCTGCCTTTTTTCGTGCAGTGTTTTACAGTGTGGTTTTTCCAGTGCGTGCTCCGTGTTGTGTCTTTTGGGAAGTGTAGCGAACAGCCATCATACTGTCGCTGGGTGTGCTTTTTATTACTTGCGAACAGAAACCAGACTGTCGCCATGTTTTTTAATTGTGTGTCTACTGTGTTACTTGTCTGATTCCTGTGTCTTTTATCTACATTGCCAACCCCCTTTGCTTTCTGTTTTAACTTTCCGCAATTTTACGCCATTTTTCACTTTAAATCGCCATTTTATCGCCTGTTTTTCCTTGTTTCTTTCTTCTTCCTTTATTCACAAAAAGTCTGTAGGCTGTAGAGCAGCGTAGTAAGCTGCTGCCGGCCCGCCCCCTTCGGGGGGAATTGAAAACCAATAAAGAAAAAAAGAAAAGGACATCACACACATCCATGCCCGAGGCATGATTCGAACCTGCGACCGTAGCAGGCGAACAGTTCTGGACTGAAGCGCCGACAACCACTCGCAGCGTTTTGAAAAACCAGGTAGTGTGCAAACAACGCAAGAGCGAAGACATAAAATTAGAAATGAACGAAGATATCATAATAGCTGCAGAACTACAGTTACATTGTAAATACTCTAAATATAGCGTTAGTTATTTTCTTGATGTCACACTATAACAGACAATAACAACAAATTATACTGCTCTCATATTAGACTGTTTATGGGTTGCATTCCGTTGTATAGGGAAAAGTAGATTGGGATATGCTAAGCAGGTTAACGAACCTGCCTCGACTTAATCAAAATTTAGCAGTTATAATTATATATTATAGTCTGCAGCTGAAGATGTTGCCAATGAATGTTTGAAAGCTGCAGTAGAGAGAGCAGTGTTAGAAATTATACACTGTGACAGTGAAAGGGATGTAAGTGTAGCATTTGATGGCACTTGGCAAAAGCGAGGTCACACTTCAACAAAAGGTGTCGTCATCGTCACAGGTATGAACGCAGACCAAGTGATGGACGTTGCTATTATGTCCAAATTTTGTACGTGTCCAGAAAGACAAAGAACTTCGTTTAGAAGCTTGCACAGTAAATTTCAGTGCTACAACTGGAGCCATGGAAGTGACAGCAGTGAAGAAATTTCAGCTGTGTTACGATGTATTGCACATCAGTTTCCTAGACGATGGAGACTGTAAAGCCGTATGAAGTTATGACAGCCAAACTGCATTGGATGGTATGGAAATAGAATTGAGTGTGCAGTGCACGTGCGCAAGAGGATGAGGGCCAGTCTCGAAAAACTGAAGTCGTCGCTAGGAAAAACTGTTTAAGTGATGGGAAACCAATTGATGGCAAGGGAAGAAGGACACTGCCAGCTGTAAAGATACTGCAAGATTATTAGCAATTAGGCAAAGTACAGATTGTGTAGAAGCAGTGAAGAAAGCGCTATGGGTAGTGTATTTGCGAACACTCTCCAGTAAGGTGGATCCCAACATGAACTGTGCCCAGCAGATGTGGAAAGTTGGTGCAAGTTGGATAAAGGTTTAGTAAGTGGTAAAAAATATAATGTTCGAAATAATGTTGGTATTGCAGTAAGCCTGGCTGATACTGATCTACTTCGAAGGTGTATGCATGACAGGACACAGAATAGAAACGATCCTGTGAACAATGTTATTTTTTTAAAAAAAAATCTTTATTTGATCATTATCCTGATACAATTTAACCTACTACCTAAATACATTAGTAGGTCCTATTTTTAACTATTTCAATATCCTATCTGCAGCTATTATTATGTTTAACACTACAGGTTTCTACTGTAATCCTTCACCACTATGGGGGTTATTCTACTATACTATACTATGTTATTTTTTAATGTTACCTTGATTTTAGCTACTGTTAATTAGGATACTACTTGCAGATGGTTATTATTATGACTACTCTACCTGCAGCGTTACAAGCGTGCCAGAATCAGATACAAACCTAATTTTTTTTTTTTTTTTTTTTTTTTTGGCCATTCCCACTGAGCTATTCCCAGTGGGAGTGCCCCTGGCACTGGGCTGGCCGGTGACGTGGTCGCTGCAGTTCTATACTATTTCTATTATCCTAGTTTGAACCTATAACTAACCTTATATCTAATTTCGTAACTGGTGCGTAGTCAGGTCCGGTGGTGATGTACTACCCCCCAACCTATTCCGAAAACCTGGCGGGTTCCAGCCGTGAGGCGGCTGGCCAAGTCCACGTCCCGGCGGAACAGGGGGGGTGTACGTGACAAGTCAGGTATTTATTTATTGATTATTTCTTAAATATTCTTTGAGGACTTTGCCTGAGATTACGTCTGCTAGTTGATTCAAGACGTTGAAAGTGTTTTCATGCCTGAGCAAGTGGTGCGTATCGTTATTCGGCAGTTGTTCCCTAAATTGTTGTGCAACATAGTCTAAGAGGGGACACTCGTACACCATGTGGTCTGGAGTGCCCTGCACTGCTCCACAGTCACACGCTGGTGTTGCCCTTCTCCCGAACCGACAAAGATATGTGGGGTAGGGTCCGTGCCCAGTAAGAAAGTGCAGCAAGCCTCTTGTGGGTTTGATGTAAGTGAGTTTTAGGCGTTCCTGTATGTTTGGAAGCAGCTCGTGTGTTCTTCGGCCAGTCTCATCATTATCCCAGATTTCCTGCCATAATTCCATTCCCCTTCTTTTAACGCTTTGTTTATCCCCTACATATACCCCCAAGATTTCTTCTATTTTTTCTCTTCTATTCTTCTTTATCCAATACCAGGTGGCCTGTTCCCTAATTTTTATGTCCAATGGACATAACCCTATCAGTACTCACAGTGCCCCTCCCGGAGTTATTCTATATGCGCCTACTGACCGTAGGAGCAAATTTCGCTGCACTCTTCTTACGGCCATGGCAGGCGTGACCCTCGTGAGCCTGTGTGCCCAGACCGCTGACCCGTAGCCTACTATGGATGTGAGGATGCTGTTATGGTACAATGTGATTAGATCAGGTGGGAAATGGAATCTTTTGTGTCCTATTCCGATTAAGTTGTTTAGCACTGTGAGTGACCTTTGTGTTACTGTGTCAATGTGCGATGCATAGTTCCACCTCTCGTCGACGATGACACCGAGATACCGGGCTTCTCGGCGCCTGAGGACTGGTAGGCCATTTAATCTGACGGTGGGATTTCTTGTAAGTTGACCTTTGAGCAACAGGTAGGTTGACTTGTTAGGTGCGATGTTAATTTTTGTTTTATGACACCATGTGGTCAGTATTTTAATAGCTCTTTCTACTTTCGGTTCTAAATCTTCGCGGCTGCGGCCGCCGACCAGCAGGAGGAGGTCGTCTGCGTAGGCTATGACCTCTAGCACATCTTCACTGCTCTTTAGTTCTTCTAAGAGTGGTTCCATGTTTATGTCCCAAAAGAGTGGCCCCAGGACGGATCCCTGAGGACACACCTTGGTGATTTTCTTGCTGACTTTGCCGCTAGGGGCCGATAGCCAGACCTCCCTTTCTTCACAATAGCTCCTGAGACAGCCATACAGCGGCCCTGGGCATTCCTTCTCCCGCAAGCAGGAGAAGAGCGAAGGCCACCACAGGTTATCAAAGGAGCCACTGATGTCCACCACGATGCCGACTATGTACTTGTGTGGGGCAGAGTCACAGACATCCGCAGCCAGGGCGTTTGCGTCAGACGCCGATCGTCCTGTCCGAAAACCGAATTGTCTGTCACTCATCCCGCACAGGACTCGATGTGTAACCAGTCTGTCTGCTAGCAACCTCTCAAAAAGCTTGCCCAACAAGTCCAGTAGACATATAGGTCTGTACGATTTGGCATCTTTGGGGTCTTTGTCCGGGCCTTTCTTGATTATAGCTACATTCGCCTTCTTCCATACTGAGGGGAATGTCTGAAGCCGTAAACACTCATTGCGCAGCTGAGTGAGAGGTGCCACCAGCTGGGGGGGGGGGGGGGCGAGGAACTGTATCACTTCCGCAGTGATGCCGTCTGGGCCATGAGCTTTGCCTTTTTTAAGAGCCTTGATTTGGGAGCCCACCTCTTCTTCGCAGAAGGGGTAAACCACACGGTTGTTTTCGTAGACCCGTTGGTTCTCTCTCCTTATTCTTCGTTGTTCGTCAGAGTCATCTTCCTCTCTATCATCAGGTAGCAGGGCACGGAGTAGGACCCCCGCAGTTTCCTGCCAGGTCTCCGTCATCCGGTCCCCGTCCCTGATGGTAGATAGCACCATGGGTGATTTGATTTTTTCTCGTACTATTTTGTATGGTAACCCCCAGGGGTCTGTAGCCAATTGGCTTTGTACGTGCTTCTCCCAGCTCCTCATCCTGACACCCTTGAGCTCCTGTTGGAACTGTTCTCTGGCTTCTCTGTATACCTGCAGCCAGCGCTGCTTTTCATGCCAGACGACGCACCGCTGGTAATACCTCCTCGCCCTCCTTTCTGCCTGGCGCATTTGCCCCAGTTCATCTGACCATGGTGAGGGGGAGGCCGCGACGGCCCTCCTCCTGGTTGGTACAGCTGCCTTCACCGCCCTAATTATCGCACTCGTTAGTTCTTTGGCATATTCTTCTACGTTGACATCACCCTCCTGTGATGCAGGAAAGTCACACTCCCTCGCCAAGCGGTCCCAGTCGGTTTTATTGTAGTTGAGCTGCGTTTCCCACCCCATGTCCCAGTGGCGCTCGCTGTCTCCAATGGTGAATGTTTTACGTTATGGTCACTAGTGGTGATTTGATTCCAAACTGTCCAATGCGATATTTTTGTTGCGAGGTTTGGCGTTACCAGAGTAACATCAATGTTTGTGCCGTGTCCTCCCCCACCAGTGTAGGTGGTGGGGGGGTTTCCCTGTTTGTTGGCGACCATTAATTGTAGTGACATGATTGTGTCGACAGCTTTTTCTCCTTGGTCGTCCTGAGCACCACTGAACCACAGGGGGGATTTTGCATTGATGTCTGCAGTCACAAGAATTTTTCGTCCCCGCAACGCCGTGGCTATTTGGTCGAGCTTGTCCAGGAATTCGTCTATTTGTCTTCCGTACTGGAAGTACATGTTAACCACGTATAGTACTCCCGTAGGTGAATGAAGCTCCACGACGTTGCAGTGGTCATCTGAAAACTGTGCTAATACTGTGGCTCTCAATGCTTTGTTTGTGATTATGACCGCGGCTCTTGGTTCCGCTCCACTATAGATTTGTTGCCAGTTGACTGCGGTGAACGGGATCCGTCCAGCCAGGGAGTATGGCTCCTGCATGCAGAGTACATCTAGACTCTTCTCCTCCACCACTTTCCGGAGTTCCTGCAGAACCAGTTTGCTATTATGTGTGTTTATCTGTCCCACTCTTAACTGGCTCACGTGGGAAGTATGTGTGTAAATGAGACTCCGGCCAGTTTTTGCGCCAGTCGTGTGCTATTCTGCCGTTAGTGATGACAGATTGATTGTACAATTCATTGAGGTCGAACTTTTCATTTCGTCTGTCGAACACCTTCTTAACTAGGTCCCGCAGGGCTCCGAAGTCTGTGGGGAGATTCATTGTCTTAAGCTGTATTCTATGTACAGCCTCCATCACTGGGAAGGTGATGTCTCTGCCGTATTCATGGCCGACACGCACCACATGCCTTAAGGCTGCTGTGAGGGTGGCCGGCTCTTCCAGTCTAGACAGCTGTAAAGCATGCTCCAGGTTGGGGTAAATCCTAGCAGGATCTATTCCCAGCCATCGTTCAGTTGGTTCAAATGGTTCAAATGGCTCTGAGCACTATGGGACGTAACTTCTGAGGCCATCAGTCCCATAGAACTTAGAACTACTTAAACCTAACTAACCTAAGGACATCACACACATCCATGCCCGAGGCAGGATTCGAACCTGCGACCGTAGCGGTCACGCGGCTCCAAACTGAAGCGCTTAGAACCGCACGGCCACATTGGCCAGCGTTCAGTTGGTGAGCTTGTTGGTGTACTTGTGCTCGTTGATACACTTGCGCTGCTCATTGCGTTTACCTGCACTTTCTCTTCATGACTATTTGCCTTTAGGTCTTTTGTCAGTAATTTCCCTACCACAGGATGTCCAAGTGGTCGTGCATGGTCTTTGGGCGACCTTTGTCCCCGATTCGGAGGGGAGGGTGCATCATTGTGATCACGGGGGTCTGTCTGGATACAGACATCTTTCATTGTGATTATGTAACATTGTGGCCTGGTGATCTTCTGAATAAATTCTTTGAATTTATTGGCCCTTATTGCATCCCTCAACCGCTTGCTTGGAGACTTTCTTTCGGGTTCCTGTCCCCATTTAGGGACTCAGCCATAGTCGATTCGAGCTACGAGTCTCTGCTCAAGTATCCTGTAGGTAGGGCAATTTCTGCCAGTGGTGTTGCATGACTTTTTACCTCTCTTTGTGCAGGGTACGCAGATTCCAGCTTTGCCGCAGTTCTTTCTCGTATGATCCTCTGCCCCGCACCTGGAGCAGGCCGGCTTCCTCTCACAACGCTTGTGTACGTGATCTCAGTCGCCACAGTTGTGGCATCTGGGAACCACTAGGTCATCTCGTACGTTTATCGCACGAAAGCCCATATAGGCTCTCCCCATGGTGGTGATTCTACGCCACATCTTTCCAGAGACCTCGGCAACGTGATGTACGACATCGCGCTCCCGGGCCCCTGTTCTGAAACGTAATTTGAAGTCATTTTTGAATGTTTCCCACTCCATGTCATCAAAATTTTGATTGTATAGCGTCTCATATATGTCTACTTCTGTTAATGCTACCGGTACGTCGTAGAGGATCACCAGCGGATTCCGCTTTTTCGATGGTTCACATTTGACTGCTGCGTTCAGTTTGGTGTTGTTTAAAATTTTGTCTCTGTCCTCCATAGTTGCCACGTCAACTACTACTACGTTTTTTTTTTGCCTTGACTTTGTTTATTTTGATTTTTTCTTTAGCGGGGTCAATTGTAGTGGTGAATATTTCTTGCACTTTTTTGACTGTCTGTTCGGGCAGGGGTCTTAAGAAGACCGCCGTGTCCGGCCTTTCTGAGACCTTTGCAATTGTTTCCTTAGTGGTCTGAGGTTTTGTGACTGCTTGCGCAGCCACTGCAGCCCAGGTTTTGGTTGGTTGCTGCCTTAATCTATTGTTCTCTTTCTCCAGTTCTTCGAGTCGCCCCTCAAGCTTTGCACTTGCAATGGCCCAGGCGGCGAGCTCGTTTTTGATTGCCAGGACTGCAGCCTGGCTGATTTTTCCGTTTTTCACACTTGAGTCCAAAATTTGTAGACGAGTGAAAAAAGGATGGGAGCCCGTCTCTTGCCCCCCGGACCAGCTCCTCTGGCATGGTTTGGGGGGGGGGGAGGAGGGGGACTTCTGCAGCTCGCCCACCGACCTCACTCCTAGGTCAAGGGCACTCCAGAGCTGCCGGGTTCAGCGCGCCGTCGCCAGCGCACTGGTCCCCATCGATGGCCTCGTCGTCGACGATTTCACACGACGCTCCTCGGCAAGTGCACCCCGCACTCCGGAGAGGCGGATGCACCCCTCGCCCTTCGCCGCCACTTCTACTCAGGTGGTGGGTCGGTCCCCCAGACGTTCGGCGGTCTGGGCCCATCTAACCTGGCCCAGGCGGTGTCACCACCTGCTGGGTTTGGCAGAACACGCCCCAGTTACCCAGGGGCGCGGCGAAGCACCCTTGCCGACTCGCGCCGTGATCCCACGCCGACAAACGAGGTCGCCGGCATGCAGAGCACCTGCTGGTCTGTGCCCTGCGAACAGAAAGGGACTGGTGTTCGGTCCCTCGACACAGCTCCCCCTGTGCCACGCACCCTTCGCTTTCGCATCGGGTTGGGTCGCAGCTCTCCCTTTTGTCGCAAGGCAGAATGCCAAGCTTGACGTCTGGCACCACGGGAAGGCGGAAAGAGCCACTTGGGAAGGAGAGGCTATGAGAGACGCATCACTCCCCCTGTGAGGACTGCCGCGGCACGCCCGACTAGAAGCGATACGCCGCAGTGCGAACTTCGTGCCTTAAGCCGTCGGCACACGGACCGTGCATCGGAACGTTGAGCGTTGAGCGTGCCGAGTTTCTGACGTCATAGCGTGGAACAGCACGTTCGGGAGTCTTTCCGAACGTGCAGAGCGATATCTGGCATGTCAGATATTCTGAGCGTGCGTCTGAGCGTTGACCAATGAGATGACACAACGCCAGCTACGTCACATGCACGCCGTCTCTCTTCAGTAGAGTTGTGAGGCGCCATATTGCCATTCATTTCAAGCCTATATGTATATCTGCCGTTTCTGAACACCAGCAAATTGAGAATCACTGCAAAACCCGTTGTTAACTGTGTGATTCGTTCCAATAAAATAATGAGAAATATCATATTCGTGGGAAAAGAATTATTGTAACTTGCGTATTATGAGAGTAGGCTATTTGAAGGCAGCGACACACTGAAGATCCACCAAAACCGCATTGTTCTTGGTACAATTTGATATAATTAAATTTCAGTTAGTAACATATCTACGATTGTTTCCAGCAAGGGGTAAGATACTAAGATTAGTGAAATACGATGGATGTTGACTTAGCGTAATGAGTAGCGACACTTTCCTCCAGTGATTTATTTTGTTGGGGTGGTGGTTCGCGTCTTGACACAACCAAATTTTTTTTCGTAACATTCTCGTTTTTATTAGGTTCTGATACTTTATTATTAGTTTAATATAAGTATATACTATAATATTTGATGTTATGTAAATATAAGTTCACCTTTTTTTGAGGGGTGACATTGTTCGATTGGCTTAATCTAAAGGACAGGTTGCGCTACATGTATAAAGATATTCTGCTCCTTTTTCTTTTACGCTTCATAATTCACATGTTGCAAAGATTCGGTTACTGGGTAGGAACAGTGATGAAGTGAGACTGACCTTGGAGTTTTACTAAAATGTGAGAATGATGAAATAATGTTTATCTTATGTGGAGAATTATGCCAAATTTGTAACGCACTGTTTGTAATGGAACGTTAATAAGCCTGCGTCCTTATTGGTTGGACATGGTACTTTCCTTTTCGTGGACGGTGGAGGAAGTGTGCGTTTTAATAGAGCTAACTTGGGAATTTTACGCGCGCCCGTTGAGTAAACAGTAAGATTTACGAACTAGAAACATCCCTCAAGCTGCCGCTAGAGTGCATTGCGTCCGCGTATACCACGTTGGGGCCCACGTACCGTATGCACAAGTCGCACCGTTCCTGAGCGTTCAGCAGCACGTTGAACTTGGCACGCTCAACGTTTACGTTCGGCAGCACGGTCCGTGTGCCGACGGCTTACGGAGCGTCGGCAACGGTCAGGGCCGCGCCGAACGCGCCGTCAAGCGACCGACCTCACGCCAGACGAACAATGTTATTTGGACTCGCTTGCCGGAAAATACGTTTGAGGGTGTAGTGTGACCGCCAGACACCACACTTGCTAGGTGGTAGCCCTTAAATCGGCCGCGGTCCGTTCGTATACGTCGGACGCGCGTGTCGCCACTATCAGTGATTGCAGACCGAGCGCCGCCACACGGCAGGTCTAGTCTAGAGAGACTCCCTAGCACTCGCCCCAGTTGTACAGCCGACTTTGCTAGCGATGGTTCACTGACTACATACGCTCTCATTTGCAGAGACGACAGTTTAGCATAGCCTTCAGCTACGTCATTTGCTACGACCTAGCAAGGCGACATATTCACTTACTATGAATGTATTCTGAACAGATAATATTGTAAATTATGTACCGTCAAGAGCGACGTTCATCATTAATGGATTAAAGTTAAGTATCAAACTAATTACGTCCGCTTTCTGAATTCTAATTCCTTGTCATGTTCCAGACCTCATGTCAGTATAGTTCTTCCCTCCTCACGCCAGCCTGCATGAGCTAAAACGCGTGCATTTCGGCCTCCTCTAGTAACACGGTGTTGGCTCTTCTGCCAACACAACAGAGGGCATATGCACTTAGGACTTTGGAGTACATGGGGCCGTTGCTACTTTCAGTCAAGGCAACATTAGCAACGGTATAATGATGCAAGCTCTAGGATTAGGTGTAGACTTTTGCACTGTTGAGACAATGAGCGAGAGACTGAGAAACACAGAAAACAAGCTAAAAACGGATGACAGAGATGCAAGAAAAACTAAAAAAGGTTCCAAGAGGAAATTACAACTGGAACATGAAAAGGACCTTGATGATCCCAGCTACGCAGCAGGTATGTTTGAATGGCTTAACTCTGGACTATGTTTTGCGTAAGTTTATTTTAGCAGTACTTAAGTTACATTTTCTCAGTTTCTACCCAATGTACAGTGACGATGTACACTGTGATGAAATTTCGGGAATATACAGGGTTATTACAAATGATTGAAGCGATTTCACAGCTCTACAATAACTTTATTATCTGAGATATTTTCACAATGCTTCGCACACACATACAAAAACTCAAAAAGTTTTTTTAGGCATTCACAAATGTTCGATATGTGCCCCTTTAGTGATTCGGCAGACATCAAGCCGATAATCAAGCTCCTCCCACACTCGGCGCAGCATGTCCCCATCAATGAGTTCGAAAGCATCGTTGATGCGAGCTCGCAGTTCTGGCACGTTTCTTGGCAGAGGAGATTTAAACACTGAATCTTTCACATAACCCCACAGAAATAAATCGCATGGGGTTAAGTCGGGAGAGCGTGGAGGCCATGACATGAATTGCTGATCATGATCTCCACCACGACCGATCCATCGGTTTTCCAATCTCCTGTTTAAGAAATGCCGAACATCATGATGGAAGTGCGGTGGAGCACCAACCTGTTGAAAGATGAAGTCGGCGCTGTCGGTCTCCAGTTGTGGCATGAGCCAATTTTCCGCGGGCTACGCGTGAAACCGTTTCTTCGCTCACTGCAGGCCGACCCGTTGATTTCCCCTTACAGAGGCATCCAGAAGCTTCAAACTGCGCATACCATCGCCGAATGGAGTTATCAGTTGGTGGATCTTTGTTGAACTTCGTCCTGAAGTGTCGTTGCACTGTTATGACTGACTGATGTGAGTGCATTACAAGCACGACATACGCTTTCTCGGCTCCTGTCACCATTTTGTCTCACTGCGCTCTCGAGCGCTCTGGCGGCAGAAACCTGAAGTGCGTCTTCAGCCGAACAAAACTTTATGAGTTTTTCTACGTATCTGTAGTGTGTCGTGTAGTCTGTATGTTGCAGTTGGTCAGTAAATACAGGGACCTTTAATGTTGTCTGTGGATGACGCTGGAGTTGTCCGATGATGACCCACATGTGCGCGATTGGAGAAGGATCTGGTGATCGAGCAGGCCAAGGCAACATGTCCAATCACTAGATTCACGTACAAATTTGCAGTCAGGGTGCGTGGGATCACCACGATAAAGCTCTTACTGTCATACGAAACGCACCCGGGACCGTAACTCCAGGTGCAGGCCCAATGTGTGTAGTATGCAGACAATCTGTTGCAGGAACTCGAATGTTCTCCTTCTAACCAGTATACTACCATCACTGGCACCGAGACGGGACACAGCAGACCTCCAACCTCCCCTCCAATGAATTGTCGCTTGACACCACTAGAGTTGCAGTCGGCGGTGGTTTGCGGTCAGTGGAATGTACGCTGCATGGCGTCTGTGTCGGAGATGTCCTCAGAGTGGAAGATCTGTAACAGTTTGCTGTGCCACTGCTGGTCGAATTGTTACTGCAGAGCCGGCCGGAGTGGCCTTGCGGTTGTAGGCACTACAGTCTGGAACCGCAAGACCGCTGCGGTGGCAGGTTCGAATCCTGCCTCGGGCATGGGTGTGTGTCGTGTCCTTAGGTTAGTTAGGTTTAAGTAGTTCTAAGTTCTAGGGGACTGATGACCTCAGAAGTTGTCCCATAGTGCTCAGAGCCATTTGAACCATTTTGTTACTGCAGATGCTGTACGATGCTCCAAAGCCATACGTCAAACTCAATGGCCTTTCCTCTCGGCAGTGCCACGTGGCCGTCTAGAGACCGACCTTGCGTGTACGTTCTCGTGACCACTGCTGCCAGCAGTCTTGTGGACTGCTACATTGTTCCTTCTCGGTCTTGTGATTTTTTTCCCCTCAGTGTGTAAACATGAATTTTTCAGAATATTCTTAAACATATATTTCGCATGAAGGAGATATTCACTCTGCAGCGGAGTGTGCGCTGATATGAAACTTCCTGGCAGATTAAAACTGTGTGCCGGACCGAGACTCGAACTCGGGACCTTTGCCTTTCGCGGGCAAGTGCTCTACCAACTGAGCTACCCAAGCACGACTCATACCCTGTCCCCACAGCTTTACTTCTGCCAGTACCTCGTCTCCTACCTTCCAAACTTTACAGAAGCTCTCCTGCGAACCTTGCAGAACTAGCACTCCTGAAAGAGTTCTGGAAACATCCCCCAGGGTGTGGCTAAGCCATGTCTCCGCAATATCCTTTCTTTCAGGAGTGCTAGTTCTGCAAGGTTCGCAGGAGAGCTTCTGTAAAGTTGGGAAGGTAGGAGACGAGGTACTGGCAGAAGTAAAGCTGTGAGGAGGGGGCGTGAGTCGTGCTTGGGTAGCTCAGTCGGTAGAGCACTTGCCCGCGAAAAGCAAAGGTCCCGAGTTCGAGTCTCGGTCCGGCACGCAGTCTTAATCTCCCAGGAAGTTTCATATATTTCGCATCACCTGAAGTTATTTTTAATATGAATAGAGATGTTTGTAACTTTTTATCCGGATAACAGTGCTGAAATTTGAAAGGAAAAATCAAAGTTAGACAAAAAATAGTTTTGTATGTTAAGCCGTGTAATTTTAAAACATATAGCAACTAATTTCTGACATTTCGACCGACTTGCTGCAGTCCTTTTCAGGCCTGCATCAAGTCGGCCGAAACGCCACCAGTGAAGTTGCTTTGTGTTTCAAAATTACTCGGCCTAACACCCAAAATTATTTTGTTAAAAATGACACTGACTGTGGATGCCTACGAACTTATATTAGAGAAAAAATATATCCTCCATTATTAGAGATAATATTGAATTCCTATAGCTCGAACAGTTATGCAATAATGTATCTATGATACCTAAAAATTAAAACTTTTGCTTTCATAGTTTCTGAGATAATATACCTTATACGGAACATAGTTTTACATTATCCATACAGGGCATTCCGTTTTCCCTTAAAACGTCGGGGAATAACTTCCGTGGAGATGAAGAGAATGACAACTGTAGAGGGAGTCAAGATATTTGGAGAATATCTAACAACTCTTGTAGGAAGTTGGGTGCAAATTCTAGTTTGAATTGAAGCGTTTGGCACAGGAGAGAAGATCTTCAGAATACTGAAGGCCCACCACCTCCGCCCTCCTTCCAGGCAAAGATGAAAAGTTTAACAGAAACGAAGAGATGTTGCGCATTGATCACATGTTTGATCCCACATATCCCTGTCCATCTCTCGATTTAAGTTTTAGGTGTTTCCGTACATCGATTCCTACAAACGAAGATTCTCTTTTTCTTCTCTAGCATCTACATCTACATACAGGCTCCAGTAGTAGAGAACTGGTGGTACTGGCGTAATTTCGATATCAAATTAATTAAATTGATAAATTAATTACCTACCCCAACCACCCCCACCCCCACTCCCAGATGACCTCATATCTTTTCCTCAGCCTGCACGTGGGTACTCGCAACTTATCCCTCTCCCCACTCAACTATCCTATTCGCAGGAATGTCGAAATTTGGTGGGAATTTCGAATTTTGGCGTGAATTTCGAATTTGGAGGGGGGGGGGGAATTTCTTTGTCCCAGGGCTGCCTTGACGTATAATGTCACCACCTAACCGGGAATGGCGGGAAATTAAAAATGGCAGTACCCGTTATGAGACTCGAACCTCGAACCGAGGTCCTCCCGAATAGAAAGCCCTAGTGCACCTCCCAACACATGTAAACTGCCCAGATGAAGGAGAGGAAGGTTATGTTACTGTACTTTGGAAACTGAAGTTAGATCTGTTCCAATTACCTAATTAATCATACAGATTGGGACTAATTACACAACTAAACGCACAGCGCCACACAAGGACTGCATAAAATCGTAAAACAGCTCAAAAATTGATAATGTCATACATCAGGTGTTATCCTGCTGGGAAAAAATTCATAATACCACTCAGTACCGGTCACAGATGCCCTCAAACTCTACCCTTCACCTACAAGCTGGCAGGAAAAAGGCTGGGGTATAAGTACCATCTTTATTCTTCCTGATGGGAACTATTTTCAACTGACAAGGTGTATTAACTGTAAGCATACAGCTTAGGAATGTATCTGTCGGTGTTTGACGTTGGTATTTGATACTGACGTCTGCTCGATAATCACTCTGCAGCACAGGTAATCGAGGCCAATACAAACTGCCACAACCGATGAAAAATGCATCACTGATCTAATTACATACCGAAACTGACATAAAAAATCAGCTCTCGTAATGAATGGGTCATAATGCGAAACATGTATTGGGATTGAGAAAACAGTCATTGTAATAATATAACTAGCGCAAAAACCGCAAAACCCCGGAAGATTGCAGACGGGTAGCAGCTGTAGCTGTGTCCTCCTCAATGAGTGCTCATGAACTAACCAACTTGTAGGTAGTATTATCCCCCCCCTTTCTACCCTTCATCCACCCCTCCATTCCTCCCTCCCTCCATTCCTCCCTCCCTCCCTCTCCTGATTGTAGGTATGGATAGAGGCCCGCTCTATTTTTCAACTGGTAGACCTATAGAGAAATCCTTCTGGTGGCATTGATATACTGTCCCCAGTCTGCGGAAATCAGTCACAGATAGACAAAAAGCATGAAGAGAACACTTCTTGCAGCCTGTTAAATGTATTTCTCAGAAGGACTAGACCCCTCTGGAACAACAACGGAATTCCAGAGAACGCTCCAGATCGCTTTCTCAAATGGCCCGCTGCTACCACCACACACTGCATTGCAGTCTACAGCCGTCCTCCTGCCCCCCCTCCCCTTCCAGTGGATGTGCTCGTCATCTCCTTCAGGTGACAGTCTAAGCATGCAAAAGGGAAATTTATCTGCACTGCCCCACCCACAGCCTCTGCCCTGATCAGACCACAGCTGCATCGGCGACCTCTCACACAGACTAGGCAAACCCCGAATGCCTCTAATAGGCCTGTTGTTCTGCGACAGAGAAGACTTTTATTTAACGTCAATGCATCTATTGTTACCAAGCATCTATTGGAAAGGAAAACACAATTGCGATGATAATAAATGTCCTCTTTCCATGAAAATAGGCGCAGTCCATTTTCTTTTATTTTGATGAGCAAAGTCGGTATAGTTTTTACGTTCAACTGTAAGATTCAATTCTCATCTCATTACTTTTCGACATCCAACAAAGTGTACCACTACCTATTACAGATGAGTCCTATACCTGCCCAGCCTGCGTAAAATAGGGAAAAAAAGTAAATTCCACTACTTTGCTGCAAAAACTACCAATCACCACAGAACGTCCTTATTTCGAACCGTCATCAAAGTGCAGAACAAGTGAGAACTTAAACTGAGAAGAAAAAATATGTATTTTGAACAATTTCTTTCACCTCAATGGACAAATTACACGATCTGAGAGCATCTCTCGTGTTGAAATCAGTGTCTGTAAATAAACTCACATGCATGTGTGTATTACAAACATTTCAGACACATGAAACAACACTACTGTCTTCCATGCCATTGGGTCACATGTCAGAAAGGACACAACCACAACAACAAGCTATATTTCAAGAGTCCTCCCTCGGGCATGGGTGTGTGTGTTTGTCCTTAGGATAATTTAGGTTAAGTAGTGTGTAAGCTTAGCAGTTAAGTCCCATGAGATTTCACGCACATTTTTTTATAATTCAAGAGGACGTTGCTGTCTTGTATACTATGCTAAACCATGTTTTACCAATGCGAAGCTATATCACACTTGCATATACGAAACAAGTCGTGAGAGCCTGTCTTATAACAGACCCCCCTGTAAGATTTTGTAGTGTCTCTCTCTTCAGATACGTTGAAAAAAATCAAATACCATCTGTGTGCCCACATTGAGCATATTACACATACACATATCCCCCCATGGGAGCACATGGCCACTACTCGAAGTTGTTTGCATGCACAGATCTGCATAAAGTTTTGTCGAATATACTGGAGAAAGACCATTTCCAAAAGACTATCACACACAAGAGAGGGTTCCTGTATCGTTCCTTCATTAGCAGTTTAATACATTGTTTTTTGGCTATAACACATCCAAGGGGTGTACAATTACAGTTTCGCACACCGGCACACACTTTTTTTTCCTACCATGTCTTCAAGATCTGTGTCAGGTGCTAAACTGACATTAACATGAAACTTCCTGGCAGATTAAAACTGTGTGCCCGACCGAGACTCGAACTCGGGACCTTCGCCTTTCGCGGGCAAGTGCTCTACCAACTGAGCTACCGAAGCACGACTCACGCCCGGTACTCACAGCTTTACTTCTGCCAGTATCTCGTCTCCTACCTTCCAAACTGTGAGTACCGGGCGTGAGTCGTGCTTCGGTAGCTCAGTTGGTAGAGCACTTGCCCGCGAAAGGCGAAGGTCCCGAGTTCGAGTCTCGGTCGGGCACACAGTTTTAATCTGCCAGGAAGTTTCATATCAGCGCACACTCCGCTGCAGAGTGAAAATCTCATTCTGGTGACATTAACATATTTCGATCCTTTGGCTCTCACAGAAAGCTGAATATCACATGGTGTAAACTATCCAGCTCCCACAACACACAGATTGGTCGAAATAAAACACATTTTTTTCTCATTCACAAAAATGTTGAAGATATCGCAACATATGAAAACTGGAAGAGTTTGTGGCATTGTAGAGTGTTTCCAACAGCTATCTGAATCTGATGACCTATACAGTTAATTTCATCTTCCACAGCAACGGAGTAGCACATGTTTTGATGACAATAATTTCCTAATTTTGAAGTCATGTATATGATTACTGTTCCAGTGTTGACTGTCACCAGAAGGTGCCATTCGCAACATGCCCCGAGGTAGTAAAAAAAAAAAAAAAAAAAAAAAAAAAAAAAAAAAAAAAAAAAAAAAAAAGGTACTTTTCTCTTATTGGTGGAAAAAAAACATTTGGAGTGCATCGCAGCATATGGAAACAGAATGAGTCTGGAACACTTGCAAACAACTGTCTGAAGGTGATGACCTCTAAATTTAATCCCATGCTACACAGTAACAAGTAACATATATCTAGAGTTTCGCCAAGGCTCTCTCCATCTCAGCCAGGTGTGTCAGTGAATCATTATGCGGAAATCAACAGCCTATCAGTGGGTACGGGATGCAAAAGACAGTGTTGAGATGGGACGATGTACAGTAACACACACTGCAGTTGATAGAGTGATCAATTTTAGCAGTTTTATCAGCTGTTACGAAATTTCAATGTCAGCCAGTGACACAGCAGAATACTTCCCAATTTCTGCATCATCACTAAATCAACCCTCCACTATTTTGCAAGAACCGTATCTGCAAGTACCGTATCTGCGACTGCAGATAGATGACTGTGCAGTTCGTCCATCTGGTCATATACATTAAAGTATACCAGTTGTTCTGTAATTTGAGCGCCGACCAGTGAGACAGCAGAATGATTCCCAGTTTCTGTATGATCACTAAATCACCCCTCCGCTACTTTGCAGCTACAATATACTAGATTGCGAATGCAGATAGATTACTGTGCATGACATCCATTTGGCAATATACACTAAAGTATACCAGACAGCATCCTATACTGTTGCAACTAGAGTACTACGTATTTCCAGCACATAGATCATGCCGCAGTATTTGCAATTAAGACTGGCTATCTTTCCCTGTATGGATGGCCATCACAGAGTATTCTCACGTTCATAGGTTAAAATCGGAGACTGACAGATCCCTTCAACATTATACTTGACCAATCCTTCATGCAGCACCAATCTTACCCACGGAACCCATACAAAAGCACAAGCACAGTCCAGATGCATGCGTGTCGAGGAGCTTAGCGCCTCTTATAGGTGTATAGTAGAAATGACAGTTTTGTGGTGATATAACAGACGGTTGAATGGTTTACTCAGGATGGCGTTGCAGACGGGTGGAGTTTGAAACATTTCGCGTAAATCAACCATGCTATCAATTCTGAAGCATTATTCCACTGTCTGGAGTTAGTATCAGGAAGGTACCGGCATCAGAGAAATGATCATAGAGCATAAACATGTACTCCGATGGTTACGTGGTTCTGCCCCTAAAAATGCTATATTGTTAATGCCATATGGTTTTCGAAGTATTAGTCGTGTGGGATGCAAAGCTCTTAATTAGAGATGGGCAAACAACACGTAACTGTTTCGAAACTAATGAAACAGTACAATGTAATGTTTCGATACGCTGTTTCGAAACAGTGAAACAGTTTGTGTTTAGTAATCTAATAAACCTACACATTTTATCATCTTGAATGTCTACTGTATAAGTATGTCCATATAAACACAAATGAGGAGCGAGAGCGCTTATCATATTGCAGAAAGTATGAAACTATCACTTAGGCGTATAGGCATTTCGTATTTCCTGCAGCAAATGCACCGCTTTCGTGTCGTGTGACTTTCATACTTTTCAGCTGGCTGAGGACAGCCATAGCTGAAGACAGAAGAACCACCACGAACGGAACTGGAGGTGGGAGCAAACTGCAGAAACTACGGACGTGCTACTGGGATTCCCACATTCCTTTAGTACGGGTAATATACCCATTCTGCTAATTTCCATGCACACAAAGGGAATCATTGTGGATAATAGGCACATTGACTATAGACTCACAGATAATTCGAATAAATAACAAAATATAACAGAAAAAAATTTTCTCTTTCAAGGTGTTTCGAACCGTTACTATAAATTCACCATGCTCCCCAGCCCTTCCCGTTCACCATTACACTATAAGTGATATGTCAAACAGATTGCTTGCAATTATACCTACTTCAGATTTATGTATGTGTCTTATAACTGTCACTCTATGCCTTCTTTATTCAAAATGTTGTAGGTTTACTTGTGTTTCTTTATATGATTACTGTACATGAACAGAGAAGCATATGTTATAAAAAAAGTGTAATTTAACTGAATGATTTTCACATATTTATTATTTTGAATGTGAATAGTATGCGTTGTTTTATTGTTCGGTTAGTGTTTATAAAGCAGATGTTACGCCATTTCGGAATAGGACAGTCAGCTAGAAACGAAGCTTTATTTTCGGATATCTTAAGCTTCATGCTATTGCCTGTCAAAAAGATTTCGTCACTCTTGAAAGTGTTTCATGAAGTGTTATGTTGTGTTTCAGTACCTGTGCCGAGCCCGAATCTCGTCCGACACAGAGCGGAATGAAACATCACTGTTTCGATACAATTAGTCCGTTCCAAGCACAGGTGGACTGAAACAGCCTTATTTTGAAACAACGGTACAGTTTCTGTCTGGCTCGAGATCGAATCTGGTACGGTTACCCGAGACAGGGGCGGAATGAAACACCACTGTTTCGAAACAGTGACCCACAGCCGTTCCGAAACACTGAAACAGTTCCACGTATCGATACACTGTATCGAAACATAGAAACAGTGGCCAAGTCTACTCTTAATATTCTAATGCAGGATATATTTGTCAAACATCAGACATACAATCATCCGCCACATTTCCTACACCAATCACTATGGTGAAAAACATCAAAATGATAAGACTACTTCTTCTGCACTATTCTGGTGTCGTCAGTGTATATCCACGGCTCAAGCTGCTTATAAGCCAATTAGATTGAGGTCTGCAGACTGCTGTTCTGTTTCTTAGGAAATTAATTTACGAGTATTTTATACGTCTTTTTCATTCGGAAATGTATGTACCCTCAGTCACACCTCCTGTGTCAGTCGTGCGTATCATTCAGCAAAATAATGGAAGTCATTTTTTTCCCAATTTTACGCAGGGTAGAAGAGCATAGCCTTATTTGTAATCGACGATGGTGCACTTCGTTGGATGTCGCAAAATAATGAGATGTGAACTGTATCCTGCAGTTGAACGTTAAAACTATAGCGACTTTGCACATAAAAATAAAAGAAGATTGACTGCACCACTTGGCGTGGAAAGAGAACATTTATTATCGTCCTGATCGTGTTTTCCTTTTTGATGGATGCTTGATTATAAGAGATGTATTGATGTAAAATAAGTTTTCTCCTTCGCTAAACAATAGGCCTATTGGAGGCGTTAGGGGCATGCCTAGTCTGCAGGCGGGGTGGTGCTTTTAAATTTCCCTTTTTGTTGTTCAGGGCCAGTACTTGGACCGGAGCCTCAAGGAGGTCATGAGCTCATCTACTAGGGAGAGATTGCTGTGGAACGCAATCTCTTCTCTATCTGTGACTGATTTCCGCAGACTGGGGACAGTATATCAACGCCACCAGAAGGATCTCTCTGTTTACCACCAGTGGCAAGATAGAACAGGCTTCTGTCCCTACCTGTCCTCAACACTTCCCTTTTCAGATTTTCTAGCTTTCCTAGCACGTTCAAACTTCTGACATATCACGCACTGACTCGTGGAACATTGCACTTTCTTTGGCTATTTGATCTTTTCCTCGTGATCTCTTCTCTCTTGGGAGTCCCCTTCCACAGGTCCGAATGGGAGAAGATCCGAATTTGGGAGTGTTCCTGAATCTTTTGCCGATGGAGAGAAAATCATGATGCTTCTTCAGCTCCTGGCCACATGTCCTGTGGATACACCTTGTACGTATTTAATGCAGTAGTACTGAAACGGCCCCTTTTGAAGAATTGTATACGAGACTGTGCTTAAACTGACACACAATATTTTGTAGCGCAACGCAATCTGACTGTCAGAAATCCCTACAAAAGAATAGCCCTGACTAACATTAACCTATACCTTTCAAAAATCACTTACCTCACCCAAAATCTTCGTTACTCGAACTACTGCAAAACAGCGAGCGCCACAACTGCTAGCTAAATAAAAGATTCAAACTACGGAAGGCACTAACTACTGATAGGCATAGTTAGCAAATGAAAGATTTTAATAGAGAACAAACAATGTATTTACCTTAATAGTGTTGAGAAATCATAATATACATAGCAGTTCATAATATCCAGTATTACAAATTTCAAAACTCCGCCATCTCTATCCCCACATCCACCACTGCTGGCGGCTCACCTCCAACTGCGCAATGCTACGCGCTGTTCACATCCAGCTGCCGCTGCCCAACACTACAATGGCAGACAACAATGCAAACTAGCCACAGACTGCACACAGCACAGCCAGTGATTTTCATACAGAGCGCTATGTAACGTTGCCAATAAGAAAACGTAAACAGCCTACTTACAGTACGTCTTTAATGCAGTAGTTTGCATTGCATTCTGCATCCTCATGCCGTTGATCATTAATGGCTTTTCCGCCTTTCTCACTCCAAGCGCAAGAGAGTGCCCTGACCCACCTTCCGCTCCTCCACATTCTTTGACACGGTCGTTGGTAGAATGGGGGTGACTTGCGCTGAAAGTCTTTGGCCGCCACCGTCGATGGTTTATATTCAAAAGCTAAGCAACGGCGATGTTAGAACCCAGGATTATGTTTCGATTACTAGCGAAAGACTCTACCCCTATACCACGGTAGGGAAATTTGCCCAGATTCTCAGACTAGATTTGTCACTATATGCTCCACGCATTGATCTCCTTACGGACGCACAAATTTCGACTAACTTTTGCCTGTCAATACTTGCACTTACGTTTTTGAACCGAGAGTGCTACTGTTTCTACTTTCTCAGGATTTTGAAGCTTTGATTATTACGATCCTTTCCACACTTAAACCGAGCGAGGTAGCGCAGTGATAAGCACACTGGATTCTCATTCGGGAGGACGACGGTTCAATCCCGCGTCTGGCCATCGTGATTTTGGTTTCCCGTGATTTCCCTAAATCGCTCCAGGCAAATGCTGGCACGGTTCCTTTGAAAGGGCTCTGCCGACTTCCTTCCCCGTCCTTCCCTAATCTGATGAGACCGATGACCTCGCTGTTTGGTCTCTTCCCCAAACAATCCAATCCACACTTAACCCGCTTACGGGACACAATGTTCTACTCTAATTTTGGGACGAATACTCTTTTATGGACTGGACAAGTGATCATTGTTTTTAAAGTTTTTCTGTGTCTTTATCCGAAATTGTTGGCTACAAAATTTCCTTCTTTTGTAAATAGCTCTCCAGTGCCCTCGTAATAATATGGTTAACGAGTTCAAATGTTAAAAACCAATCAAAAGCCAAGATCACACAAAATATATTTTTTATTCAAGACGACAGGTTTCCAAAGTCTTATCTGTGATCCTCATGTCTTAAACGTTTTTTGTAGTAAAACATGTTTATTTTACGCTGAACCTCATGCACTGCATCTCAAGCGGATAAAACTCGGCAAATTATAAACGTTTGTCACCGCTAAGATATTTAAAATCACTCAGCACGTTGTCCAGAAGGCCGTGTCGCTGTTCATATTGCTCACAGACGCTTGTTACATGATACAAATACGGTACACAATAGCACATCTGTTTGCATATGCTGGACACATACTTAACAGTGCGAACCACTGTAAATGGCGTCTATGGTACTACAGAACATGCGATCTTGGCTTTTGAATGGTTTTCAACTATCAAAATAGGTCACCCTTCAGTACTCTCATAATGAGAAAATTCAGTAAAACATGTTCAGTAAAACTTATTCATTTTACGCTGAACCTCATGCACTAGATGTCAAGTGGACTAAACTCAGCACATTATAAACGTTTGTCACCGCTAAAATATTTAAAAACACACAGCACGTCGTCCATAACACCATGTCGCTGTACACGTTGCTCATAGACGCTTGTTATATGATACAAATGCGATAGCCAACAGCACATTTGTTTGCATATGCTGGACACATACATAACAGTGCGAATCACTGTAAATGGCGTATATGGTACTACCGAACAAGCGATCTTGGCTTTTGACGGTTTTCAACCATCAAATTAGGTCACTCTTCAGTACTCTCATAATGAGAAAATTCAGTAGAGTTCAGATGTATTAATATGCGCAAATTTTCCGTTTTTAGTGGACAGTCATGTTTCTATCGTGAAGCAGTGCCACATCGTAAAAATGGGTCCCTTTCTCTTCTTTCGTTTCACCCTCTTTGGGGTACGCTGGATCAATCATTTCTTTGTGCGTTGTTCCTTTCTTAGGGCCCAGTATTTCTTCATTCTTTCTCATCTTCTTCTCCTCTCTTCTTCCGAGATGAAGGATTTGGACTTTTGTGTGGATTTGTCTTGGAACCTTATGTTTTCATCTTTAGTAATTAATTTAGCAGTTCGATCAATAAGTGAACTTTCTGAAATATTTAATTCCACTAGGTCTTTCTCAGTTTCTTTAAACTAGTTGGGCTTCGTTTTTCGGTTACGGAAGAAGTCAAAGATTTGTTTAGTTAATCTGTTGGAATTCATTCTGAGAAGATGACCATAAAAATTTATTCTCCTTTTTCGCATAGAATCTGAAAGTTTTTCAATTTTCTTGTAGAGAGTTTCATTTTTGATGTATATAATCTTATTGTCTTGAAATTTTGGCCCAATGATTTTTCTTAAAATTTTTCTTTCCTTTACCTCAAGTTTCTCCATTTGGCCTTTGAAATTCATGTTAAGTGTTTCTGCTGCATACAGTGCTTCTGGCTTAATCACTGTCTTGTAATGTGTAATTTTGGACCCCCATGAAAGGGATTTTTTGTTGTATGTATTTTTTGTTAGTTGGAAGGCCAATTCAAGTTTATTTTTCTGGATTCCATTGCTTTGCTTTCCCCAGCATTCCAAGTAATCCATTCTCCGAGATATTTGAATTCTTTTACTATTTCAATCTTCTGTTCTTGAACTTTGAGGTATTTACATGAGTGCTTGATGTTTGTCAATATCTTAGTTTTTTCAGAGGAGATGTGAAGACCAATTTTAGCTGCTTGTTTCTTTAGTTCAAGGATTTGCTCCCTTATTACAGGAATTATCCCATAAACTATTATCTGCACAAGAATTCTAGCGCTAAACCATGTCTACGAAGAACTCTGAATTTCCCGAAAGTCGGGTGCCAGCTTCACCGGACTCACAACATTCTGTAATAATGTTCGATGGCAACATCAGTCCACATTCATATGGATGCACGGATATGCCTTAAACGAAGCTGCTCCGCTGCCAATTGGTCGGCTATTTTAAGATATGCAGGAAGCTCGGAATAATAATACCCGGAGTTACCGAAAAGATTTTACAAGAAAATACTCCCGTAAAAAAACTATGAGTGTCGTATTCCATCGGTTTGCGGCATCTTAGGATCCATTCATCTCGAGAGTCCAGACAGTGACAACTGCAGAAGATAATATGCCACCTGAGGTAAAAGGTCTGCTTTTCGAACCATCTCCCACAGTACAACCCGACAGCGGGTCTTCTGAATGCAATAACGACTATGATTTCATTGAAAAATGTAAAATATTTAACAAACTCATTTGGATACGGCAGTTTCGACTACTAATTCGCTTATTGTGACCTCACAATACTTTAAGTTCGAACTTTTACTCGATTCCAATAAATTTATAATTTTTGATTCGCCATTTTCAATTTTGTAATTCTAACTGGTAGAAGCCGACCTCGAGACAGATCAGTTTGGATTCCGTAGAAAGGTTGGAACACGTGAGGCAATGCTGACTTTACGACTTATGTTAGAAGAAAGATTAAGGAAAGGCAAACGTACGTTTCTAGTATTCGTAGACTTAGAGAAAGCTTTTGACAATGTTGACTGGAATACTCTGTTTCAAATTCTAAAGGTGGCAGGGGTAAAATACAGCGAGCGAAAGGCTATTTACAATTTCTACAGAAACCAGATGGCAGTTATAAGAGTCGAGGGGCACGAAAGGGAAGCAGTGGTTGGGAAGGGAGTAAGACAGGGTTGTAGCCTCTCACCGATGTTATTCAATCTGTATATTGAGCAAGCAGTAAAGGAAACAAGAGAAAAATTCGGAGGAGGTATTAAAATCCATGGAGAAGAAATAAAAAATTTTGATTCACCGATGACATTGTAATTCTGTCAGAGACAGCAAAGGACTTGGAAGAGCAGTTGAATGGAATGGACAGTGTCTTGAAACGAGGATATAAGATGAACATCAACAATAGCAAAACGAGGATAATGGAATGTAGTCGAATTAAGTCGGGTGATGGTGAGGGAATTAGATTAGGAAATGACACTTAAAGTAGTAAAGGAGTTTTGCTATTTGGGGAGCAAAATAACTGATGATTGTCGAAGTAGATAGGATATAAAATGTAGACTGAGGAAAGCGTTTCTGAAGAAGAAAAATTTGTTAAGATCGAGTATAGATTTAAGTGTCAGGAAGTAGTTTCTCAAAGTATTTGTATGGAATGTAGCCATGTATGCAAATGAAACATGGATGATAAATAGTTTGGACAAGAAGAGAATAGAAGCTTTCGAAATGTGATGCTACAGAAGAATGCTGAAGATTAGATGGGCAGATCACATAACTAATGAGGAGGTATTGAATAGAATTGGGGAGAAGAGGAGTTTGTGGCACAACTTGACAAGAAGAAGGGACCAGTTGGTAGGACATGTTCCGAGGCATCAGGGGATCACAAATTTAGCATTGGAGGGCAGCGTGGAGGGTAAAAATCGTAGAGGGAGACCAATAGATGAATACACTAAGCAGATTCAGAAGGATGTAGGTTGCAGTAAGTATTGGGAGATGAAGAAGCTTGCACAGGATAGAATAGCATTGAGAGCTGCATCAAACCAGTCTCAGGACTGAAGACCACAACAACAACAAATCCAACATCAGATCAGTAAATAGCGATCCGAGAATTAAAAAAAAACGGACTTAGTTTTGTAGGATTTTATACTCATTTTTCTGTTATGTCTAGATTTTTAAGCGAGTTGCCCCGCTGTGCGCTGGCGAGATGTGCGGTGACGCCACGCGCGGCAGTCCGCGCTAAATGCGATAACCGTGTGACGTCACGTGACGTGTGGCGCAGGTCGCGGCCGTGGCCGGCTGGGCCCACGTGCGGTCACGTGGCCGCGGGGACGGGGACGCGCTAACTGCTACCGCCTCTGTGGCCCTGGCTGCGCGCGAGCCCCGGACAGGCGCGCAAAGTGCCGAGGCCTTCGGCAGCCACTCCTGCCCCCCTCCCTTCCCCCCCTCTCCAATCCACCCATCCACACGTCCCTGCTAACAAAACTGCTCTGCTCCGCACTGGTTCCTGATAAACTGGCCTCCGTCGCTGAGTTTTCGGACGCCCAACGAGTGGCTCAAACCCGTCAATAGGCTGCCGCTCTGCAAATCGACAGAACCGTGTCCGTGAGAGCCTCCCACACAGAAGCAATAAATCGCTCGCGATATCGTGATACTGCCAGCAATCGGTCGCTCGCTTCGACACCGCCACGCACCAGCTACACTCCTGGAAATTGAAATAAGAACACCGTGAATTCATTGTCCCAGGAAGGGGAAACTTTATTGACACATTCCTGGGGTCAGATACATCACATGATCACACTGACAGAACCACAGGCACATAGACACAGGCAACAGAGCATGCACAATGTCGGCACTAGTACAGTGTATATCCACCTTTCGCAGCAATGCAGGCTGCTATTCTCCCATGGAGACGATCGTAGAGATGCTGGATGTAGTCCTGTGGAACGGCTTGCCATGCCATTTCCACCTGGCGCCTCAGTTGGACCAGCGTTCGTGCTGGACGTGCAGACCGCGTGAGACGACGCTTCATCCAGTCCCAAACATGCTCAATGGGGGACAGATCCGGAGATCTTGCTGGCCAGGGTGGTTGACTTACACCTTCTAGAGCACGTTGGGTGGCACGGGATACATGCGGGCGTGCATTGTCCTGTTGGAACAGCAAGTTCCCTTGCCGGTCTAGGAATGGTAGAACGATGGGTTCGATGACGGTTTGGATGTACCGTGCACTATTCAGTGTCCCCTCGACGATCACCAGTGGTGTACGGCCAGTGTAGGAGATCGCTCCCCACACCATGATGCCGGCTGTTGGCCCTGTGTGCCTCGGTCGTATGCAGTCCTGATTGTGGCGCTCACCTGCACGGCGCCAAACACGCATACGACCATCATTGGCACCAAGGCAGAAGCGACTCTCATCGCTGAAGATGACACGTCTCCATTCGTCCCTCCATTCACGCCTGTCGCGACACCACTGGAGGCGGGCTGCACGATGTTGGGGCGTGAGCGGAAGACGGCCTAACGGTGTGCGGGACCGTAGCCCAGCTTCATGGAAACGGTTGCGAATGGTCCTCGCCGATACCCCAGGAGCAACAGTGTCCCTAATTTGCTGGGAAGTGGCGGTGCGGTCCCCTACGGCACTGCGTAGGATCCTACGGTCTTGGCGTGCATCCGTGCGTCGCTGCGGTCCGGTCCCAGGTCGACGGGCACGTGCACCTTCCGCCGACCACTGGCGACAACATCGATGTACTGTGGAGACCTCACGCCCCACGTGTTGAGCAATTCGGCGGTACGTCCACCCGGTCTCCCGCATGCCCACTATACGCCCTCGCTCAAAGTCCGTCAACTGCACATACGGTTCACGTCCACGCTGTCGCGGCATGCTACCGGTGTTAAAGACTGCGATGGAGCTCCGTATGCCACGGCAAACTGGCTGACACTGACGGCGGCGGTGCACAAATGCTGCGCAGCTAGCGCCATTCGACGGCCAACACCGCGGTTCCTGGTGTGTCCGCTGTGCCGTGCGCGTGATCATTGCTTGTACAGCCCTCTCGCAGTGTCCGGAGCAAGTATGGTGGGTCTGACACACCGGTGTCAATGTGTTCTTTTTTCCATTTCCAGGAGTGTATTTACCAAGCAATTCCGACACAGATGAGACGACTAGAGCACGACTTACATAACTCGATTAGAGACGAAATAGCGTGGGAAGAAATCAACAGCACGGCAGATTCGACGTCAATGGCCCTGCACCTTCAGTACACGAAAGAAGGACAAATTAAGCCCAACATGAGATCCTGGACACAACAAACAATCAACATGACAGACACCTCGGAAAAACATGACGAAAGGGCCCCAAGAAACAATATAAACGACAATGGCAATTACTTCCTAGACCAAATCACTTATACCTCACTCGCCGTAAGAAGGATCCTGACGCAAACAATTACAAGCTTGGCGACAGGTCAGCGGTCGTACTACACGTTCACGGGTATTGTTACGTCATTGGGAGTAGACCCCAATTTGGTATTTTGTGTAATAGTCCCGCTAATTGAAACTTAAGACTTTCTAAAGCATTAGCAGGCAGCAAAGGTTTTGCTGATCAGTGTACTAAATGCTTAAGCCAGTTGTTGTTGCTGAGGTCTTCAGTCCAGAGACTGGTTTGATGCAGCTCTCCATGCTACTCTATCCTGTGCAAGCTTCTTCATCTCCCAGTACCTACTGCAACCTACATCCTTCTGAATCTGCTTACTGTGTTCATCTCTTGGTCTCCCTCTACGATTTGTACCCTCCACGCTGCCCTCTAATACTAAATTGGTGATCCCCTGATGCCTCAGAACATGTCCTACCAACCGATCCCTTCTTCTAGTCAAGTTGTGCCACAAAGTTGTCTTCACCCCAGTTCTCTTCAGTACCTCCTCATTAGTTACCTGATCCACCCATCTAATCTTCAGCATTCTTCTGTAGCACCACATTTGGAAATCTTCTATTCTCTTCTTGTCTAAACTATTAATCATCCATGTTTCATTTGCATACATGGCTACATTCCATACAAATACTTTCAGAAATGACTTCCTGACACTTAAAACTATACTAGATGTTAACAAATTTCCCTTCTACAGAAACTCTTTCCTTGCCATTGCCACACTACATTTTATATCCGTTCTACTTCGGCCGTCATCAGTTATTTTGCTCCCCAAATAGCAAAACTTCTTTACTACTTTAAGTGTCTCATCTCCTAATCTAATTCTCTCACCATCACCCGACTTAATTCGACTACATTCCATTATCCTCGTTTTGCTTTTGTTGATGTTCATCTTATATCTTCCTTTCAAGACACTGTCCATTCGATTCAACTGCTCTTCCAAGTCGTTTGCTGTCTCTGACAGAATTACAATGTCATCGGCGAACCTCAAAGTTTTTATTTCTTCTCCATGGATTTTAATTCCTACTCCGAAATTTTTCTTTTGCTTCCTTTACTGCTTGCTCAATATACAGATTGAAGAACATCGGGGAGAGGCTACAGCCCTGTCTCACTCCCTTCCCAAACACTGCTGCCCTTTCATGTCCCTCGATTCTTATAACTGCCATCTGGTTTCTGTACAAATTGTAAATAGCCTTTCGCTCCCTGTATTTTACCCCTGCCACCTTTAGAATTTGAAAGAGAGTATTCCAGTCAACATTGTCAAAAGCTTTCTCTAAGTCTACGAATACTAGAAACGTAGGTTTGCCATTCCTTAATCTATCTTCAAAGATAAGTCGTAGGGTCATTATTGCCTCACGTGTTCCAACATTTCTACGGAATCCAAACTGATCTTCCTCGAGGTCGGTTTCGTATTTTTTTTATTTCAGATCTCAGTGTAGGGTCGTTTTTTCTGAACAATTCTGTGTACCATGTTACGTCTAGGTCTTATTTGCGCAAGTACTCTCTCAGTTTATCCTCTGAACATGAAACGGCGAAACGCTTAAGGTCTCACGTTCTTTTTAGTAAATTTGAGAAACATGGTACAGTATCATTACAATAACATCGTCCGCCCCCGGTATCTGAATGGTCAGCGTGACGGATTGTCAATCCTCTGGGCCCGAGTTCTATTCCCGGCTGGGACGGGGAATTTTCTCCGCCCAAGGACTGGGTGTTGGCTGTCATCACCATCATCCTATCATCCTCATCGACTGCAGGTCGCCGAAGTGGCGTCAAATTGAAAGACCGGCACTCGGCGAACAATCTGCCCAATGGGCCCCTAGCCATACGAATAAATAAATACAACAAAAACATCAAGAAACTACACAGTTGTGGTAGCGTAGTGGATATACTAACTGACTTGTATGCTCAAGGGAACTCGTTTCATCTCCACTCATATACTTGGCACAAAATCGGGGGTGTGGTGAGGGAAAAGAACCTTTGTATGTGATAACGCACAATGCTTTCTCCAGCTGGTAGATGGTTATCTTCCTTTACAGTTATATCCGTCATCGTCGTCCTCAAGAAGCATCTGGAGGTAGCAGGATCCAAAGAACGTCTCCCGTTCTGGGTACTGAAGAAAATGGGTGGGAGTCTTCTACCCCACACACTCTCTCTTCTCAACAATCAGACGGGCAGTCATTATGATGCTTCTCACGTGTTTCCCATGTGTATGGAGAAAACGGCGTCCTTTGCTTTCGTGAGAGGAGCACTATTAAAAAGAGGTGGAAAACCGATAATTCTCAGTGCTTTTGAGAAGACATCGGAATAACGTCTGTCGCCACCGGTAAAGAAACTTGGAGCAATGAAATTCTACTTTACTGGTGTTTCAAGGACGAGAGTAATGTGAGCGTGTAAAGAAAAACACAATATGTGTTATCTTCACTGACAAGGGAACCTCCCCATCGCACCCCCCTCAGATTTAGTTATAAGTTGACACAGTGGATAGGCCTTGAAAAACTGAACACACATCAATCTAGAAAACAGGAAGAAGTTGTGTGGAACTATGAAAAAAATAAGCAAAATATTCAAACTGAATAGTGCATGCCCAAAATAGGCAACATCAAGGACAATATGAGCTGAGGAGCACCGTCGTCCCGTGGTTAGCGTGAGCAACTACGGAACGAGAGGTCCTTGGTTTAAGACTTCCCTCGAGTGAAAAGTTTTTTTTTATATTTTCAGACAATTATCAAAGTTCAAGCATTCACACATAATCAACTTCGCTCTCCAAATTCCAGGTCATGTTCAGATTTGCTTGGACATATGCAGGATTTGACGGTCTACTCACGGAAAAATTTGAAAACGTTAAAAACATGTTTTGACAGAGCACAGAGAAAACTGTGCGACTGTGAAACTGTTGCATTCATTTGTTGCAGTTTATGTGACAAACTTTTTTGGGAGTGATTATCACATCCACGAGAAAACCTAAATCGGGCTAGGTTGAAGAATCTTTTTACCCATTCGCCAAGCGTACAAGTTATGTGGGTCGACAACATATTCCTGTCATGTGACGCACATGCCGTCACCAGTGTCGTATAGAATATATCAGACGTGTTTTCCTGTGGAGGAATCGGCTGACCTATGACCTTTCGATCAAATCTTTCCGGTTCCCAATGGAGAGGCACGTCCTTTCGTCTACTAATCGCACGGTTTTGCGGTGCGGTCGCAAAACACGGACACTAAACTTATTACAGTGAACAGAGACGTCACTGAACGAACGACAGATCATAACTTTGCGAAAATAAAGAAAGTAAAATTACACTCGAGTGAAGATTTGAACCAAGCACCTTTCGTTCCGCAGCTGTTCACGTTAGCCACGGGACCACGGCACTCCTGAGCGTGTATTGGCCTTGATGTTGCCTATCTTGCACATGGACTACCCAGTTTGTATATTTTGTTTATTTTTTCATAGTTCCACACAACTTCTTCCTGTTTTCTCGATTTATGTGTGTTCAGTTTTTCAAGGCCTATCCACTGTGCCAACTTATAACAAAATCTGAGGGGGGTGCGATGGGGAGGTTCCCTTGTGAGTAGTACTGGCAAGCTACTCTGTCTCGTAAAACGTAAGGTTATTATTGTACCCGCCTATACAAAGCTGAAGCTCTGCGGGAAATAAAATCCAGTGAGGTAATAGCAAACGTGGTAGAATACGCGGCATAATGTTGACATCAGGATTGTTCTTATGACGAATAGGCTATTACAGTACAGCGATTGGAAAACTACAGCTCATGAACCACATGCGTCTCATTGGTCCCTTGAGAGTGGTTCTTCCACAAAATAACGTGAGTTATTTGTTTTCAACTCTATCAGCCGTTTCTCCACGCCAGGGATCCATATTACTGTGTCATCCACACAGGACACTGTGCGATGGCCAAAAGACGGCACGTTTGTACGACTCTCCTGCGTGAACGATTTCTTAAGGGTGGAATTTAAAACTGCGGCCTTCCCTTCGGTAGCTTCTACTGCCAAGCCAGACTGGTCGACGAGAGACTGGATGGAAGCGTAGACTCCTTTAGCGATTTTACGTAGGACCAGAATTTTTTCGGGTTCCCCGCCAGATCTTAAGTAAAGGTATGAGCGTGGTAGCTGTTGCATGCTTCGCGCATAGATCTTTTCGCAGACGGACGAATCTCTGCTAACTTTTGCCTGTCGTCATTTTCATGTCCACTTTTGAACCGAGAGTGCAACAGCATTTCCTTCCTCAGCATTCTCCGAATTTCTCTTCCGCCCTTTGTCAGGAATTCTCTTGATATGGTTTTGTTAGGGAGCGTTATGGAGAAGAAGAAGATGCAGTGTCGCTTATTGAGAAACTTATGTTGGATATGAAGACAGGATGAACGAAAAAGAGACAGAAGAACAAGTATAAAAAACGAGTGTGGACGTGAGAGTCGCAAAGGGCCAGCCGCAACGAACGTCCCTCAAGCACAATGAGTACATTTTTGGCGAAGGTCGGCTTACGACTTCCCTAGTTAAGTCAATTACAATTAACTTACCTAGACGGTCCAGTCACATTAATAGATCACCACCTGTGTTGAACGTCAATGTGCCATAACCACACACAGACGGCAGGTAGCACCACTAGCAGTGTAGAGTATATGGGTATATAAAGCGTGTCATGGGGGGGGGGGGGGGGCGGGGGGAGGGAACGAGGCAAACAGTCAGTCGTTGTAATGCGAGAACGGAGCGATTTATCTGACTTCTAAAAGGGCATGATCATTGGCTTTCGGGCCAAGTGTGGAAGCACTTCAGAAACGGTTATGTCTGTAAACTATTCCCTTGCCATTGTGATTTAAGTATACCGTGCATGGTAAAATGACGCTATGCAAAACTGGCGCTGAGGCAACTGTACCACGCCGTGGCCCGT
Organism: Schistocerca cancellata; assembly: GCF_023864275.1. Lineage (NCBI taxonomy): Eukaryota > Metazoa > Arthropoda > Insecta > Orthoptera > Acrididae > Schistocerca > Schistocerca cancellata. Next base: position 1,245,489,625 of record NC_064626.1, read on the forward strand.
AGATGACAGGGACAAACTATGGTTGCGGAGGTGTGTACGGGCGAATATACGTGAGTGTTGAGAAACAGACGGCCTAGACGAACCAAGGAGCTGCCAATATTGTCTCCTTAAGATGGCGGGAAGTTTTAATTTTTCGGGATAACGGTACTTGCATCATCAGCTGATGTCACGTACTTGCGTTGCGGCCGCCATCTTGAATAACGGTACTTTGGGGTGACACCACCCTTGGGGTGACGACACCCTTCCGCCATCTTGGATAACGCTACTTTGGGGTGGTGCCCTCCTAACTCAACTACTGAAGGACGCCTTGGTGAAAATTTCCCTCTCATTACAAAGCAATAATGACTGCAAGATGACGTATTTTAGTATGAGCAGGAGTGGGGGGTACAGCTCCTTCTCTGGATCGCGGCGGCACAGAGTGCTAGTAATTGATCCCTGCAGAGAAGAGACTGCACCTCAGCGTTCACTGGTGACTTTGACAATGTTTTTTCCCATGATCCTTCCAGAGAACGTATTTCAGCCTGAGAAAGGTGAGAGGTGGCATGAGCCCCCTCTCATATTTCTATCTTACGATTCTCCTCTCTAATTGCATGCGGTGGAAAGTTGCCATTCCTTCACACGCGGACTTCCCACGCAGCGTCTCTCGTCACCCGGGTGGTCCGGTGACAGGCGGGCTCTTCTGACTTTGAAAGGGTAAGCCGACGGGTGTGAGAGAGTCGAGTGAATGCTTTCCAGACGCCGCCATTGTCAAGAGGCACACCCACAGGGCCCTGAAGTAGCGGCTGGGCTAGAGGTTCTGTTACTTGGCAGAAACTTAGCGAAAACACTTTCTGGCGGGCTACCAGCGAGGCGTGGGAATGACTTGTGTACCCAGGCAGTTGTGGCGGGCAAATTCCCGCGGTTTCTGCAAAATCGTAACTGTGATTGGCTTGCTCAGGGCATAGCTCCGTGACGTAGCAAAATCGGCGCAGAAATTGGCGCCAAGAATCTCCATTGGTGGAATGGTAGCGTTCCGGCAATGGAGTGGAATTTTCCGCCGGTTTTCCAGTTGCTGATTGGAACGGTTAACCACGGCCACTGTCGTGAGGGAGGGAATGTTCAGTGTTTGGTTTTTGTACAGATGCTCTTGTGGAGTAGTCGGCTCTCGCCTTTCGGTCGAGGACGTCGAAGCAACCAGCCATCGCCTCCGGTACGCCAGATCGTGTTCTGGCAGTTAAGAAGACAGTTTGGTAATGTATATCCGCAGCACCGGCAGATAGGGATTTTCCTAGGTGATAATCAGAGCTCAGCAGAGCATGCCTGTTCGTCTTTTTCTAACTTTGTTCTGTCTTGAGTAGCAGCAATTAATGTTGGATTAGCTGTGTGTCTCTCTTAAGATTTGAGTGGCAAGGAATTGGCTCCACATACCACTTCGTCTTAAACCTCACAATCGAGTTTAGGGACAACTTCACCATCATAGCGTTCGTTTGAGTATCCAATTTGAGCCAATTTGATGTATTATAAATGTTTCATGTGTTTTTGTTTATTATTTTGTGTTTAGTCTTAATAAATCATATTGTTATTTTGGACAGAACTTTCATTCTGTTAATCGGTAGAGCAACCCCATCATTCCTCCCTATGTTAATGAAACCTTCGTTTATTTACCTTATTTATCAAATTAAATTATTGCAGGTACCAAACTCTCTTCTACTCCACTGGCAGGGTTGATTAGAGTCAGTTCGCGTATTTTTCTTATCCTTGTGCAACAGCAAAAGTTGGAGTTAGAATAGGGGGGGCTTAGAGCATCATGTACATATGTAGATTCTAGAAGAATTGAGTGTTAAATACACTGCTAGCCCCGGCACCTCGCAAAGGTAGCTTTTCGCTTCAGTCGCTGTAATGGGTCGGCATGGCATTTGTGACCATAGATGTGAAGTAAAGGAAATAAAAAAAATTACTCTATTGCGAAAAACACTGTTCACAGCTCGCCATTGTTGGATTGTGCTTTTTGAAGCGGCTCGACGTCGAGCATAGTTCTCGAAGACACTCGGGCCTGCAGAGAGGAGAATAGCCTGTTCGGATGTTGTGAGCAGAGGACGTGGGTCACATTATATAGCCGCACGGGAGTCGTGATCAGAATGCTGGAAATGTAAGTGAGGTGTCACAGCCGCGAGCGCCCACCGTACACTCAGGGCTAGGTGCAAGGCATCTCAGTTCGACTTTCGATATGTTGCTGCGAGGCAAATCTGAGGGAATTGTCTGATCGAGGGCCTTGGCTCATAAAACACTACCGTTTCATGTCTGGTTTGGAGATTCAGCTGCGGATTCCCTATCTAGCAGTAGAGGCAGTAGCACGTCAGTTGAGTCCCCACACTGGTGCACAGTTCACCAAATTGTAGACGCTCGACCGTGCGTGGTAAGAATTCCGCTGCCATGGCTTGATAGGAATGCTGGAGGTGATTTGCTCACTGGGTACGACGTTAAGGGGCTCCGGAAAGGCTCAAAATCATGAAAAGTTCAATTTTTACTTTTTTGCGTTTTCTGAATCTGCAGACTATTACCTTTTAATAGATATATAATTTATTCAATCCCGAAGACTACAACTATTTTTAATTTTTTTTTGAAATGTGTTCTACGTGGGCGTGACCCACTGTGGCGCTGTTAAACTGCTGTCAAATGGTGTTATTATTAACGTCCGTGTTCATCAGGTACATTTTAGTGATGTGAGACAAAGTATGTGTTGTGGCTAACCTGTGATGGTTCAATATATATCGCTGGTGTGATTGTCGATTGTTTCATGTTTATTTACTCTGTCGTTATCTCGAAAATATTCGTAATTAATTCTGTTTCTTGAGTCTCTGTTTTGTTGAAGTATAATAATGAGTAAAAGTAAAGTTATTAGAAATCCTCTGAAGGCTTTTAAGAAAAGGAGAAATGTTGGAAAGCCAAAGGTATGTCTTGTTACTGTAAATAATAACATTCTAACATGGTACGAGCGATACTTGCTTTAGACAAGGAACGCCTTCGGGCTGCAGACAGGGCTGTAAAGAGTCTAGAAATATAAGCAAGAGTAAACAGGAGGAGGAACAAGAGGAAGCTGGAGGAGGAGTTTGCAGAGGATGAAGATAATCCATCCTATGGATCTGGAATGCAATAAAAAGTTAATCCAATCTTTGTCGCTCGATTCCCAAAACTTTTATTTTCTCATACTAATTACATGTTTTCTAAGGATCTTCCAAACATATTTGTTTCAAACTTTCAGTAAATGTTACACAGTACCTTCTGCATAATTTAACACAGCATTTTCCCAAAAAACTGTATATTTTTGAATATATAAATAAAAAATTGCAAAAAAAATGTTGTGAATTTTCATTACAATTGAAAAAAATCATCTTTAATAACTGAACAAAAATTTTGTAAAATCCCTGTGTTAAGTTGTAGCCCATACTCCAATAAATAATCTGTAAAAAGTTCAACTTCCTACCTCAAATACTTTGTGAGGAAAGATGTAATTTATAAGCGTTATTTTAACATTGCAAGTATAGGGCGTTCCGGAGCCCCGTAACACCTGCAAACAACAGCAGTGGTAGCTCGACATACATGCTGCGCATTAGCGTGTAGTTTGCCGTTCACAATTTCTGGCAATTCATTGAATTTTGCTTACATTGCGTTATCCACATTCCACCCATTCTCGGCTTCATCAGTATAATGTAGCACTTTTCATCTTCTTTTTAATTACGAGTAATTGTTTTAGCTCAGCGTATTTGTTCAAATTTTCAAATGTGTGTGAATTCCTAAGGAACCAAATTGCTTAGGTCATCGGTCCCTAGACTTACACACTACTTAATCTAACTTATACTAAGAACAACACACTCACCGATGCCCGAGGGTGGAGTCGAACCTCCGGCGGGAGGGGCCGCGAAGTCCGTGACATGGTGCCTTAAACCACGCGGCCACTTCGCGCGGCTCAGCGTATTTCACTCTTGCGTTTTGCTGATAATAAATATGTGCAGTCACATTCAGCGTCTTTAATTTCAATGAAAATCAGAAGCTACAACCCTTTTTATAGTATTTTACATAGGAAATAGTTGAAGTAGTGCAGAATTTATTACATTATAGCCAGTTCAGTTTCACCATTAGGGCCAAAATATTAATTAGATAAAGTCAGACCTCCACTGCACGTAGTTTTATAGTAGTGTTGCTGAAGGGTGACTGTCACATAATCTACTACCTGACAGACTGAAGTAAGGAGTGGTAGCCCACATTACCAAAACAGACACACACCGCAGGCGTTTTGTAATATTTCTTACAATTACACCCACTACACCTATTGAGGATAACACAAAAGACAGGAAATCCTAGGAAATCTAAGAAAATATCAATCTTTAAAACCCGCCTTTTTTTTGGAAAAAGTATGAAATATACATTATTTAGGTACGGTTATTTGACTTTAAATTGTCACAGAGATCCTCTCTGCATATACTGTACTAGAACATTATGAATCACGTTGAAGAAAATGACTTATTGATACCTAATAAACTCGGATTCGGAAAATATCGTTGTTGTGCAACACAGCTAGCTCTTTATTCCCATGAAGTGATGAGTGCTGTCGACAAGGGATATCAGATAGATTCCATATTCCTAGATTACCAGAAGGCTTTTGATACCGTTCCTCACAAGCGACCATTAATCAAATTGCGTGCATATGGAGCATCGTCTCAGTTGTGTGACTGGATTCGTGATTTCCTCTCAGAGAGGTCACAGTTCGTAGTGATAGACGGTAAATCATCGAGTAGAACAGAAGTGATATCTGGCATTCCGCAGAGTAGTGTCACAGAATGGTTCAATGAACCCTCTGCCAGGCACTTAAGCGTGAACTGCAGAGCAACCATGTAGATGTAGGCAGATGCTCACTACGACACCTCAGCTTGAATGCTTAACACACTAGAGGAGGATCAGGATTTCTATCTCCAGATTTAAGTTTTCCGCAGTTTCCGTATTCGGTAAGATGAATGATGGGATGGTTTCCTTGAAAAGTATGCTACCAATTTCCTTGTCCAATCCAACCCAGTTCTCTGCCTCTAGAAACTTCATCCAGCATCCAGACGTCACTGAACTACAAGTTGTTCCTACGGTGTTATACGTAACATTCGATAGACAAACGGGACATGTAACACTTGTTTCTTTAGTTGGGGCTAGTACGAACAGTTACATAGAGATCATTACGTTGATGAATGTACCTTTTGTGTGACCGGACGAGGTAGAAATACAGCTAGCTACAACCTCAATTGCAAGAACAGTACAATTTAATAAACTTTTTGTTGTTGGCCTCCAGCTGGATGGATAAATTCATCGGTCAAATTATAAATCTGTGTCCTAATTTGTAGACTAGATTAATGGAAAGTATTTTCCATGGTTTAACTGTATGAAAAATTCCGCAAAACTTCAAGTTTTTTAAAATTTTGTTTCTGTTTGTGTGTAGCACTCAACTGCAGCCTAATATGGCGCTGTTGTTGTTGTTGTTGTCTTCAGTCCTGAGACTGGCTTGATGCAGCTCTCCATGCTACTCTATCCTGTGCAAGCTTCTTCATCTCCCAGTACTTACTGCAACCTACATCCTTCTGAATTGTCAGCACGATGCTAAATTCTGATCCTCATTTCTTCTATGAATTTATGTTTGAAACATTATTTTTATACTTTCAGTGCCCCTCGGTGCTTCGTGAAGACTTGGCTGTCAAGCTAAGAAACAAAATAGTAATAATAAATAAATGAAGCTATAAACGCTCTAATCCGGTGATCCTGGATGTCAAGAAATACCAGTTACCGTTAATATATTTTGAACTATTTTTTTGGTGAAGGAATTTGGGAAAACCGTGTTTAGTAACTCTACTGTCATCTGTAGCATTACCATTCTTGTCGCACAGTGAAGGTATATATTGCGTCTTGCCACTAGTGTACTTTACATACTACTAGAATCTCTTCGGGTTTTCTGCCAGATTCGAGAGTGAATTTCTTTGTGGAAACTATTAAAAGTATGTCGCATTGAAGTTCGCGCTAATTTTCGAGCTTCTGTAAAATTTCGCCAAGCTTGGGGATTTTGTATTGTTTTAAATTTGGCATGCCTTTTTCGTTACATCTGCAACAGTGTTCTAACTTGATTTGTGTACCATTGGGGTCAGTTCCGTCTATTATTAGTTAATTTGTTGTAAATACCTCCACTGCTGTCTATACTCTTTCTTTTAATTTAAGACAAATCTGGTCTACACTTTCATAGTGTAACAAGCGTGTATCTCCTTGTAATGAAACTGCAGTACTAAGTTTCAGATGTTTGAAAGGGCAATCGTAGTTTATCTTGTAGTTGTTGGCAATTATTTTTGTACGCTCATGAAAAATGTGAAATGAAAATGGATCTTATCCAACAAGCAAAGGTACTTTCTACTCCTGTTACATAGTGCTGCCATCTACGCATTACCAGTTGTGCCATGTTTGAAAATATTCTATTTACTCCCCCCCCCCTCTCCCCCATCAAATCACGCTCCCTCTCTATTTATAAGCGTCTGCAATAAGCACAGCACTTTCACCAACAATATTATTTCATCAGAATAGTCCACATGTCTATGGATACGCAAACCTAATAATTAACGTGTCTGCCCTACTTCATCGATAACAAACGTTACATATTTATACACTTGTCTGTGAATTGTTTTCATAATACTGCGTTACAAGTCTAATATCTTATTTCTCTAACATTGTGAAACATGTTGCAGTAAGCGTGTAATTTCCAAGCTGGCAGTTAAAGGCGGATTCTTCAGAGTTGTTTACATCGAAGGGGCAATGAACGCACCAAAATAGCGCGGAAAACAAACATTGGTGGAGGGGGAGGGGGGAGAGGAATTGTGACGGGCTTACGCACTGCCAGAGGCGACGTCATTGGGACGCACTGATAGAGTTCGACTGACTGGACTGTAAATACCAATTCAAATCAGATCGGTGTACACTTAAATCTCTCACATATTCTAGCATCCAGACGTCACTGAACTACACGATGTTCCTACGGTGTTATACGAAACATTCGATAGACAAACGGGACATGTAACAGTTGTTTCGTTAGTTTGGGCTAGTACGAACAGTTACATAGAAATCATTATGTTTATGAATGTACCTTTTGTGTGACCGGATGAGGTAGAAATACAGCTAGCTACAACCTCAATTGCAAGAACAGTACAATTTAATATACTTTTTGTTGTTGGCATCCAGCTGGATGGATAAATGCATCGGTCAAATTATAAATCTGTGTCCTAATTTGTAGACTAGATTAATGGAAAGTATTTTCCATGGTTTAACTGTATGAAAAATTCTGCAAAACTTACTTTTGCAAGTTTTTTAAAATTTTGTTTCTGTTTGTGTGTAGCACTCAACTGCAGCCTAATATGGCACTGTTGTTGTTGTTGTTGTTGTTGTTGTTGTTGTCTTCAGTCCTGAGACTGGCTTGATACAGCTCTTAATGCTACTCTATCATGTGTAAGCTTCTTCATCTCCAAGTACTTACTGCAACCTACATCCTTCTGAATCCGATTAGTGTATTCATCTCTTGGTCTCCCTCTACGATTTTTACCCTCCACGCTGCTTAATGCTAGGCTTAATGAAACACTTGCCCCCTTCTGACGAGGCAGGTGTACTTGGAAATCTATATGAAAGGCTGAAAGCTGAAACCGTAAAATAATAATACATATTGTGGGGAACTCTGACATTTTTAGCACTTTTTGTAGCATAATTTTATACATATGTGCTCTCCGACATTTAATTTCCACATATATATGGAATTTTATGACCTTTTTTCAAAGACCTTTAATGACAACAGGATTTTTATGTGCAACGAGGTATTCACAACATGGAATGTTACAATATTAACCTTTCCTCCCGATTCAGGAAAACATTGTAGCATGAGGTCTAAGACAGGGACAGTAGAGTAAAATTCATCTATCAAAAGGATGACCTGATTTAGTCTTTCTTCAATACGCAGAAAAACGTCTGTCACAATATTTGTTAATTTTTTGAGGTATATTTTTCTAATTTTCTTAACATGCGAATGTTACGTGTTGGTCCTCGTTGAAACAAAGTAAGAGTGAAAAATGCATCAAGCAAGATAATTAAACAAAACTTTTACACATGTGTTTTCCCGTTTTTTCAGTGGAACCCTGTGGAAAAAGGTCTTAATAAATTCATTTCCGCAATATCCGCTAATTATGGTAATTAGTTCAAATTGTTAGACACTTCCTTACCAGTTCAGTGCTATAGGAAAAACAACGAAATCATGACACATTCAATACAATATTCTGAGCAACTGTATGTTATGTTTAGAAACAAATTTATAATTCGAAATAAAGGTTTGTCTTTTTTGCTAAACCATTCACAGAGGTCACTCATTTCATTAATGATACTTGTTTTCTACCATATCAATTGTCACACTTATTTCTGCTGTCACAAGGGTACCCTATAATCAACGGGAAAGAAACTTTTTCACTTTCCAAAGGCTGAAGGATATCTGCGAAATTTATCTCTTATACCGAATGGTCTGTACTTATTTATATGAACTTAACTTCCGTCAGTCAGGACATCAGATTTATCAGTAATAGAGAAACTTTCCAAGACATCCAAAAACACGTTTTTCCGCCTACATAGAAAATGGTTTTTGACCGCTCAAGTATAATGCATGAGCTTATTTGTAGCTTCGTCACTAATGATAACTCTATGCAAAAATACACTGCAGCAGATCTGTGTACTGAGGTGACGAACTTCATGGGATATGTGCACACATACAAATGGCGGTAGTATCGCGTACACAACATACAGGGCTATTACAAATGATTGAAGCGATTTCATAAATTCACTGTAGCTCCATTCATTGACATACGGTCACGACACACTAGAGATGCGTAGAAAAACTCATAAAGTTTTGTTCGGCTGAAGCCACACTTCAGGTTTCTGCCGTCAGAGCGCTCGAGAGCGCAGTGAGACAAAATAGCGACAGGAGCCAAGAAAGCGTATGTCGTGCTTGAAATGCACTCAGATCAGTCAGTCATAACAGTGCAACGACACTTCAGGACGAAGTTCAACAAAGATCCACCAACTGCTAACTCCATTCGGCGATGGTATGCGCAGTTTAAAGCTTCTGGATGCCTCTGTAAGGGGAAATCAACGGGTCGGCCTGCAGTGAGCGAAGAAACGGTTGAACGCGTGCGGGCAAGTTTCACGCATAGCCCGCGGAAAATTGGCTCATGCCACAACTGGAGACCGACAGCGCCGACTTCATCTTTCAACAGGATGGTGCTCCACCGCACTTCCATCATGATGTTCGGCATTTCTTAAACAGGAGATTGGAAAACCGATGGATCGGTCGTGGTGGAGATCATGATCAGCAATTCATGTCATGGCCTTCACGCTCTCCCGACTTAACCCCATGCGATTTCTTTCTGTGGAGTTATGTGAAAGATTCAGTGTTTAAACCTCCTCTAGCAAGAAACGTGCCAGAACTGCGAGCTCGCATCAACGATGCTTTCGAAATCATTGATGGGGACATGCTGCGCCGAGTGTGGGAGGAACTTGATTATCGGCTTGATGTCTGCCGAATCACTAAAGGGGCACATATCGAACATTTGTGAATGCCTAAAAAAACTTTTTGAGTTTTTGTATGTGTGTGCAAAGCATTGTGAAAATATCTTACATAATAAAGTTATTGTAGAGCTGTGAAATCGCTTCAATCATTTGTAATAACCCTGTATAAAAGGGCACTGCATTGGCGGAGCTGTCATTAGCACTCAGGTAATTCATATGATAAGGTTTAAGACGTGATAATGGCCACACGGAAGATATTAACAGACTTTGAACGCGGAATGGTAGTAGCAGCTAGAGGCATGGGGCATTCCCTCTCGGCAATCTTTAGGGAATTCAATATTTCTAGATCCACAGTGTTAAGAGTGTGCCAAGAAAACAACGTTTCAAAGCATTACTTCTCACGACGGAAAGCATAGTGGCTGACGGCGTTTACTTGACCACTGAGAGCAGCGGCGTTTGCGTAGAGTTGTCACTGCTAACAGACGAGCAACTCCACGTCAAATAATCGCAGAAATAGATGTGGGACGTACAACGAACGTATCCCTTCGGACAGTGCTGCGAAATTTGGCGTTAATGGGCTGTGGCAGCAGACGACCGATGCTAACAGTGCGACATAGCCTGCAGCGCCTCTCACGGGCTCGTAACCGTATCGGTTGGACCCTACACGACTGGAAAACCGCGGCCTGATGAGATGAGTCCTGACTGAAGATGGTGAGGGGTGATGGTAATTTCGGCTGTGGCACATATACCACGAAACTACAGATCCAAGTTGTCAACATGGCACTGTGCAAGCTGCTGGTGGCCCCATAATAGTGATGGCTGAGTTTACATTACCGATCGTTGACTGGAAATCCTTATGTTCGACTACCTGGATACCGTTTGCAGCCTTTCATGGACTTCATCTATCCAAATTACGACGAAATTTTTATGGATTACAATCTTACATTAAACCAAAAATCGCGAGTGATTCAGTAGCTTCATTTCACTGTTTTTTGGGTGTATCAGTCTGAATAATTATTCTTTTCGTAATTAATTCATGACGTACTATGGATTATTACATGTACTGTAGTATAATAATGTACTGGACAAATGCATGGTTCGGCCGGGATGGCCGAGCGGTTCTGGGCACTATAGTCTGAAACCGCGTGAACGCTACGGTCGCAGGTTCGAATCCTGCCTCGGGCATGGATGTGTGTGATGTCCTTAGGTTAGTTAGGTTTAAGTAGTTAATCTAGTACGATACTTGTTTTATAACCGGGCGGTGTGGCCGAGCAGTTCTAGGCGCTTCAGTCTGAAACCGCGCGAACGCTACGGTCGCAGGTTCGAATCCTGCCTCGGGCATGGATGTGTGTGATGTTCTTAGGTTAGTTAGATTTAAGTAGTTAATCTAGTCCGATACTTGTTTTATCGCCGGCCGGCGTGGCCGAGCGGTTCTAGGCGCTTCAGTCTGGAACCGCGTGACCGCTACGGTCGCAGGTTCGAATCCTGCCTTGGGCATGGATGTGTGTGATGTCCTTAGGTTCGTTAGGTTTAAGTAATTAATCTAGTCCGATACTTGTTTTATCGCTGGCCGGTGTGACCGAGCGGTTCTAGACGCTTCAGTCTGGAACCGCGTGACCGCTACGGTCGCAGGTTCGAATCCTGCCTCGGGCATGGATGTGTGTGATGTCCTTAGGCTTGTTAGGTTTAAGTAGTTCTAAGTTCTAGGGGACTGATGACCTCAGATGTTCAAGTCCCATAGTGCTCAGAGCCATTTGAACCATTTGAACTTGTTTTATCGGTGTGTATTAACAGGGAGAGGAAAACGCGAAGAATAAGCAGCAATCTGGCGGCGACTCAGTAGCGCTGGATGTTTGGCGCTAGCAGTCAGGGCTGGCCACGGTGGTGCTGTCGCTGCCGAGGTACAGATTATTTTTCGCGTTTTACTGTCCGTGTTAATACACATCGACTAAACGAATATTGCACTAGACTAAACTGGGACCACTCTGTCGAATTACCACGTAAAATTCCACTTTAAAAATCGTTTCGTTTGTAACGAGAGACAACCGTTTCGTTCCACACACGCTGGGCGTCGCATGACTCACGTGATGAGCAGGAGTTCCTTGTCCTGACTCCAGCTGCACAATACAAAACAAAATAACAAATTTCTGCCGAAATACCAGAGAAAATTCGCCTGGTTGCTCTTAGGAGAGAGACCCTGTATACTGGCGATACCAGAGAATTTGAATATGCACTTGGAAAGCAACTGACGCAGTCATTGAACTGCCGTTGTTGTCGGACCCATGTGAGCACAAACCACACGAAATTGAGCACACGTTTGATTATGAGTGAATTTCAGTCATTAAAATAACGCAAAGTAGTCGTTACTGTTATACATTCACGACTGTATGGTGCAAGACAGTTATTCCACACAATATAAATACGTAGGCTTCCACTACCGGTTTCACTCTCATTAACCCCTTAATGCCTGAATAAATTTCTGAATCAAAGACAAAAATCAAACACTCAGGAGAATGCAGCACTTGTCAAATGCGTTGGTAGCTCCACGAAGAATCAGTGTTTACCGGCACTGGCATTCAAAAACAGTTAGCTTTCCAGTTATGAGCACAGCATTGGTTTGATACGAATTCGCAACACTCAGGATTAGGCGATTTAAATCCTTGTGGGTGTACTGCCGCGTCATCCTATGGAATTCTTTCATTATTATAAGATTAAAAAAAACGAAGTTTCTACATCTACATCTACATCTATACTCCGCGAGCCACCTTACGGTGTGTCGGTGGGTACTTATTGTACCACCATCTGATCCCCCCTTCCCTGTTCCATTCACGAATTGTGCGTGGGAAGAACGACTGCTTGTAAGTCTCCGTATTTGCTCTAATTTCTCGGATCTTTTCGTTGTGATCATTACGCGATATATGTGGGCGGTAGTAATATGTTGCCCATCTCTTCCCGGAATGTGCTCTCTCGTAATTTCGATAATAAACCTCTCCGTATTGCGTAACGCCTTTCTTGAAGTGTCCGCCACTGGAGCTTGTTCAGCATCTCCGTAACGCTCTCGCGCTGACTAAATGTCCCCATGACGAATCGCGCTGCTTTTCGCTGGATCATGTCTATCTCTTCTATTAATCCAACCTGGTAAGGGTCCCATACTGATGAGCAATACTCAAGAATCGGACGAACAAGCGTTTTGTAAGCTACTTCTTTCGTCGATGAGTCACATTTTCTTAGAATTCTTCCTATGAATCTCAACCTGGCGCCTGCTTTTCCCACTATTTGTTTTATGTGATCATTCCACTTCAGATCGCTCCGGATAGTAACTCCTAAGTATTTTACGGTCGTTACCGCTTCCAATGATTTACCACCTATGGCATAATCGTACTGGAATGGGTTTCTGCCCCTATGTATGCGCATTATATTACATTTATCTACGTTTAGGGAAAGCTGCCAACTGTCGCACCATGCATTAATCCTCTGCAGGTCTTCCTGGAGTACGTACGAGTCTTCTGATGTTGCTACTTTCTTGTAGACAACCGTGTCATCTGCAAATAGCCTCACGGAGCTACCGATGTTGTCAACTAAGTCATTTATGTATATTGTAAACAATAAAGGTCCTATCACGCTTCCTTGCGGTACTCCCGAAATTACCTCTACATCTGCAGATTTTGAACCGTTAAGAATGACATGTTGTGTTCTTTCTTCTAGGAAATCCTGAATCCAATCACAAACCTGGTCCGATATTCCGTAAGCTCGTATTTTTTTTTTTTTTTTTCAGCCTAGTTGTGGTCGTCCTACACAGGGTAAAGACTAATTAGCTGGGATAACTAGACTTTGTCCCGAGGAAGGCAAATACTTACAAAAACATCATTCGAAACAATCAGTTTCGTAAACTGCTATCACTTATTGCATCGACGGTCAGGCGCAGACTGAGTACGCGGACTGCCTGGCATAGACTGGGCCGTTGTTTTTCGTCTCACCTGGACTCTCGCGTGTCCCTAAGTCTGCTGAAGCTCCACCGTGGAGCACTGTCCCTTAAATCGGTGGTATCGTTTTGTGGTTACTTACTTTTTGGTACGTCTTTTCTTGCTTTTTTTCCTCCTCATCTATGTTCGGCTTACAGCGCCATCGATGATGGTGCAGCATGAGTGGCTCTTATTTTGTGTGTGTGTGTGTGTGTGTGTGTGTGTATGTGTTTGGTGAAGGGGTATAATTGTCTCGGTTCATTTATTTATTCACCTTCAGAAGAATTTGGGCTCCCAGTAAGTTCCTTAACACGCCTGTATTATTTTTCTTTCTTTTCTTATTTTCTTGTCTTCTTTCTGCTTTACGTCGTCATCGGATTATCTTCGTAATTTGATTATCGTCATCTTCAGGTTACTATTTAGTTCTGTAGACCACATTATGCATTTTGGTACTTTAAAACGGTGTCGTGGTTGGGAATCGACTGTAGCTAATGAGGTCAATCTTTCTGAAAGTTTTCTCGGCAAGGCCTTTACGTTTTTGGCTATGTATTCTTCATTTAAATGCGGGTCCAATTGGTACTGACTGTACCTATCTCAGGCATGTATTTTGTGGTATCTGCGACTCACTAAAGGTTGATTTAAACGTTGTGCCCACTTGCTGCGGAACCATACAGGATGGTGAGATGGACTGATTTCTAAAATTCTGTTTTAGTTTTTGTATTTTGTTCGTGATTTCGCAAAAATAGATGAAAGCATTCATTATTTTATATATTACTTTTTTTCGTTAAATGGTGTTCCGGTGAATGTGAGCGATTTGTCCAGACGTAGACGTTAATATTTATTTCTTCGATGCAGAGGATGTTTTGTCCTTATTCTTGTAATTGTGTTGGTAGCGTTGGTTTCCTTTTCTTTGTAAAGAATACTGCCGCGGGTTTTGTTGCATGGAAACATCGTGTTGTCCTGAACGGTACGAATATCGTCTGTGGGTGCGAACGGCGGTTGTAACGATCCCACAAGCTGAGGACAAGAGAGTTCCTCGCGACATCATATAAAAATCTAAACAGCTCTCCCAGTTGACAATCTACGTTAATGACTAATTTCACAACAGTAGAGGTTAGTTCTCTCTGTACGATGAAGCTCATAAGAATCCTCCACTCCCACAAAGAGGAAAGCTATAATTTTTCAAAGGGCAGTGTTATCCACGTCCCTCCTCCAAATGTCGATTCAGATCTCTTTCTACCTTAAAATATTATAGCACGAACTTGGAAACTGTTACAGTTCTATTATACGCTGTCGGAAAAACTTAGAACGCCCTCAACGACAAACTCATTTTACTGACGAGTGATGTGACAGTAGTAGTATATGGTAAATTCAGATCGGGTGAAACACATATATCAGCGTACGCAGGGATGGCCGGACGACAAATGTAAGGATTTTCAAGCATTTCACGAGGGAGAAGATAGATGCCCCCTGTTGTATAGCTAGAGAAGGCCGAAATGCACGCGTTAAACTCCAGCAGGCGGGCGTGAGGTCTGAAACAGGATACGTAATGAATGCTATAAAGAAAAGTACGTAGCTTCTGGAATACTTAACTTTAATCCACATTTGTAGAACATCTCTGTTGATGATACAGAAATTAATAGACTTTCAATATCTATACTGGTAATGGCGCCTTGCTAGGTCGTAGCAATTGTAGCTGAAGGCTATGCTAACTATCGTCTCGGAAAATGAGAGCGTAATTCTCAGTGAACCATGGCTAGCAACGGCGGCTGTACAACTCGGCGAGTGCTCGTACGTCTCTCTAGACCTGCCGTGTGGTGGCGCCCGGTCTGCAATTACTGACAGTAGCGACACGCGGGTCCGTCGTATACTAGCGGACCGCGGCCGATTTAGAAGCTATCACCTAGCAAGTGTAGTGTCTGGCGGTGACACCACACCCCCAACAGGAAAATTAAACAGGCCTTTGGAGAAAAGAGAAGCAGCTGTATGAATATCAAGAACTCAGATGGAAAACCAGTCCTAACCCAAAAAGAGAAAGCTGAAAAGTGTAAAGAGTATGCACAGTCCTAACCGAAAAAGAGAAAGCTGAAAAGTGTAAAGAGTATGCACAGGGTCTATACCAGGGAGGTGAACTTGAAAGCAATATCATAAAAATGGAGGAGGACGTAGATCAAGACGATAGAGAGATAGTGTTGTTTGCAGTCAACATGCAACAACCACTCACAGACGGCTGGTGGCAATACTAGCATTGGAGGGTATATAAACCAAACCGAGAGGGAGGGACAGTGCAGTGGTTGTCGTAATGCAGAAACACAGCCATTTATCTGACGTCCAAAAGGGCATTATCATTGGCTTTTGGGCAAAGGGGGGAAACACATCCGAAAGGGCTAAGCCAGTGAACTGTTCTCGTGTCGTAGTGGTTGAAGTATATACTGCATGGAAAAGTTGTACTTTCCGGAAGCAGTGCCGAGGCTACTGAGGTACACCACAGACCATAGACGACTGCGGTGAATGACGACTGCGAAGGTCTGTACGGGCGAATAGACGTGCAACTGTCGAGCAGCTGATCATCCAGATGAGCCAAGGAGCTACCAACAGTGTCTCCTGAGCGGCTGTTCAGCGTACGTTGGTGTATATGGGTTTTGCAGCAGGCGCCTGGGTCTTGCACTCAGGTTGACTGTTGGTTATCGGCACTGAGGCTGGAATTTGCGCGCTAGTACCGTAATCGGACGTCCACTGAGAGGGCACAGGTTGCTTTTTTAGATGAATGACGTTTTATGCTCCATCAGTCAGACGTCAGAAGGGTCCACGCCGGAGAAGGGAGCGTTATGGTCTGGGGAATGTTTTCGTCGCGTTCCTTAGGTGATCCCGTCGCTCTGAAAGTTACAGTGGATCAACACAAGTAGGCCTCTTTCTACGGGGACCATGTTCACCCTACGTTCTGTTACCTTCTCCTCGGCACGATGTCATCTACCAGCAGGACAACGCAAGGTGTCACAAAGTTCACGATGTTCGTGTGTCGTTCGAAGAGCACTTGGATGAGTTTACCGTACTCTCACGGCCACCAAAATCTTCTGTGACCAAAATGGTACTGAAACAGAGGATGACAGACTAAAGGCCGAAATACTAAACGTCTTTTTCCAAAGCTGTTTCACAGAGGAAGACTCCACTGTAGTTCCTTCTCTAGACTGTCGGACAGATGACAAAATGGTAGATATCGAAATACATGACAGAGGAATAGAAAAACAATTAAAATCGCTCAAAAGAGGAAAAACCGCTGGACCTGATGGGATACCAGTTCGATTTTACACACAGTACGCGAAGGAACTTGCCCCCTTCGTGCAGCGGTGTACCGTAGGTATCTAGAAGAGCGTAGTGTTCCAAAGGATTGGAAAAGGGCACAGCTCATCCCCGTCTTCAAAAAGGGACGTCGAACAGACGTGCAGAACTATAGGCCTATATCTCTAACGTCGATCAGTCGTAGAATTTTGGAACACGTATTATGTTCGAGTACAATGACTTTTCTGGAGACTAGAAATCTACTCTGTAGGAAGCAGCATCGGTTTCGAAAAAGATGATCGTGTCAAAACCCAGCTCGCGCTATTCGTCCACGAGACTCAGAGGGCAATAGACACGGGTTCCCAGGCAGATGCCGTGTTTCTTGACTTCCGCAAGGCGTTTGATACAGTTCCTCACAGTCGTTTAATGAACAAAGTAAGAGCATATGGACTATCAGACCAATTGTGTGATTGGATTGGAGAGTTCCTAGATAACAGGACGCTGCATGTCATTCTCAATGGAGAGAAGTCTTCCGAAGTAAGAGTGACTTCAGGTGTGCCGCAGGGGAGTGTCGTAGGACCGTTGCTATTCACAATATATATAAATGACTTGGTGGATAACATCGGAAGTTCACTGAGGCTTTTTGTGGATGATGCTGTAGTATATCGAGAAGTTGTAACAATGGAAAATTATACTGAAACGCAGGAGGATCTGCAACGAATTGCCGGATGGTGCAGGGAATATTAATTGAATCTCAATGTAGAGAAGTGTAATGTTCTGAGAATACATAGAAAGAAAGAATACTTTATCATTTTGCTACAATATAGCAGGTCAGCAACTGGAAGCTGTTAAATGCCAGACTGAGATTCATTGGAAGAATCCTAAGGAAATGAAATCCGAAAACAAAGGAAGTAGGTTACAGTACACTTGTTCGCCCACTGCTTGAATACTGCTCACCGGTGTGAGATCCGTACCAGATAGGGTTGATAGAAGAGATAGAGAAGATCCAACTGAGAGCAGCGCGCTTCGTTACAGGATCCTTTAGTAATCGCGAAAGCGTTACGGACATGACAGATAAACTCCAGTGAAAAACTCTGCAAGAGAGACGTTCAGTAGCTCGGTACGGGCTTTTGTTGAAGTTTCGAGAACATACCTTCACCGAGGAGTCAAGCAGTATATTGCTCCCTCCTACGTATACCTCGCGAAGAGATCATGAGGATACAATCAGAGAGATTAGAGCCCACACAGGGATATCATGACAAATTCTGTCCAACTGAAGCGTGAGACGGTCGAAATCCCGGGATGGTTGGAGGCTTCTGCCCATGAAGTTCCAAACGCACTCAGTTGGGAAGAGAACCGGCGACCTTGCTGCCAAAGTAGGGTTTGCCAAGTACAAAGGCAAGCAGTAGAGAAACTCTCGCCAAGTGTGGACAGGCATAATTTTGATAGAATGTAAGCCCAGGATGGTTTGCCATGAAGGACAGCAAAACGGGGCGTGGAATAACATCGACGCACGGCTGTGCTGTAAGGGTGCCCTGGATGACAACCAAAGGAGTCCTGTGACGAAAAACATTGGCACCCCAAACCATCAGTCCTAGTTGTCGGGCCGTACCGCAGTATCACATCGCTGTCTGCATCTGCAGACACATTTTCGCTGGTCCTCAGGGGCTCAATTCGAAGTGGGACTCATCGCAGAAGACAATTCAACTCTATTCCTGAGATTCCAGGCGAAAGACGACTTTGGAACGCTGAGACAGAAGTGGGATACCAATCTGACTGTCACCCGCCATACAGTCTGTCAACCATGAGCGACAGTGTTTGGTGTTAACCTTTTCGTAGCAGGACGCCTTTGGTTGTCATCGGTGGCAACCTTACAGCACAGCGGCACGTCGAAGATATACTACTCCTCGTTTTGTAGTCCTGCATGCCAAGCGATCCGGGGCTTACATTTCACCAAGGTAATGTTCACATGCACCGACGTGGTGTCTACTGCTTGAATTCGGGTTTGGCATGCACTAAGACAAGTAGTAGACACCTACGTCGTGTGCAGATGACCAAACCATACCTTAGCCATCAAAGTCGCAGATATCTCCCCAATTGCGAACATTTGGCTCATTATGGACGGTCTAAACCGTCAGTTGGACAGTGTGGTATATCCAACAACTATCAGTCACTGCCAAGCCGAATAGCAGCTTGCGTCAAGGACAGAGGTGGACTAATGCATTATTGTCTTGTTCAGTTTTTCAAGCTCCTTGCCTTCTAAATCTGCATCTACATCTACATGGATACTCTGCAAATCACATTTAAGTGCCTGGCAGAGGGTTCATC
This sequence comes from Schistocerca cancellata, assembly GCF_023864275.1. Taxonomy (NCBI): domain Eukaryota; kingdom Metazoa; phylum Arthropoda; class Insecta; order Orthoptera; family Acrididae; genus Schistocerca; species Schistocerca cancellata. Next base: position 1,245,508,788 of record NC_064626.1, read on the forward strand.
GAACCACCTTCACAATTCTCTATTATTCCAATCTCGTATAGCGTGCGGAAAGAACGAACACCTATATCTTTCCGTTCGAGCTCTGATTTCCCTCATTTTATCGTGGTGATCGTTTCTCCCTATGTAGGTCGGTGTCAACAAAATATTTTCACATTCGGAGGAGAAAGTCGGCGACTGGAATTTCGTGAAAAGATCCCGTTGCAACGAAAAACGCCTTTCTTTTAATGATGTCCATCCCAAATCCTGTATCATTTCTGTGACACTGTCTCCCATATTTCGCGACAATACAAAACGTGCTGCCCTTCTTTGAACTTTTTCGATATACTCCCACACCGCGCAGCAGTATTCTAAAAAGGAACACGAGAAGCGTAGTTGTAGCCAGTCTCCTTAGTAGATCTGTTACATTTTCTAAGTGTTCTGCCAATAAAACGCAGTGTTTGGTTGGCCTTCCCCAAAACATTTTCTATGTGTCCCTTCCAATTTAAGTTGTTCGTTATTGTAACACCTAGCTATTTAGTTGTATTTACAGCTTTTACATTAGACTGATTTATCGTATAACCGAAGTTTACCGAGTGCCTTTCAGCACTCATGTGGATGACCTCACACTTTTCGTTATTTAGGGTCAACTGCCAATTTTCGCACCATTTAGATATCTTTTCTAAATCGCTTTGCAGTTTGTTTTGATCTTCTGATGACTTTATTAGTCGATAAACGACAGCGTCATCTGCAAACAATTGAAGACGGATGCTCAGATTGTCTCCCAAATCGTTTATATAGATAAGGAACAGCAAAGGGCCTATAACACTACCTTTGGGAACGCCTGAAATCACTTCTGTTTTACTCGATGACTTTCCGTCAGTTACTAGGAACTGTGACCTCTCTGACAGGAAATGACAAATCCAGTCACATAACTGAGACGATATTCCATAAGCACGCAATTTCACTACAAGCCGCTTGTTTGGTACAGTGTCGAAAGCCTTCCAGAAATCGAGAAATACGGAATCGATATGATATCCCTTGTCAATAGCACTCAATACTTCATGCGAATAAAGAGCTAGTTGTGTTTCACAGGAACGATGTTTTATAAACCCATGTTGGCTGTGTCAGTGGTTTTGGTCGAGGTAATTCATAATGTTCGAACACAATTTATGTTCTAAAATCCTGCTACATATCGACGTTAACAATATGGGCCTGTAATTTAGTGGATTATTCATACTGCCCTTCTTGAATATTGGTGTAACCTGTGCAACTGTCCAGTCTTTGGGTACGGATCTTTCGTCGAGCGAACGGTTGTACATGATTGATAAGTATGGAGCTAATGTATCAGCATACTCCGAAAGGAACCTAATTGGTATGCAGTCTGGACCAGAAGAGTAGCTTTTATTAAGTGATTTAAGTTGCTTCACTACTCCGAGGATATTTACTTCTACGTTACTCATGTTGGCAGCTATTCTCGATTCGAATTCTGGAATATTTACTTCGTCTTCTTTTGTGAAGGCATTTTGGAAGGCTTAAACTTGCCTGTACTTGTACTTCACATCTACCAGTTGCGGCGGCGCGGTTCTTTCCGTCCCTTTTACGACGGACCTGCACCTACCTGTGAACATTGTATCAGCAGATCATCAGCAGAAAGCCAAGTGAAATCTACTGTACTTCGACGTGAACCAGGCTGCAATTTAAGTCACTAATCTACGTTTCGGGAGAAAGTTTTCACACAATTGAAAGTTTGAAAATTTTGTCCTCAATTAATATATTCTGAAACTTAGGTGAACAAGTATCACTGCCAAGCCCGTGCTAGTCTTAACACAGTCACTCACAATACCTTTCACTCGCGTTAGCAAGTTTATGGTGTTGCATTTCCCGAAAACGTAATAGCTACAAAAATTCTGATTGTTTTTGATTGATAATGCTCGCCAAATATTAAGTATGTCGGTAGCAAATGCAGTCACAGTTTTTAGCCACCGATCTGCTCAATACGCCACGCGGAATATATGTCTTTTCTCGTCACAAAATTCACTTAAAAATTCCGAAATTTCTACACACCCATCGGAATGATTATGCCGTCACTTTACAACACTTTTGATGTATAAAACACTACTAGATCCGGCAACGTATCATTTCCATCGGAACTACTAACTCACACGTCCGATCTGTTTCATGGCTGGGCTTCGACTCTTCTCTAGAATACTCCAAGTCATCTCTACCAGCAGAGAAAGGAGCGCGAAGAATATTGCTTTACCATTTGTCAGTTTAATCAACAGCCAATAGCAAAACAACACTCTCCCGCGTCTGTCCGCCCTTTTCATCAATAACCTATCGCTAAATAGTAAACCTAACGACTGCTCTTTTTACCGACGTAATTATCTAATATGCTGAAGTTTTGCTTATGCATAAAGTTATTTACTATTGCTATTTATACCTGAATTAACCTTCCCTTTACCATAAACTTACTTTACAAATCTATTCTACAAAAATCGCCTTTGTCCATATCCATACTTTTTCGAAATGTTCCCACAGTAAATCCTACTACACAACTCGTTAAACAATTATTTTCATATTAACCTTAAACCACACTCACGCATCATTCATACTGCTAAAGCACATTTATAACATTTTACGTACACAAAAAGACATAATAACACTTTATGAAAATACTAGAACAGTTTATGAAAAACATTCTATTACTTTAGTGCACTCTAGTGGTCACAATCGAAACTAAAATCACAGTCGCCCTATCCTATACTGTTTTCTATCGGATGATACATAAACTACGTGCGCGTCCAGTCTCGCGTCACCATCTGTCACTATCCAGCTCTGAGGAGACACATCTCCAACTTAACCGCCTCCAAGTCATGATCGGTATACGGCGCTACGCCTCACGGTTTCCGTTCCTTTGGGGTAACTGCTTCGGGGTGTGTCGCTATTTTTGTCTTCGAGTGTATAACTGTTAATTGAAATGGCCTGGGAGTCGGGACAGGTTCCAACAGACTGGACAAAAGCAGTAATCACACCAATCTTTAAACATGGAAACAGAAAAGATTGTAACAACTACAGAGATATCTCTTTAATCAGCGTTGTGGGTAAAATCTTCTCAGATATTGTTGAAAGGAAAGTGCGAGTATTAGTTGAGGACCAATTGGATGAAAATCAGTGTGGGTTTAGGCCTCTTAGAGGTTGTCAGGACCAGATCTTTAGCTTACGGCAAATAATGGAGAAGTGTTATGAGTGGAACAGGGAACTGTATCTATGCTTTATAGATCTAGAAAAGGCATATGACCGTGATCGTAGGAGGAAGTTATTGTCTGTTCTACAAGATTATGGAATAGGAGGCAAACTTTTGCAAGCAATTAAAGGTCTTTACATGGATAGTCAGGCAGCAGTTAGAGTTGACGGTAAATTGAGTTCATGGTTCAGAGTAGTTTCAGGGGTAAGACAAGGCTGCAACCTGTCTCCACTGTTGTTCATATTATTTATGGATCATATGTTGAAAACAATAGACTGGCTGGTTGAGATTAAGGTATATCTCGCATATGCGGATGACTTAGTTGTGATGGCAGATTCGATTGAAAGTTTGCAAAGTAATATTTCAGAGCTAGATCAGAAATGTAAGGACTATGGTATGAAGATTAGCATCTCCAAAACGAAAGTAATGTCAGTGGGAAAGAAATATAAACGGATTGAGTGCCAAATAGGAGGAACAAAGTTAGAACAGGTGGACGGTTTCAAGTACTTAGGATGCATATTCTCACAGGACGGCAACATAGTGAAAGAACTGGAAGCGAGGTGTAGCAAAGCTAATGCAGTGAGCGCTCAGCTACGATCTACTCTCTTCTGCAAGAAGGAAGTCAGTACCAAGACTAAGTTATCTGTGCACCGTTCAATCTTTCGACCAACTTTGTTGTATGGGGGCGAAAGCTGGGTGGATTCAGGCTACCTTATCAACAAGGTTGAGGTTACGGATATGAAAGTAGCTAGGATGATTGCAGGTACTAGTAGATGGGAACAATGGCAGGAGGGTGTCCACGATGAGGAAATCAAAGAAAAACTGGGAATGAACTCTATAGATGTAGCAGTCAGGGCGAACAGGCTTAGATGGTGGGGTCACGTTACACGCATGGGAGAAGCAAGGTTACCCAAGAGACTCATGGATTCAGCAGTAGAGGGTAGGAGGAGTCGGGGCAGACCGAGGAGAAGGTACCTGGATTCGGTTAAGAATGATTTTGAAGTAATAGGTTTAACATCAGAAGAGGCACCAATGTTAGCACTGAATAGGGGATCATGGAGGAACTGTATAAGGGGGGCTATGCTCCAGACTGAACGCTGAAAGGCATAATCAGTCTTAAATGATGATGATGATGATGATGATGATGATGGTGTATAACTGTAGAATGGGCTGCAGAATGCAGTTGCTTCCAGGTGACTAGCTCGGTGGATGGCAATTAGAAGCGGCTGTCGGAGGCAGCGGCTACGCGACTAGGCGCCTGCGCTATGAGCCAGGAGCTGCGTCGCTGGGCGGCTCGGCACGCCGCTGCTTTGTGCAGGCTGGCCACCACGTAACTCGGAACGCGGAACCCCAGCGTGCGTGTCCGCCTGCGGAGGGGGCGCGGCCGCTTTCTCCCCGACATGTGGCCGGCCTGCGAGGTGCGGGCGGCTTGTCGGTAGTGATGGGGAGCTCGTGAATGAGTCGTTCAAATGAACGCTTCACTCCAGTGAAGTGTGAACTAATCACTCAATTTCAATGAACTGGTACTTCAAACTCTTCACAGATAGCACACTCCACACTTTTTTCTGGTTCACTCACTCTCTTCCCCTCTCCCTCCCCCACTACATCGGCTCTACGTCACTCACCCTCCCTTCCTCCCTTCACTTCAGTCAACCTTAAGTCCTCCCTCTACTGCCTGTCGACGAATCGCGCGGTGTTTATGGGGAACGATAGGTTTACGAGGGGTTGGTGAGGAGAGGGGCGAGGGGAAGGCAGCGTCAGCTGCTTCCTGCAGTGCAGACATCATTACCCGTGACTATTTGTGCATTTAAACTTCGCGTCTACGGGTAGCCTACAGTTGGCTGCGCTTGCAGACAAATGAATATTAAAGATACAAACGAAGTGGGTGGCTGTGTTAGCGCGCACAGCCAACATGAAAATAAAAGGTTTATTAATAACACTAAAAGAAGGATTTTACCTGAAATCGTACGAACGACTACAGGTGACAGTTTACGTTTTGAATCTGGAGGGTTATTATTCTCAACAAAAATAAAATCTGCAGGAAAACTTCTGAATAATTACTTATCTTAGATATATAGACTTTGTGACAGTGGTAAACATACTCATTCTATTTTGGATTAAATTTTAAAACGAACATAAAATTGGACTGCATTTCGTTGGTAGCCCTAGTTCTCAGTCCATGAATACAACAAATAATGTTTCATTTGGCAGATAAAGACTATTTTGGGCGCTTCATGAGAAAATGTCGAGCAAGATTAAATGTAATACCTTCTTTATATGTGACAGGCTTCTCTGTTTATCCTTCCTTTGTCCCCTTCGACCATGCTCTATTTAAGTTAACTCAGACGCTGTAAGAGCGTAAAACGTTGCGTGCACATTAGTGCATATTTCGGCCATCTGTCGGTAAAATTATGAAGTATTACGAAGCTTTATTGTACGAGCGAGGCGAAGCGAGCGTAGTCGCGGCTGAGCGGCGAACTGGGCAACTTCGCCAGGCCTCCGTACTTCATGAATGAACTACTTCATTTGAACGCTTCACGGCGAAGAGTGAAATGAATGAAGTAGTTCACGGGAATGAACGAGTTCGACCCATCTCTACTTGTCGGGTTATCGCGCGCCCTTCTGCGTGTCGCCGCATCTGCACTCCGTCGCGGTACGGACGCGCTATACACACTCCCCATCCAGCCAGCAGCCGACCTCTGTACTTCGGACCATTTACTTTGCTCGCGGCGGAGTAAAATATCAGTTCCGATTCATGCCGAAGCTTGTGGAATTTCTGAATACCAAGAGCAAAAGGTTACAATGTCATATTGCGTTCATCGTAAGGATATACCTGATGTAAACGTTATACCAGGGGCGGGCAAACGCTGCACGCGGCTCGTGAGCGCACAGCGCCGCACGTGTGCTGCTCGCGTGCAGGCGTCGAATGGGGCAGTGGCGACAGCCGGCAGGTTGATGCGAAGCGACCACTACGTAGTGAACGTTGTATTTCAAGAACCGGAAAATGCAGAGTGAATCAAGGAAACGGAGACGTGGAGATTTGCTATTTTTTACAAATTAGTGGGAGAATCATTGTTTCTTTGTGCAAAGACGTGAAAATTCGAAATGTTTAATATGTGGCAATATTCTCGCTGGTCAGCGGAAGTTTAGTGTTGAACGCCATTATAATAAATTTCACAAGGACGAGTACAATTTATTGTCGGATTCTGAGCGGATGGGGAAATTGACAGAGCTTAAGAACAGAGACCTGACGATATTAGATGCATCTGTCCTAGTTGCCGTTGTCACGAGAGATGTGCGACTTTCTACCGTCATGTCTCACGTCTAACTGATTTAACATTTTATGGGGCACTGTTTTCAATTTTTCAGGACGCCAACAATAATAGCCCAGCGGTACGTGCAAGCTATAAAATTGCGCTTAATATAGTGAGAGCTGGAAAACCATTTGCTGAATTAATAAGCCTCGGTTAAGAGCAAACATAAGTGATGAAAATTTACGTAACTGTTTGCGTTTGTCTGTATGCAGAAATTTTGTTCCAGATATTAAACGTATTGTAAACTCCACCTGTGATAATTAAATAAAACGTATCGTAGTTAATAGGTACTCTTTCAAACCATGGTTTATTTCAAGCACTCCTGCTAACCTTATTCCATCATTCAATAAAGCAAGCTAGAAAAACAAAACGCATTACAGAGGAAGGAGTGGACAGAATGTATGGTGGGGAGGGGAGGTAAGCTGGTGGCCAGCTTGCCCCTGTGTGCAGGCAGAACACCTGTCAACTGCACGCGTGCAAGTGCACCGCACACGTGCAGGATTCCTGCCCGCCCCTGCGTTATACTATGCACTCATCCGTTTCTGTTGGGACGTCATTGGGTTTCGTTTCCGGTGGGGTGAAGCCAAGCTGCCTCGCGTACAATCAAGCACGATAATAAGGATACGGTTTGTGCTGTGCGTTACGCGCACATCGACTCAGCGATGATACGAGGCAACAGCTTGTAATGGTTCTTTATTTAAGTGACCATTACGGCATTCCAACCCCAGTTCTCAAATGGTTCAAATGGCTCTGAGCACTATGGGACTTAACATCTATGGTCATCAGTCCCCTAGAACTTAGAACTAGCTAAACCTAACTAACCTAAGGACAGCACACAACACCCAGTCATCACAAGGCAGAGAAAATCCCTGACCCCGCCGGGAATCGAACCCGGAAACCCGGGCGTGGGAAGCGAAAACGCTACCGCACGACCACCCCAGTTCTCGATACCAGTAATATCGAACTACCTTTCTGCAAAGTATCAGACATATTTTTGTGACAATATTCACATTCGGTTTTATTAATGTATAGGTACTCAGAAGAATATACTAATTCCAATCCCAAAGAAATCAGGTGTTGACAGATGTGAAAATTACCGAACAATCAGTTTAATAAGCCACAGCTGCAAAATACTAACACGAATTCTTTACAGACGAATGGAAAAACTAGTAGAAGCCGACCTCGGTGAAGATCAGTTTGGATTCCGTAGAAATACTGGAACACGTGAGGCTTACGGCTTATCTTAGAAGAAAGATTAAGGAAAGGCAAACCTACGTTTCTAGCATTTGTAGACTTAGAAAAAGCTTTTGACAATGTTGACTGGAATACTCTCTTTCAAATTCTAAAGGTGGCAGGGGTAAAATACAGGGAGCGAAAGGCTATTTACAATTTGTACAGAAACCAGATGGCAGTTATAAGAGTCGAGGGACATGAAAGGGAAGCAGTGTTTGGCAAGGGAGTAAGATAGGGTTGTAGCCTCTCCCCAATGCTATTCAATCTGTATATTGAGCCAGAAGTAAAGAAAACAAAAGTAATATTCGGAGTAGGTATTAAAATCCATGGAGAAGAAATAAAAACGTTGAGGTTCGCCGATGACACTGTAATTCTGTCAGAGACAGCAAAGGACTTGGAAGAGCACTTGAACGGAATGGATGGTGTCTTGAAGGAAGGATATAAGATGAACATCAACAAAAGCAAAACGAGGATAATGGAATGTAGTCGAATTAAGTCGGATGATGTTGAGGGTATTAGATTAGGAAATGAGACACTTAAAGTAGTAAAGGAGTTTTGCTATTTGGGGAGCAAAATAACTGATGATGGTCGAAGTAGAGAGGATATAAAATGTAGACTGGCAATGGCAAGGAAAGCGTTCCTGAAGAAGAGAAATTTGTTAACATCGAGTATAGATTTAAGTGTCAGGAAGTCATTTCTGAAAGTATTTGTATGGAGTGTAGCCGTGTATGGAAGTGAAACATGGACGGTAAATAGTTTGGACAAGAAGATAATAGAAGCTCTCGAAATGTGGTGCTACAGAAGAATGCTGAAGATTAGATGGGTAGATCACATAACTAATTAGGAAATATTGAATAGGATTGGGGAGAAGAGGTGTTTGTGGCACAACTTGACCAGAAGAAGGGATCGGTTGGTAGGACATGTTCTGAGGCATCAAGGGATCACCAATTTAGTATTGGAGTGCAGCGTCTAGGGTAAAAATCGTAGGGGGAGACCAAGAGATGAATACACTAAGCAGATTCAGAAGGATGTAGGTTGCAGTAGGTACTGGGAGATGAAGAAGCTTGCACAGGATAGAGTAGCATGGAGAGTTGCATCAAACCAGTCTCAGGACTGAAGACCACAACAGCAACAACAACAACTCCGATGTATCCTATATTACAGTGATATGGTTCTTGTGTGTATGCATTTCTGTGAGACTGTCATAATCTTTGACTTACTTGTAACCGTTTTGGCGCAAATGCGCACACAGCAGTCTTTGTTTCACTTTGCAGAAGTTAAGTTGTTATTTCGCTTAGTAAAAGAACAGTCAAGTCTTGTGTTTGGTTAAAGTGAAAATTAAATATATGAAGATTGATACAAAACTGTTTTCTTGATGATGTGACAATTAAGAAGTATATGTGAATTTACAAGAAGTTTATTAAAAATGTGGATCGTGAACACCAAATCAAAAATAATTTCTACCATGCCACTGTTCTGATCTGGGGTTGTTTGATCATTAAGAATTTCCTGAAAAACGCATTTGTTAGGTCTTCAAATATTGCTAAAATACAGATCTGGACTTTCTAGCAGTCAAAGTGGAATCACCCTAGAATCAACAAGATGAGCCATAACGACTTCGACGAAATCTACGTGGGAATAAGTGCCAAATTAATGACTTTTTTACAATGACCTCATTATTTCTATTCTGACGATACTATCCACAGTCAATAACTTAGTTGTTGCCCGATAAAGCGAACATATGCTGCGTGAGCAACATTATTGATCTGATTTCTGATCTACTTTGCAAGTGGTGGTATTGTTAGAAGCTTTACCGGCGCATTTACAGTTGACAGCACTGGCCAGCCAAGTGCTCGAACTAATCTGCAGTGACTGTTGATCCATTGTGGACGTGGGACAGCGGCTAGTCAAATATTTAACAAAGAGACTTACCAAACAATCGTGTAAATTAAGAACTTACTTTATTCCATTTTTGCTACCAGTTTCGGCAGTTCAATGTGCCATCTTCAGGCCCCATATGCACCTCTCAAAAATTATCGACATTGCCGTCCTCGGAGCATCTGTTTCTGGATTTCGTGGATTCTCAAGTGCTTCCTTCGAAGAAATGAGCTGCAATCGACAGAAAGAGATGCCCTCAGTATGCCAGTACCAGTAATTTTTGAGAGGTGGATATGAAGCCTGAAAATAGCATATTGAACTGCCGAAACTGGTAGAAAAATAAAATAAAATAACTTCTAAATTTGCACGGTTGTTTGACGAATTTCTTTGTTAAAAACCTGCAGTGATGTGAACAGTTGCAGTTAAGAGTAAAACGAGAAGGGCAGACCAACAATATAGCTTCGAATATCATTTACTTTTTAAATAGGGTGAAATAATATATGGCAGAACTCCGGAAATACGCTTCTTAGGTAAGCAGATGGAAAACACAACATGCTCTAGTTCTCAGCTAACATAGCGTTATAATTTAAAACAAGAGTAATGAAAATTCCTAACTTAAGTGCATGGTAGTTTTTCTGCGTGAGCTGTATGTGACATAATAGTGAAAGTCCGTCGTCTGGTAAGCTCCGAACTCCTTCCACATCCTAATCGGATGAATCCATTTCAGTACTGGAAATGTCGTCTGCTCGGCTGTTACCGAAGCGATCAACAACAGAATAGATGAAGCCATCCAAAAGCAACATTTTCTCCTCTTCTTTCGTTCAGCATTTCGCCAGCGTTTGGCAGTAACGTGTGAAAAAGCTTGAGACATTAGTTCCAGAACGTCTGGCAGCTTAAATGTCTTGTTTCTCTACACAGATTCCTTATCTTAGCTCCAGATCAGTCTATTGATTTAAGACAGCAGTGGTACGATAGCAGCTGTTAAAATGTAGCATCCGTACTGTGTGCTCGATGTTCCGTGTGTCTACGATGATTATCACTCTGGCTCGTATCAGTCAACATCTACGGCATAAAACATGGACATGGTCCAAATAAAGAATATTTGAGTTTTCATTATCCTCCAAAAAATTTAATTTAAACAATCTTTTACAAAATATCGATAGTTAAGAATTTATATTTGCGATGAAAACTGGTATTTTGTGCACTATATGTAATTAGAAACAAGAAGAAGTTCATTTTTCTTAAAAATTGGTGATTAAGCATGTGGTGATTAGCATCTACGAGAGCTATTCGGAAAGTAAGTGCCGATCGGTCGCAAAATAGAAACCACTGTGAAAATTAAAAAAAAAAAACTTCCAATCTTTCAGCTATTTCTCTACATAGTCGCCGCTCCGACTTAGACATTTGTTGTTGCGTTGTACCAATTTTTCTGCTTTTCCTGTGCTTTCTACCAATTCCCTACGCTGGTCCACTGCTCGTTATCTCTGCCAAAACAGTTTCCATAGCCAGCGGTTCATGCGTGCAGAGATGAAACTCAGGGGGAGTCAATCACGGTCTGTAACACTTCCCGTGGGAAACACTGCAAGAGCATCTTCATTTTGGAACACGTATTATGTTTCATTATAATGACTTTTCTGGAGACAAGAAATCTACTCTGTAGGAATCAGAAAGGGTTTCAAAAAAGACGATAGTGTGAAACCCAGCTCGCGCTATTCGTCCACGAGACTCAGAGCGCCATAGACACGGGTTCCCAGGTAGATGCCGTGTTTCTTGCCTTCCACAAGGCGTTCGACACAGTTCCCCACAGACGTTTAATGAACAAATTAAGAGCATATGGACTATCAGACCAATTGTGTGAATGGATTGAAGAGTTCCTAGATAACAGAACGCAGCATGTCCTTCTCAATGGAGAGAAGTCTTCCGAAGTAAGAGTGATTTCAGGTGTGCCGCAGGAGAGTGTCCTAGGACCGTTGCTATCCACAATATACATAAATGACCTTGTGGATGACATCGGAGGTTCACTGAGGCCTTTTGCGGATGATGCTGTGGTATATCGAGGGGTTGTAACAATGGAAAATTGTACTGAAATGCAGGAGGATCTACAGCGAATTGACGCATGGTGCAGGGAATGGCAATTGAATCCCAAAGTAGACAAGTGTAATGTGCTGCGAATACATAGAAAGTAAGATCCCTTATCATTTCGCTACAATATAGCAGGTGAGCAACTGGAAGCAGTTAATTCCACAAATTATCAGGGAGTACGCATTAGGAGTGATTTAAAATGGAATGATCATATAAAGTTGATCGTCGGTAAAGCAGACTCCACACTTTGATTCATTGGAAGAATCCTAAGGAAATGAAATCCGAAAACAAAGGATGTAGGTTACAGTACGCTTGTTCGCCCACTGCTTGAATACTGCTCAGCAGTGTGGGATCCGTACCAGATAGGGTTGATAGAAGAGATAGAGAAGATCCAACGGAGAACAGCGCGCTTCGTTACAGGATGATTCAGTAATCGCGAAAGCGGTAGGAGATGGTGAACTCCAGTGGAAGAGTCTGCAGGAGAGACGCTCAGTAGCTTGGTACGGGCTTTTGCTGAAGTTCATACCTTCACCGAGGAGTCAAGCAGTATGTTGCTCCCTCCTACGTATATCTCGCGAAGAGACCATGAGGATTAAATCAGAGAGATTAGAGCCCACACAGAGGCATAGCGGCAGTCCTTCTTTCGACGAACAATACGAGACTGGAATAGAAGGGAGAACCGATAGAGGTACTCAAGGTACCCTCCGCCACACACCGTCAGGTGGCTTGCGGAGTATGGACGTAGATGTAGATTACGCCTGCAGAATGCGGCCGAGAATTGTCATGAAGAAGGAACCGCATGACAGTTGTGTTAGGTGGGCTGCATGACATCAGGCGTAATCTCTCACCAGGCCCTCATACTTGGCGGAAGACAGTACTGTTCTAGGCATCTCTACCTTGCTCACTGCGTGCTCGGAACGAAAAAGAGCGACGTGACGGGACCGATGGGCATACTAGAAAAATGACCAACACACCTGTGCAAAGCTTTGTTGGATTTTCAGTTTTGCTTCCATTTCGTGTCCGATTGGACCTTACTTTCCGTACAGCCCTCATATTTACTGAATTTAATATTTAAATGATGAAGATGTGCAAACTGAACGAGGAAAAGAAAGATCGGAGGGAAGATTCGATCAGAGACTCACACAATACGGAATTACTAAACTCCAACACCGCTGACTTTTTTCCGTTTTTTACCCAGAATTTTATTTAACAAAATAACATTACGCATCACGTATCAGTAACGCCTATTATTTAGTAAATACTATTTTTCGAAAAACCTCAAAGCCGATTTTATCTGTAGTCTAGCGAAAAACTTACTATGCACCTACTTGTATAATTTGACGTTGATACCTACATCAGAATATTTTATGATCTGAAGTTGGCAGTAGCCGAAACCGGTAGTAGTGAAGTGTAAAAAGTGTGTGATCAAGACGGACCTGCAAAATAAAGTGCCATAGTATGATCACGAACTCATTTTCAGGTAAAAACATTATGAACAACTTGTTCCTCTCAACTTTTTAGCGGTGAATGATGTTCTCCGCGCGTGTTTCAGTACTAAGCAGGAAGCAGTGTCACCATTTCCAGAGTACATATTAACGGCGCGACTAGGGTTTACAGAGATTTCCACTGTACGCGGGTTTGCAACTTTTTAGCTAAAGTATGATTAAGAATAACATTGATGGCTGTTAGTACATTAGAATATCTTGAAGTTTCATTTATAGTGACATAGCAATATCTGAAACGTAACTTGGATCTACTCCCAAGAGCGTAACAACACCACGGCTACGTCTGCTGACGAATCATTACGTTTCTGTTTGTTTACGTCAGGTTTATTCTTATGGTGGACGAAGTAGAGATGTAAAAGATTGCACTATTAAATAAGGACTGATCGCTCCTGTTACTGCTAGATCGAGTATTTCACGGAAATTTACTCATTTAAAGATTGCCGCTACAGCCTGTACGGTCTTTGCTCTGGAAATTTGTGGTAAGAACTAATGGGACCAAACTGCTGAGGTCATCGGTCCCTAAACCTACACTCTACTGAATCTAACTTAAACTAACTTCCGCTAAGGACAACACACACACACACACACACACACACACACACACACACACACACACACACACATGCCCGAGGGGGGAGGCCTCGAACCTCCGACGGTAGGGAGCAGGGCGCACCGTGATAAGACGCCCCAGACCGTGTGGCTACCCCGCGCGGCGGTCTTTGCTCTGTTCTGGTCTTTGCAGACTGTGCAATAAGGAGTATAATATTCAACCTATCTACCCTTGAGCTCATTTAAATAATTCTTCATGAAAAAGGATGCCCTGTATTCAATTACTGGGCAGGGGAATTCGCTCTGTATCTGAAGTGGATGTAGAATAAATTTGAGCTATTGAAGGCCCGAATACTACTGCGGATGTTGTTGTTGTTGTGGTCTTCAGTCCTGAGACTGGTTTGATGCAGCTCTCCATGCTACTCTATCCTGTGCAAGCTTCTTCATCTCCCAGTACCTACTGCAACCTACATCCTTCTGAATCTGCTTAGTGTATTCATCTCTTGGTCTCCCCCTACGATTTTTACCCTCCACGCTGCCCTCCAATATTAAATTGGTGATCCCTTGATGCCTCAGAACATGTCCTACCAACCGATCCCTTCTTCTGGTCAAGTTGTGCCACAAACCTCTCTTCTCCCCAATCCTATTCAATACTTCCTCATTAGTTATGTGATCTACCCATCTAATCTTCAGCATTCTTCTGTAGCACCACATTTCGAAAGCTTCTATTCTCTTCTTGTCCAAACTATTTACCGTCCATGTTTCACTTCCATACATGGCTACACTCCATACAAATACTTTCAGAAATGACTTCCTGACACTTAAATCTATACTCGATGTTAACAAATTTCTCTTCTTCAGAAACGCTTTCCTTGCCATTGCCAGTCTACATTTTATATTCTCTCTACTTCGACCATCATCAGTTATTTTGCTCCCCAAATAGCAAAACTCCTTTACTACTTTAAGTGTCTCATTTCCTAATCTAATTCCCTCAGCGTCACCCGACTTAATTCGACTACATTCCATTATCCTCGTTTTGCTTTTGTTGATGTTCATCTTATATCCTCCTTTCAAGACACTGTCCATTCTGTTCAACTGCTCTTCCAGGTCCTTTGCTGTCTCTGACAGAATTACAATGTCATCGGCAAACCTCAAGGTTTTTATTTCTTCTCCATGGATTTTAATACCTACTCCGAACTTTTCTTTTGTTTCCTTTACTGCTTGCTCAATATACAGATTGAATAACATCGGGGAGAGGCTACAACCCTGTCTCACTCCCTTCCCAACCACTGCTTCCCTTTCATGCGGATAAAATTAGTATTTATTCACTTAGATATATTACTTAAAACATTTGTGAACATAATAAAATGTGATGATTAGTGGTGCCTTATATATACGAAGGTTGTCCAGAAAGTTAAGTTCCGATCGGTCACGAAATGGAAACCACTGTGTAAATCAGAAATGTTTTATCTGCAACTGTTAGCTACATCTTCCAGTCACTGCTCTACATAGTCACCACTCTGACTTAGACATTTGTCGTAGCGTTGTACCAACTTTCCAATACCCTTGCCACACAAGGCAGTCGCCTGTGTTTCCCGCCAATTCTCTACGCTCATCTATAGCTCATCTGTGCGAAAATGTTGTCTTCATAGCTAGCAGTTAATGTCAGCAGAGATGAAGCACATGGGAAGCCAATTACGGGCTATAGTGCGGGTGATCAAACACATGCCATCGAAAACGCTGCAGGAACATTTTCATTGCCCCTGCAGATTGCGACCTAGAATTCTCTCGAAGTAGGAACCGTATGAGAGTTCTGTAATGTGGGCTGCATAACGTCAGGCAAAATCTCTGACAAGGACCTCATACTTGGCGGGAGGCATTATTTTCTATGCATTTTTATGTGCTCACCATTCACTCAGAAATGAAAGGAGCGAAGTGATGCAACCGACAGGCATACTAGAGACGCTGTCAAATACATATGTACAAAGCTTTATTTGATTATCGCAGTGGTTCCCATTTCTTGACCGATCGGAACTTACTTTCTGGACTACCCTCGTATTAAGTATCATATTTGAAGAACCCTAAACCTTGCTTCTGAGTCCGCTACTAAATTTGTGGTTTATGGGACATTAATAATCAAAGGATAGGATAACCACACACACCTTTAACATTCACATGTAGTTGATGAGCTTTACACGGAGAAGAAAAGAAGAGAATAAATGCCCTCCACCATGACAACACATGGCTAGGAAAGTGATGCTGCGCCTTAGATTTTAACAAGCAGACTGATTATGTCGAGCTACAGTAGAAATATACAAACGACTATCAGACATGAGCTAAAAACACATTTCATTTAAATACACTGTATAAGAGGAAGGTTACAGAAGGTACAGCACGAAAAGCTTTTAACCACAAACACGCACGTGCCTGTAACTAACCGAACAAATAGAAAAATTCAGTATAAACGGATAAGAGTTGCACTGAATTTCTCACAATGGTAACAAGATGTTAGAGCTGAAGATTCTTAAACATGAACTACAGCCGGCCAGTGTGGCCGAGCGGTTCTAGGCGCTTCAGTCTGAAACCGCGCGACGGCTACGGTCGCAGGTTCGAATCCTGCCTCGGGCATGGATCTGTGTGATGTCCTAGGTTAGTTAGGATTAAGTAGTTCTAAGTTCTAGGCGACACATGACCTCAGCTGTTAAGTCCCATAGTGCTCAGAGCCATTTGAACCATGAACTACACATGGCGGTAATGAACAAAGGCAAGAACCGAACAATGGAAGCTACAGAATAAAACGGAATGCAAAATCTGTGGCAAAATCACAGTGGTGTCATATGATGCACAGAAACTCGCTGTTAGAAATATGAGAAGCTGATTTAACTCAATTTTTATCCTATTTAGGCACATTTCCACACGTTCAAGTGGTTAGGTTCATCGCATAATTGCCCACGAAATCACCTAAAGTTAAAAGTACTCAATATTAGCGGTATTAAAATAAAATTCGTGACACAAACTAATAGACAAACTGCTTCTGTCTCGGGCTCTTCGGCTGACGTTTGTTTGATGATTTTTCTGAAGTTTCGCCAGCACGAGTGGCTGTTCATCTTATATCCTCCTTTCAAGACACTGTCCATTCCGTTCAACTGCTCTTCCAGGTCCTTTGCTGTCTCTGACAGAATTACAATGTCATCGGCAAACCTCAAGGTTTTTATTTCTTCTCCATGGATTTTAATACCTACCCCGAATTTTTCTTTTGTTTCCTTTACTGCTTGCTCAATATACAGATTGAATAACATCGGGGAGAGGCTACAACCCTGTCTTACTCCCTTCCCAACCACTGCTTCCCTTTCATGTCCCTCGACTCTTATAACTGCCATCTGGTTTCTGTACAAATTGTAAATAGCCTTTCGCTCCCTGTATTTTACCCCTGCCACCTTTAGAATTTGAAAGAGAGTATTCCAGTCAACATTGTCAAAAGCTTTCTCTAAGTCTACAAATGCTAGAAACGTAGGTTTGCCTTTCCTTAATCTTCACGCGTACACACCACCGGTGGTTGTGTGAATGATTACAGTTGCAATTTTTTGTGACACGTAGAACGGACACCAGACTGTGTAGCAAAGCAAATTGGGGCCATTCCCATTTTATTTTGTTATTTCCTCCTAAAATGATTTTTTTCCTTAGTGTTAGTGAGAGATGTGCCATAATATGAAGCTGTCATTCTGCAATTCCGAGAGTAAGATCGGGCCCAACTTTGCTAAATTACATTAGTCAGAATAACTTGCGGTATATTCCCGAAATTTTCCGGCCGTTGTGGCCGAGGGGCTCTAGGCGCTTCAATCGGGAACCGCGCGACCACTATGGTCGCAGGTTCGAATCCTACCTCGGGCATGGATGTGTGTGATGTCTTTAGGTTAGTTAGGTTTAAGTAGTTCTAAGTTCTAGGGGACTGATGACCTCAGACGTTAAGCCCCATGGCGCTCAGAGCCATTTGAACCATTCCCTAAATTTCTCCTTTGCCGATGTGAGACACTCTTTGCTTTTCTTTGTCGATTTACGTATAAATAGTCCTTACGCCGTGTTTGCGCAACATAACGGCCGATTCTGTCCTTCACTCTGAGAATGTATGGCAGAATGGTCGTACCTGATACTTCTTTTCCGGATGTGTCACTTCGCCGAGTGTTTGACGGTGTCACACTTCTTATATAACATGTGGAGTAGCCACTGCTCCTCAGAACGCTTTACAGGTGTTACATCTCGCGTCTGAGGTGCTGCCGCTCACATATTCGTCTGCTTTCGTTACGAGCGTATTAATCGAGCGTCTTTTCTGGCTCGGGTGGATTCCCATGCTGCAGCGAACGACCGTTGCAGGTATCAATGGGAGGAGAACCGCACCGGAAATGAGCACGGAAAGGCCCTTGGACGTTGGCGCGTCAGACACACACAATCTGCGACTGCGAGCTCGACTCCAGTTCACCACCAGCAAAGGAGGGTGAATCTTTGACAGTTCTAACACACCTGCTGGAGAAAGAAAAATCTTCATCAAAAGTCGGCCGAAGAACCCCAGATAGAAGCCAATAGGCAGTTTGTCGGCAAGTAGCCACGAAAGCCTTAACAATTTTGTGGAAACTAACAGACTATAAAGCTGTAAGAGAAAGAAGTTAGGGCTTCAGGTAGATTGAAAACTTACACCAAATTAAACATTTATTAAACTACCGAGGAGAAGTTCTTACGAGCAACCAATCTTACCAAGTTCCTAGACGTCAGTTAAGAGCTTCCTTAAATAAAATGGGGTTTACCCCTCCAATGGAAGCCTACTGTATTGTGCCAACCTACGCAAAAGTTTCGACTAAAGCAAATCGAAGACTCTTTGCTTTCCACCAAGACGCTACTACACTTGGCCATCTGTCACAATTGGGCAGTACTCTACTGCTGCGGTTATGCACATAGAATTCGTAACTGCGCGCACACACACACACACACACACACACACACACACACACACACACACACACACAGACATATACGCACGCACACATTCAGTGGTGCAGTGGAATATGACAGTAAGGCATTTTAAACATGAGTGTGGAGGTCATGGAAGTGGTCGAGCGTGGACCAAATGGTTCAAATGGCTCTGAGCACTATGGGACTCAACTGCTGTGGTCATAAGTCCCCTAGAACTTAGAACTACTTAAACCTAACTAACCTAAGGACATCACACACAGCCATGCCCGAGGCAGGATTCGAACCTGCGACCGGAGCGGTCGTGCGGTTCCAGACTGTAGCGCCTTTAACCGCTCGGCCACTTCGGCCGGCTCGAGCGTGGAACCCTCGTCAGTCAAAACAGCAGTAATGTATGAAACCAGACTGTGAATTAGAACTGTTAATAACATTTGCGGATTAACTTTAATATGAAAGACAGTCGGTACCCAGATTCCGAGCGTGGAACCCATGTCAATCAGAACCGTAAATAATATAATGGTACAATGATGAATTGTATGAATAAGAAGAGGGACAGTGATGTAGAACGATTAACAATGAATACTGATTAATTTTAATATAAAAAAGTCGCAGGTATTGTTCACCTGAGTGAGACTGTTGTTGGTTGGTTAGGCTATACTGCGTAGTGACTATTGTCGTATGATTAGAGGGTGCAGTATGTGCAGAAATGGTAAATCAGACTTAATTGCATATTTGAGATACGGACTGACTATAACAAATTAAGTGAGTGGGGGTTTGTCATTACTACTGGGACAGAGTTATCGGCACCTGCAAGAGGTTAAAATGGGCCTCATTGTGGGTTTCCACTTAGTAAGCTGCTCGAACTGCTTATCGTCAGCATGGGAGCTAAAGGCAGGCACACTCGTCCTCAAGGTTTCGGTCGACCGCCAAATGGAACATCTCGCACTGTGCATCAAGCATACCGTAAAGTCTTCGCTCCTGCGTCTGCCATGTGAGAAAAAGTACTGGACTTTCTCTCTGACTTTCTGTGCCAATCGCACCATACAGGGAGTTTGTCTTTGTTTTAGAGAACATAATACCTCGAAAACGACGCATCACATGAGAAAAATGTTCTACATGGAAAGTTAATATTAGCAAATGGGGCATCTTTCGTAACTACAACTAAATGGTTCAAACGACTCTAAGCACTATGGGACTTAACATCTGAGGTCATCAGTCCCCTAGAATTAGAACTAGTTAAACCTAACTAACCTAAGGACATCACACACATCTATGCCCGAGGCAGGATTCGAACCTGCGACCGTAGCAGCCCCGCGGTTCTGGACTGTAGCACCTAGAACCGCACGGCCACACCGGCCGTCAGGGAGACAATGATAGGACATCTGTTCACACATGCGGGAATGACTTCCATGGTACTAGAGGAAGCTGTAGAGGGCAAAAACTATAGAGGAAGACAGAGATAGGAATGCATCCAGCAAATAACTGAGGAAGCAGGTCGCAAGTGCTACTCTGAGATGAAGAGGTTGGCACAGGAGAGGAATTCGTGGCGGATCAAACTAGTCAGAAGACTGATGCGCGAAAAATAAAGAATATTAGCTTTTCACATAAAATATTTTTCTCGTGAAGAGCATCGTTTTCAAGTTAAAACGCCCGTGAAGACTGACAGCAGCCAGACGAGGTAGACATTGGCCCACGTGCAGGCTACCATCAACATCATAACACGGACGTCAGCTTTTTCTGTGGTGCCGGACCAGGAGATAAGAAGGTATGTGCTGCTGGTGAATGGCGTCACATTGTGTTCAGCGATGAACCAATGTTCCGCACTGCCCTGGATGACCATCGTCTGCGAATATGGGGGAGACCTGGGGACAGATGAAAGTCTCCCAATATTTTGCAGGCAGCGGCGTTGCAACGTTGGTAACACCGGTTACAGCCCGATCACCGAAGTTAAGCAACGTTGGGCCTGGTTTGTACTCGGATGGGTGACCATCCAGGGAACACCAGGTGCCGTTGGGTTTCAGCAAACGGAAGTCGTCTGCTGTGTGCACATCGACCCTAGCGGTTATCGATCCCGTCAGGAGTAAAGTTCGCCTATATAACGCGCGCCTTAGGCGAGGCACGTGAAGAGAGGGTGAACCCGGAGCCGCTAGGAGGTGTGAGTCGCACATGCACTAGTGTTTGGAAGCACGCTGGGCGGCAGTGTGAGCTGGCAACGAGTAGAACTGTGACTGTTGGTACTGGCGCTGGTGATTCTGACGTTCATTAGTTGACGGGACTCTGAGTGGACAGCCTTGTTTCTGCTCACGACGGCATTGGAATTATTATTATTATTATTATTATTTATTTTATGGCCTTCATTGGACCACTGTAGTCAAAAATACAAAGTTCTAAACAAGTTGTTACAAATGGATACAATTTGGTTCGACAATAACTTAATATATTTAGGTAATATAATTATTAGAGGCTATTCTTATATCAAAGGTGTTTTGCTCTTCTGTCTGCCCAATATTTCTTCATTCTTTCAGATATTTTCTTTCTTTCTTCATCTGAGACAACTCTTCCTCTACTCCTTTTATTGATTTTCATTTGTAGTCTGGTTTGCGGGTCTTGCAGTATTCTGGTTTTCTCTGTCTTGTTTTTTAGGTCATCTACTGTAATTTGAAGTTCTTTTATATCTTCCTTAATTTCTGTGATCCTTTTAATGTCGCTCTTGCTATTCCACAATTTTTGTATTATTTTTTTACTAATTCTGTTTTCTGCAGTTTTCATCAGATGTCCAAGGAATGAGATGCGTTTCTTCCTGATTGTGCTCATGACTGGTTCTATTTTCTTATATACTGTTTCATTTGATGCTATTCTCCAATGTCCATTTATTTTATACTGTTTATTTATACATGTCCTAATTATTCTTCTTTCTATTTTTAGTATCCTGTCAATTTATGCTGTATTAGTTGTTTTGAAGATAGTTTCAGCTGCATACGTTATTTCTGGTTGTGTAACTGTTTTATAGTGTTTTAATTTTGCATCTATAGATAGGCTTTTTTGTTGTATGTAGTTTTGGTAATGTAATTTGCCTAGTTCAGTTTTTTTATTCTATTTTGCCATGATGGCTTCTCATTTAGATTGTATGTTATTATTTCGCCTAAATACTTAAATTTACCAACAATTTTGATTTCCTGTTCTCCTATTGTAATTTTTTTTGCAAGTGGTGGATCAGTTAGCATAATCTCCAGTTTTTCAAATGATATTCTAAGGCCTACTTTGCTATTTCTTGTAGTGATTTCACTTGTTGCCTGGCTTCTTGAACGGTGTTGGCTAGGAGAGCAAGATCATCAGCAAATCCCAAGCAGTTTAAGCTAATATCATCTTTTGCACTTCCAATTCTTATCCTCTTTGGATTGTCTTGTACCATTCTCTCATTATGTATTCCAGTACACAGTTGAAAAAGATTGGAAACATGGATAGTTTTTTTTTGCGGGGGGGGGGGGGGGGGGTGAGCAAAATTTCAGCCCATGAACTATGGTAACAACGTGATTTAATATATTGCGGCCTCTTGTTGCCTCATTCGAAATTCTCGTCAGTCACTTCAATCTGTGCTACGGGTACTGCCAACTGCCAGTCCTGGACGATTTCTTTAGTAGTGCAATGCCCGTGTTTTGATGGTTTATCGTGTGTGTTTTAAAATTTTTTTATTTTATTTGCTGTACCAATTGGTTGCTTGAAATTTTCCAGGCCATAGTTTAAATTGTCGTTATTGTCTGGCCTGTATTCCCTGAAGCACGTATGAACATGTTTTTGAGGCTTGTTGAATTAAAAGCATCTGTTTGTGTGTTTTAGAAGCTTGTCTTGTTACGCTGTGTTCTCTCCCGTGTGTACAATGACCTGCCTGAGGGGACAGGCGAACTGGGCCTGTTGGTTGTTGCAGAATACCAAAGCGGCAGTTCATGTGTAATGAAAGGAAAGCTGTGTAATCCTGCTTTGAGTAGACGCCTCCAATTATAGCCATTATCTCTTGATGTATTTGTAGTTGCGTGAGTGGTGGCTTCATTTTAAAACCACGAGTTTGTTTAATATTGTTTAATGATCCTGTGTTGAACTATTGCAGAAGTTAACTCTAAAGTCATTTACTTGTCAGCTTGAATTTGTTTTAGAGATTTCTATATTTAATTACAGTAATATTATTATGAGAAACTTTGTCTTAAAATTTTATGCTCTGTGTTTTTTTAATAAGTACCAAGGACTGAAACTTGCTCAGAGAGTTATATTGTAATAAAGTCAATCATGTTTGAGAATTGTGGCCTACTCCTTTCATTAACTGAACCTTTCCCGTGGTAGCGTAAAAATGCACTACGTCGTCGAAGTGGCGTCCAATTGAAAGAGTTGCACAAGGCCGTAGTGCCGCATGACGTTTACGTTATTTTAATGTTTTGTAGAGGCACAGCCCTTTTACTGCAGGCGTCTTGGTGCGGGCTGCCATAGGGTATCTCATGCGACAGTATCGTGGTGCCATTTCTCAACAGGACAATGCTCGTCCGTACTGGGCACATACGTCTATGAACTGTCCGCCAGATGTTGAGGTAATCTCGTAACAGGATCCCCAGATCTGTCCCGATAGACCACGTTTGGGACCAGTTTGGGCATCAACTCTGTCCCTGTGTCACCATATCGAGGAGCAGTTTCAGCAGTTTTAGGCTAGTTTGGCTCAGGAAAGGATACAATGGCTTCGTAGCGCATTTCCCAACCGAATCACTGTATCCATCCAGGCCATCATCATACTTATACTCTGGCCTCATACTGCCAAGTTCTTTGTGGTTTTCACTTGCTGTTGTTGTAATCACTGAAACAACATCACATGCCATCCCGTGGTCTTTTATTTCGTTTCCTTCTCTCTTTCTGGGTGTTCCGCTCTTTTTGTCAGCCGATGTACACAGAGCTATGGTTTGTGTCGAGCTCTGCTGGAAAAGACACGCAAGTAAATTTTAACGTTAACACCTGCTTTGTTTACATCTACATAATAATTCTACAAGTCACAATTAATTGCCTCCCCCCATGAACCATAGACTTTGCCGTTGGTGGGGAGGCTTGCGTGCCTCAGCGATACAGATAGCCGTACCGTAGGTGCAACCACAACGGAAGGGTATCTGTTGAGAGGCCAGACAAACGTTTGGTTCCTGAAGAGGGGCAGCAGCCTTTTCAGTAGTTGCAAGGGCAACAATCTGAATGATTGACTGATCTGGCCTTGTAACACTAACCAAAACGGCCTTGCTGTGCTGGTACTGCGAACGGCTGAAAGCAAGGAGAAACTACGGCCGTAATTTTTTCCGAGGGCATGCAGCTTTACTGTATGGTTAAATGATGATGGCGTCCTCTTGGGTAAAATATTACGGCGGTAAAACAGTCCCCCATTCGGATCTCTGGGCGGGGACTACTCAAGAGGATGTCGTTATCAGGAGAAAGAAAACTGGCGTTCTACGGATCGGCGCATGGAATGTCAGATCCTTTAATCGGGCAGGAAATGGATAGGTTAAAGTTAGATATAGTGGGAATTAGTGAAGTTCGGTGGCAGGAGGAACAAGACTTCTGGTCAGGTGACTACAGGGTTATAAACACAAAATCAAATAGGGGTAATGCAGGAGTAGGTTTAATAATGAATAGGAAAATAGGAATGCGCGTAAGCTACTACAAACAGCATAGTGAACGCATTATTGTGGCCAAGATAGATACGAAGCCCACGCCTACTACAGTAGTACAAGTTTATATGCCAACTAGCTCTGCAATGACGAAGAAATTGAAGAAATGTATGATGAAATAAAAGAAATTATTCAGATTGTGATGGGTGACGAAAATTTAATAGTCATGGGTGACTGGAATTCGGTAGTAGGAAAAGGGAGAGAAGGAAACGTAGTAGGTGAATATGGATTGGGGCTAAAAAATGAAAGAGGAAGCCGCCTGGTAGAATTTTGCACAGAGCACCACTTAATCATAGCTAACACTTGGTTCAAAAATCATAAAAGATGGCTGTATACATGGAAGAAGCCTGGAGATACTGACAGGTTTCAGATAGACTACCTAATGGTAAGATAGAGATTCAGGAACCAGGTTTTAAATTGTAAGAAATTTCCAGGAGCAGATGTGGACTCTGACCACAATCTATTGGTTATGACCTGTAATTTAAAACTGAAGAAACTGCAAAAAGGTGGGAATTTAAGGAGATGGGACCTGGATAAACTGAAAGAACCAGAGGTTGTACAGAGTTTCAGGGAGAGCATAAGGGAACAATTGACAGGAATGGGGGAAAGAAATACAGTAGAAGAAGAATGGGTAGCTATGAGGGATGAAGTAGTGAAGGCAGCAGAGGATCAAGTAGGTATCAAGACGAGGGCTAGTAGAAAGCCTTGGGTAACAGAAGATATGTTGAATTTAATTGATGAAACGAGAAAATATAAAAATGCAGTAAATGAAGCAGGCAAAAAGGAATACAAACGTCTCAAAAATGAGATCGACAGGAAGTGCAAAAGGGCTAAGCAGGGATGGCTAGAGGACAAATGTAAGGATGTAGAGGCTTATTTCACTAGGGGTAAGATAGATACTGTCTACAGGAAAATTAAAGAGACCTTTGGAGATAAGAGAACCACTTGCATGAACATCAAGAGCTCAGATGGAAACCCAGTTTTAAGCAAAAAAGGGAAAGCAGAAAGGTGGAAGGAGTATATAGAAGGTCTATACAAGGGCGATGTACTTGAGGACAATATTATGGTAATAGAAGAGGATGTAGATGAAGATGAAATGGGAGAAACGATACTGCGT
Source organism: Schistocerca cancellata (assembly GCF_023864275.1). NCBI lineage: Eukaryota > Metazoa > Arthropoda > Insecta > Orthoptera > Acrididae > Schistocerca > Schistocerca cancellata. The sequence continues at coordinate 1,245,534,341 of NC_064626.1, forward strand.
GAAGAGTTTGACAGAGCACTGAAAGACCTGAGTCGAAACAAGGCCCCCGGAGTAGACAACATTCCATTAGAACTACTGACAGCCTTGGGAGAGCCAGTCCTGACAAAACTCTACCATCTGGTGAGCAAGAAGTATGAAACAGGCGAAATACCCTCAGACTTCAAGAAGAATGTAATATTTCCAATCCCAAAGAAAGCAGGTGTTGAAAGATGTGAAAATTACCGAACTATCAGTTTAATAAGTCGTAGCTGCAAAATGCTAACGCGAATTATTTACAGACGAATGGGAAAGCTATTAGAAGCCGACATCGGGGAAGATCAGTTTGGATTCTTTAGAAATGTTGGAACACGTGAGGCAATGCTGACCCTACGACTCATCTTAAAAGCTAGATTAAGGAAGGGCAAACCTACGTTTCTAGCATTTGTAGACTTAGAGAAAGCTTTTGACAATGTTGACTGGAATACTCTCTTTCAAATTCTAAAGGTGGCAGGGGTAAAATACAGGGAGCGAAAGGCTATTTACAATTTCTACAGAAACCAGATGGCAGTTATAAGAATCGAGGGGAATGGAAGGGCAGCAGTGGTTGGGAAGGGAGTGAGATAGGGCTGTAGCCTATGCCCGATGTTATTCAATCTGTATATTGAGCAAGCAGTAAAGGAAACAAAAGAAAAATTTGGAGTAGGTATTAAAATCCATGGAAAAGAAATAAAAACTTTGAGGTTCGCCGATGACATTGTAATTCTGTCAGAGACAGCAAAGGACTTGGAAGAGCAGTTGAACGGAATGGATTGTGTCTTGAAAGGAGGATATAAGATGAACATCAACAAAAGCAAAACGAGGATAATGGAATGTAATCGAGTTAACTCGGGTGATGGTGAGGGAATTAGATTAGGAAATGAGACTCTTAAAGTAGTAAAGGAGTCTACTATTTGGGGAGCAAAATAACTGATGATGGTCGAAGTAGAGAGGATATGAAATATAGATTGGCAATGGCAAGAAAATCATTTTTGAAGAAGAGATATTTGTTAACATCGAGTATAGATTTAAGTGTCAGGAAGTCGTTTCTGAAAGTATTTGTATGGAGTGTAGCCATGTATGGAAGTGAAACATGGACGATAAATAGTTCAGACAAGAAGAGAATAGAAGCTTTCGAAATGTGGTGCTACAGAAGAATGCTGAAGATTAGATGGGTAGATCACATAACTAATGAGGAGGTATTGAATAGGATTGGGGAGAAGAGAAGTTTGTGGTACAGCTTGACTAGAAGAAGGGATCGGTTGGTAGGACATGTTCTGAGGCATCAAGGGATCACCAATTTAGTATTGGAGGGCAGCGTGGAGGGTAAAAATCGTAGGGGGAGACCAAGAGATGAATACACTAAGCAGATTCAGAAGGATGTAGGTTGCAGTAGGTACTGGGAGAAGAAGAGGCTTGTACAGGATAGAGTAGCATGGAGAGCTGCATCAAACCAGTCTCAGGACTGAAGACCCAACAACAACAACAGAGGGTTCACTGAACCACCATCGAGCTATTTCTCTACAGTTGCAACCTCAAACAGAGCTTAAAACTTTCCGCGCGAGCTCTGATTTCTCTTATTTTTTTAGGGTGATCATTTCTCCCTGAGGAGAAACCCCAATTCGCGTGTTATATCCATTGTACTTTTCCTCTCTTATTTCGTGATAGTAAAAAGCGAGCTGCCTTTCTTGGATATTTGCACCCTCCTCCGTCAGTCCTCTCTGATGCGGATCCCAAACCACACAGTATTACACCAGAAGGTGGCAAGATGGCGGACAGGCGTAATATACGTAATGTCTTTAGTAGACCTGTTACATTTTCTACGTGTTTTGCCAATGAAACGCAGTTTTTGGTACCCTTTTCCGAGAGCATCGTACCAATTTAAGTTATTCGTAATTGTGTTCCCTAAGTATTTAGTTGCATTACGGCCTCTAGATAGTGTAAGTGCCATTTATCGTGTAACCGAAAAACCAGCGCGTAGTGAAGGTATTTGTTGTGTCTTGCCGCTAGTGTACTTTATATGTGGCCAGAATTCCATTGTGTTTTCTGCCGGATTTCGAGACAGGGTTTCGTTGCGCAAACTATTAAAAGCATCTCGCATTGAAGTCCACGCTAAATTTCGAGCTTCTATACAACTTCGCCAATCTTGGTGGTTTTGCGTTGTATTAACTTGGCATGCTGTTTCGATTGCTTCTGCAACAGTATTCCGATCTATTTTGTGTTTCAGTACCATCTGTCATTAACTTACGTTAAATATCTCTCGATGGATGTTATGTCTCTGAATTTAAACTACGTCTGGTCTACGCTTTCGTGGTCGGATTGGAAGGACTGGAGACTGTCGCTTTGGAAGATGTCAAACGAAACTTCATCTGCTTTTCTAAACAGATATGTTTTGTGTTAATTTGTGATGGATCCGTGAGTTACGTTATTCAACCTGGCACCCACAGCCTTGTGGTTGCTAATGGATAATGGAACTATATACGGTACTTTATTTCTTTTTCGAGAGAGAGAAAGGGAGAGAGAGAACCTTTAAAGAGGACTGCAATGACGTAACACTCAGGCATGAGTCGAAACGTTAGTACTATGTGCTAACTAGCATGTTGGGCCAAGTATGGAGTGCCAACAAAGCCGCGATTTCGCGTGGCAGATTTGGTACGTCATTGGTAGATTTCCAGAGTTTTGCGGCAGCAGATGGCTACACCGAAATCATGCATTTCCCTCGCATTATTGACCTTTATTTTGACGCAATATCTCTGTAGAATAAACATATTTCTGACGTTAACCGCATTGCCCGAAAAATAATGCCAAATCACAGTACTGACTGAAAGCAGGCAAAACGCTCCAGCAATCTCGTATGTGGTTCAGCACAGGGAGATAAATTTGTAATAGTGAAACAGGTCAAAATGTGCTCTTTGATTAACTTAAACACGTGCTGATGCCACTCAGCTAAATGTCGATCAGTCCCTAGCAACATCCCACATCAAGTCCCATGAAAAGGAAGACCTCGAACTCTTCACCTAATTATCAGTTACTATCAAACATTATCGAACAGTTGTGGATTTTCATTATGTTCACACAAAATTCACAAGCTTACGAAACGACTATAATATCATAGCATTTTCAGCTGCATTCGACTGCGAGAATGAAAGGTGCAGTGCAGTGGGCTGCAACAAGGGTTGGATTGGGTTGTTTTGGGGGAAGAGACCAAACAGCGAGGTCATCGGTCTCATCGGATTAGGGAAGGACGGGGAAGGAAGTCGGCCGTGCCTGTACAAAGGAACCATCCCGGCATTTGCCTGGAGCGATTTTAGGGAAATCACGTAAAACCTAAATCATGATGGCCGGACGCGGGATTGAACCGTCGTGCTCCTGCAACAAGGTTCTTACCATTTACTGCGGTATGAAAGAATAAGGATGTAGTTCATACGTGATTACTGCATTATGATAACGCCCTTTGCTTCATACAGCTTTCAATTTTTTCAGAGAGTGTATGAAATTACGAGGTGTAAAAGATAAGCATGAAATTAATTAAATGCACATGTAAGGGAACCCATACAATACTTTGCAGGGTGGGGAATGGAGAATTTTTAATCTTTTGGAAGACGAATGACGACTTGTCAGTAACGATAATAAAGTTACTGTTCCGAGCATGCTAAAAGCCTGCGTAAGATCCACTTTTAAATCGTTTTCTTGAAAGACAAACGCCTGACATAACTATATTTATTTCCTTTCACTGTCAGTTGTGTGTAGCGTGGGGCGGGGGGGGGGGGGGCGCCTCCAGCTCCTATGGGCGCCCTTGGGTAATGGAAAACTCTGCTAGGGTAATGGGCACATTGAAAGAAGGTAAACGTTCTTAAATTTCCAGAAGTATTTCATTTGTCATTATACGTACCAACTGAAAGTGTATTGGCTCCAGTTCTGTTTAATGTGCAGGATGTTTGGAAATTCGTGTTACAAACATCTAGGACTTGTAGATGGAACTGAGAAGACAGTACACACATCAAACTCCTGAAGATAGACGTGGGCTGTGGATATTGTATCACGGACACCGTCCCTTTGACTGTTCAGATGTAAAGATGTAAACAACCAAGCGGGAGCAGCACCTATTAGACGGAGGGAGTCCGACAGACGATCAGTCCCACTCATTTACCAGGAAGGAGGTACACGGCTCGTGTTGTCTGTAGTTCAACCATGCCTAGACGGTCAATACCGCGATTCGATGGCATCCGCATTGTTACTTTGTGCCAAGAAGGGCTCTCAACAAGGGAAGTGTCCAGGCGTATCAGAGTGAAACAAAGCGATGTTGTTCAGACATGGAGGAGGTACAGAGGGATAGGATCTGTCGATGATATGCCTCTCTCAGGCCACCCAAGGGCTACTACTGCAGTGTATGACCGCTACCTACGGAATGTGGCTCGAAGGAACCCTGAGAGCAACGCCACCATGTTGAATAATGCTTTTCGTGTAGCCACAGGTCGCCGTGCTGCGAGTCAAAACTGTCCGCAATAGGCTGCATGATGCGCTACTTGACCCCCGACGTTCATGGCGAGGTCCATCTTTGAAACCACGACACCACGCAGCGCGGTCCAGATGGGCCCAACAACATGCCGAATGGACCGCTCAGGGTTGGCATCACGTTGTCTTCACCGATGTGTGTCGTATATGCCTTCAACCAGACAATCGTCGGAGACGTGTTTGGAGGCGACCCAGTCAGGCTGAACGCCTTAGACACACTGTCCAGCGAGTGCAGCAAGGTGGAGGTTGCCTGCTGTTTTGGGGTGGCATTATATGGGGCCGACGTACGCCGCTGGTGTCATGGAAGGCGCCGTAACGGCTGTACGATACGTGAATGCCATCCTCCGACCGATAGTGCAACCATGTCGGCAGCATATTGGTGAGGAATTCGTGTTCATGGACGACAGTTCGCGCCTCCGTCCTGTACATCTTGTGAATGACTTCCTTCAGGATAACGACATCGCTCGACTAGAGTGGCCAGCATCTTCTCCAGACATGAACCCTATCGAACATGCCTGGGACAGATTGAAAAGGGCTGTTTATGGACGACTTGACCCACCAACCACTCTACGCCGAATCGCCCTTGAGGAGTGGAACAATCTGGACCAACAGTGCCTTGATGAACTTGTGGATAGTATGCCACGACGAATACAGGCATGCATCAATGCAAGATGTGCTACTGGGTATTAGAGGTACCTGTGTGTACAGCAGTCTGGACGACCACCTCTGAAGGTCTCGCTGTATGGTGGTACAACATGCATTGTGTGGTTTTCATGGGCAATAAAAAGGGCGGAAATGATGTTATGTAGATCTCTATTCCAATTTTCTGTACAGGTTTCCGGAACTCTGGGAATCGAGGTGATGCAAAACTTTTTTCGATGTGTGTATTTTGAACTGGAACCAGTGTCCGGAAACGTACCTTTTCCGTGCTGCAATTATTTCAACACAAGTAATTGATTAGGCGCGACCCAGTATAGCGCTTGTTTTACAGTTCCACTCATAAATAGTCAAAGAAATTGCTCGTATACTCGTCGACGGATTCCAGTACGGGTTGCGGCGTCTCCTTGGAGCGCCACATTCGCTCCCGCTGACGGTGAACGTACCCTTCAACGAAACCGTTGCGTAATTCTGGCAAAAAAGGGTACGCGATGGAGTTGTGGAGAATTACCTCCGTAAAGGCGTCGAGCTACATTATTGTGAGCTTCGCCATTCAGAACGATCATGTCGGTTCAAAAGTGTATTCAACTACGTAGCTCTAACACGCACAGACACATGAATGAGGCTCGAACCACGTCACAGAGGTAGGACAGACGTCAAATGACATCAGCCAACCCGAAGTAAACAACCCCACCCCCCTTGATTACCCTGTTGCTTACCTACCCAGCGAACATGTTTCCCATGTTTTCCAGCAGCTGAGCAGCTGTAGCACATGGGTTCCTATTCAAAATATTATACAGGGTGATTCAAAAAGAATACCACAACTTTAAAAATGTGTATTTAATGAAAGAAACATAATATAACCTTCTGTTATACATCATTACAAAGAGTATTTAAAAAGGTTTTTTTCACTCAAAAACAAGTTCAGAGATGTTCAATATGGCCCCCTCCAGACACTCGAGCAATATCAACCCGATACTCCAACTCGTTCCACACTCTCTGTAGCATATCAGGCGTAACAGTTTGGATAGCTGCTGTTATTTCTCATTTCAAATCATCAATGGTGGCTGGGAGAGGTGGCCGAAACACCATATCCTTAACATACCACCATAAGAAAAAATCGCAGGGGGTAAGATCAGGGCTTGTTGGAGGCCACTGATGAAGTGCTCTGTCACGGGCTGCCTGGCGGCCGATCCATCGCCTCGGGTAGTTGACGTTCAGGTAGTTACGGACAGATAAGTGCCAATGTGGTGGCGCTCCATCCTGCTGAAATATGAATTGTTGTGCTTCTTGTTCGAGCTGAGGGAACAGCCAATTCTCTAACATCTCCAGATACTGTAGTCCAGTTACACGTTCATACTGAGTTGTTTCCCGCGGATTCTCAGTGCCCCATATACAGACATTGTGACGGTTGACTTTCCCGTTAGTGTGGAAGGTTGCTTCATCACTAAACACAATCTTTGAAACGAAAGATTCATCTGTTTCCATTTGAACAAGGATAAAATTACAGAAATCGATTCTTTTAATCTTATCAGCTGCAGACAGTGCTTGAACCAATTTCAGACGATAAGGTTTCATAACTAACCTTTTTCGTAGGACTCTCCGTACAGTTGACTGTGGAATCTGCAGCTCTCTGCTAGCTCTGCGAGTCGATTTTCCTGGGCTGCGAACAAATGCTTGCTGGATGCGTGCTACATTTTCATCACTCGTTCTCGGCCGTCCAGAACTTTTCCCTTTGCACAAACACCCATTCTCTGTAAACTGTTTATACCAACGTTTAATACACCACCTATCAGGAGGTTTAACACCATACTTTGTTCGAAATGCACGCTGAACAACTGTCGTCGATTCACTTCTGCCGTACTCAATAACACAAAAAGCTTTCTGTTGAGCGGTCGCCATCTTAGCATCAACTGACGCTGACGCCTAGTCAACAGCGCCTCAAGCGAAGAAATGTACAACTAAATGAAACTTTATAGCTCCCTTAATTCGCCGACAGATAGTGCTTAGTTCTCTCTGCCTTTTGTCGTTGCAGAGTTTTAAATTCCTAAAGTTGTGGTATTCTTTTTGAATCACCCTGTATACTCACTTCCCTCTACAAGTCGTAGAAATTTGGGACGGAAATTTCCGAATACCCTGTGTACACGAATGACGGAACCGTAGCACCCAATAGCAGAAGTTGTGCTCTAGTCACGCAGAGCACAGATTTTGAGTCAGTGGAGAACACCCTCACGAATGCCCTCAAATAACTTTTCAGATACTACAAACACAACTCATCTTAACCAAATCCATCAAAGACACAAGAGCCGGCTGAGGTGGCCGTGCGGTTCTAGGCGCTGCAGTCTGGAAACGCGAGATCGCTACGGTTGCAGGTTCGAATCCTGCCTCGGGCATGGATGTGTGTGATGTCCTTAGGTTAGTTAGGTTTAACTAGTTCTAAGTTCTAGGGGGCTAATGACCTCAGAAGTTGAGTCCCATAGTGCTCAGAGCCATTTGAACCATTTTGAAAGACACAAACGTGTGGTTTTCATTTGAGAAACAGGTAAGTTAGATGCAATTTAAAAATACTGTGGTCAGGTGTCGAAATGGAGCACTGTGACACAAAATATCTAGGAGTGACCCTCGATGGACCTCTTACATTCAAGACCACTGCATGAACAGCGAGTCAGAACTTTCCACCAAGAACAGTCTCTTCTACGGACACTGGCCGGATCACAGTGGGGTAGACTGAATCCCATTCCTTCATAAAAGCTGAAGTAATGCCCCACACCGCAGTTTGTAAATACCTTGCAAAATTCAGTGCCGAAATGCGTAAATGAACGACAAATATAGATCGTGGAACACAAATACTTAACAAAACTATCAGAACAAGATATAATCACATAGAGTTAACAAAACTATTAGATTTCATCGATGACGTGGACAGACAGTTTCATCTGAACCTCAAGCCAGAGAATGTGCTTAATGAAAACGTTGGTAACACGGATCATAAAACGCTGGGATACGTATATGGTTCACTTAGTATTTGTTCTTTATGTTATGATCCTTGTTTCACAATCACTGCAAACTAGACAACAGCCAAGAAGACACTATTGCCACAAGCCTATATACGAGGATCACTCTAAAAGAAATGCACATTATTTTTTTTTTAATCCATCTTTTATTCTACATGTTGGAACGTTTTGCAGTGTGTAGATACATCCTTTAGGAACAATATTTTCATTTCTCCACATAATTTCTATCCCTCTCAACTGCCTTACTCCTTGGAACCAGCGCCTGTATAACTCCACGGTAAAATTCTGGCCCAACCTATTGGAGCCATAGTTTGGCAGCATGCGCAAGGGAGTCATCATCGTCAAACCTTTTTCCACGAAGAGAGTCTTTCAGTTTCCCAAAGAGATGATAGTCACATGGAGCCAGGTCAGGACTGTAAGGCGGGTGTTTCAGTGTTGTCCATCCGAGTTTTGTGATCGCTTTCATGGTTTTTTGACTGACATGTGGCCGTGCATTGTCGTGCAACAGCAAAACATCCTGCTTTTGCCGATGTGGGCGAACACGACTCAGTCGAGCTTGAAGTTCCTTCAGAGTCGTCACATATGTAACATCTCTTTATATTCGATGAATTATTCTGATACAATTCTACCCTCTAATGACGTTTACTAATTTTCTATCTTCATAATCGCAGAATCTGTGCGTAAAGTAGTTTCATACAATAGCTATGCCATGAGCGCATAATTATTCTTTGTAGTACTCTCTCTGGTGGTTGTTAGAAAAAAAGATTCCGAGATTGTCTTCGTGCCGATTAGCCTGAGCATTGTTTGAAGAATTGTAATCAGAATATTGAGATTTATGACAAAAGATAACTGATACGAAATTGTACGGTTAAAAGGGATTATATATGTATGTATATATATATATATATATATATATATATATATATATATATATTATTGCTCCGTCATACAAAAGGTGTGTAACAATTTACATTATTTGACATTTGAGAATTAATGATATTCATCGATATATTGCGTAGTTGTTAATCAGAAGGGAACTTCCGAAAGATACGAACCTGCATTTAATGATCCAAGAGTCCCATTACTTCTTCGGAAGGTTAAACTTCATCAAAGCCAAATGTCCGCTTGATCTGAGGTTTCCTGACTGATTATACAACGCTCCCAAAATTACGAGGCATTTTATTTGTACAGATGAGCAGACTGCCGCAAAGCACGAGCCTGCAGAGAAGAAGAATCATCGCCTGATTTCATTCTAACAAGTAAAATTTCTGAATCATTTTGAGTGACTGAGTAATGACTGTGTTTCCTATTATGAATGATTGATTGCTCGAACGAATTGAGAACTACATAACTACATAATTACAAAGATAGGAGGAAAAATTACACATATGCATCAGAATTTATGGTGGTTCCACTTGGCATGATGTCCACAAGCAAGAGTCCTTCGGAACAGAAAAACACCGTAGCCATAACTTTTCCAGCAGAAAATGTGGTTTTGAATTTTTTTTCTTGGGTGAATTTGCATGATGCCACTCCATTGATTGCCTCTTCGTCTCTGGTGAATAGTGATGGAGCCATGTTTCATCACCTGTCACAATTCTTCCAAGAAATTCATCTCCACCATTCTCGTACTGTTCCAAAAGTTCGCTGCATACCGTGCATACCGTTTTTCTTGTTTCTTTGTGAGCCACTGACAACATACTGGGAACCCACCTGGCACAAACCTTTTTTAACACCAACATTTTCAGTATTCTGCAAACACTTCCATCCCCTATCCCAATGTAGCGTGACAATTCGTTCACTGTGATGCGTCTGTCAGCAGTCACCAACTCGTTAACTCTCTGCACAATGTCTGGAGTGTGTGCACTACGAGGCCTGCCGCTGCGAGGACAATCCCAATATTGTCGTGCCCGCTTTCATCACGTATCCTGCTTGCCCACCGACTAACTGTACTGCGATCGACAGCAGCATCTCATACACCATTTTCAATCTCCTGTGGATGTTTCCCACTGTCTCGTTTTCACAGCACAGGAACTCTATGACAGCAGGTTGCTTCTGACGAACGTCAAGTGCAGCAGCCATCTTGAAGACATGCTGTGACAGTGCCACTCACGGGAACAGGTTGAATTAAGTTTGAAAACAAGTGGGAAGGATGTATCTACACACCGTAAAACTTTCACACATGCAGAATGAAAACTATGTTTACAAAAATAGTGTGCATTTCTTTTGGAGTGACGCTCTTATGAAAATCTTGTTGATTAACGTTGATAATAATAATAATACTAAATATTAATTAAAATTTCATGACATAAAGCGGTTACCCATTTTTCAACAAATCTTTGTACCCGTTCTAAGTGCCTCAACTGTTCGTGATAAATGTTGACTGTAAGGTCATTCACATATGTAAGGAATAGAAGTAGGCCCTACATTGAACTTGGTGGGACTCCATTCGCGATTTCTCCTCAGTCACGTCTTTCGACGTTGTTTCAATGATTTAGCACCAAAGAACTTGGCGAAGAAATGGAAGAAAAAGAGGATCGAATAAAACAAACCTAAGAAATGACTGGGCAAACAAATGGCTTTTCTTGCTGTAACATCCATGAAATAAATTTTAGCTACAGTGCGACAAGAGGAAATTATGCCTCTAACAGTTATAAACATTACCTATCCGACATCTGAAAAAACAGTGAAACAAATGTTAATTATTTATATAATATTTTATGATGTAATTGGACATATAGATGTGTACCATACAAAGACAATGATAATTGTAAATTCCTTTTATGATCTGCGTTTGTCTTCCTTTGTTTTTACCTTTTGTTGGTTGGCTTTGGTAGGTTGCGGACGCAAGACGTATATCAACTGAGGTCTGTTAAGAAACTGTAATTATTTGTTAATTAGTACTTGAGAATAGAGTCCATTATTATTATAAATATGAGTGAATAATTATTTGTAACTTTAATTCCTCTCTCAATAAGCATTATCTGTTTTAATTATTTCTTTCCACTGCAAGGAGCACAGCAAAAAATCAAAGGTTTGCTTCATCATAATTAGTCTAAATAGTGCACAATATGAAAGTAAAGTTTAATAAGCATTTCAAATACTTATCCTATTAAAAAGAAAATTTACTCTAACAATAAAAATCTCTATGAATTGTCTGCCGTCATCTTAACAATTATCTCAGCGGCAAATTCAAATTACCAACTCTGCAGACATAAATGCCGAAGGGAATGAAATTGTGTAAAAATATGTGTGCATCGGTGGTCCCGAACACATTTTAATGAAAATAATTCGAATCAGATTGGTTCATTAAAAACAGTGCTCATAGCACAGTCCATGCAACAAACTTTTCTTGCTGATGTATGGAGCCGAAATTAATTACGCACGAGTTGCGAAGAATATTGTTTCAGGTAACATACGTCTGTGTTGTGCGTGGCTGATATTCGGTGGCTTTAATGATCATTTTGCTGAAGATAACTGTTTCCATCATAATCAATAGTTGTATAGAGTCTGTTGTATGAACTGTGATTTAGTGACACTTAACACAGCTTACAGACAACACTTAAACACAACATTAACTTGGATTTCTTTATCAACTGGACCAAATATTTAGCCGGGAGAAACATTATTTAGTAATTACTCAATGTAATGAAATAAGATTATCATTTTCATTTACAAATTAGTTAAATACCAACCCACTGAATAACGCAGAGAACGCCACATTGCGGTCGGGCATTGAGGTACATTTGGTGCGCTGTGCACTTAACACAAAGTGGCTATCTATTTGTCACAAAACTTTGTGTCCATGCTTTGGGCTCTGGTTCTCAGCGCCTCAGCTGTTCGTGATAAATGTTAATTGTCACGTTGTAACCTCCCCCTCACTTATCGACCTTAATGACAGTAAAAAATGAAACTGCGTGTACCTAATGGGAATTTTGGAAAAGCAATCGTCACCGAGGTTAATTTGTCAGTAAAGAGGGAGGAAATGGTTACATCTAAATGAAAGGAAAAGTGCTAATGAAACTGGTGGAAATTAATTTTGAAAAGGGGTAAAGTTAATAAAGAAAGTAAATGTGCAGCCGTTACGTTAACAATTAACTAGCGGTAATTAGGTATTTGAGATTTGGGGGAAATTACGGTCACCAGTCCTAAGGACAATTACTATACTAACTGAAAAAGAAAGATTATTACACATATAATTAGCACTAGAAGCGTGGCAACTGAAGATGGACACGTGCAGTGTGAAAACTGAAAGTTTGTCAGAAGTAATAAATTTCGCTACACTCTGACTTAATTTAGCAAAAGAATTAATAAAACCGGAAAATCGAAAGTTAATTTAGTGACTGAAGTTAATAGTGAGCTTTCTTTCTGAAGCACATCGAAATTCAGTAACACACGGTTAGTCTTGGACTACCTCAACAATCATTTCAAAAGCTACTTGAATCTACGCAATTTAGAAGTAAGAGATTTAACTTTGAACTTGAATTAAATGATTCTGAACAATTAACAATAGTAAAATTTAGTACGTACCAAGCTGAGCTACAGTCACAGGTAAGCTAAAATACGGTAACAAAACTCGCACTCTTAATTTGTGCTAGTGTAATCTAACTATTGTAGCCAGCTATGAATACCTTAATTGAAATTTGAAAGTAAAGCAATGAAATGATGTTACTTTAATGCTGGCGTTTGAATTTCAATGACACTCGGGTTCATTCCGGAAAAGGAAGGGACCCTGCTTGGTAATACGATTGGGACAATGAACAACAAAGGTTCATGCTACGTTGCTGTAATTTTGTGATTTGAACGGTTTGAAATGCTGAGGTCTGCCATACAGTTCTAGAACTTTACGTGCGTCCAGTCTTCCTTGTTGGTTGATTGAAGGTTTGAAGCCGTCGATCGAGGAGGTGGCGACAGTCACTCATTGTCGGCCGTCGCTGTTGCAGAAGCTGGATGTTGGCGCGCCTTCTTCTCGACACGGTCACCAGACGAAACGGGCTCTTGATGTGCGCCAGCTAATGCTTCCCGTCCGCGACACCATGTCAGAAACTATCATCGCAAGTCGAGCGCAATTACATGCTGCCAAACCCCGAAAGCGCGGCAACTCGCGGGAGCTTCACACAACACACCTCTCCACTCGCTACTCCAGCCAGACTCCCTCTGCTCAGCCCACGCTCCACGCGGCAGAGTTAACACTACCAAAGATCCTACCCACTATGATTCTTCACACGACCTATCGACGTAATCGTTCGATAGCAGTCTTCCCTAGGCAAGACCCAGCGTAAAAATACAAATAATATTTACGAAACAAACCAATTATACATCGACATAAATGTATAAATATATATATATACAAACAGTAAAACAATTACAATATACAAAGAGACAGAAATGTCATATCTTGAGGTAACAAAGCAAGGAAAAAAATAATAGTACAATAGATGGAAATAGGAGGATATGCATTTCCGGCGTTACAACGTCACTCACATATGTATGGAATAGAAGTAGGCCCTACATTGAACCTTGTGGGACTTCCTTCGCTATTTCTCCTCAAGCAGTAAGTTTTCTTTTCTTTCAACATTGTTTGAAGTATTCAGCACCGAAGAACTTACTAAAGAAATGGAAGTAAAAGAGTTGCGAATAAAACAAACCGAAGAACTGACTGGGCAAACCAACGGCGTTTCTTGCAGCCGGGCAGCGATGTGCGCCTGTCACGCTGCGGTCCTCGTGCGGATCCGGAACGGTCACGGCACGCAGATCCGCCACCCGCAACCCAACACCCGCCACATCTCCAGCACGGCCTGCTGCCATCCACCTCCCGCTCCCACACACTTTTTCCCGGCGTCAGTTTCCCGAACGCGCGCCTCGGAACCACCGGCGACGTGGACCATCGCGCTCTCTCCGAATAATTCGCTGTTCCCAGCCGTCTCTGTCGACTTCCCTCGCAGACGCACCTGGTGTGCAGTAAAAGCGAAATCTGCGAAACGTTGCGATTCGGACGTGTGCGTAAAGCAGCGAAAGTCGCGCAGTCGGCGGAACGGACGCGCGCCGCTGTCTCTCGCAGGGCCTGCTGTTACGTTTTCGTGGGAACGTTCGCGTTCTCCTCGTCCGTCATTTCCTGGTGGATATCATGGAGGTGCCTAACGGGCAAAGTTCACTTATACGTCCGGCCTGCCCGACGATGGTGAACGAACTGCTACTGTCCAAAAGCAGCCACACAACTTGCAGGAGAGCACTATCGTCGAGATAATCAAAGAATGACATCACACCCGCCAGGCTGTCAATCTAAATGACTACTTTGTTAAGCACTGCTGGCCAGTTTTTCGCTCCACCTTGTTCTTCAGCGCTCAGGTGGGTACGGACGCATCATCCTCGCAAACATAACGAAAGTTACATACAATGCACAACTACACTACTGGACATTAAAATTGCTACTCCAAGGAGAAATGCAGATGATAAACGGGTATTCATTGGACAAATATATTATACTAGAACTGGCATGTGATTATATTTTCACGCAATTTGGGTGCATAGATCCTGAGAAATCAGTAACCAGAACAACCACCTCTGGCCGTAATAACGGCCTTGATACGCCTGGGCATTGAGTCAAACAGAGCTTGGATGGCGTGTACAGGTACAGCTGCCCATGCAGCTTCAACACGATACCAAAGTTCATCAACAGTAGTGACTGGCTTATTGTGACGAGCCAGTTGCTCGGCCACCATTGACCACACGTTTTCAATTGGTGAGAGATCTGGAGAATGTGCTGGCCAGGGCAGCAGTCGAACGTTTTCTGTATCCAGAAAGGCCCGTACAGGAACTGCAATATGCGGTCGTGCATTATCCTGCTAAAATGTAGGGTTTCTCAGGGATCGAATGAAGGGTAGAGCCACCGGTCGTAACACATCCGAAATGTAACGTCCACTATTCAAAGTGCCGTCAATGCGAACAAGAGGTGACCGAGGCGTGTAACCAATGGCACTCCATACCATCACGACGGGTGATACGCCAGTATGGCGATGACGAATACACGCTTCCAATGTGCTTTCACCGCGATGTCGCCAAACACTGATGCGACCATCATGATGTAAAAACAACCTGGATTCATCCGAATAAACGACGTTTTGCCATTCGTGCACCCAGGTTCGTCGTTGAGCACACCATTGCTGGTGCTCCTGTCTGTGATGCAGTGTCAAGGGTAGCCGCATCCATGGTCTCCGAGCTGCTAGTCCATGCTGCTGTAAACGTCGTCGAACTGTTAGTGCAGATGGTTGTTGTCTTGCGAACGTCACCATCTGTTGACTCAGGGATCGAGACGTGGCTGCACGATCCGTTACAGCCATGCGGATAAGATGTCCGTCATCTCGACTGCTAGTGATATGAGGCCGTTGGGATCCAGCAGGGCTCTCCGTATTACCCTCCTGAACCCACTAATTCCATAGTCTGTTAACAGTCATTGGATCTCGACCAACGCGAGCAGCAATGTCGCGATACGATAAACCGCAATCAAAGTCGGAAACGTGATGGTACGCATTTATCCTCCTTACACGAGGCATCACAACAACGTTTGACCAGGCAATGCCGGTCAACTGCTGTTTGTGTTGTATGAGAAATCGGTTGGAAACTTTCCTCATGTCAGCAAGTTGTCGGTGTCGCCACCGGCGCCAATCTTGTGTGAATGCTCTGAAAAGCTAATCATTTGCATATCACAGCATCTTCTTCCTGTCGGTTAAATTTCGCGTCTGTAGCACGTCATCTTCGTGCTGTAGCAATTTTAATGGCCAGTAGTGTATATACAGGGTGAGTCACCTAACATTACCGCTGGATATATTTCGTAAACCACATCAAATACTGACGAATCGATTCCACAGACCGAACGTGAGGAGAGGGGCTAGGGTAATTGGCTAATACAAACCATAAAAAAATGCATGGAAGTATTTTTTTAACACAAACCTACGTATTTTTAAATGAAACCCCGTTAGTTTTGTTAGCACATCTGAACATATAAACAAATACGTAATCAGTGCCGTTTGTTGCATTGTAAAATGTTAATTACATCCGGAAATATTGTAACCTAAAATTGACGCTTGAGTACCACTCCTTCGCTGTTCGATTGTGTGTATCGGAGAGCACTGAATTACGTAGGGAACCAAAGGGAACGGTGATGGACCTTAGGTACAGAAGAGACTGGAACAGCACATTACGTCCACATGCTAACACCTTTTTATTGGTCTTTTTCACTGACGCACATGTACATTACCATGAGGGGTGAGATACACGTACACACGTGGTTTCCGTTTTCAATTACGGAGTGGAATAGAGTGTGTCCCGACATGTCAGGCCAATAGATGTTCAATGTGGTGGCCATCATTTGCTGCACACAATTGTAATCTCTGGCGTAATGAATGTCGTACACGCCGCAGTACATCTGGTGTAATGTCGCCGCAGGCTGCCACAATATCATATCCTCTGGGGTTGTAGGCACATCACGGTACACATTCTCCTCTAACGTACCCCACCTGCACATTCCGCAATTAACACTAGACTGACCCTTGACAGGATGTTCGACGAGCGTTTCATAGGACGTGGAGGACGCATAAATTGGCCAGCCCGTTCTCCTGATCTTACACCTCTGGACTTCTTTCTGTGGAGTACGTTAAAGGAGAATGTGTACAGTGATGTGCCTACAACCCCAGAGGATATGAAACAACAATGATTCTTCCGGCCGGCCACGGTGGTCTAGCGGTTCTAGGCGCTCAGTCCGGAACCGCGCGACTGCTACGGTCGCAGGTTCGAATCCTGCCTCGGGCATGGATGTGTGTGATGTCATTAGGTTAGTTAGGTTTAAGTAGTTCTAAGTTCTATGGGACTGATGACCTAAGATATTAAGTCCCTTAGTGCTCAGAGCCGTTTGAACCATTTTGAACTTAATCGTAATCTGATTCCGATATCTGCTCCAGAGTGCACCGTGCAATTCAGTATCTCATTCCGGAATCTCTGTGTGACCATGATGTAATTCAGCTGGAATCTTCCAGTGTCGTCATGCCTTTTCTAAATACACTCCATCCTGTTATTATTTATTTCAAGTTTCTGCTACCAGTCACTTTTTATCTTATGCTTAATTTAACATAATGTAAGTGATGAACTGTAATATAAAAGCCTTTCACAGTATTTTCGTAACACATAACTGATGCAAATCTATCTGCATCGTATACAGCCTGTGATATACATAGTCAACCATAAGGAAGAAAACCAGCGGAAGACATTTCTAGCCATACACTGCCCCTCTCCTTCCACTCAAATGCCACACCAGCAGCCACAGTAAAAAACAATGGACAAAGAGTTATAGATTAATCTAGTTTAAGACTGTTTATTTTTAAGTAACATTTATCTATATGTATGTATGTATGTATAAACGCCTGAAGTGAACAGAACATGTTCGAAACGCGTTGCATTATGTTAAATTAAGCATAAAATAGAGAGCGACTGGTAGCGGAAACTGGAAATAAATAATTATCCCCTAAAGACACCGTGCACATACATAGCCATTATGTTTGAAAATAATTACCATCCTGTTGTGTTTTTTGTACAATATATGCGCGATTACTAACTGAAACATATATGCAAAACTCAATTATTCTGTCTCCTCAGACATTCCTGCTACCGAAACCATATTCTACCGTAGCTCTTTGTACTCCTTTCTCTAGCAAAGCGTAGCAGGCAGCCATGACTACTAAATTTCATCTTCGTTTACACACTGAATTGCAGGACAATATTCTCATATGCCCTTGTCGTCCTCTGCTTGTGACGTCGATATACATGATCTACTGCTGTTATCGTTGGTTTGATGTCGATTCCGACGAGAATAAATCTATCAGTGACCTCTTCACAGTAACTCTGTCCTACCTTCCTATTCTTGATTCTGCTGCTGTTGACATTGTCCTTATATCCGTCTCACCAGAAATCCATACCTTCTTTTCCTTTACAATTTTTTATCGATGTTGATATTACCATCATATTTGTCTCACAAGAAATCTGTTCCTTCCTTCCATTTCACTTCACTGACCCCCTCTAGATGTAGACTGTGCCTTTACATTTTCCTTTGTAATTTTGTTTTCTCCCCTACCACACAGGCCTACGTAATTCTGACATACCACGCCTCGGCTCATAAAATGTTATTCTTTCGTTGGTTATTCAAACTTTTCCTCATGCTGAAATCCCTCTTGGGAGTCTTCTCCCGGAGATCTGGATGGAGGACTAATCGTGAATCGTTTGCCAGAGTAGGAATTATCATGACACTTTTTTCAATTATAGGCCACATGTCCTGTGTATACACATTAAGTGCGTTTAATGCAGTGGTATGCTTTACCTTTTGCATACTCACATTAGTGATTGTATTCGTTCCTGATTCTTCCAGTCCGCCGCTCGTGGTCTCGCGGTAGCGTTCTCGCTTCCCGAGCACGGGGTCCCGGGTTCGATTCCCGGCGGGGTCAGGGATTTTCACCTGCCTCGAGATGACTGGGTGTTTGTGTTGTCCTCCTCATTTCATCATCATCCAGGAAAGTGGCGAAATTGGACTGAGCAAAGGTTGGGAAATTGTACGGGCGCTGATAACCACGCAGTTGAGCGCCCCACAAACCAAACATCATCATCCTCATCATCTGATTCTTCCACGTTTTACGGACAGTTTCCCGCCCAAGGGAAAGAGGGTGTCGTGAATCTCTCCGCATTTCTGCCCTTCTTGGCAAGGTCAGGCCGGAGTGGCCGAGTGGTTAAAGACGCTACAGTCTGGAACCGCACGACCGCTATGGTCGCCGGTTCGAATCCTGCCTCGGGCATGGATGTGTGTGATGTCCTTAGGTTAGTTAGGTTTAAGTAGTTCTAAGTTCTAGGGGACTTATGACCACAGCAGTTGAGTCCCATAGTGCTCAGAGCCATTTGAGCCATGTCATTGGTGGAATGAGGGTGACGCCACATATCGGAAGTTTCGTTCGCCATTTCCGATGATACTCATTCAAAATTTAAGAAGTGGCTGGGATGTAAACCGGGGTTCAGGACTTTTTAATTACTACACAGAGACCCTACCCAGAACCACAGCAACTTTTTTGTTAGATAATGTTAAAGCTAACGTCAATCGAACAAATGTACAGGACATCACTAATCTACTGTCCTTGAGATTACGGATGAGGATATGATACAGTAAACAAGACAAGAAATCAAATACCGTCTTGATGTGCTTCGTGCAGATGGCAGTACTATACGTATGGAGGTGTACTGATTGTGAAGAAATCTCTTTTTTTCAATCCGTTTCACATATCAGCGTTTTAATTAACATCTGAATTTGTTAATGGACACGATGAGTGCTGAACGAGGTACAGTTGTTACCTGTTTTTGGTTCAAAATGGTTCAAATGGCTCTGAGCACTATGGGACTTAACATCTATGGTCATCAGGCCCCTAGAACTTAGAACTACTTAAACCTAACTAACCTAAGGACAGCACACAACACCCAGCCATCACGAGGCAGAGAAAATCCCTGACCCCGCCGGGAATCGAACCCGGGAACCCGGGCGTGAGAAGCGAGAACGCTACCGCACGACCACGAGATGCGGGCCCAGTTTTTGGAAATTTGTGGTAAGGTCTTATGGGACCAAACCGCTGAGGTCATCGGTCCCTAAGCTTACACACTACTTAATCTAACTTAAACTAACTTACGCTAAGGACGACACACACGCACCCATGCCCGAGGGAGGACTCGAACCTCCGACGGGGAGAGCCGCGCGGACCGTGACAAGACGCCCCTGACAGCGCGGCTAGATCGCGCGGCTATTACCACTTATAACTGCAAAAACTGAAAGCATAATAGAGTAAACCTAGACAAAATCAGTCCTTTCTCAGACCTCTCATCTAATCATAAATTCATGCTAGGAAAATTCCCTAAAATTACGTAGCAGTGTCACCTACACGACATTATGTTTCTGACTGAACGTCACTTCACGCGTTTTCTGAAGTTTAATTGTGGTTAGGGGAGAGTGGAACCTTGATTAAGGAGAGAATTTGGGTGCTAGCGCTGCAGCGGTAGGATGAGTAATTGCCTGCAAGGAAGTTTGACCTTGAAAGAGGAAGATTGTTGAAATTTGGAAGACGTGAAGATTGAGGGAGGGGGAGGTATGTTGGTGCAGGGGTGGTAGCAGCTTATGTCTGGAGAGGATTGTAGAGCTAGTGGGTTTTTATTTTCTAGTTCAGGAAATCTAAAGTATTTGTGAAGATGCGCAAGTAAGAATGAAATTCTCGCCCTGCAGTGGAGTGTGCACTAATATGAAGGTTCCTGGCAGATTAAAGTAGTGTGTCTGAGCAAGACTCGAACTGAGAACCTTTGCCCGTCACCGGCAAGAGCTCTACCGACTCTTTTTTTATCTCATTTTTGTTCTATAGTGTTCGTTGAATTTGTTCGTGGCGGACGTCTGATGACAACCGTTCAGGTTGTTCATTGATCCGTCCATTCAGTTTTTTTTATTACAGAGGGTAGCTAACACTCTGACCGAATACGCTGACCTACCGTGCTGGCTAGCCGACTGAGCTACCCAAGCACAACTCACAAGGGAACCTCCCCATCGCACCCCCCTCAGATTTAGTTATAAGTTGGCACAGTGGATAGGCCTTGAAAAACTGAACACGGATCAATCAGGAAGACAGGAAGAAGTTGTGTGGAACTACGAAAAAAATACAAACTGAGTAGTCCATGCGCAAGATAGGCAACATCAAGGAGCTTGTGAGCTTAGCAGCGCCGTGGTCCCGTGGTTAGCGAGAGCAGCTGCGGAGCGAGAGGTCCTTGGTTCAAGTCTTCCCTCGAGTGAACAGTTTAATTTTTTATTTTCAGACAATTATTATCTGTCCTTCCGTCCATCCGATGCGAGGTAACCGCGCCGTAGTATGGGGACGCTACACCTAAACAAATATCGAAACACATCCACAAGAAAACCTAAATCGGGCAAGGTAGAGGAATCCTTTTACCCATTCGTCAAGTGTACAAGTTAGGTGGGCCAGTAACATATTCCAGTCATGTGACGCACATGCCGTCACCAGTGTCGTATCAGACGTGTTTTCCTGTGGAGGAATCAGTTGACCTATGACCTTGCCATCAAATGTTTTCGGTTCCCATTGGAGAGGCACGTCCTTTCGTCTACTAATCGCACTGTTTTGCGGTCCGGTCGCAAAACACAGACACTAAACTTATTACAGTGAACAGAGACGTAAATGAACGAACGAACAGATCATAACTTTGCGAAAATAAAGAAAGTAAACTTTTCACTCCAAGGAAGACTTGTACCATGGACCTCTCGTTCCGCAGTTGTTCACGCTAACCACGGGACCACAGCGCTCCTGAACTCACGTACTCCTTGATGTTGTCTATCTTGCACATGGACTACTCAGTTTGTATATTTTGCTTATTTTTTTCATAGTTCCACACTACTTCTTCCTGTTTTCTCGATTGATCTGTGTTCAGTTTTTCAAGGCCTGTCCACTGTGCCAACTTATAACTAAATCTGAGGGGGGTGCGATGGGGAGGTTCCCTTGTCAGCACAGCTTCAATTCTGCCAGTACCTAGTCTCCTACCTTCCAAAGTTCACAGAAGCTCACCTGCGAACCTTACAGAACTAGCACTCCTGGAAGAACGGAGATTGCGGAGGCATGGTTTAGCCAAAGCCTGGGGGATGTTTCTAGAATGAAATTTTCTCTCTGCAGCCGAGTGTGCGCAATATCCTTTCTTCCGAAAGGACTACTTGTGCAAGGTTCATAGGAGGGTTTCTCTGAAGTTTGGAAGGTAGGAGACGAGTTACTGGCAGAATTGAAGCTGTGGGGACCGCCATGATCGTGTTTAGGTGGCTCAGTCGTTAGAGCACTTGCCCACTAAAGGCAGAGGTCCCGAGTGCGAGTCTCGGTCCGGCACACAGTTTCAGTCTGCCAGGAAGTTTCAAGCGCAAGGAATTTGACAAGAGATGGGAAGTTGATAAAGGACATGTGTAGAAGACAAAAGATGCGGTGGAGTGCATTCTATGGCAGCTTCTTTGCACAAAATGTAGATAGTATTAAATATTCTCGGTATTCTTACCGCGTCAGTTCTAGATAAAATCTCGAGCTTTCGACGATTACCTCCATCGTCATCGTCAGGAGCTGACTGTCTCCAAAGCTGCTATGGTAGCCTCTATATAGCCCGAAGACGGCTTCTGATTGGTCGGCTTCTGATTGGCCGGCGATTACGTGCTGCTGTCGCAGACGGTGTCACTGTGTGCGCCGGTGGCGCCACCGCTTCCGTTTGAACGTAAACCTTGGAAGGAACGTCTCTGCTGCTTCTCTGCATCAAGCGCTCGTTTCCACGCACAGCTCAGATGGTATCCGCTATCGCGGTTAAAGTTCTTTTGGCTCATTCTTATTTCAACAGCCTCCTTAATAACAGAATCCCAGTACGTGGAGGCATGGGACAGAATTTTAGTTTCATCGAACAATATTTTGTGTTTGTTCGTGAGGCTGTGCTCCGCAATTGCCGATTTCTCCAGCTCTCTATTTTTAATATGGCGTTGGTGTTCTGCACAGCGGTCGGAAACGGTACGAATAGTCTGACCTATATAATTGCTTCCACACTCACAGGGTATATTATAAACTCCAGGGACCCTGAGGCCGAGATTGTCCTTAACAGGGCGCATCATCTCCTTAATTTTCTTAGGAGGACGAAAAATCGGTCTTATACCACGTCTACGCAGGACTCTTCCTATTTTGCTGGAAATTGCGCCACAAAAAGGAAGAACCGCAATCGGTGTTTCATCCTGTGAGATTGCAGCATTATCACGTTTCCTTCTTTTGGAGAACGCTGCCTTTATATCGTGTGCACCATAGCCGTTCTTTCGGAACACGTTCTTTAGGTGATTAATCTCGGACCTTAAGTGGTCCTCGTCAGAAACAGTTTTGGCTCTATATACCAACGTGTTCAAAACGGCTCTCTTCTGAGCAGGGTGATGGAAACTCTGTGCGTTTAGGTATAAATCGGTATGCGTCGGCTTACGGTATACAGAGTGGCCAAGACGCCCGTCCGTCTGTCGTTGTACTAAAACGTCTAAGAAAGGCAGTCTCCCTTCCTTCTCCATCTCGACAGTGAACTGGATGTTCGAATGGATGCTGTTCATGTGTTCAATGAATTCTTTGAGAGCTTCTTCGCCGTGTGGCCAGATCATAAATGTATCGTCAACAAAACGATAAAATAAGGATGGACGGAGGGGAGCCGAATTTAGTGCACGTTCTTCAAAATTCTCCATAAAAAAGTTAGCCAGTGATGGAGACAACGGAGAGCCCATTGCCATACCGTCTGTCATTTCATAAAATGTATTACCATACAAGAAGTAGGTGGTCGTCATCACGTGCCGGAACAACTTTATAGTTTCAGGAGGAAAAAGATCCGCCAGCATTTTCAAAGTGTCCTCCACAGGAACTTTTGTGAACAGCGACACCACATCCAGGCTGACTAAAATGTCATTTGGACCAACTCTAATATCTTTGATTTTCTCAATGAACATCTGGGAGTTTTTGATGTGATGTTCACACCGGCCAACTATAGGAGTCATCAACTTTGTTAGGTATTTGGCCAGCTTATAAGTAGGAGAACCAATTGCACTGACAATAGGTCTCATGGGAACATTATCCTTATGGAGCTTCGGTAGTCCGTACAACCTGGGCGGTCTAGGAGCTCGGACTCTGAGATTTTTTGTAATATCGTCTGGAAGCCCGGAATTCTTCAGTAACTTCATGGTTTTTCTGCTGTACGTCAAAGTTGGGTCCCGTTTAAGACACTTATACGTACTGTCCTCCAACAGTGAAGTCATTTTTCTATGATATTCGGTAGTATTAAGGACCACGGTGGCATTTCCTTTGTCAGCTGGTAATATGACAAGATCTTCATCCTTCTGAAGTAAACAGAGCCCCTCCCTCTCCTCTCTACTGATATTAGACCTGGGAGGCTTAGCTGAGGCCAAAAAGCGACTGGTAACAAGTCTCACTTCGTCGGCGTCGTCCTGAGCAAGATGCCGCACAGCCTGTTGTACTCCACTGACAAGATCCACATATTTTATACATAAGTGCCGCCGCGAAAAACTTCGTTCTCAAAATGTAGATAGGTTTGACTGATACAAGTGGAAGGCTTTAATTACTACATTCTCACTGTTAGTAGTTTCATTCCTTTTAGTCTGTTATCGCCATTTGTTTGCTTGCAGTGTGAGGTTATTCCGCTACATTTGGAAAAGTACGATAGATGGAATAGTTATGGATGGTGACGTGGAAATGAAAGAGACGGAAGCAACAGGAACAACGTCCTATGATCATTCCCTTTGTTTTGACAGGTTTGATTTCAAGGTACTATAGGTTACTCCAGGAGTTCAAGTTATGAAAATGGATCTGGAGGAACAGTTTGAGCGACTCGATAGTTGCGAGAATTTAGAGAAATAATAATAATAACACTGTAATGTATCGCTATGTTCGCCTCCACACCTCAGAGGTCGGAGTGTATGACTGCCATTCAGAAGGTTCAGTTCCAGTTATTTTTCCTCGGTAAGAAAACTAGAATGGAACGCACCGAGGTTTGCAAAACTGATTACGGAGCTACTTGAGTGAAATGTAGTGGATCCGAGGCTTGGAAAGCTGACAACGGCTGGGAGAAGGGTTTTCTGACTCCGTGACCCTCACGTAGCACCCAAGTGTGAACTGCGCGTCAGTGGGCAAAGCATGTATGTTGGCGGGTTGCAATTTTTTTAAATAAAATATCGTAAACGAGAAAACCATTAATCCTGTTCGAACCGACGAGAAAATTCCTTTTACTACAGATAAGGAGTTCATGTTTATCTAACAGAAGCAGATGATGTTTGAAGTGATCGGGGGGTGTATGAAACAGAAATCTACATATACCATTCTCTGAATGCTGGCCCCTACTTTGACCGGAACCGAGGTTGGAATCTTCCTACACATCGGTCATGGGGCCTGAAGATGGCATAATAGATGGCCGAAACAGGCAGGCCAATAAAACAACATGTAATCTCCCCACGGAAAATTACCCTCTACCCCGCAATAATTAATAATGGTCAATCAAATCATCCACATTTATTTACGTTTGAAAAGTATCTGAGCAGATTTTCTAGTAATATATGCGCCGACAGCTCGTCGACGCCAAGGTATTTTTCTAGTACGTTTATTCTTTGGAACAACAGAGGTACAGAGAGGTATGCTCCATGGTCATTATAGAGAGCGAGAGAGAAAGGAACAGCTTCGGAAAGTATCGGTTGGAAGATTTTCGGATTGCTAAAGGAGATTTATTTACTCTTCTTCACGCTAAAGCGAGACAGGAAAGTTTGTGCCGCTAGCGTGGTAGATAAAGAGAAAGATGGACTTGTAAAAGTAAATTGCATGAGACTTAAAATCCACGGAAACGGAACATGTACGGAAATGGATTCAATATACAATTTTCCTCAGAAATAAGGTTTGTGATCATTTTATTCTAGAGTGAATGACGAATGCGTTCTCTGTCTGAATCATTGATGATTGTCTGGGCCCTGTACTTAATTGGGAAGTTTCAGCTGTGACGAAGAGAGCCTGCAATCTCTGAGTTTTATTGAAATCGTCCAAAAAGGCTTCGTCCACATCTGAAATTTTAGATCTGTCGTAAACTGAACGAAGTGTTCAAACGATCGATTTTCCCAACTGAATGCAGCGCTTAATAATAATAACGTATGTAAAGATCTTTTCTAGCAAGCCAGCCGCTGAATATTAAGACGAAGGGCTCCACCAGAGATTCTACTAGGCTGATTTCATGTAACTTATATTTGAACTGTACACAGATAAAGGACAGAGAGACAGAGAGAGAGAAAGAGAGAGCGAATGGAATTCTAGAAGTTACTCAGAATCCTCCCATTAGTATAATTTTTTTTCTGTCTTTGCACGGATAAGCCTGATAAGAAAACCTAAGCCCTTGACTTTATTGTACAGAATTGTGTATGAGGGTGAGAGAGCGATAAAGGCGACAGATACACTTCTGTACAGACAAAACATTACACCAAGTTAGCGGCTAGCTGCATTAACACACACACATAGACTTTCATCAAAACCAAAGCAGTAAGAGAATTCATTAGAAACAGTTTGGAAATTAGACGACTGAAAGGTGTTTGATTTGATATTTTGTTCTTATGGCTCGTCGTAATAGTACCGATAATATTGTCTTTGCAGCTGTTGCAGACTCTTCATCACTGAAGCTATAACCAAAACGCCGACATACGCTACACAAAACAAACCGTAAGCACTTCCAGGCCGCTGTTATCGTTGAAGTCGAGCAAAATGTATTTGCTCCTATGGTTTTTCGAAACCCAAGTTTTATCGAAGCATACTACAAGACAAGAAAAGAATGAATTTTCCCTCAACATTATGGTGTCCACTGATATGAAACTTTCTGGCAGATTAAAACTGTATACCAGATCGAAACTCGAAGCCAGAACCTTCACCTTTCGCCGGCAATGCTCTACCAACTGAGCTACCCAAGCACGGCTCACGACCTCTCCTCACAGCATTAATTTCGCCAGCACCTAATGTTGCGGAGATGTGTCGTGGGTCGCAGTTGGGTAGCTCAGTTGGCAGAGCATTTGCCGGGGAAAATTGAAGGTCTTGGCTTCGAGTTTCGATCTGATACATAGCTTTAATCCTCCAGGAAGCTAGGGTGTTGTCCTGAGCACACAATAAGTGCACTGTACACAGAAACTACACTCTTGCTGCTGCAATGTCTCTGTGCTCCACTAGGAATTTTCGTCCATCATTTCACTTTCTGAACCGAAAACCAAGTAAGTGGAGAAGACGAAGGACGGGGATCTGAAGCCAGGAAAATTTTTCACGGTGATCACCATTTGTTAATTTTTCTAGTCATGGGATACTCACCTCTGTCGTAGTAACCAATTACAGTTCTACGCACTCATTTTTTTTTATTAAAATCGTCAAATTCCCTAGCTTTCGGTTTTCGTTTGTATCCCTTATATGGAGAATCAAAACACGTGCTCACATCTGGAGATTCTGCCGATGTTACCAGACAGTTAATATGGAACGCCTCAAGCTTTTTCTGTCAGTTTATGAATCTGCACAAAACGTATATTCTGTCTTCTTCGCCGATGGTCAGGTCACTAAAAAAAATCTTCAGTACACATGTACGATAATTTTAGCTTCCTTTCTACATCTACATCTACATCCACACTCCGCAAGCCACCTGACGCTGTGTGGCGGAGGGTACCTTGAGTACCTCTATCGGTTCTCCCTTCTATTCCAGTCTCGTATTGTTCGTGGAAAGAAGGATTGTCGGTATGCCTCTGTGTGGGCTCTAATCTCTCTGATTTTATCCTCATGGTCTCTTCGCGTAGGAGGGAGCAATATACTGCTTGACTCTTCGGTGAAGGTATGTTCTCGAAACTTCAACAAAAGCCCGTACCGAGCTACTGAGCGTCTCTCCTGCAGAGTCTTCCACTGGAGTTTATCTATCATCTCCGTAACGCTTTCGCGATTACTAAATGATCCTGTAACGAAGCGCGCTGCTCTCCGTTGGATCCTCTCTATCTCTTCTGTCAACCCTATCTGGTACAGATCCCACACTGGTGAGCAGTATTCAAGCAGTGGGCAAACAAGCGTACTGTAACCTACTTCCCTTGTTTTCGGATTGCATTTCCTTAGGATTCTTCCAATGAATCTCAGTCTGGCATCTGCTTTACCGACGATCAACTTTATATGATTATTCCACTTTAAATCACTCCTAATGCGTACTCCCAGATGAATGTCTTGTCGCCTTTTACGCACAACGACCGCGGTCGGTCCTTGCTTCGGCACAAAACTCACAACAAAACACAAGTCATTGCACCTTTCTACGGAAGATTGAAACTACACTTGACCACATGATATCGCAAGGGACAACTGAATATACAGCTGGCGCTGACTTTCATCGGTGTTGCAGTGTGTACGTGGCAACAAAGCTGCAAAGTTAACAAATCATGAGGCATTCGCAGCTGATGATGTCACGTAGCGGATATGACCTTGAACTGCCTATTTTTGTTACATTCACTGTCCATTACCTGTTTCGCTTTTCTTCAACTGATACCGAATTGGTTTGTGTGTGTATGTGTGTATTTGATGGGTGGTGGGGCTGAGGGGGTTGGAGGGGGGGAGGGGGGGCAGGATAAGACTTCGGCGCCAGTGTTGGATGTAAGTAGTTGTTAAATTTCAATACAGTCTCCGAGCTAAACAATGTCAAGGATGTGACTAATATGATGTCACAAAATATTTAATTTCAGGCGCATGTTGCGTGACTCAGAAAAGTGATAGCACCGGTAAGTTGCCTAAAACCTTGAAAAATAGTTCACCAAGATATACCAACATTGTAAAATAGCACTGGTAATGTGTCTAAAAGCTTTGAAAAATAGTTCCGAAAGAAACATCAACGTTGTCGAATCGAGAAACGAACTGCGAAAAAAATAAGTATACGTCTCGAGACGTTATGGCGCTGGCAACTGCTCTTGCCGATGTTCAAATAAAAACGAAACTCCTGGATGCGGGTGCTTAGCAAGCTGTTGCCACTTCAGCGCTTTGTGCGTCTTTGTCCTGAAGATGAGATGAAAAGATTAGGAAACACAAATACCAATGCCTCAAGTTAAGAAAATCTCCTATCTGACTGGTAATCGAAGCTGAGGTCCCCTGCTATACACCCAAGCTGCCACTTCAGCGCTTTGTGCGTCTTTGTCCTGAAGATGAGATGAAAAGATTAGGAAACACAAAAAGCAATGCCTCAAGTGAAGAAAATCTCCAATCTGACTGGTAATCGAAGCTGAGGTCCCCTGCTATACACCCAAGTTGCCACTTCAGCGCTTTGTGCGTCTTTGTCCTAAAGATGAGATGAAAAGATTAGGAAACACAAATACCAATGCCTCAAGGGAAGAAAATCTCCTATCTGACTGGTAATCGAAGCTGAGGTCGTCCCCTGCTATACACCCAAGTTGCCACTTCAGCGCTTTGTGCGTCTTTGTCCTGAAGATGAGATGAAAAGATTAGGAAACACAAATACCAATGCCTCAAGTGAAGAAAATCTCCTATCTGACTGGTAATCGAAGCTGAGGTCCCCTGCAATACACCCAAGTTGCCACTTCAGCGCTTTGTGCGTCTTTGTCCTGGAGATGAGATGAAAAGATTAGGAAACACAAATACCAATGCCTCAAGTGAAGAAAATCTCCTATCTGACTGGTAATCGAAGCTGAGGTCCCCTGCTATACACCCAAGTTGCCACTTCAGCGCTTTGTGCGTCTTTGTCCTGAAGATGAGATGAAAAGATTAGGAAACACAAATACCAATGCCTCAATGAAGAAAATCTCCTATCTGACTGGTAATCGAAGCTGAGGTCCCCTGCTATACACCCAAGTTGCCACTTCAGCGCTTTGTGCGTCTTTGTCCTGAAGATGAGATGAAAAAATTAGGAAACACAAATACCAATGCCTCAAGTGAAAAAAATCTCCTATCTGACTGGTAATCGAAGCTGAGGTCCCCTGCTATACACCCAAGTTGCCACTTCAGCGCTTTGTGCGTCTTTGTCCTGAAGATGAGATGAAAAGATTAGGAAACACAAATACCAATGCCTCAAGTGAAGAAAATCTCCTAGCTGACTGGTAATCGAAGCTGAGGTCCCCTGCTATACACCCTAGTTGCCACTTCAGCGCTTTGTGCGTCTTTGTCCTGAAGATGAGATGAAAAGATTAGGAAACACAAAAAGCAATGCCTCAAGTGAAGAAAATCTCCTATCTGACTGGTAATCGAAGCTGAGGTCCCATGCTATACACCCTAGTTGCCACTTCAGCGCTTTGTGCGTCTTTGTCCTGAAGATGAGATGAAAAGATTAGGAAACACAAATACCAATGCCTCAAGTGAAGAAAATCTCCTATCTGACTGTTAATCGGAGCTGAGGTCCCCTGCTATACACCTAAGACAAAAAAAAAAAAGAAGAGAAAAACGATGCGTCACGAAGGAATTATCCGAATGGGGCTGAAACTGGAAGACGCAGTGTACATGGACAGACAAACAAATGCTACTGTCTCATAAAAATTAGACTTACTCCGGAGAATTTCGCAAATTATGTCAATAATGCTGAGGTACACCTCTGGTCCTTGCGAGAGCAGTTATTCAGCTTGGCATTGACTGAAAGAGTTGTTGGACGGCCTCCTGAGGGGTATCGTGCCAAATTCTGTCAAACTGGTGCGTTAGACCGTCAAAATCCCGAGCTGACTGGAGCGCCCTGTCCATAATGTTCCAAACGTTCTCAATGGGGAAGATACACTCCTGGAAATGGAAAAAAGAACACATTGACACCGGTGTGTCAGACCCACCATACTTGCTCCGGACACTGCGAGAGGGCTGTACAAACAATGATCACACGCACGGCACAGCGGACACACCAGGAACCACGGTGTTGGCTGTCGAATGGCGCTAGCTGCGCAGCATTTGTGCACCGCCGCCGTCAGTGTCAGCCAGTTTGCCGTGGCATACGGAGCTCCATCGCAGTCTTTAACACTGGTAGCATGCCGCGACAGCGTGGACGTGAACCGTATGTGCAGTTGACGGACTTTGAGCGAGGGCGTATAGTGGGCATGCGGGAGGCCGGGTGGACGTACCGCCGAATTGCTCAACACGTGGGGCGTGAGGTCTCCACAGTACATCGATGTTGTCGCCAGTGGTCGGCGGAAGGTGCACGTGCCCGTCGACCTGGGACCGGACCGCAGCGACGCACGGATGCATGCCAAGACCGTAGGATCCTACGCAGTGCCGTAGGGGACCGCACCGCCACTTCCCAGCAAATTAGGGACACTGTTGCTCCTGGGGTATCGGCGAGGACCATTCGCAACCGTCTCCATGAAGCTGGGCTACGGTCCCGCACACCGTTAGGCCGTCTTCCGCTCACGCCCCAACATCGTGCAGCCCGCCTCCAGTGGTGTCGCGACAGGCGTGAATGGAGGGACGAATGGAGACGTGTCGTCTTCAGCGATGAGAGTCGCTTCTGCCTTGGTGCCAATGATGGTCGTATGCGTGTTTGGCGCCGTGCAGGTGAGCGCCACAATCAGGACTGCATACGACCGAGGCACACAGGGCCAACACCCGGCATCATGGTGTGGGGAGCGATCTCCTACACTGGCCGTACACCACTGGTGATCGTCGAGGGGACACTGAATAGTGCACGGTACATCCAAACCGTCATCGAACCCATCGTTCTACCATTCCTAGACCGGCAAGGGAACTTGCTGTTCCAACAGGACAATGCACGTCCGCATGTATCCCGTGCCACCCAACGTGCTCTAGAAGGTGTAAATCAACTACCCTGGCCAGCAAGATCTCCGGATCTGTCCCCCATTGAGCATGTTTGGGACTGGATGAAGCGTCGTCTCACGCGGTGTGCACGTCCAGCACGAACGCTGGTCCAACTGAGGCGCCAGGTGGAAATAGCATGGCAAGCCGTTCCACAGGACTACATCCAGCATCTCTACGATCGTCTCCATGGGAGAATAGCAGCCTGATTGCTGCGAAAGGTGGATATACACTGTACTAGTGCCGACATTGTGCATGCTCTGTTGCCTGTGTCTATGTGCCTGTGGTTCTGTCAGTGTGATCATGTGATGTATCTGACCCCAGGAATGTGTCAATAAAGTTTCCTCTTCCTGGGACAATGAATTCACGGCGTTCTTATTTCAATTTCCAGGAGTGTATATAGCGATCTTGCTGGCCAAGGTACAGTTTGGAAAGCACGAAGACGCACAGCAGAAACTCTCACCGTGTGTTAGAAGACAGTCCTGCTGAAATGTAAGCCCAGGATTGCCTGTCATGAGCGGTAACAAAACGGCACGTACAAGGATCGTTGATGTACTGCTGTCCTGTAAGGGTTGACAAGAAAGGGGCCCTGCTATGAAAAGAAATGCACCCCAGACCGTAACTCCAGTTTGTCGGGCCGCATAGCAGGTGAAAGTCAGGTTCGTATCCCACCACTGTCTGGGGCATCTCCATGCACGTGTTCGGCCTGGAATCTCATTGACTGGAGTAGAATTTTCATTGGAGGGTCTCGCTTAGAACTGAGTCCAGATAGCCAGAAAGATGTGCCTCGAGTTGCACTGGACAGTGGTGGGATACGAACCTGATTATCGCCTGCCATACTGCCTGACGACCAGGAGTGAGTAGTCTGGGGCACCACTAATTTTCTCTTTTTCGAGAATCGTCGTCGGATAGATGAAGATAATTATGGACCTATTAGTTGGGTACCTGGCTACGTATTTATTCGAATGTTCTCCTCCTTCCCACCCTCTCTGACCGTGTCCTTAACCCCCCTTTCGCTGGCCACCCCCATCTCCTACTCTCTGTCCATGTTCTCCTGCTTTCCTCTGTCTGTGGCCTACATTCGTCTCTCTCTCTCTCTATTTCTCTCTCTCTCTCTCTCCCTCTCTCTCTCTAACTGCTCCTCCTCCCCCCCCCTCCATCTGTCCACTTCCTCCTTTGCCGTGCATCCGTCCATCTCCTCCTCTCTCCTTCTCCCTCCACGTTACCGCCTCCACCCCAATACGAGGCTGGCGGTTCTTAGCCTCAGAGTATTTCTTTCCAGATTGTAACTAATTGTTTCCTGTTTTGGTCTTCAGTCCTGAGACTGGTTTGATGTAGCTCTCCATGCTACTCTATCCTGTGCAAGCTTCTTCATCTCCCAGTACCTACTGCAACCTACATCCTTCTGAATCTGCGTGGTGTATTCATCTCTTGGTCTCCCTCTACGATTTTTACCCTTCACGCTGCCCTCCAGTACGAAATTGGTGATCCCTTGACGCCTCAGAACATGTCCTACCAACCGATCCTTTCTTTTAGTCAAGTTGTGCCACAAACTTCTCTTCTCCCCAATCCTATTCAACACCTCCTCATTAGTTATGTGATCTACCCATCTAATCTTCAGCATTCTTCTGTAGCACCACATTTTGAAAGCTTCTGTTCTCTTCATGTCTAAACTATTTATCGTCCATGTTTCACTTCCATAGATGGCTACACTCCATACAAATACTTTCATAAACGACTTCCTGACATTTAAGTCTATACTCGATGTTAACAAATTTCTCTTCTTCAGAAACGCTTTCCTTGCCATTGTCAATCTACATTTCATATCTTCTCTACTTCGACCATCATCAGTTATTTTGTTCCCCAAATAGCAAAACTCCTTTACTACTTTAAGTGTCTCATTTCCTAATCTAATACCCTCAGCATCACCCGACTTAATTCGACTATATTCCATTATCCGCGTTTTGCTTTTGTTGATGTTCATCTTATATCCTCCCTTCAAGACACCATCCATTCCGTTCAACTGCTCTTCCAAGTCCTTTGCTGTCTCTGATAGAATTACAATGTCATCGGCGAATCTCAAAGTTTTTATTTCTTCTCCATGGATTTTAATACCTTCTCCGAATTTTTCTTGTACCAAATTGGGTTGGAAACATTTTGGTATGGAGCAATTGGTTTCGGTTCAGTTCTAAGTGTCACGAAAATATTTAACAAACTAAATAGTCACTTTGTTGACCCTTGAAATATTTAACAAACCCAATAGAAGTGAATCAAGAAACAGAAATGCAATATCTCAGCCGGCCGGGGTGGCCGAGCGGTTCTAGGCGCTACAGTCTGGAACCGCGCGACCGCTACGCTCACAGGTTCGAATCCTGCCTCGGGTATGGATGTGTGTGCTGTATTAGGTTAGTTAGGTTTAAGTAGTTCTAAGTTCTAGGGGACTGATGACCTCAGAAGTTAAGTCCTATAGTGCTCAGAGACATTTGAACCATTTTTTTGCAATATCTCATTACCAAATTTTGCACTTCGTAACAAGAAGGACATTTGAAATATAATTTTACAATGAGGCAGTTCCGACCGACAGGGAACGGATTCTCTGATTGACCCCTTTGGACATTCAAGGCACAACTAAAACAGTACATTGTAAAAGGTACAAAACGTGAAACCTTAGGGTCAGCCAGAATAGTCCACAAATAACTCAGACAGTGAAATTCTAAAGATTCCTTTTGCCACAATAAGGATAAAAAGTAATTCGCACAAGAAAATATTTATTTGGTCCAGTTTACCGGTTTCGACAGTTTAAACAGTCATCTTTACAAGGGAACCTCCTCATCGCACCCCCCTCAGATTTAGTTATAATTTGGCACAGTGGATAGGCCTTGAAAAACTGAACACAGATCAGTCGAGAAAACAGGAAGAATTTGTGTGGAACTATGAAAAAATAAGCAAAATATACAAACTGAGAAGTCCATGCGCAAGATAGGCAACATCAAAGCTGACGTGAGCTCCGGAGCGTTATGGTCCTGTGGTTAGCGTGGGCAGGTGTGGAATGAGAGGTCCTTGGTTCAAGTCTACCCTCGAGCGAACAGTTTACTTACGTTATTTTTGCAAGTTATGATCTGTCCGTTCGTTCATTGACGTCTCTGTTAACTGTAATAAGTTTAGTATCTGTGTTTTGCGACCACACCGCAAAACCGTGCGATTAGTAGACGAAAGGACGTGCCTCTCCAATGGGAACCGAAAACATCTGATCCAGGAAAAAACGTCTGATATATTCTATACGACACTGGTGACGGCATGTGCGTCACATGACAGGAATATGTTGTCGACCCACCTAACTTGCACACTTGGCGAATGGGTAAAAAGATTCTTCTACCTTGCCATCTTGTGGATGTGATAATCACTCCCAAAAAAGTGATGAAAACATAAAAGTGTGTTACATGAACTGCAACAAATGAATTCAACAGTTTCACAGTCGCACAGTTTTCTCTGTGCTCTGTCAAAACATATGTTTTTAACGTTTTCAATTTTGTCCGTGTGTAGACCGTCAAATCCTGCAAATGTCCAAGCAAATCTGAACATGTCCTGGAATTTTGGAGAGCGAAACTGATTATGTGTGAGTGCCTGAACTCTGATAATTGCCTGATAATAAAGATTTAAACGTTTTACTGGAGGGAAGACTTGAACCAAGGACCTCTTGTTCCGCAGCTGCTCACGCTAACCACGGGACCAGGGCGCTCCTGTACCCGCAGCATCCTTGATATTGCCTATGTTGCCCATGGACTACTCAGTTTGTATATTTTCCTTATTTTTTCATAGTTCCACGCAACTTCTTCCTGTTTTCTCGATTGATCTGTGTTCAGTTTTTCAAGGCCTATCCACTGTGCCAAATTGTAACTAAATCTGAGGGGGGTGCGATGGGGAGGTTCCCTTGTCAGAAGAGAAATAGGCTCCAATCATTACTAAGCCAACGTCAAAATAAGAACTGGACGGTGTCCTACAAAAGCTAGGCAAAAAATTATATATAAAGCAAGTGTGTTAGAAACGAGAGCACAAATATTGAATAGGAGAAGTAAAACAAGTTTGTTAAAACGGATGTAAAACAGTTAAGCTTAAGAGCCACAACATACCTTTGCTATAGAATCAATAAAACAGAGTTCAAAATGGTTCAAATGGCTCTGAGCACTATGGGACTCAACTGCTGAGGTCATTAGTCCCCTAGAACTTAGAATTAGTTAAACCTAACTAACCTAAGAACATCACAAATATCCATGCCCGAGGCAGGATTCGAACCTGCCACCGTAGCGGTCTTGCGGTTCCAGACTGCAGCGCCTTTAACCGCTCGGCCACTTCGGCCGGCAATAAAACAGAGTGACATCACTAAAAACATATGTTAAGTGCGATGAGTGGCAAACAATTAACAATCAAATTGTACATCATACATAGCATGTGTGACAGAAGTCAATCACCAGACTGATGACATCAAAGACATTGAATACACTTATACAGAAAATGGGAGCGCTAGTGTACATACAAACTGTGATAAATTCTCCGACAATTGAAGTGCAAGTATACATAGTTTAACTATTTCATATGTGTTTTAACAAATTTGTTTTATTTCTGATGTTCAGTCTTTGTACACTCGTTTTTAACATTTTTTTTTTTTTTTTTTTTTTTTTTTTTTTTTTTTTTTTTTGCCAATCCTTTGTGGGACACCACCCGTCCAGTTCTTATTTCGACGTTGGCTTACTAGCGACGTAAGCCTGTTTCACTTCTGAAGATGACGGTTTAAACTGTGGAAATCTAGAAAGTGATCCAAACAAAGGTTTTCTTGTGCAGCTGACGCCTGACTTTTTATCTTTATTGAAATATGCTGCAGCTGCTGGACTTTACCTAAGAACCAAGTCAATCATTTTAACAGTTGAGGAACAAGACCGTAAATAATGAAACCTTTAAGTTAAGCTCTTGATAATTTTAAAAAAACTTTAGAAAAAGGAACGTTAATAAAACTCAGCAACAAGTAAAATTTAACACTCGTGATCTTAACTGTAGATAATGAAATCTTTAATAACATTTTTATAACGCGGACTTAGTGGAAAAAAATTTAACTTCACGAAGCTTAACTTTACAGTAAACTCAAAGACTCTTGCTGCGTCACTGCAGTCAAATGATTTAATGAACAGCTTACGTACAAATGAGCAAGAATCATGAAGCTGTTAGAGTGCATAACAGTATGCAATGAGCTGAACAAGAAATTTGAGTTCCACAACTTACAGTTCATGATAAGATCGGTGTTCAACAACTTAGACGTTAAGCAGAGAGCAAATGGTTACCAGAAACAGATAGTTAAAACCACAATAAAATATAGAAATAAGTGAATTCATAGGACAACAAAGCGCGGAAAAAGTGCGCCACGCAAACAGTTCGTTTTCAAGGGAACAGCTCGTGCATCGGCTGGTCCCGGCGGAGGTTCGAGTACTCCCTCGGCATGGGTGTGTGTGTGTGTGTGTGTGTCCTTAGGATATTTTAGGTTAAGTAGTGTGTAAGCTTAGGGACTGATGACTTTGGCAGTTAAGTCCCATAAGATCTCACACACATTATTGTACAGCTCGTGCATCGAACACACACGCGCGTTGCTCACCTTTCGCAAACAGCGCCCTGCCAAGCGATGCGTCCAGCAGTTTGGGCCAACTGTTTCCTCAGGCTAAGTCCTCATCTGCGGCCGCCATACTGGAGAGTGTACTAGGTGACAGCTCGTCTCAAAATAGCCAAGTACATTCGACGTCCAACAAATGACTCACCTCTTTCAAGACACCAACACGTCACGTACGTCACAAGTGATGTCGGGCTCGAAGGTACACAGGATGCCCGTGGCTGAGTGAGAGTGAGGTTCAGCCCTTACACTTAGTAGACTTGGACATCACCATTACCACGACTGCGTCACAAGCATGGTGCGGTACTCCACTGCTTCGCTTCTCGGGAAGACTCGTGGGCGCCCTAGCTCCTCACTAGAATTTTGAAGCCTGGCTAAAAACCCACGGCGAGGCCACCAAAGCGGCCGCTGCCAACTGTACGCGAGTGATAGCACACGTAATTCAAATGGTTCAAATGGCTCTGAGCACTATGGGACTCAACATCTTAGGTCATAAGTCCCCTAGAACTTAGAACTACTTAAACCTAACTAACCGAAGGACATCACACACACCCATGCCCGAGGCAGGATTCGAACCTGCGACCGTAGCAGTCCCGCGGTTCCGGACTGCAGCGCCAGAACCGCTAGACCACCGCGGCCGGCACACGTAACTCAAATCGAGCTATCGCACTCGACATCGATCCACGAGTTTAGGATGTGCTTTTTACCCATGGCTTTGCCCGTGCACGCACACCTCAAACATATTTCCCATGTACAGGGTGTTTCAAAAATGACCGGTATATTTGAAACGGCAATAAAAACTAAACGAGCAGCGATAGAAATACACCGTTTGTTGCAATATGCTTGGGACAACAGTACATTTTCAGGCGGGCAAACTTTCGAAATTACAGTAGTTACAATTTTCAACAACAGATGGCGCTGCAAGCGATGTGAACGATATAGAAGACAACGCAGTCTGTGGGTGCGCCATTCTGTACGTCGTCTTTCTGCTGTAAGCGTGTGCTGTTCACAACGTGCACGTGTGCTGTAGACAACATGGTTTATTCCTTAGAACAGAGGATTTTTCTGGTGTTGGAATTCCACCGCCTAGAACACAGTGTTGTTGCAACAAGACGAAGTTTTCAACGGAGGTTTAATATAACCAAAGGACCGAAAAGCGATACAATAAAGGATCTGTTTGAAAAATTTCAACGGACTGGGAACGTGACGGATGAACGTGCTGGAAATGTAGGGCGACCGCGTACGGCAACCACAGAGGGCAAGGCGCAGCTAGTGCAGCAGGTGATCCAACAACGGCCTCGGGTTTCCGTTCGCCGTGTTGCAGCTGCGGTCCAAATGACGCCAACGTCCACGTATCGTCTCATGCGCCAGAGTTTACACCTCTATGCATACAAAATTCAAACGCGGCAACCCCTCAGCGCCGCTACCATTGCTGCACGAGAGACATTCGCTAACGATATAGTGCACAGGATTGATGACGGCGATATGCATGTGGGCAGCATTTGGTTTACTGACGAAGTTTATTTTTACCTGGACGGCTTCGCCAATAAACAGAACTGGCGCATATGGGGAACCGAAAAGCCCCATGTTGCAGTCCCATCGTCCCTGCATCCTCAAAAAGTACTGGTCTGGGCCGCCATTTCTTCCAAACGAATCATTGGCCCATTTTTCAGATCCGAAACGATTACTGCATCACGCTGTCTGGACATTCTTCGTGAATTTGTGGCGGTACAAACTGCCTTAGACGACACTGTGAACACCTCGTGGTTTATGCAAGATGGTGCCCGGCCACATCGCACGGCCGACGTCTTTAATTTCCTGAATGAATATTTCGATGATCGTGTGATTGCTTTGGGCTATCCGAAACATACAGGAGGCGGCGTGGATTGGCCTCCCTATTTGCCAGACATGAACCCCTGTGACTTCTTTCCGTGGGGACACTTGAAAGACCAGGTGTACCGCCAGAATCCAGAAACAATTGAACAGCTGAAGCAGTACATATCACCTGCATGTGAAGCCATTCCGCCAGACACGTTGTCAAAGGTTTCGGGTAATTTCATTCAGAGACTACGCCATATTATTGCTACGCATGGTGGATATGTGGAAAATATCGTAGTATAGAGTTTCCCAGACCGCAGCGCCATCTGTTGTTGAAAATTGTAACTACTGTAATTTCGAAAGTTTGTCTGCCTGAAACTGTACTGTTGTCCCAAGCATATTGCAACAAACGGTGTATTTCTATCGCTGCTCGTTTAGTTTTTATTACCATTTCAAATATACCGGTCATTTTTGAAACACCCTGTATTTGTGTACGCATTTCACCGGTATATGCAGTGAAGTTCACCCTATAGTTTCATTTTCGAGCAGCTCATTGTTAATGACGTGGAATCTACTGAAATATACACTGATACAATTTTGCAGGCATATCCAGTGGCATATATGGCAACTTTGTGGGAAATGTCAAGACTTCCTTGCAGACGGAACTCAGCATGTAGGTTTCAATGAAACAAAATCGACAGATGTACGGTAATAACCGGAGTACATCAAGGAAATACGGTAGGACCGCTACTGTTTACATTGTATGTAAATGAACTATTAGAAAGTGTTGGAAGCTTTTTAAAGCTGTTAGCAGATAACGTGGTTGTCTGTACATAAATAAATGGAACATATTACACATACACAGGAAAAGAGATCCACTACTGTATAACTACACTGTTCATGACAAATAGCTGGGAACAGTAACCATCGTAAGATATCTAGGAATAACTATTCAGAGCGACCTTAAGTGGAATGACTACATAAAACAAATAGTAGGACAAGCAGACGCCGGAGTCAGATTTATAGGACGGATCTTAAGAAAACGTAACACCACAAGCTGCAACATAGAAGCGAATTGAACAGTGACCCGAATATAGAATAAATTTCATTTACTTTAAATGTATGGTGACAAATTTTTTTGTCATCAGGCTACCGGTATCGGTTTATAATGACCAACTTCAGATCTGTTTTATAAAAACATGAGCTAATATACTGCAGCCATAGTGGCAGTATATTAAGACATGTTTTCATAAAACAGATCTGAAGTTGGTCATTATAGGCAGAGACCGGCAGTTTGATGAAAAAAAAAAATTGTGACCACAGACGTCAAGTAAAGGACATTTAAAATGTAGCGCTCCACGAAAGAAATGTCTTACAAGGCACTTGTCCAGACGATTCTTGAATCCTGACCGTGAATCTCGGACCCCTACCAGGTAAGACTGACAGAAGAGATATAGAAGATCCAACGAAGAGCAAAGAGTCTGACCACGGGATCGTTTAGTCGGAGCGAGAGCCTTACAGGGATGAACGAACTCCAGTAGCAAACGCTAAAGAGATGCGTTGAGCATCACGGAGTTGTTTGTTACTGAAATTTCGAGAGAGTACTTTCTGGAGATTAGATTAGATTAGATTAATTATTCATTCCATAGACCTACAAAAGACGGAATCCTCCTGGGTGTGGAACATGGGAAGAGGCAGATACTATATTGCTTACTTCCACATATATTTCGCGAAATGATCACGATTAGAAAATACGAGAAATTAGAGCTAATACAGAGGCTTGCTGACAATCATTCTTCCCACGCGCCATTCGGAAAGGTGGTATCAGTTAGTGGTACCACCGTACTCACTGCTACACACCATCAGGTGATATGCGGAGTAGTTTTGAAGATACAGATGTAGAAAATGAATATGATAAAATTTGTGCTGTTCGGTATAGAAGGAAAATAGTGACTAACGCGCACCAGTCATCAGTGTAATCATGAGGTGTTACAGTAGGAGACCTAACACAGTTCGAAAAGGCACCAAAAGACAGTGAAGGAAGCGCAATTTTAACTGTAAATTGTGTTAAAAATCCGAATCTCTGTTCCGACAGCAAATGAAAAAGACCCTTGAACCATAAAAATAGTGTTTTATCATATTGCAGAAGATTTATCAATGCTACACTAGACTGGATGTACTGTATATATTTCAAAATGCTATTTTGTCGTCAGTTGCAAATCTATTTTTCTTTTGCTTCACTGGTTTCGGCAAATTAATTAGTCATCTTCAGAAGCTTACAAAA
Source organism: Schistocerca cancellata (assembly GCF_023864275.1). Taxonomy (NCBI): domain Eukaryota; kingdom Metazoa; phylum Arthropoda; class Insecta; order Orthoptera; family Acrididae; genus Schistocerca; species Schistocerca cancellata. Next base: position 1,245,575,696 of record NC_064626.1, read on the forward strand.
TAAGAGATATTATAGATCAGTAGACCTTGGCTATATATTTCTGTACATTATACGAAGTCTGTTAAGAGACTTAATTAGTATTGGTTTAGCAAATGTCAATTACTTCTTCATAGGAGCATAATGCCATGATACATAAAAAATGTACATATTGTGTGTGATTATTGTAAACACAGATTGATAATTTACAGTAACTGAATCACATCTACATAAATGTCAAGCTGTTGTGCCAGCAACAAGGAACGTATATAAAAAGTAAACATAGGGTGTATAAAGAATTGAATACAGTTGAAAAAACATGGCACATAGCTCTAAAATATAAAACAAATGGGCTAATTTTCATATTTTATAAGAGATCTTATACGCTCAAAATAGTGTCAATTTTTTTAATTCTAGCTGATCATTCGACAAATCTTTTGAATTAAGCTGGGGATGTTTACATATTTTTGCAGATATCATGGCATTATGCTTCTATGAAGAAGATACTGGTATTTCTTAAACGAATACTAAATAAGTTTCTGTAATGTACTTCGTATAACTTACATAAAGGTATAGTCAAGGTCTAAAGATATACAATACTCCCAATTTTCTAGGCTTCTGCAGATGACAAATTAATTTGTCGATACCAGTGAAGCAGAATAGAAATATGTTTTCAACTGACGACAGATTGTTCTTCTGAATGTTTTTTTTTTATATTTCCATGTTGCTAGTATTTATGAATATTGACTTACTTATTTGAAACTTGTACTGAGTTACCGTAACTATCATCAGTTTTTTGCTCCCATGGACGTTAAGCTGTATGGTTGCACATCGTGTAACCTACGTTCCGCACTTCCTTGCCTCCCTTCCTCAACGTGACGTCATTGCTATCCATGCCTTATGACGACTGGTTCGAGTAAGAAAGGAGACAAATGATACATATCATTAACATTCAATTAATTTGCTGCTGAACATAATACGATCAATTCATTAAAATTTACATTTTATACATATACAATTGGTCTCAAACGCTTAGTTATTTGTACTGAAGAATCCTGAGTAAAGACTGCGAGAGAAAAGCGATCTCGCCGTCTTACATGAAGTACCTGTTACATTTTTTTCATAGTAAGAATAAAATTGATATAAACAAACACAAATGTGACGACTGGACAGCAGCGGTAGCAGACGTATACTGGTGTTGTTACGCTGGTCGAAGGAGACCGTATTTACGTATTAGATAACTTGTTACTATGTTATGATACATACACTTTGAGATGTTCTGATGTGTTAATATTTAATCATACATTAACTATGTACTTTATATTTCGATCTCTGTACTGATATGCACTGATTGTTGCGCTGTTGATACGTAGTGTGTAAATGGCTGACGCTGCTTCCTACTCCGTAGTGAAACACGCTCGTAGACCACAGTTAAAAACTGGCGAAAGACTGATTTTCCTTGAAGTTTTTCACAAGGTGACAGAAAAAATTCGGCTTTGGAGTTTTTCGATATTTACTAAATCAAGACATTTTTGTGGACGAGCTGTATGGCAGAATAAGTAGCGTTGTAGAATAATACACTGGAGTAGCCCATAGATAGCAGCTTCAAATTTCGCTGTGATTTTTTTTTCGTTCTATTTGGAATTCTACATTCATCAAGTATATGCTACTCAACACATACATCTAATCATCACTTTTTATGAAAAAGACATGTTTTCTTATATCTAATTACGTATTGCACGCAAAGTTCCATATTTATTGCAAAAATAAATTCTTCATTCTCCAATAATGTTTACATTAAGAAAACAACGAATTGAGTTTTGGGGACAAAAATGAGAAATAAAATCCTCTTCATTTAGACCATATCAATTGTTTTATACCACAGATGTTGTCTGAGACGAGCCATCTTGATAAAGATCGTAGTAGCAAGAAGGAAAACAATTTTCACGGCGTCGAGCACACCATACAAATGCCGGACTTTCACAATTGTCACCGTGCCACTGCAATATGACAGAACTGACCTGAAGACAGGTTTGTCACTAGAAATAACAAGACATTAGAGCTGACAGGTATACAAGAACCTGCGCACTATACTTAGTAACACGTGCCGGCCGCGGTGGCCGTGCGGTTCTAGGCGCTGCAGTCCGGAACCGCGGGACTGCTACGATCGCAGGTTCGAATCCTGCCTCGGGTATGGATGTGTGTGATGATGGCCTTAGGTTAGTTAGGTTTATGTAGTTCTAAGTTCTAGGGGACCTAAGATGCTAAGTCCCATAATGCTCAGAGCCATTTGAGCCATTAGTAACACGTCATGGCTGGTGGGATCCAGAACGGCACGCCAAAAAAGGAGAATATGTTGCGTTTGGATAGTTTTGTAGATTCTACAGATGATCGACTCGTTATCAGTGTGGTAGACGACAGTTCCGGTAGTGAAATGTATTTCTCTGATTCGGGTACGGAATGAGTTCAGAGATACCAGACACAGCCCACACTTGCCCCGCATCTCGTGGTCGTGCGGTAGCGTTCTCGCTTCCCACGCCCGGGTTCCCGGGTTCGATTCCCGGCGGGGTCAGGGATTTTCTCTGCCTCGTGATGGCTGGGTGTTGTGTGCTGTCCTTAGGTTAGTTAGGTTTAAGTAGTTCTAAGTTCTAGAGGACTGATGACCATAGATGTTAAGTCCCATAGTGCTCAGAGCCATTTGAACCATTTGGACATAGCCCACACAAAAAAAATTACCGTGTGTTTCTGCTAGACCTTTTAATTACTCTTGTTTTTAATTTCAGCACTATGTTATCTAAGGATGAGAGCGTGTTTTGCTTTCTGTCTCATCCCCTGAGAAACGTGCGGTATTGCTACAATTTTGCCGATTATTACTTCATTCTGTTCAAAAATTAAATGACATTTGAAACTACGTGAGTTGTGCGCGGCTCGTGTTCATGCCGTTTATTGCTTGGCGTCTTGTCATTGCGGTCATAGCATCTCGTTTCTTATTTGGTTTACTGGCGTCACTAAGTTGCTGGCTTGCCTGCCCGTGAGTGGCAGCAGCAGCGCTTATCGGTACGAGTACTGTGGTACTATCTCTGGAGCGACCGCAAGTATTTCCGGGTCGCGTTGTGTGGAGTGGGGAGTTGCGGAAGGACATCAGTTTGGTTGGGGCGCAGCAGCGAGCTGGTCCGTGCAGCGAGGGGGTGAGCCAGCCAGGGCTGCTGGCAGTGTGTGCTGCCACTGCCGTATCGAAGCGGGGTTGCTGTGAGAGCGACGACTTCGTTGCACACCGAACCCTGGATGTTTAAGTTGAGTGAAGAGTTACGAGGTGTGGCTAGAAAAAAACCGGACTAGTACTGGTGAAACAATAAAACGAATGCAATAAGGCTGAAAGTCGCGTGGCCTGTCACGTGACTCTCGCTCCGCCTACTGCTCGAGTTTCATCTGCCTCCTGCACTCAGTCTGCCCGTGGCGTCTGTTTTAAGTAGTTGACGTTTTGTCTGTGCGTCGGAAAATGTTGAGTGTACAGAAAGAACAGCGTGTTAACATCAAATTTTGTTTCAAACTAGGAAAATCTGCAAGTGAAACGTTTGTAATATTACAACAAGTGTACGGCGATGATTGTTTATCGCGAACACAAGTGTCTGAGTGGTTTAAACGATTTAAAGATGGCCGCGAAGACACCAGTGATGACACTCGCACTGGCAGACCATTGTCAGCAAAAACTGATGCAAACATTGAAAAAATCGGTAAACTTGTTCGACAAGATCGCCGTTTAACAATCAGAGCAGTGTCTGAGTTAACAGGAGTTGACAAGGAAAGTGTTAGGCAGATTCGTCATGAAAGTTTCAACATGAACAAAGTGTGTTCAAAAATGGTTCCAAAGCGTCTCACAATTGAACAGAAGGAACGCCGAAGAATGATTTGTTCTGACATCCCGAAAAACATTGAAAGTGATCCCACCTTATTACAAAATGTTATTACTTGCGATGAATCGTGGTTTTTTACTTACGATCCCGAAACTAAACGCCAATCGATGCATTGGAAAACTCCTGGTTCTCCACGACAAAAAAAAAGCACGAATGTCAAAATCGAAATTCAAGGCAATGATGATTGTTTTTTTTTTGACATCAAAGGGATTGTGCACATTGATTGGGTACCAGAGGGACAAACAGTGAATCAGCATTACTACATTAGCGTCCTGGCTACCCTACGTGAGCGAGTACGGAGAAAACGGAACGATTTGTGGACAATGCCCCAGCTCACAGTGCGTTGTCAGTGAAGACGTTTTTGGCAAAACACAACATTCCCATCTTAGATCATCCACCCTACTCACCTGATTTGGCCCCCTGTGACTTTTTTCTTTTCCCTAAAGTCAAGTCAGCTTTGAAAGGAACTAGATTTGAGACTGTTGAAGCAGTAAAAGAAAATGCGACGGAAGTAATGTATGGACTTGCCGAAAATGATCTGCAGCATTGCTATGAACACTGGAAATTTCGTATGGAGCGGTGTAGAGACCGAGGAGGAGAGTACATTGAAGGAGATAACATGAAATTGTAAATAATTGTAAATAAATGTTTTTTTCCAGCATCAGTCCGGTTTTTTTCTAGCCGCACCTCGTAACTCCTAATGTAACCTCGACTATTCCGAGATCTCACCTTTGGTCGGCGGGTTGTTGCTCACAGGACTGCTGAGCCTGGTGGCAACGAGTGAAACGTTTCGAAGCCGTGAAATATTGCAGCCGTCTTTCTCTACTTGTTATTCATCATTGAATTCAGTATTATTCGTATTATTGAAGTGCAACCAGCTGTGTTTTCTGCCTTGTGGCCGCTAACGCCCCAGTTACCTGTCCTGGAGGTTAGCGCACTTTTCCGGCAGTGTACCTATCCTCGTCGTGTTGATGCTGTCTGACACGGCGTGTAGTTCGACAGCCTCTTGTATTGCACTGTGCATACTTTTTGGCAGGTATACCTTGGTTCTAGTGTTCCCTTCGGCCTTGGGTGTTTTCTGAAGACGAAGAGCTGTCTGTCTCTTCGCCCTTGCCTAAAAATATTCCATCTTTGTACCGGTGATCGGACGTTAGGCGGATTGATTAGTCGGTCGGTCGGCGCTTAAGCTGCCCCTAGTTTGAGTGGCCATTCTGTTACGTGAGTGAGTACAACTTATGGCTCCCTGTCTCACCGTACCTTATGTTGGATTCAAATGGCTCTGAGCACTATGCGACTTAACTTCTTAGGTCATCAGTCACCTAGAACTTAGAACTAATTAAACCTAACTAACCTAAGGACATCACACACATCCATGCCCGAGGCAGGATTCGAACCTGCGACCGTAGCAGTCCCGCGGTTCCGCACTGCGCGCCTAGAACCACTAGACCACCGCGGCCGGCCCTTATGTTGGAGGTACCTTCTTAGGACGACCCTTGGAACACTTGCTGACAACCTCTTGTCCTGATTCCTTAGATTGTGATGTTTGTTTTAAGGATATTTGTAATTTTCTAATTATTTTTGGAGTGGCCTTTAGCCGAGCAAGAATTTCACTTCCTTCGCGATAAGGTCTTCAGCCGTGTTACAGTAAGTTTTTTTTAAAGCAAACTAGTTTTAAAAGCAAGGGATTTATTTTAAAAGTGTTATTTTGAATTGTTTTCCTGACTTCTAATTCAGGCCTTCAGCCGTTTGTTATTTGAAATTGTTTGTGGCCTTCAGCCGACTAATAATTTCACTTCTTTTATAATGAGGCCTTCAGCTGTGTTACAGTTTGTTTTAAAACGAAGTATTTATTTTAACATGTGCTATTTGGAATTGTTCTTCTGGCTTCTAATCCAGGCCTTCAGCCGTTTGTTACACTCCTGGAAATTGAAATAAGAACACCGTGAATTCATTTTCCCAGGAAGGGGAAACTTTATTGACACATTCCTGGGGTCAGATACATCACATGATCACACTGACAGAACCACAGGCACATAGACACAGGCAACAGAGCATGCACAATGTCGGCACTAGTACAGTGTATATCCACCTTTCGCAGCAATGCGGCTGCTATTCTCCCATGGAGACGATCGTAGAGATGCTGGATGTAGTCCTGTGGAACGGCTTGCACATGCCATTTCCACCTGGCGCCTCAGTTGGACCAGCGTTCGTGCTGGACGTGCAGACCGCGTGAGACGACGCTCCATCCAGTCCCAAACATGCTCAATGGGGGACAGATCCGGAGATCTTGCTGGCCAGGGTAGTTGACTTACACCTTCTAGAGCACGTTGGGTGGCACGGGATACATGCGGACGTGCATTGTCCTGTTGGAACAGCAAGTTCCCTTGCCGGTCTAGGAATGGTAGAACGATGGGTTCGACGACGGTTTGGATGTACCGTGCACTATTCAGTGTCCCCTCGACGATCACCAGTGGTGTACGGCCAGTGTAGGAGATCGCTCCCCACACCATGATGCCGGTTGTTAGCCCTGTGTGCCTCGGTCGTATGCAGTCCTGATTGTGGCGCTCACCTGCACGGCGCCAAACACGCATACGACCATCATTGGCACCAAGGCAGAAGCGACTCTCATCGCTGAACACGACACGTCTCCATTCGTCCCTCCATTCACGCCTGTCGCGACACCACTGGAGGCGGGCTGCACGATGTTGGGGCGTGAGCGGAAGACGGCCTAACGGTGTGCGGGACCGTAGCCCAGCTTCATGCAGACGGTTGCGAATGGTCCTCGCCGATACCCCAGGAGCAACAGTGTCCCTAATTTGCTGGGAAGTGGCGGTGCGGTCCCCTACGGCACTGCGTAGGATCCTACGGTCTTGGCGTGCATCCGTGCGTCGCTGCGGTCCGGTCCCAGGTCGATGGGCACGTGCACCTTCCGCCGACCACTGGCGACAACATCGATGTTCTGTGGAGACCTCACGCCCCACGTGTTGAGCAATTCGGCGGTACGTCCACCCGGCCTCCCGCATGCCCATTATACGCCCTCGCTCACGTCAACTGCACATTCGGTTCACGTCCACGCTGTCGCGGCATGCTACCAGTGTTAAAGACTGCGATGGAGCTCCGTATGCCACGGCAAGCTGGCTGACACTGACGGCGGCGGTGCACAAATGCTGCGCAGCTAGCGCCATTCGACGGCCAACACCGCGGTTCCTGGTGTGTCCGCTGTGCCGTGCGTGTGATCATTGCTTGTACAGCCCTCTCGCAGTGTCCGGAGCAAGTATGGTGGGTCTGACACACCGGTGTCAATGTGTTCTTTTTTCCATATCCAGGAGTGTATATGAAGTTGTGTGTGGCCTTCAGCCGAGCAATAACTTCACTTCTTTCATGACAAGGCCTTCAGCCGTGTTGCAGTACGTTTTTTTTAAGCATACTTGTTTTAAAAGCAAGGTATTTGTTGCGATGTGTGCTATTTGGAATTCTTTTCCTGGCTTCTAATTCAGGCCTTCAGCGGTTTGTTGTTTGATGTTATTGTTGGTGGCCTTCGGCCATAGAATTGTGGCATTTCATTGTGATAAGGCTTTCAGCCGTCATACAGTCAATTGTGTTTATTTTAAGAGATTGTTTCAAAATTTTAATTTCGTTAAATAGAGATTACGTATTTGTTGTGCAACCGAGAGTAAATGATTACGGCCCCGTTCACACTCGTAACCTTATCTTGCCCCATCCTTGATTACCAGCTCTCACTATATTGTTTCTCTGATCGTCTCCTTTGGCGCCGTAACAGCAAGTGCTCACATCATTGAAGGTTAGCTGGATCAGTTGGCTGGTTAGCGCTGTCCAAGTTTAATGCGCCCTCGTTATCGCTCAGGTTGATGTTCTCGTGACGCACAGCATGAAACCTATCCATTTTATCGTACTTGACTGAACTCGAGACAACTTGGCTTCCACTCCACGTGAAACGAAATTCAATGAGACTCCAGCAAATGTGCAAGAATACTTGGTGTGATGTTTACATTAGGCTTTTTCTTACGATGAACATAGTATGGCATCACATTACTTATGCACGCACAAAGCTAAGTAATCTTATTCCTAATATCTTCCAGTAAACACGTTTCATTTGTCTTTAGACAAGCATATATATGTGAATCATCACCTCTTGCAAATTTCTCCTCCGTAAGGCAGTATTCACTAACAGTAATAGGAGAAAACATAATTTAAAATACACTGCTGGAAATGGAAAAAAGAACACATTGACACCGGTGTGTCAGACCCACCATACTTGCTCCGGACACTGCGAGACGGCTGTACAAGCAATGATCACACGCACGGCACAGCGGACACACCAGGAACCGCGGTGTTGGCCGTCGAATGGCGCTAGCTGCGCAGCATTTGTGCACCGCCGCCGTCAGTGTCAGCCAGTTTGCCGTGGCATACGGAGCTCGATCGCAGTCTTTAACACTGGTAGCATGCCGCGACAGCGTGGACGTGAACCGTATGTGCAGTTGACGGACTTTGAGCGAGGGCGTATAGTCGGCATGCGGGAGGCCGGGTGGACGTACCGCCGAATTGCTCAACACGTGGGGCGTGAGGTCTCCACAGTACATCGATGTTGTCGCCAGTGGTCGGCGGAAGGTGCACGTGACCGTCGACCTGGGACCGGACCGCAGCGACGCACGGATGCACGCCAAGACCGTAGGATCCTACGCAGTGCCGTAGGGGACCGCACCGCCACTTCCCAGCAAATTAGGGACACTGTTGCTCCTGGGGTATCGGCGAGGATCATTCGCAACCGTCTCCATGAAGCTGGGCTACAGTCCCGCACACCGTTAGGCCGTCTTCCGCTCACGCCCCAACATCGTGCAGCCCGCCTCCAGTGGTGTCGCGACAGGCGTGAATGGAGGGACGAATGGAGACGTGTCGTCTTCAGCGATGAGAGTCGCTTCTGCCTTGGTGCCAATGATGGTCGTATGCGTGTTTGGCGCCGTGCAGGTGAGCGCCACAATCAGGACTGCATACGACCGAGGCACACAGGGCCAACACCCGGCATCATGGTGTGGGGAGCGATCTCCTACACTGGCCGTACACCGCTGGTGATCGTCGAGGGGACACTGAATAGTGCACGGTACATCCAAACCGTCATCAAACCCATCGTTCTACCATTCCTAGACCGGCAAGGGAACTTGCTGTTCCAACAGGACAATGCACGTCCGCATGTATCCCGTGCCACCCAACGTGCTCTAGAAGGTGTAAGTCAACTACCCTGGCCAGCAAGATCTCCGGATCTGTCCCCCATTGAGCATGTTTGGGACTGGATGAAGCGTCGTCTCACGCGGTCTGCACGTCCAGCACGAACGCTGGTCCAACTGAGGCGCCAGGTGGAAATGGCATGGCAAGCCGTTCCACAGGACTACATCCAGCATCTCTACGATCGTCTCCATGGGAGAATAGCAGCCTGCATTGCTGCGAAAGGTGGATATACACTGTACTAGTGCCGACATTGTGCGTGCTCTGTTGCCTGTGTCTATGTGCCTGTGGTTCTGTCAGTGTGATCATGTGATGTATCTGACCCCAGGAATGTGTCAATAAAGTTTCCCCTTCCTGGGACAATGAATTCACGGTGTTCTTATTTCAATTTCCAGGAGTGTAGATTGGACGGTAAAAGGTGAAGGATCATAACACAGAAACCGTAATGTGAAACAACTGAACTATCAACTCGGCCCTTATAGGTGTCATTCTACAAAATTCTGCATCTACATCTACATCTATAGTCTGCAAACTACTGTGAAGTGCGTGACAGAGGGTGCGTGCCGCTGTATCACTTATTAGGGCCATCTTCTGGCCCATCCACGCATAGAGCGCGGGAAGACCGACTGTTTAAAAGCCACTGCGGGCGCCGTAATTAATCTAATCTTGTCCTCGCGATCCCTAGGGGAGCGATGCTTTAAGCTTTGCAATATATCCCTAGAGTCGTCATATGAAAGCTGCACTTCAAGCTTTTTAAGCAGGCTTTCTCAGAATAGTTTATGTGTATTTTCAGGAGTCTGCCAGCTCAGTTCATACAGCATTTTCGTGACACTCTTCCATGGTTGAAACAAACCTGTGACCATTCGTGCTGTCTTCTCTGCACACAATATCACCTGTCAGTCCTAACGAGCACGAGTCGCACGCAGTTGAGCAGTATTCTAGGATGGACCGCGCGAGTGATTTGTAAGCAATCTCCTTTGTAAATTGCCTGCATGTCCCTAATATTGTACCAATAAACCGAAGTCTGCCACCTGCTTTACTTACGACTCAGCCCTTAGCGATCTTTCCATTTCGTATCCCTAACCAGGTGTTTGGTATGAGCGAACGATTCCAACTGTGAGTCATTGATCTTGTAGTCGTAGATCTGGAACGGGAGAGTATGAAGTTACCGGACTCTCTGCTAACGAAATGATCATTAGCCTGTAGCACGTGCAATAATTTTCACTCACTAATTGGATAAACGTAGATTGTAGAAATAAGGTCACGTCTTCTGGAATGTGCACTGCGAGTATACAGGGTGTAACTACAGGGTGTTTCAAAAATGACCGGTATATTTGAAACGGCAATAAAAACTAAACGAGCAGCGATAGAAATACACCGTTTGTTGCAATATGCTTGGGACAACAGTACATTTTCAGGCAGACAAACTTTAGAAATTACAGTAGCTACAATTTTCAACAACAGATGGCGATGCGGTCTGGGAAACTCTATAGTACGATATTTTACACATATCCACCATGAAATTACCCGAAACCTTTGACAACGTGTCTGGCGGAATGGCTTCACATGCAGATGAGATGTACTGCTTCAGCTGTTCAATTGTTTCTGGATTCTGGCGGTACACCTCGTCTTTCAAGTGTCCCCACAGAAAGAAGTCACAGGGGTTCATGTCTGGCGAATAGGGAGGCCAATCCACGCCGCCTCCTGTATGTTTCGGATAGCCCAAAGCAATCACACGATCATCGAAATATTCATTCAGGAAATTAAAGACGTCGGCCGTGCGATGTGGCCGGGCACCATCTTGAATAAAACACGAGGTGTTCGCAGTGTCGTCTAAGGCAGTTTGTACCGCCACAAATTCACAAAGAATGTCCAGATAGCGTGATGCAGTAATCGTTTCGGATCTGAAAAATGGACCAATGATTCCTTTGGAAGAAATGGCGGCCCAGACCAGTACTTTTTGAGGATTCAGGGACGATGGGACTGCAACATGGGGCTTTTCGGTTCCCCATATGCGCCAGTTCTGTTTATTGACGAAGCCGTCCAGGTAAAAATAAGCTTCGTCAGTAAACCAAATGCTGCCCACATGCATATCGCCGTCATCAATCCTGTGCACTATATCGTTAGCGAATGTCTCTCGTGCAGCAATGGTAGCGGCGCTGAGGGGTTGCCGCGTTTGAATTTTGTATGGATAGAGGTGTAAACTCTGGCGCATGAGACGATATGTGGACGTTGGCGTCATTTGGACCGCAGCTGCAACACGGCGAACGGAAACCAGAGGCCGCTGTTGGATCACCTGCTGCACTAGCTGCGCGTTGCCCTCTGTGGTTGCCGTACACGGTCGCCCTACCTTTCCAGCACGTTCACCCGTCACGTTCCCAGTCCGTTGAAATTTTTCAAACAGATCCTTTATTGTATCGCTTTTGGGTCCTTTGGTTACATTAAACGTCCGTGAAAACTTCGTCTTGTTGCAACAACACTGTGTTCTAGGCGGTGGAATTCCAACACCAGAAAAATCCTCTGTTCTAAGGAATAAACCATGTTGTCTACAGCACACTTGCACGGTGTGAACAGCACACGCTTACAGCAGAAAGACGACGTACAGAATGGCGCACCTACAGACTGCGTTGTCTTCTATATCTTTCACATCACTTGCAGCGCCATCTGTTGTTGAAAATTGTAACTACTGTAATTTCGAAAGTTTGTCCGCCTGAAAATGTACTGTTGTCCCAAGCATATTGCAACAAACGGTGTATTTCTATCGCTGCTCGTTTAGTTTTTATTGCCGTTTCAAATATACCGGTAATTTTTGAAACACCCTGTAAATTCGCCTTACAGACGTTGAGGACTTGTAGTGGCGACAAGACGTTTAAGCTAAACGTAAGATTTCATGTCTGGAAAATACCGTTTTCCTGCTGCATACAAAATATCACAATACACGTACAATGCCCCGCATTTTCGGCGCCACTGACTAACGTATTACATACGTCATTCACCGACCACCTGATGCCCCATGACCACTACAGATTTGTGTACATGCCATTCAGTTGACTTTGTGATCTGCCCAGAGAGGTTATTATCTGCAAATATGCTTGTGGTCATTGTTCCTACTGCGCTACTGTGTGACAGTAATCATTCACTACAGTACAGAATGCAAGCTGCATGTACATTTGCACGGCGAAGCTCGGTGCAGTGGGAGGGCTAGTCGTTGGTTTCATGCGAAGAGTTTTCCACAGCGCCAGACAATTTCGCACTCCCTCAGTGCCCTACGGTGTACCAGAGGGCCTCGGACACGATTATATTGACCACCAGTAGGGCCGAATGTGGAACGTACACCCGACTTTAAAGAAGCTGTACTCCATGCAGTGGAAGAGGACACAACGAGTACCAGAGCACGTAGAATGAATGTGGATCACCAATCTGGCTGGCGTTCTCTGCATGAGCTGCAGCTACACACGTTCCACTCCCAGAAGGTACAGGAAATGCGGCCACACTATTTTGCGTCACGAGTCCACTTCTGCAGGTGGTTCTCGCACTGCTGTGTACGCGATCCTGCCTTCTCATGGCGGATCCTCTTCACATATGAAGCCAGATTCACCAGGGGAGGTGTTCTGAATTCCCTCAGCAGTTACGTGTGGGTTGAAAAATAGCCGAATGCTGCCAGCATCCGTGGGTTTCCGGAACGATACGGTCTGAACATTTGGGCAGGGTTCCCTTAAGTGCGTCTGACGGGGATAAACCTCCTTGCGCCACATCTGATGGATGCCCAGTGCTTTCAGTTCCTTGATGGCGTAATGCATGGGCTTTTCCAAAATCAGCCACTAGATGTGCTTCCATCGCAATAGCACACCATCTCATTTTCAGCGTGCACTCCGAGGTCATCTGGACCGATGGTTTGGGCAACAGCGGATAATTTGTGGTGGCCCGATTTCTTGGCCTACACGTTATCCAGATCTGAACGCGCTAGACTACTACCTATATTTACGAGACTCTTGAGGCATCCGAGGGAGACCTTCTGGCGAGGACTATGGCTGCAGTGGATGCTGTGGGATCAATGATTGTGCGATCGCGTATATCACAACATGTTATGCTGTATCCGTGTTGACGTCACCTGGTTGGTTAGTTACATGTTCCGTAGATCATTCGAACGATTGTTTTATTGAAGTGTTATGGAACGAGTCTGCTTACGTAATACGTATACATGATTAGTGTTAACATTAATGAGCACGTCATGCAACCACACTTAAAAGCACATTTTTTTTTTTTTTTTTTTTGTTTGCTGGCTACCGATTTTAAGTAGAAATTCACCAATGAAATAGAAGCAGTTGTCGAGGAGAAATGATTCTAAGCTAGATTTAAAACTTGTTTTACAACCTGTCACAAATTTTATGGTATTGGGCAAGTGATCAAAAATTTCTGTTGCTGCGTAATAAACTGCTTTCTGAGGCACTGACAGCTTTAATAATGCGATATTGCAATGCTTGTGTTGTTAAGAAGTACGATACGATGTTCCTTTGGACATGACTGAATGTCTGAAGGAACAGGCACAGCAGCGACTACTACCGTGCCGGCCAGTGTGGCCGAGCGGTTCTAGGCGCTTTCGTCCGGAACCGCGCTACTGCTACGGTCGCAGGTTCGAATCCTGCCCCAGACATGGACGTGTGTGCTGTCCTTAGGTTAGTTAGGTTTAAGTAGTTCTAAGTCTAGGGGACTGATGACCTCAGATGTTAAGTCCCATAGTGCTCAGAGCCATTTTAACCATTGGACTACTACCGTTATGAAAAGTATTCGCAGTTGCGAATGTAGACAATCATCAACCCGGATTTCCTGCTTAACGCGAGCAGTCGCCCTGCCGTTTTTTTTTTTACTTTTTTTTTACCTCTCTGCAGTTGGTCGGGGCGGACGTCATATGACATCTGTTGTAGTTGATAGTTTACTTCATTCAGTTTTTTTTATTACAAAGGGCGGCCAGCCCTCTAACTGAACACGCTGAGCTATCGTGGCGACACCATTACTCTATCCGAGCACGATGCACGGTCAGACCCAATCTTCCATATTTCGTCAACAACGTCTACAACCTGCCCTCGTACATCCAGTATGTATATTCCGACACAGGGGAGACATTTTAATTGAAAGTCGCTTGCCCGGTATGAATGAAATATTATAGTACCTGCGTCGTTAAGAAGTACGATCGATTCAATGTTCATCGGACATACATCATTGTATTTGTATGCTTTAATAACCGGTAATAAAGGTCATTTTTCCCTGTAGTGTTGTAGGTGTGTATATTACTGTTCTTCTCACATTGTGATGGATTATTTACGACGAATTTCATTAGAAAATATATGTACTGTGACGGCACGGTTAAAATCCGTAGTTCCTTGAAGTACCTAATGACGTCCGTGGGTGAATACCACAAATTATTATTTCTTACTTCTGTGTCATCAGTACTTTCTTTGTAACTGATGAGTTACCCCAGAAAATTGTTCCATAAGAAACTGAGTGGAAATATGCGTACTATGTTAGAAGGTTGATGCGTTTGTTCCCAAGATTAGCAATCATTCGAAGAGCAAAAATAGCTTAACTGCCTGAGAAGCTCAGTAATATGCTTCTCCCAGTTCAAGTTTTCGTAAATATGTGCACCCAAAAAGTTGGAACGTTCTACTCTATTTACTGACTCATCCTCATGTGCTATATCAGTAGTTGTACAGAACTGAATACAGTGCGACTTTTTAACAATTTAGAGACACGCCATTATATGAGGACCTCGTAACAGTTCTTTGGAAAACATCATTTAAAGTCTCCTCTGTTGCTTTGTCTCTAATGCTAATTATTTTAATAGTGGCAACGTCTGCAAAAAGTACCAATTCTGCTTGTTGAATATTGAGTGGAAGATCGTTTCTATACACAAGGAAAAGGAGTGGAACTAAAGTTGAACCTTGTGGGACTCCCTCTGTGATTTATCCCAAGTCAGCTACCAGCACCAAATTTTGCATTCTCTTTGTTCAGTTTATCTTCAAATAGCTGTGTGTAAAACCATAAATGCCATAAAACATGAATTTTTCTAAGAGAATACCATGATCCACAAAAGCAAACGCCTTGGAAAGATCACAAAAACACTAACTGGCAATATTTTATTGTTTAAGGCCTGTAATATTTGATGACTGTAAATATGACTCGCATTCTCAGTCGAGCAACGCTTCTGGAATCTAAACTGTGATATGTGAAGCAAATATTTTCTACTTGAATGTGTGACACCTTTTGAGTACATTATTTTTTCGAGTATTTTTGACGATAATTGTTTAAGCCTGTGTTGTTATCTTTCTGATGGAGAGATTTAAGAATCGCTTATTTCACACTGCCTGGAAAAATGCCCTGTACCAGTGATGCACTACCTAAATCACTAAAGATATTATTTATAGAGTTGAAAAAAAATTCAGAATTATGTTTGAAATTCATCACTTCTTGTAATTACACCCAGACGACAAGTAGCAGGAGGCAGGGACGAACGTCTGTTGTGGTACGAGCTGTGACTATAAATAACGAGACTATTGCTGTAAAACATTATATTTGAAAAATATACGCATGTAGTTTTGTGATACCTCACAACAAATGAAACAGAAAAGCTGCTCTGGTGACCAACCCAAACGGCACCCTATTGAACTTATAGAGATTCCAGTCAGTGCAAAAGGCCGTGATGCTTAGATATCTCAGTGACAGGTATTTCATAATAGGCTTGATTCAAGTCAAGCACAATGAAACACTTAGTCCCAGAGAACCGCGTGAAACAGTTGTGAAGACTGGGCAAGGGCACTGACTCTAAAACAGTCTGTTTGCCTAGGAATCAGTAGTCCACTATCGACCTATAGTTCTGGCCCTGAGCCTTGGGGACGAGAGGAATTGACGAGGCATAAGGAGAAATAGAGAGGCTCGTCACACCCTCCTGCAGCAAATTAGCCAGCTTCCACCTAAAGATATTAATTGTGGGAGGCGAAGGTCGATAAGGAGACTGCCATAAAGAAATAAACATTATCAGTCAGACATATATCGTATGGGATAGCACTAGTCGCTCCTAACATAACAGACAAAGCATCAGGAAACTCTCACAAAAATTATAGCATCCCTCATCAGCCAGACCTATATCTTAATGGATCACACTCGTCACTCCTACCCCAAATACTATAGCATTCCTTCTGCTGTACTGAAGGTGAGGAGTCGTGGATCGATTAACTCGACCTCCCTATTGTCATTGCTTCGAAGTTAATATACATCGCAAGACGGCGTGTTTCGCCTTTGCAAGCGAAATATTTATTCCTTGACTTCGCGCTGCTTCATGGCGAGCGCAGAAATGTAAGAAAACCGGTATGTGACTGGACTTCGTTGCGAGAGAGGACAACGAGAGGACCTGTATGAAGTGTGAAGTGGAACAGTCATTGTTAGCCCCCATATTGTATAATTTGCGTTTTTTGAGATTCACAAGCGATACGTAACGTTAATGTGGAGTTTAGTAACAGCCATAATACGGTATGGTGCATTTCAAAGGTAATTTCGCGTATTTATTTTTGATCAACAGATTCTGTGACGAACTGTAAAACATGACAAGCTTGTATAGGACTTCGAATATTTGGTAGTCGATGTATGCTGTAGAACCTGCTTCAATAACACGGTCAAAAGCATAGAGAAAGTTTTCTCTGCTCAAGCGAACTCCTTTCACTCGCAGACAATCATCGAATGACCAGATGCGAATGGCAGTATCCCATTTCGAGAAGATCCTATAGAAGTTTTCTTTCTCTTACATTTCAAGAATTTTACAGGCGACCGTCGGAGTCAGCAGCTGCTCCTACACGACGAGAGTAACTTGTCAACGTGTACGAAATTACGTACGCTGTGCGAGAAGTCGCCGCCGGTCTGGAGACTGATATTCCCCATCACAGACATACAAACAGAGACACTACACACACTAGTTCAGTAACAACGAGTTTAATATTACCAGCTTGAAACCATTAATTTCTTATTTTGAGCCATAATACAGGGTGATTCAAAAAGAATACCACAACTTTAGGAATTTAAAACTCTGCAACGACAAAAGGCAGAGCTAAGCACTATCTGTCGGTAAATTAAGGGAGCTATAAAGTTTCATTTAGTTGTACATTTGTTCGCTTGAGGCGCTGTTGACTAGACGTCAGCGTCAGTTGATGCTAAGATGGCGACCGCTCAACAGAAAGCTTTTTGTGTTATTGAGTACGGCAGAAGTGAATCGACGACAGTTGTTCAGCGTGCATTTCGAACGAAATATGGTGTTAAACCTCCTGATAGGTGGTGTATTAAACGCTGGTATAAACAGTTTACAGAGAATGGGTGGTTGTGCAAAGGGAAAAGTTCTGGACGGCCAGGCAGCCCGTGACAGAGCACTTCATCTCTGGCCTCCAAGAAGCCCTGATCTTACCCCCTGCGATTTTTTCTTATGGGGGTATGTTAACGATATGGTGTTTCGGCCACCTCTCCCAGCCACCATTGATGATTTGAAACGAGAAATAACAGCAGCTATCCAAACTGTTACGCCTGATATGCTACAGAGAGTGTGGAACGAGTTGGAGTATCGGGTTGATATTGTTCGAGTGTCTGGAGGGGGCCATATTGAACATCTCTGAACTTGTTTTTGAGTGAAAAAAACCTTTTTAAATACTCTTCGTAATGAGGTATAACAGAAGGTTATATTATGTTTCTTTCAGTAAATACACATTTTTAAAGTTGTGGTATTCTTTTTGAATCACCCTGTATTATAAGACTCAACAGGTGCGTGGGTTGCTCCGATTGAAGAGGAGCCACGTTAAATTCCCCAGTCTCGCAACTTACAGAATTAATCGCTCTCGGGTGGCTACAAGAACGTCGCCTGGCGAGAATGTAAAGAAGGCACGACTTTGCAAAATCTAGGAACAACCCGGTTCTTTGGATAAAACTGTAGCCGATCAACAAAGCAACTGCTAGGTGCTTCACAACCACAAGAGGGAACGGCCACGACAAGTTACAAAGGGATACGCTAATGCTCACCTCCCGAACCAGAGGCAACTGTGACGTCTCTGAGGGCAGGGGCGCGCGTGAAATAATTTACACAAATAGCCGAAATCCACTTATACCGTACTTGGGTAACGAGAGGGAACTACCAGAGTCAAATAATGCACATAGAGGTTCCTATCCGAAACGGGCACAAACGTAAAGGAGGGACGATCTTGTCGCAGCATGGATACTTGCACACCAGGGGGCTGACTTTCCCTGACACGTACAAACCCTGCCCTCACTCCCACACGGCGTCAGCTGTTGGGCCTGGGGCACGCAGAACAGGACACTCACGCACTCGTACAAGATGGTCGTGCGCGCCACAACGAGAACAACGCCTGCGCGCGACTGAATCAAACTTGAGAGGGGTTTTGAAACTTCCCCTTAGAAAAATTTAAGGAATTACTGTGCTGATAAAGCTCTTACATTATTTGATTTTCAAACAGCTGAGCAGAACTGAACGTACTCAGACATTACGCTCTTTGCCTATTCTGATCAACACTAAACTGACACACAATATTTTTTTAGCGCAACGCAATCTAACCTTGAAAAATCCCTACAAAAGAATGGCCCTTACTAACAATAACCTATACCTTTCATGAATCAGTTAGCTCACAAAAATCTTCGTTACTCGAACTACTGCAATACAGCGAGCGCCACTACTGACAGCTAAATAAAAGATTCAAACTACTGAAGGGACTAACTACTGATGGGCATAGTTAGCAAATGAAAGATTTTGATGGAGAACAAACAATGTATTTACCTTAATAGTGTTCAAAAGTCATATATATATATATATATATATATATATATATATATATACACTCCTGGTTCAAAAAAATATTTCAAATGGCTCTGAGCACTATGGGACTCAATTGCTGTGGTCATAAGTCCCCTAGAACTTAGAACTACTTAAACCTAACTAACCTAAGGACAGCACACAACACCGAGCCATCACGAGGCAGAGAAAATCCCTGACCCCGCCGGGAATCGAACGCGGGAACCCGGGCGTGGGAAGCGAGAACGCTACCGCACGACCACGAGATGCGGGCTACACTCCTGAAAATGGAAAAAAGAACACATTGACACCGGTGTGTCAGACACACCATACTTGCTCCGGACACTGCGAGAGGGCTGTACAAGCAATGATCACACGCACGGCACAGCGGACACACCAGGAACCGCGGTGTTGGCCGTCGAATGGCGCTAGCTGCGCAGCATTTGTGCACCGCCGCCGTCAGTGTCAGCCAGTTTGCCGTGGCATACGGAGCTCCGTCGCAGTCTTTAACACTGTTAGCATGCCGCGACAGCGTGGACGTGAACCGTATGTGCAGTTGACGGACTTTGAGCGAGGGCGTATAGTGGGCATGCGGGAGGCCGGGTGGACGTACCGCCGAATTGCTCAACACGTGGGGCGTGAGGTCTCCACAGTACATCGATGTTGTCGCCAGTGGTCGGCGGAAGGTGCACGTGCCCGTCGACCTGGGACCGGACCGCAGCGACGCACGGATGTACGCCAAGACCATAGGATCCTACGCAGTGCCGTAGGGGACCGCACCGCCACTTCCCAGCAAATTAGGGACACTGTTGCTCCTGGGGTATCGGCGAGGACCATTCGCAACCGTCTCCATGAAGCTGGGCTACGGTCCCGCACACCGTTAGGCCGTCTTCCGCTCACGCCCCAACATCGTGCAGCCCGCCTCCAGTGGTGTCGCGACAGGCGTGAATGGAGGGACGAATGGAATCCATCGTTCTATCATTCCTAGAGCGGCGAGAGAACTTGCTGTTCCAACAGGACAATGCACGTCCGCATGTACCCCGTGCCACCCAACGTGCTCTAGAAGGTGTAAGTCAACTACCCTGGCCAGCAAGATCTCCGGATCTGTCCCCCATTGAGCATGTTTGGGACTGGATGAAGCGTCGTCTCACGCGGTCTGCACGTCCAGCACGAACGCTGGTCCAACTGAGGCGCCAGGTGGAAATGGCATGGCAAGCCGTTCCACAGGACTACATCCAGCATCTCTACGATCGTCTCCATGGGAGAATAGCAGCCTGCATTGCTGCGAAAGGTGGATATACACTGTACTAGTGCCGACATTGTGCATGCTCTGTTGCCTGTGTCTATGTGCCTGTGGTTCTGTCAGTGTGATCATGTGATGTATCTGACCCCAGGAATGTGTCAATAAAGTTTCCCCTTCCTGGGACAATGAATTCACGGTGTTCTTATTTCAATTTCAAGGAGTGTATATATATATATATATATATATATATATATATATATCTATATATATATATATATATATATCAGTTCATGACATCCAGTCTTACAAATTTACTGTCTCTGATGGACACACGTCCAGATCATCCGCTCTCAAAACTCCGCCATCTCTCTCCCCACATCCCCCACTGCTGGCGGCTCACCTCCAACTGCGCCTACGCTACGCGCTGTTAACAGCCAGCTGCCCAACACTACAATAGCAATACTGCAACAATGCAGACTAGCCACAGACTTCACACATCACAGTTAGTGATTTTCATACAGAGCGCCACGTGGCGTTACCAATAAAAAAAACTAAACAGCCTACTTACAGTTTGTCACCTATGGAGACTGATGGCATCATTGTTAAACATCCACCTACACTAAGCTGCTCATCAGCAAAGGTGAGGACCTCAGTAGAATCTATCAATTCTTGCAATTCACCAAAGTTGTTGGGATGGCGAGCAAATACCAAACATGATCGAACATCTAAGATGTTAGAAATTCTATGAGATTCGGTAATGGGCATACCAAGGACTAACACCACTGTGCGTATTTGCTCCACGTATTGGCTCAACATCTCCGATGATGTGTATACATGCCAATAATACTTCCGTTCGAGCTCACTGCTCATATGCGCGACAATCTTCTGCCTATAAGTTGCCTTTACTACCTGTAGAGTCCTGAAGTCTTAAGTTTTCACAGGCCCAAGTACCCAAAGTCCCTTTAGCTAAAGGATAAAGCAAGGATAGAATTACGCGCTGCCGTACGTATAAGGCATCAGCATGAAACAAACCGCACAGGCAGCCACAAGATTTGCTACACTTGATTCAGGCTATCGACAGGCAATTCTAAAATACCGGTAAGGAAGCACATAATGGGACTGGCTAACTTAGCAAAGTGATTGGAGGGCAACTACCTAGACTTCAGCCCTTAGAGTGCCTGTCGTCACTGACTTGATTATGGATTAAAATTTCCTGCCGCTAACCTACATCCTCGCTTTCTAAACTTAGGGATGCTGCCCCAAGCTGCAAGTATCACTCAACTGCCTAACTCTCAGTCTCTCAGAATCATTTAGCTCAACACAGTGTAAGGTGTCAGGCAAATCCAACACCTTCCATGAAAACCCTGATATGATAAGCAAATCCAGTAGTATGTCACATAGCTCCGAATAAATCGTGACATTAAATTAACCAAAGTAATATGAGTAACGAGTGAGCAAATGGAATACCACAGACTAACACAAAAATGCATAAATGCATGTCATACCTTCCCACCGTGAGACAGACGCAGTTCCGACGGGAGAAACGAGAACAGAAGCTGAGAGC
The DNA here is from genome assembly GCF_023864275.1 of Schistocerca cancellata. NCBI lineage: Eukaryota > Metazoa > Arthropoda > Insecta > Orthoptera > Acrididae > Schistocerca > Schistocerca cancellata. The sequence goes on from NC_064626.1 coordinate 1,245,597,469, forward strand.
AGAACTGTGTTAAGTTAGAAGACCCTACGATAAGCGACGGACTCCCACGTCACCAGCTAACCGTTAGGACCACCCCCCAGCCCATGTTAAAAGCTAGAGCCCTCCAGAAGAACAGTATAGATCTTACGATAACACAAAAAAGGGCCACACCACCCGCAAGTGACTTTTTCGCGTCTCTGTTACGTTAGGACCACCCCCCAGCCCATGTCAAAAGATAGAGCCCTCCAGAAGAACAGTATAGATCTTACGATAACGCTAAAAGGACCACATCAGCTGCAAGTTTTAGCGTGAGACTTTTTCGCGTCTCTGTTACGTTGCAAACTTTAAAAACATTGCCCCAACACGAAATGTATAACGTTTCTCATTGGATAGACAGAATTTTTGTAGGCGGAGCTTAAGGTTAACATTCAGACCCTGATTGGTCAGATGAAAAAACAGCCAGATAGTTTTTTTTTTAAACCAACTTCGGTAAATTGTAGTAAGGAGAAGTTAAGACACGAGTTGCTTCCGAGACAGCGAGGTGAGCGGAGCTGTGCTGCCCGCCGCCCCGAGACGAACACCGACACGGTAATGAACGCCCGCGATGCCGCATAACAGCGCATAAAGCTTCACTCAGAACCGCAGAAGTCTCATCTGTTACACCCCCTTTTTGCGTAATACTAGTGTCGATCGCCAATTAAAGCTCATGGTATTCACATTTGCCATTTGAAGTAAAAATCTGAAAAGCGAAGATTTTTCTGTTATATAGTTATTGAGTAGCCACATCACTGTAATTTACGACAAGTTATATAAGTAATTAAAGATGATTGAAGGTCACTGTAGACTATTTTGATACTTTTCTCTTTCGTGAAATTTAATTTAAACCTAGATTATAGATGTGATATGGCATAGGTCATTCTTCGATCCATTGTAGAACTTGGAAACCGATTCAGGAAATATTCGTTCACATTTTTGTTGAACGCAGTTGGTTTTTACCATCCTGTAATAAAACATTTCCTTTTATTAATAGTGCAATTTATAAACAATGTTTTGTGAGTAGAATAAAATTTCCAATGGTAAACTTAACTGCTTCTTCAACGTTATTTTACCAGCTAACTAAAAATAGGAAAGCCTTGAACCCCTTCACTAAATTTAGTTAGTATTAAGATTCTTTTACAGGGAGTGCAGTGGAGCTGACGCTGAAATCATTAAGTATTTGGTTATATCATCGCTAGTCTCACTGAACTCTTCTGAATTCTACATGCCATGTGTGGTCTGGCGTCTCCTTAGCAGCAACAGGTCCCAGGTTCAAACCAGTCAATTCCCTAAAAAACACGCTTAGAGCGTCGTTGCGCGAAAGTGGTAGGGAGACACGATACAGAACAAACAGACACAGCGCACAATGTTAGAACAGCTAAAGTCCACTGAGCGGTTCCCTAAATGTGTCTGATGCGCTTGAATCCTAAAGACCGGCTTAGTTGTGAGTTGGCTATCCTCCAGAAAGGAGAGATTTCTCTATACCTCATCTAATGCAGCTGAAATGTTATGAAGAGAAACATCTACCTCCCCGATAATGCCCACCGAAAGACGAAATGGTCTGACCAACGCCGCACACAACCTGGCCGCCAAACTCGGGACGCTACCTTCGGTTGGAAGTTGATACCCTTTCAGTTCACACGGCAAGGTCTCCTTTTTCAAATGCGAATTTCCGGGGCGTACTCTAGAGCCCACGGTAAGCAACGGCACCGTGAGTACAATACCTTGAAAATGAGAAATGCATTAACACAATAATCATCAGGCATAATAAATGACTTCAAAGTGTAGATAACACTAACCCCCTCTCTCCCACCAAACAGAATGCAATTACAACCTACTATCAATTGATACCTTTACAACAAGGGTTGGGATAATTTTAAGGCCGAACACATGGAATGTAGACCCAAATATTTCGTCATTTATCTTTTAATGGAATACACTTTATTGGGTAACAGCAATTGTTACGATTACAAATTAAAAACCTTGTCAAAAATGAATGACAATTCTCACAATCATTTATAGAACTTCTGCAGGACCAATTCATCAATAACAACTTTGACAGTGTATACCATTAAGAACAGCGCTTAAACCCGCGAACATACATAACTCCACAAATACAAGTAAGCAGTCACACCAACTAGGTGTGATTGCAAGCCGTTTCAACTAACTGAGTTTTGACAGGAAAATCAATTTCAAATGATTCCCCCTAAAGGTAGTAACAATTCCCAAGAATGGATACCACTTTATACACACAGACAACGCCCATCCAAAATAAAGAAGGATTAACAAGTCACACTACTGATTGCAGCTGTTGGAAAGCCCTTAACAGTTAATAAATCTTAAGCAATAAAATGCACAATCCCCCAAAATACAAGAAAAGCTGGGAAGACATACTATTTAAGCGTGACTCCCAGCTAGTACACACCAGCAGAAAATTTTATAATGGCCCTTAGACAAGTGCCGGCCGCGGTGGCCGTGCGGTTCTAGGCGCTGCAGTCCGGAACCGCGGGGCTGCTACGGTCGCAGGTTCGAATCCTGCCTCGGGCATGGATGTGTGTGATGTCCTTAGGCTGGTTAGGTTTAAGTAGTTCTAAGTTCTAGGGGACTGATGACCTAAGATGTTAAGTCCCATAGTGCTCAGAGCCATTTGAACCATTTGAACCTTATACAAGTACACAATCCTCACAAATACGAGGGTTGGAACTTTAATGGTGGCAACTATTTATTTACAGCTCGTACAAAATTGATACGTGTTTCAAAGTTTTACCGATCTTCAAAGTAGTCACCAGCATTCTGTATAACACGTTGCCAGTGATGCGGAAGTCATAGGATACTCTTAGCAGTGCCAGGTCAGTGGACCGTTCGAGCGGCGTGGTCTCTTGCCCGCAAATAAAATGGTCAGGTCCTGCTGAAAGTGTCATCACTTCTGTCTCTAAGCTGGTCCGTGGTTGTCTTCCAAAAATGAACAGCATAGAGACAGACTTGATGACACTTTCTGCAGGACCTGACCATCATTTTTAAGGACAGTGATCAAACACGTACAGTGCAAGCTGTTACTGATTTGTTTGACTGATGGGACTGCTGAGTGCTATACCACCTACTGCACTCCCCTGACTTAAGCCTTCGTCAGTCCAACTCGATTTCTAAAGTGAAGGAAACACTTCACGGCATTCGCTTCAGAGCTGGCCGCTGTGACCGAGCGGTTCTAGGCGCTTCAGTTCGGAACCGCGCTGCTGCTACGGTCGCAGGTTCGAATCCTGCCTCGGGCATGGATGTGTGTGACGTCCTTAGGTTGGTTAGGTTTAAGTAATTCTAAGTCTAGTTGACTGATGACCTCAGATGTTAAGTCCCATAGTGCTTAGAGCCATTTGAACCATTCACTTCAGAACTGCTACAAATTCGTCTGGCAATAGACCGCGGCGCTCGAACTGTCAACACAACTGGCACAGAGAGTATCCTACAACTTCCACATCGCTGCCAACGGGTAATACACAATGCTGGTGACTACTTTCAAGGTCAGTAAAACTTTGAAACACGTATCTCAAATGGTTCAAATGGCTCTGAGCACTATGGGACTTAACATCTGAGGTCATCAGTCCCCTAGAACTTAGAACTACTTAAGGGGCTCCGGAACGCCCTATACTTGCAATGTTAAAATAACGCTTATAAATTACATCTTTCCTCACAAAGTATTTGAGGTAGGAAGTTGAACTTTTTACAGATTATTTATTGGAATATGGGCTACAACTCAACACAGGGATTTTACAAAATTTTAGTTCTGTTATTAAAGATGATTTTTTTCAATTGTAATGAAAATTCACAACATTTTTTTGCAATTTTTTATTTATATATTCAAAAATATACAGTTTTTTGGAAAAATGTTGTGTTAAATTATGCAGAAGGTACTGTGCAACATTTACTGAAAGTTTGAAACAAATATGTTTGGAAGATCCTTAGAAAACATGTAATTAGTATGAGAAAATAAAAGTTTTGGGAATCGAGCGACAAAGATTGGATTAACTTTCTAGTGCATTCCAGGTCCATAGGATGGATTATCTTCACCCTCTGCAAACTCCTCCTCCAGCTTCCTCTTGTTCCTCCTCCTGTTTACTCTTGCTTGTATTTCTAGACTCTTTACAGCCCTGTCTGCAGCCCGAAGGCGTTCCTTGTCTAAAGCAAGCATCGCTCGTACCATGTTAGAACTTATCTTCATTCCCATATTTCTAAATACCTTGCACCTTACAATGTTGCCATCATTGAAAGTCGCAACAGCAACTTTACTTTTATCATTATTATACTTCAACAAAACAGAGACTCAAGAAACAGAATTAATTACGAATATTTTCGAGATAACGACAGAGCAAATAACATGAAACAATCGACAATCACACCAGCGATATATATTGAACCATCACAGGTTAGCCACAACACATACTTTATCTCACATCACTAAAATGTACCTGATGAACACGGACGTTAATAATAACACCATTTAACAGGAGTTTAACAGCGCCACAGTGGGTCACGCCCATGTAGAACACATTTCAAAAAAAAATTAAAAAATAGTTGTAGTCTTCGGAACTGAATAAATTATATATCTATTAAAAGGTAATAGTCTGCAGATTCAGAAAACGCAAAAAAGTAAAAATTGAACTTTTCATGATTTTGAGCCTTTCCGGAGCCCCTTAAACCTAACTAACCTAAGGACATCACACACATCCATGCCCGAAGCAGGATTCGAACCTGCGACCGTAGCGGTCTCGCGGTTCCAGACTGAAGCGCCTAGAACCGCTCGGCCAGAACAGCCGGCGAACATGTGTTTATTTTGTACGAGCTGCAAATAAAGGTGGTGACCCTTAAACAAATACACAGTCCTCCTAGATACATGAAAATCTGGGAAGGCATATAATTTAAATGTGACTCCTAACTGGCAGACCCCAGCAAAAACATTAATAATGACCCTTAAGTAAATACTCAGTCCTTCAAAATACAAGAAAAGTGAAAAATTACAGCAACCAATTATCGCAGCAAACTGACAGCAACCACTCAAGTTTGCAACGAATAGAATTAGGCCAGCGCTTGCTGACCAGGTTGTGCGTTGAGTCGGCTGCCCTTCCCGCAACTAACCAACTCGCCAACTTACGCGGCCGGCCGCTAACTCTGCTACCGTGGGCCGCGAAACCCAACACACTTTTTTCCCTCTGCCCTTACAAACCGCTACCCTTTGATCGCTTTCGTTCACTTTCCGTCTTTTGATGGACCATGTTGTAAGTAGGCTGTTTAGGTTCTTATATTGGTAACGCCGCCGCCACGTAGCGCTCTCTGTATGAAAATCTCTGGCTGTGCTGTGTGCAGTCTGTGGCTAGTTTGCATTGTTGTCTGTCATTGTAGTGTTGGGCAGCTGGACGTGAACAGCGCGTAGCGATGCGTTGTTGGAGGTGAGCCGCCAGCAGTGGTGGATGTGGGGAGAGAGATGGCGGAGTTTTGAAATTTGTAACACTGGATGTCATGAACTAATATATACATTATGACTTTGAACACTATTGAGGTAAATACATTGTTTGTTCTCTATCAAAATCTTTCATTTGCTAACTATGCCTATCAGTAGTTAGTGCCTTCCGTAGTTTGAATCTTTTATTTAGCTGGCAGTAGTGGCGCTCGCTGTATTGCAGTAGTTCGAGTAACCAAGATTTTTGTGAGGTAAGCGATTTGTCAAACGCATAGGTTAATGTTAGTCAGGGCCATTCTTTTGTAGGGATTTTTAAAAGTCAGATTGCGTTGCGCTAAAAATATTGTGTATCAGTTTAATCACAGTCCTGTACAATTTTTCTAAGAGGACATTTCATATAGCGACCCTGATGTATATGTTATTTCGATTCTTTTGTAAGGCCTGTACTACAAATGTTATATGTATTGTTATGTTCTTTAATGATGTATTTTGTACCTTTGTTATTGTATTCTTATGTTATAATATTGTAATTGACACCAGTTCATCAAATTAAGTAACTTGTAAGTTACATTTCACTGCACATGTTTCTGTTGGTCATAGTATATGGACAATATGTGAGAAGTAGGGACTGATAGTGTTTGCACGTGTGTTAATACACTCCTGGAAATTGAAATAAGAACACCGTGAATTCATTGTCCCAGGAAGGGGAAACTTTATTCACACATTCCTGGGGTCAGATACATCACATGATCACACTGACAGAACCACAGGCACATAGACACAGGCAACAAAGCATGCACAATGTCGGCACTAGTACAGTGTATATCCACCTTTCGCAGCAATGCAGGCTGCTATTCTCCCATGGAGACGATCGTAGAGATGCTGGATGTAGTCCTGTGGAACGGCTTGCCATGCCATTTCCACCTGGCACCTCAGTTGGACCAGCGTTCGTGCTGGACGTGCAGACCGCGTGAGACGACGCTTCATCCAGTCCCAAACATGCTCAATGGGGGACAGATCCGGAGATCTTGCTGGCCAGGGTAGTTGACTTACACCTTCTAGAGCACGTTGGGTGGCACGGGATACATGCGGACGTGCATTGTCCTGTTGGAACAGCAAGTTCCCTTGCCGGTCTAGGAATGGTAGAACGATGGGTTCGATGACGGTTTGGATGTACCGTGCACTATTCAGTGTCCCCTCGACGATCACCAGTGGTGTACGGCCAGTGTAGGAGATCGCTCCCCACACCATGATGGCGGGTGTTGGCCCTGTGTGCCTCGGTCGTATGCAGTCCTGATTGTGGCGCTCACCTGCAAGGCGCCAAACACGCATACGACCATCATTGGCACCAAGGCAGAAGCGACTCTCATCGCTGAAGACGACACGTCTCCATTCGTCCCTCCATTCACGCCTGTCGCGACACCACTGGAGGCGGGCTGCACGATGTTGGGGCGTGAGCGGAAGACGGCCTAATGGTGTGCGGGACCGTAGCCCAGCTTCATGGAGACGGTTGCGAATGGTCCTCGCCGATACCCCAGGAGCAACAGTGTCCCTAATTTGCTGGGAAGTGGCGGTGCGGTCCCCTACGGCACTGCGTAGGATCCTACGGTCTTGGCGTGCATCTATGCGTCGCTGCGGTCCGGTCCCAGGTCGACGGGCACGTGCACCTTCCGCCGACCACTGGCGACAACATCGATGTACTGTGGAGACCTCACGCCCCACGTGTTGAGCAATTCGGCGATACGTCCACCCGGCCTCCCGCATGCCTACTATACGCCCTCGCTCAAAGTCCGTCAACTGCACATACGGTTCACGTCCACGCTGTCGCGGCATGCTACCAGTGTTAAAGATTGCGATGGAGCTCCGTATGCCACGGCAAACTGGCTGACACTGACGGCGGCGGTGCACATATGCTGCGCAGCTAGCGCCATTCGACGGCCAACACCGCGGTTCCTTGTGTGTCCGCTGTGCCGTGCGTGTGATCATTGCTTGTACAGCCCTCTCGCAGTGTCCGGAGCAAGTATGGTGGGTCTGACACACCGGTGTCAATGTGTTCTTTCTTCCATTTCCAGGAGTGTAATTCAGCAAGGGACTGGTTAACAGCATTGCTGGTTCTAAGGATAAAAAAAAAATCTTTGTGAGTGCACAAGTGGTGGTTTATGGACTTGCTATATTCTCCGCAAGACTCTTCAATGGTGATTGTGCACCTGCACAGTCACAACAAATGGCTACTGGCCATCTCTACAAGGACTGCAATGGGTCTGCATCTTTGATAACCCACCAATACCACAATCTCTACCAGGACTACAGTGGGTCTACTCTGTGATGACGTACCTACCAATCTTCTTCAACACGTTGAATGACTCTGCTGTGGGTTTGCTCTGTTGTGGCGCATTACCTGTCTGCATGTCAAGAGTCAGCACTGTCTTTCCGTTGGAAGGACAACACTACTTCTTCAAGACTACATGGAAAACCACTACCTCCGTGTACATTTTCTTTTACTGCTCAGACTTTGAGAAAAACACTGCAATTTTACTATGATGAACGATCTGGACTGTTTTATGGACTGTGAGAAAATTTTAGCTTTTGACCAACATTTTATCGATAAGTGTATGCATTTGATTTCTGTGTTATTGTAATTATGAAAATTTTTTTAAAAATCTGTATTGGCCACTGCCCAAACCAATCTGTAAATTTTTTTGTGGGGAGCATGGGGGCTATGTAAGTAGGCTGTTTCGGTTCTTATATTGGTAACGCCGCCGCCACGTAGCGCTCTCTGTATGAAAATCACTGGCTGTGCTGTGTGCAGTCTGTGGCTATTTTGCATTGTTGTCTGCCATTGTAGTGTTGGGCAGCTGGATGTGAACAGCGCGTAGCGATGCGTTGTTGGAGGTGAGCCGCCAGCAGTGGTGTATGTGGGGAGAGAAATGGCGGAGTTTTGAAATTTGTAACACTGGATGTCATGAACTAATATATACATTATGACTTTGAACACTATTGAGGTAAATACATTGCTTGTTCTCTATCAAAATCTTTCATTTGCTAACTATGCCTATCAGTAGTTAGTGCCTTCCGTAGTTTGAATCTTTTATTTAGCTGGCAGTAGTGGCGCTCGCTGTATTGCAGTAGTTCGAGTAACCAAGATTTTTGTGAAACGCATAGGTTAATGTTAGTCAGGGCCATTCTTTTGTAGGGATTATTAAAAGTCAGATTGCGTTGCGCTAAAAATATTGTGTGTCAGTTTAAGCACAGTCCTGTACAATTTTTCTAAGGGGACGTTTCAATGTCAATGAGTAATCCTACCCAGACGCATGGACAACATCACAGCCTGCGTCCTGTGACTCCTGATTCGAAAACTAACATGTCATACGGAGGTGATAGTAGAACTTTGGGTTTCGTCACCACATCGGTGTGGGCGTGGAAGAGCCCCATCCTATACATATACGTTACCAAGGCCATTGGAACCCTTCGATGATGGGTGACTACTGCTGGGGTCTTGTTAGGGAGAGTGATGAAACGGCAAACAAAAGAAGAGCTCCGTCGTCGCATTTTTCAATAACCAAAGACGATTAAAAGTGAAAATATCTTCTGAACTAATTTGGAATTTTTAGTGGCTTCATGCCCATATACACATACAAAATAATACTGATTTAAAACGTTCTGAACGTGTATTTTTGTTTCACTTAATTTCGCTATTACCATTTTTTGTTCTGCTTTGTATCTAGAAAATGTGACGTCATAGAGAAAAACTGATTTTTACCAGTGTATTCCGCAGCCCAAAATTAGGTAAATCCACTCATTTACAAACCAGATGCAAGAAAAAGTTTAAATTTGTTAACTAGTGTATTCAAAGTGTCAGTACGAACATTTTAGAGAGCTTCTTCTCGTTCGATCATGATAATTTTCGGCATCAGTTCCGCACACACTTTTCTGATGTAAAATTTGCCTTACGCATTCTTTGTCAATCCAGTACTCAACCGACGGTCTGACCGGATCAGATTACCTACGTTTTCGATATTTTCATCCGTTTTTGATATTGAAGGAAATCCCGGGAGCGAGTCGTCTTCAGTGTCTTCTCACTCAACATGAAAACGCTTGAACCACGTGATAAATAGTCTTTGCCATACATCTCTTTCAGGAAAAGAAAGGTCTCAGTAGCAGTTTTCGCAAGTTCCATGTGCAACTTCACGAAATTTCGTTGCTCTATTATAACACCATTTCTCCGGCAAAACAAAATTACCTAAATTGGAACGATCACATAAATAATGTTGTGGGTAGAGCAAATCAAAGACTGCGAACCATAGGCAGAATACTTAAGAAAGTGTAACAAATCTACTAAAGAGACTGCTTAACACCACGCTTGTCCGCCCTATTCTGGAGTATTGCTGTGCGGTGTGGGATCCGCATCAGGTGGGACTGACGGATGACATCGAAAAAGTTCAAAGAAGGGCGGCTCGTTTTCTATTATCGCGAAATAGGGGGGATAGTGCCACAGACATGATACGTGAGTTGCAGTGGCAATCATTAAAATAAAGGCGTTTTTCGTTACGACGGGATCTTCTCATGAAATTTCAATCACCAGTTTTCTCCTCCGATTGCGAAAACATTCTGTCGGCACCCACCTACATAGGGAGAAATGATCATCACGATAAAATAAGAGAAATCAGGTCTCGCACAGAAAAACGAAAGTGATCGTTTTTCCCGCGCGCCGTTCGAGAGTGGAACGGTGGAGAGACAGCTTCAAGGTGGTTGATTGAACGCTCTGTTAGGCACTTAATTGGGAATAGCAGGGTAATCACGGAGATGTAGAAGTACATAAGCGAATGCCACGGTCACACTGATTTGTCTACAGGCTCCAGAGATGCCGCATTCGACTGAGAAACCTTCACGCTCCATGGCTGTTGGTTATTCATCTTTGGTGCATGCGTACTTACTCTGTGACAGCGTTAGTGTCGATATCTTATAGCAACACACTTCGTATTCTGCGTGTAGCGGGGGAGCGGTAGGTTTCCAAACATGAGTTCCCCTGTTAAACTTAGCCGTCTTGGTCAGCACTGCAAGTCCTCCAAGTCCCTAAGGGAGTTGAATTACACCTCCTAGAAATACAGCAGTACTGGAGAGTTTGCTGGTTTAGAGTCTCATGTACAGATACACGCGTCCAGTTCGCGCAGCGAGGCTGGCAGTGGAAAGCAGCCGTAAGTGTGCAGGTGTCCGCCCCCGCCGGCGCCGAACCTCCTCCGCACACAAGAGGCGTGAGAGTCGCTGCCAACAGCTTTCTCTCGCGTGGGCGGAGGCGCCGGCCGAGAACCTCTGGCGACCAACACGGCGCCACTGAGGCGCATCCTGCAGCTCACGCGGAAACAACCTTTAGCACAACAGCGCCGTTAGTACAGGATGTCAACGCAAGCTGTGGGGCCCTATTCTGTATCGTTCATACCGATCGTTGTAGTAGGTTAGTCCCGGTAGTGATGTCATTTTCGGTTCTTTATCGAAATATCCTATTCAGTGAGCTTCTGAGACCTGTTACCGAACGGTCCTCCCACCGATTTTACGGCAATTGTACCGAGAGGTTTTGGATTTCGGTGTGGCCCTGCCGATCGGTGAGCTGTGGTTTATTTACGCCTATAATTTGGTATTTTAAAAATATTTAGCGCTTTTGGCTTTGGATTTAGTGATTGTGTTACTAAAGAATCACCAGAGGACGCATCAAGTTGGAAAGTGAGTTCATAATACTACTATTTTCCTTTGTTAGAAAAATGGTTATGTTAGGTCGTTACTGTGAATGATTACATCCAAAAAAACATTTTCGGTCAATACTCTCCCAAAATACGTGTTATTTCTATGCAAATAAGAGTTTAAATATCATTCAATATCAAGACATCGGCTCTGCTTACGTATATTACATGAGTCTGAACTGACGTTACTAGTGACTGTGTGATTTTTTTCCATAAATGGTTAAGGTAGTAATTATCGAAACGTGTTTACAACTTTCAAGTAACAATGGAAAGCAACTACCCCTGAAGCCTGATACTGGAAACCTTCCGCCAGCCGGAGTGGCCGAGGGGTTCTAGGCGCTACAGTCTGGAACCGCGCGACCGCTATGATCGCAGGTTCGAATCCTGCCTGGGGCATGGATGTGTGTGATGTTCTAGTTAGTTAGGTTAAAGTAGTTCTAAGTTCTAGGGGACTGATGACCACAGCAGTTAAGTCCCATAGTGCTCTGAGCCATTTGAACCATTTTTTGGAAACCTTCCAAACTATCACGTATTTATGACTTACGCAGCACCGATTGACAACGAAGTCAGCCTACGCTCCTCTACAGTATAATACAAGATTTGTGCGGTATGCTATTGTTTGCCGTAGCTCAGTGGGCGCCGGGACGGTAGCTCAGCATGTTCGGTCAGAGGGTTAGCTGCTCTCTATAATAAAATAAGCTGAGTTAATCGATCAACAACGAGCTTAAACGGATGTCTTACGACGTCCGCCCCGAGGAGATGCAACTAACAAAAGCGAACAAAATGAGATCCAAAAAAAAAAAAAAAAAGAAAAGAAAAGTGGGTAGGGCGCGGGAATGTCAAACGTAAGGTCACAGATCGCGCAAAGAGGGGTGAAAAAGATTTTTTTTTTCTCTTCATGTATGCAACACGTTCTGAGTCATTGTTATTCGTGTAAGTTAAGATTTTTCTGCAATATTCGTTACATGTAAGAGCGCACTTCCGCAGTAACGATTTCATGATTTTTGTGTGTTTAAAAAACGAAATGTGAAATTCCTGGAGATGAAATTGCTGTGAGTGAAACAACCGACAGTGACCTTCATATTTTTTCTTGTCAGAAATAATTCACCATTATTTTCCGAATATGTAGCGATTTCCGAGTTGCGGTTAGAGCGGAATCTAAGAGCACAACTTAAATTACTGGGAATGTAACTAACAGCAGTCATCTTCATAATCTTGCTTGTCACAACTGTTTATCTGCGATCGAATCCTCAACAACAGTAGACAGATATGAAAGATCTCCGCCGTAATATTTTTAGACTGTAGCACCATATACGAAATATTTTTATTCATGAGATGCATGTTATAAACTTCGACGAACTGCAGGAGCTCTCGAAAACGCGTTTCTTCAATTTTGTTTTTAAAACCCAAATTGTTGACGTATCACACAGGGAAGTGAGCTACTTAATCATTTGGAACTCTAGGAGCGAGTTATAACAACATTCTGCTTATCTTCTTATTCTTTGAAAATCTCAGAATCAATTTTTCGGGTGTTTTTATAGATGTATTAGTACAATGAGGTACGAGGGCAGTTCAATAAGTAATGCAACACATTTTTTTTCTGAAACAGGGGTTGTTTTATTCAGCATTGAAATACACCAGGTTATTCCCCAATCTTTTAGCTACACAACACTATTTTTCAACGTAATCTCCATTCAATGCTACGGCCTTACGCCACCTTGAAATGAGGGCCTGTATGCCTGCACGGTACCATTCCACTGGTCGATGTCGGAGCCAACGTCGTACTGCATCAATAACTTCTTCATCATCCGCGTAGTGCCTCCCACGGATTGCGTCCTTCATTGGGCCAAACATATGGAAATCCGACGGTGCGAGATCGGGGCTGTAGGGTGCATGAGGAAGAACAGTCCACTGAAGTTTTGTGAGCTCCTCTCGGGTGCAAAGACTTGTGTGAGGTCTTGCGTTGTCATGAAGAAGGAGAAGTTCGTTCAGATTTTTGTGCCTACGAACACGCTGAAGTCGTTTCTTCAATTTCTGAAGAGTAGCACAATACACTTCAGAGTTGATCGTTTGACCATGGGGAAGGACATCGAACAGAATAACCCCTTCAGCGTCCCAGAAGACTGTAACCGTGACTTTACCGGCTGAGGGTATGGCTTTAAACTTTTTCTTGGTAGGGGAGTGGGTGTGGCGCCACTCCATTGATTGCCGTTTTGTTTCAGGTTCGAAGTGATGAACCCATGTTTCATCGCCTGCAACAATCTTTGACAAGAAATTGTCACCCTCAGCCACATGACGAGCAAGCAATTCCGCACAGATGGTTCTCCTTTGCTCTTTATGGTGTTCCGTTAGACAACGAGGGACCCAGCGGGAACAAACCTTTGAATATCCCAACTGGTGAACAATTGTGACAGCACTACCGACAGAGATGTCAAGTTGAGCACTGAGTTGTTTGATGGTGATCCGTCGATCAACTCGAACGATTGTGTTCGCACGCTCCGCCATTGCAGGAGTCAGAGCTGTGCACGGCCGGCCCGCACGCGGGAGATCAGACAGTCTTGCTTGACCTTGCGGCGATGATGACACACGCTTTGCCCAACGACTCACCGTGCTTCTGTCCACTGACAGATCACCGTAGACATTCTGCAAGCGCCTATGAATATCTGAGATGCCCTGGTTTTCCGCCAAAAGAAACTCGATCACTGCCCGTTGTTTGCAACGCACATCCGTTACAGACGGCATTTTAACAGCTCCGTACAGCGCTGCGACCAGTCTGAAGTCAATGAAACTATACGAGACGAAGCGGGAATGTTTGAAAATATTCCACAAGAAATTTCCGGTTTTTTCAACCGAAATTGGCCGAGAAAAAAAATGTGTTGCATTACTTATTGAACTGCCCTCGTATAAAAGGCCAGTGCATTGCCGTTTGTGCTCAGGGAACTTTCCTGCGTGGTTACGGACAGGAATTAACAGACTCTGAACACAGAATTGTAGTTGAAGCTAGACACATGGAATATTCCTTAGGGAATTTAGTATTCCGAGATCCACAATGTCAAGAGTGTGCCGAGAATACCAAATTTCAGGCGTTACTTCTCACCACGGGCAACGCAGTGGCTGACGGCCTTTGCTTAGCGACCGACAGACGCGGTGTTTGCTTAGAGTTGTCAGCGCCAACTAACAAACAGCGCTGCGTGAAATAACCGCAGAAATCATTGTGGGGCGTACGACGAGCGTAGCAAATAGGACAGTGCGGCGACTGCGGCGTTAAGGGGCTCCGGAACGCCCTATACTTGCAATGTTAAAATAACGCTTATAAATTACATCTTTCCTCACAAAGTATTTGAGGTAGGAAGTTGAACTTTTTACAGATTATTTATTGGAATATGGGATACAACTTAACACAGGGATTTTACAAAATTTTAGTTCAGTTATTAAAGATGATTTTTTTTTCAATTGTAATGAAAATTCACAACATTTTTTTGCAATTTTTTATTTATATATTCAAAAATATACAGTTTTTTGGAAAAAGGCTGTGCTAAATTATGCAGAAGGTACTGTGTAATATTTACTGAAAGTTTGAAACAAATATGTTTGGAAGATCCTTAGAAAACATGTAATTAGTATGAGAAAATAAAAGTTTTGGGAATCGAGCGACAAAGATTGGATTAACTTTTTAGTGCATTCCAGGTCCATAGGATGGATTATCTTCATCCTCTGCAAACTCCTCTTCCAGCTTCCTCTTGTTCCTCCTCCTGTTTACTCTTGCTTGTATTCCTAGACTCTTTACAGCCCTGTCTGCAGCCTGAAGGCGTTCCTTGTCTAAAGCAAGCATCGCTCGTACCATGTTAGAACCAAAGTTTACAGTAATAACACATACCTTTGGCTTTCCAACATTTCTCCTTTTCTTAAAAGCCTTCAGAGGATTTCTAATAACTTTACTTTTACTCGTTATTATACTTCAACAAAACAGAGACTCAAGAAACAGAATTAATTACGAATATTTTCGAGATAACGACAGAGTAAATAAACATGAAACAATCGACAATCACACCAGCGATATATATTGAGCCATCACAGGTTAGCCACAACACATACTTTATCTCACATCACTAAAATGTACCTGATGAACACGGACGTTAATAATAACACCATTTGACAGCAGTTTAACAGCGCCACAGTGGGTCACGCCCATGTAGAACACATTTCAAAAAAAAAATTTAAAAATAGTTGTAGTCTTCGGAAATGAATAAATTACACTCCTGGAAATTGAAATAAGAACACCGTGAATTCATTGTCCCAGGAAGGGGAAACTTTATTGACACATTCCTGGGGTCAGATACATCACATGATCATACTGACAGAACCACAGGCACATAGACACAGGCAACAGAGCATGCACAATGTCGGCACTAGTACAGTGTATATCCACCTTTCGCAGCAATGCAGGCTGCTATTCTCCCATGGAGACGATCGTAGAGATACTGGATGTAGTCCTGTGGAACGGCTTGCCATGCCATTTCCACCTGGCGCCTCAGTTGGACCAGCGTTCGTGCTGGACGTGCAGACCGCGTGAGACGACGCTTCATCCAGTCCCAAACATGCTCAATGGGGGACAGATCCGGAGATCTTGCTGGCCAGGGTAGTTGACTTACACCTTCTAGAGCATGTTGGGTGGCACGGGATACATGCGGACGTGCATTGTCCAGTTGGAACAGCAAGTTCCCTTGCCGGTCTAGGAATCGTAGAACGATGGGTTCGATGACGGTTTGGATGTACCGTGCACTATTCAGTGTCCCCTCGACGATCACCAGTGGTGTACGGCCAGTGTAGGAGATCGCTCCCCACACCATGATGCCGGGTGTTGGCCCTGTGTGCCTCGGTCGTATGCAGTCCTGATTGTGGCGCTCACCTGCACGGCGCCAAACACGTATACGACCATCATTGGCACCAAGGCAGAAGCGACTCTCATCGCTGAAGACGTCACATCTCCATTCGTCCCTCCATTCACGCCTGTCGCGACACCACTGGAGGCGGGCTGCACGATGTTGGGGCGTGAGCGGAAGACGGCCTAACGGTGTGCGGGACCGTAGCCCAGCTTCATGGAGACGGTTGCGAATGGTCCTCGCCGATACCCCAGGAGCAACAGTGTCCCTAATTTGCTGGGAAGTGGCGGTGCGGTCCCCTACGGCACTGCGTAGAATCCTACGGTCTTGGCGTGGATCCGTGCGTCGCTGTGGTCCGGTCCCAGGTCGACGGGCACGTGCACCTTCCGCCGACCACTGGCGACAACATCGATGTACTGTGGAGACCTCACGCCCCACGTGTTGAGCAATTCGGCGGTACGTCCACCCGGCCTCCCGCATGCCCACTATACGCCCTCGCTCAAAGTCCGTCAACTGCACATACGGTTCACGTCCACGCTGTCGCGGCATGCTACCAGTGTTAAAGACTGCGATGGAACTCCGTATGCCACGGCAAACTGGCTGACACTGACGGCGGCGGTGCACAAATGCTGCGCAGCTAGCGCCATTCGACGGCCAACACCGCGGTTCCTGGTGTGTCCGCTGTGCCGTGCGTGTGATCATTGCTTGTACAGCCCTCTCGCAGTGTCCGGAGTAAGTATGGTGGGTCTGACACACCGGTGTCAATGTGTTGTTTTTTCCATTTCCAGGAGTGTCTATATCTATTAAAAGGTAATAGTCTGCAGATTCAGAAAACGCAAACAAGTAAAAATTGAACTTTTCATGATTTTGAGCCTTTCCGGAGCCCCTTAATGGGCTGTGGCAGCAGACGACCGCTGCCAGCGCGTTTGCCAACAGCACGCCATCGCCCACAGCAGCTCTCCTGCACCCGTGACCACGTCAGTTGGACCCTAGACTGTGGCCTGATCGGACGAGTTGGTGAGGGCTGATGGTAGGGTTCGAGTGTGGCGCAGGTTCCACGAGTTCATGAACCCAAGTTGTCACCAAGGCACTGTGCAAGCTGGTGATGGCTCCTTGGTGGTGTGGGCAGTGTTTACATGTTCCTTTGTCCAAATGAACCGGCAAGAGCCTGCAAATGATTATGTTCCTCTACTTGGAGGGCATTTCCGGCCATTCGTGGAGTTCATGTTCCCATAAAACGATTGAATTTTTATGGATGTCAGTGCATTGTGTCAGTGGGCCACATTTGTTCGCGATTTGTTTAAAGAACGTTCTGGACAGTTCAAGCGAATGATTTCGCCACTCAGATCGCTCGGCATCAACACCATCGGACATTTAGGGGTCGTAATTGAGAGGTCAGTTCCTGCACAAAATCCTGCACCGGCAACACTTTTGCAATTGCGGACGCTGACGAGGCAGCACGGGTCGGTATTTCTGCAGCGGACTTCCAGCGATTTCTTGAGTCCATGCCAGCCCGGCAAAAGAAGGTCCGACACGGCGTTAGCAGGTATCGCATGACTTGCCACTTCAGTGCACTTTTTCCCCAGGGATGGATCAGCTTGACGAAATTTGTTGCTCCTACATAGTTTATACACAATTTTATAACAACAGTCGCATATCTTTTTACGGAGTGAAATAATAAATTCAAATGTGATCATCACAGTAATGTTAAGCACATAGTTATATAATAAAACTACAGGGTGTTTCAAAAATAACTGGTATATTTGAAACGGCAATAAAAACTAAACGAGCCGCGATAGAAATACACCGTTTGTTGCAATATGCTTGGGACAACAGTACATTTTCAGGCAGATAAACTTTCGAAATTACAGTAGTTACAATTTTCAACAACAGATGGCGCTGCGGTCTGGGAAACTCTATAGTACGATATTTTCCACATATCCACCATGCGTAGCAATAATATGGCGTAGTCTCTGAATGAAATTACCCGAAACCTTTGACAACGTGTCTGGCGGAATGGCTTCACATGCAGATGAGATGTACTGCTTCAGCTGTTCAATTGTTTCTGGATTCTGGCGGTACACCTGGTCTTTCAAGTGTCCCCACAGAAAGAAGTCACAGGGGTTCATGACTGGCGAATAGGGAGGCCAATCCACGCCGCCTCCTGTATGTTTCGGATAGCCCAAAGCAATCACACGATCATCGAAATATTCATTCAGGAAATTAAAGACGTCGGCCGTGCGATGTGGCCGAGCACCATCTTGCATAAACCACGAGGTGTTCGCAGTGTCGTCTAAGGCAGTTTGTACCGCCACAAATTCACGAAGAATGTCCAGATAGCGTGATGCAGTAATCGTTTCGGATCTGAAAAATGGGCCAATGATTTATTTGGAAGAAATGGCGGCCCAGACCAATACTTTTTGAGGATGCAGGGACGATGGGACTGCAACATGGGGCTTTTCGGTTCCCCATATGCGCCAGTTCTGTTTATTGACGAAGCCGTCCAGGCAAAAATAAGCTTCGTCAGTAAACCAAATGCTGCCCACATGCATATCGCCGTCATCAATCCTGTGCACTATATCGTTAGCGAATGTCTCTCGTGCAGCAATGGTAGCGGCGCTGAGGGGTTGCCGCGTTTGAATTTTGTATGGATAGAGGTGTAAACTCTGGCGCATGAGACGATACGTAGACGTTGGCGTCATTTGGACCACAGCTGCAACACGGTGAACGGAAACCCGAGGCCGCTGTTGGATCACCTGCTGCACTAGCTGCGCGTTGCCCTCTGCGGTTGCCGTACGCGGTCGCCCTACCTTTCCAGCATGTTCATCCGTCACGTTCCCAGTCTGTTGAAATTTTTCAAACAGGTCCTTTATTGTATCGCTTTTCGGTCCTTTGGTTACATTAAACCTCCGTTGAAAACTTCGTTTTGTTGCAACAACACTGTGTTCTAGGCGGTGGAATTCCAACACCAGACAAATCCTCTGTTCTAAGGAATAAACCATGTTGTCTACAGCACACTTCCACGTTGTGAACAGCTCACGCTTACAGCAGAAAGACGACGTACAGAATGGCGCACCCACAGACTGCGTTGTCTTCTATATCTTTCACATCACTTGCAGCGCCATCTGTTGTTGAAAATTGTAACTACCGTAATTTCGAAAGTTTGTCCGCCTGAAAATGTACTGTTGTCCCAAGCATATTGCAACAAACGGTGTATTTCTATCGCTGCTCGTTTAGTTTTTATTGCCGTTTCAAATATACCGGTCATTTTTGAAACACCCTGTATATAGAATATTGCTAACAGGAACATACACCATATCAGAAACACTGGCGGGCCAAACATTTTGTCTACTGTCCACTAAATTGATCCTCTTTCCAAAATTTCGTGAAAAACAGCTCTTGCAGTTTTGTGTCCAAAATATATACTCTTCTAGCATCGCAAATTGCTAATGTAATACATTTTTAAAGCCCAAGGAAAGAGAAATCGTTCAATAAAGCATTTATGAATAACTATATAAAAACGATGTATTCATCACTTTGTCCTTAATACAGTGCTCGTCGTTTTGCCAGATGATATCAGGCCTCTGCTTTTTAATGACTCAGTGAAGATATTTTTTACGACATGGAACTTTTACGATACCACAGTTCATACTTTATTTCACATTTTGACTTGTCACGTCACTAACAGTACACTATTCAACTTCTTTCGCAAAAGAGAGCTTTTTACTCGCGCATTTATGAGACAAAAGACATGCTGTCGGCACGCTGAAACAAAGACTAAAGCACATACTGACTGCCAACTACCGAAGGAAGGAAAGTCAGGCACGTACACAGTTCTGTAAATTAAAACGCGAACTCTTAGAATGTTGTAGAACTTTTATTACTCAAATTAATGATTACAACGACATCCGGTTTTTGTGTGAGTAACAATTTTGTGTAAAGTTATCTCTTTTCACTCCTGCCAAAACCAAAGGAATAAAATAATAGTTGAAGTTACTTTACAATGCTGCAAACCTGACCCTTTGTGGTTCTATAACCTGCCACGTGTAAGGAACACTGTATTATTACCTTTTACAAAATACCGACTTACTCACGAAAAACGTAAATGTGTTTTTAGAACATAGTAATAGTTTTCTGTTTGGTGAACAATAAATTTCTATAAAATGGGACATAAGTTACATTTAGAAAACAGTTTGAAACGTGTACCATTTGTTATATTTCATTTAAAGTGAAATGAATGGGATAACTAATTTTTATGACCAAAACTTTCAGGTTGAATGATACACATATTTTTTCAACATAATGCGAAATATTTTGAAACAGTAATACCGTGGTGTAGGGGTAGCTTCGTTGCCTGGCCAACGAAACCTCTTGGATCCCACATCCGAACCTCACCACTGTTTAAATATTGAAGAAAACTATCAGCAAATGGCGACCGAAGTCTTCCACCATAAAAGTCACTCTGTTTTGTCGACCTTTTCAAAGAGGGCGAAGGAGCGGACTTAAGTTCAGAGTACTCTCCTGCCCCTGCTGTGGGAAACCGCCCCTAAAAGGCGGGAGAATCAGCAGTTATCAACTGCATGAAAATGCAGAAGCAATGCAAAACCACTAAGTTAAAGACACATAATGTGTGTATAGGGGACACGAGGCTTATAATTGAAAAAAGTGTCTCCATTGCCTAAAGATTCCGTACTGCTCCCTATTCGGATCTCTGGGAGGGGAGTAAAAGAAAATGCTAAGGATCAATCTAGATATACTGGAGGTCACTTAAGTGAAACGGAAAGAAGACAAGTATATCTGGTCAGATGAGTGTAGGATAATATCGACAGCAGCAGAAAATGCTATAACGGAAGTAGGATTCGATATGAATAGAAAGGTGGGGCAGAGAGTAAGTTGCTGTGAACAGTTGTTGTCAGAATCGACAGCAAACCAAAACCGACAACAATACTTCAGGTAGACATGCCGATGATCAAGCAGAAGACGGAGCGATAGAGAAAGTACATGAGGATATTGAACAGGTAATTCAGTACGTAAAGGAGGATGAAAATCTAATAGTCATGGCGGATTGGAATGCAGTTGTAGGGTATGGAAAAGAAAGGGTTACAGGACAATGTGGTCTTCATCAGGCTACCTGCGCTCTATAATTTATGAATGTGGTCTTGGCAATAGAAATAAGAAAGAGGAGAGAATAATTCAATTACGCAATAAATTTCAGCTAGTAAGGGCGAATACTCTTTTCAAGAGTCACAAGAGGAGGAGGTATGACTGGAAAAGGCCGGGGAAACGGAAGATTCCAGTTAAATTACATCATGGTCAGACAGAGGTTCCGAAATCAGTTATTGGACAGACTCAAATCACAGTTTAGTACTGATGGAGCGCAGGCTGAAGTTTAAGAGGCTAGTCGAGAAGAAACGATACCTAAAGAAGTTGGGATACGGAAGTACTAAGGAATAACGATGTATGCCTGAAGTGCTCTGAGGCTATAGATACTGCTGTAATTAATAGTTCAGCAGGCGGTTTAGTCGAAGAGGAACGGAAATCTCTAAAAACGGGAATTACTGAAGTTGGAAAGAAAAACGTAGGTACAGAGGAAGTAACTGCGAAGAAACTGAGTAACAACATAAATCGTTGAACTGATCAATGAAGGAAGGAAGTACAAACATGTTCAGGGAAATTCAGGTATACAGATGCACACATCACTTAGGAATGAAATAAAGAAGAAGTGCAGAGAAGCTAAAGTGAAATGGCTGGATAAAAAATGTGAAGAAATCGAAAAAGAAATTATTGTCGGAAGGACTGACTCAGTATTCAGAAAAGTCAAAACAACCTTCAATGAAATTGAAAGCAAGGACAATAACTTAAGAGTGAAATGGGAATTCCACTGTTATGCAGCGGAGAGACCGGATAGGTGGACTGTGTTTGTTGAAGGCCTCTACGAGGGAGAAGACTTGTCTAATGATGTGATAGAAGAAGAAGAAGGAGTCGACAGGGATGAGGTAGGGGATCCGGTATTACAATCAGAATTTTAAAGAGCCATGGGAGATTTAACATCAGATAAGACGCCGGCCGCTGTGGCCGAGCGGTTCTAAGAACTTCAGTCCGGAACCGAGCCGCTGCTACTGTCGCAGGTTCGAATCCTGCCTCGGGCATAGATGTGTGTGATGTTCTTAGGTTAGTTAGGTTCAAGTAGTTGTAAGTCTAGGGCGCTGATGACGTCAGAAGTTAAGTCCCATAGTGTTTAGAGCCATCGGAACCATTTGAACCATCAAATAAGACAGAAGGGACTGATAACATTCCATCGCGATTTGTAAAATCATTGGGGGAAGTGGCAACAAAAAGACTATTCACGTTGGTGTGTGTAATGTATGACACTGGCGATATACCACTAGACTTTCGGAAAAACAACATCCACACAGTTCCGAAGATAGCAAGACAAGTGCGAGAATTATCGTACAATCTGCTTAACAGCTCGTGCATCCAAGTTGCTAACGAGAATAATATCCAGAGGAATGAAAAAGAAAACTGAGGATCTATTGTACGACGACGTTTGGCTTTCGGAAAGGTAAAGACACCAGAGAAGTATTCCTGAAGTAGCGATTGGTAATGAAGCAAGACTGAAGAAAAATCAAGTCAAGTTTATAGAATCTGTCGGCCTGGTAAAAGCGCTCGACAATGTAAATTGGTACAAGATTATGAGGGGAATAGGGGTAAGTTATAGCGGAAAACGGGTAATAAACAATGAGTACGCGAACAGAAGACCAAGAACGAAGTGTTCAGATTGAAAAGGGTGTAAGGCAGGGATGTAGTCTGCAGACTGCTCAATCTGTACATGGAAAAGGCAATGACGAAAATAAAAGAAAGTTTAGATTAAAATTGAGGTTAAAATTCAAGGTGAAAGGATATCAACTATAAGATGCGCTGATGACATTGGTATCCTGAGTGAAAATGAAGGAGATTACAGGATGTAATGAATGGAATAAACAGCCTACTGATCACAGAATGTGGACTGAGCGTAAATAGAAGAAAGGCGAAAGTAATGAGAAGTAGCAGAAATGAGAACAGCGAAAAATTTAACATCAGAATTGGGGATCACGAAGTAGATAAATTCAAGGAATTCTGCTAAGTATGCAACTAAATAACCGTGACGGACGGAGCAAGGAGGACATGAAAAGCAGACATGCCCCGGCGAAAAGGGCATTGCTGGCCAGCAACATTCTACTAGAATTAAAAATAGGCCTTAATTTGAGTGAGAAATATCTGAGGATGTCCGTTTAGAGCACAGCATTGTTTGGTATTGAAACATGGACTGTGGGGTAACCAGAAAAGTAGAGAATCGAAACATTTGAGATGTGGTGCTATAGACGAATGCTGAAAATTATGTGGACTGACGAGGTGAGGAATGAGGAACACATCTTTATTAGTGTGCCCGCAATCGTTTCCCAGCTTGAAATACTCTGTATCTAAAGCCGACGGGATGGATTGCGGCCAAGATAATAAAGACATTTTTCTGATATTTGGCTAAATTACTCGTCGGCCATGCCCGCAAAGACTAAAACGGCAATTTTTGTACTTTCATTTATTCGTTAGTTGTTGCCAAAACTATGACCAAGGACACACGACAATACTACTACATCGTGGTTCTAACAGTCCGCCATTTTGTAATTTTTTTTTCAAATTTTAAAGAGCTGAGCTACTATTCGTGCATAATATCCTATTGATTAAGAAAATTGTTTGTTTTTTTGATTTCAGATTAGATATGCAGACTACAGGACGTCCGTCGTGGACTCACCTCATTTTAGTTAGAGCAACTACTCGGATGCGTGGCTTAATGACGACTTAATTTTAAAAATATCAAAAGATGGTTAAAATGGCTCTGAGCACTATGGGACTTAACTTCTGAAGTCATCAGTCCCCTATAACTTAGAACTACTTAAACCTAGCTAACTAAGCGAAGGACACCACACACATCCATGCCCCAGGCAGGTTTCGAACCTGCGACCGTAGCAGTCGCGCGGTTCCAGACTGTAGCACCCAGAACCGCTCGGCCACTCCGGCCGGCTAAAAATATCAGAAAATATTGTCCCAGATTGAATAAATAATTTGCAAAAAGATTAGTTTTTTCAAAA
This sequence comes from Schistocerca cancellata, assembly GCF_023864275.1. Taxonomy (NCBI): domain Eukaryota; kingdom Metazoa; phylum Arthropoda; class Insecta; order Orthoptera; family Acrididae; genus Schistocerca; species Schistocerca cancellata. The sequence goes on from NC_064626.1 coordinate 1,245,621,677, forward strand.
AAAGTCGTGAAATCTCTTATTTTATAGGCTGACTGAGGAGAATGGGCCCTTATATCGAAATAAAATTATGCGTTTAAGAAGACTAGAGTCTATCTTACAGTTCAACGAACCCTGTTGCACAAGGAGCTGCGATGCAGGTAAGTTGCGTCTGTGCACACGTTAACTGAGGTGCATCGACCGGAAAGATCGACCGTCACGCAGCGACTGTAAAGAACCGCTCGCTACGAGGGGAGCGGTTTGTTGCAGTTCCTGCTCTGCCACACAGGTCGAACGACGGGATCCAGTAGGTAGTGTACTGATTGGCCGCAGCTTTCTACTGAGACGAAGAGCGAAAGTTTAGACTGCGTAAGTGATTCTGACATATCTACGAGGGCCGTTCAGTAAGTAATGCCTCACCCCTTTTTTTTAAGCCATTAATATACATAGATAAATGTCCTTGTTGGTTCTGTGCGCCGGTGAAGTACCGAACCGTTCTGGCATATGACAGTGCCTTAGTACTGTGTCAAAATGGCGTCTACATACGACTCACGTTATAAGCAGCTTGCTGTTATTGAATTCTTGTGTGCAGAAAAAGAAACCGTGGTAAAACATCCATAAACATTTGTGGCAAGTGTGTGGCGATGCTTAACAATAAATATGCTCTGAGAAAAAAATGTGGGGCATCAGGATGGTCGGACAAATTTTAAGACATCAGGGGTACCAGCGGGTACCGTAGGTGGCAAAAGCTGCAGGGCAAGACAGATATTGGAATAGATCCAACAAATAATTGAGGACATCCGGAGCAGGTGCTAGAGGCAGATGAAGAGTTTGGTACACGAGATAACGTCTTGGGCGGCCGCATAGTTGGGCGATGGTCAAAATTTACAGCCTCAGGAAATGGAGAAAGAGAACTCCACGATCAGTCAGGCTCGGTACGTCCTGTCACAGCCACTGCTCCAGACATGCTGAATCGTGCGGATGCCAATATTCGTGCTGACCGTCGCATCACAACTCGACAATTGGTTCTACAGTTGTCGGTCAGCATTGGAAGTGCGTCTGCAATTATCGAGACTCTGGGATATTCAAAGGGGTGCTGATGATGGGTTCCAAAATGTTCAAAAGTGTGTGAAATCTTATGGGACTTAACTGCTAAGGTCATCAGTCCCTAAGCTTACACACTACTTAACCTAAATTATCCTAAGGACAAACGTACTGAGTATATAGATTATACAGATCCATTTCTTGTTAATAATTGGTCTCGTGTTAGGTTTATTGTGAAATACTTCGAATCATTTCAGGGTAAGAAGTGTGTTGCACGTTCATTAACGGAGTGCCATCTTACATATAATGGCTGGGCGGGCCGCGTGGTCCGCTGGTACAATGAGGCCTTTCGGTCCAAAGTGGTGCGTAAAAAACAATTGTATTTATATGGAGACACAAATATTGGCAAATCTACTCTTATTGAAAAAGTTTTATCTCGTAAGCAGCACGTATATTTGCCGTTCTGCTCTGAATTCGGTTTTGGAGGATATGATCCTCGCGTACACCATGTTATATTGTTTGAGGAATTTGACTGGCTTCGTTGGCGTCCTTTTGCATCAACTTTGAAACGAATTGTTGAAGGACGACCTGTGACTGTTAATGTCAAAAACAAGCCGGGTATGGTTATTAAACATAGAGGACTTGTCAAATTTGTGTCCAATGACTTTATTATCGGTGACGAAGCTCTAATTACACGTCTGAATGTTGTACATGCCGATTGTCATATAATCCATTGTTTAAATGTTAAGGAGGAAATGCCGTCGGACACGTCGGACGTGGAGACCGAAGCGGAGATTTTTTGCATATCGCCGGGACTAGCCGCACAGCCCATGACTGCAACCCCTCAGACCGCTCGGCTAATCCCGCGCGGCGATGATGGGTTCCACGAATGCTCACAGCGGACCACGAGATTCAAAGGAAGGCCATTTTATCTGACTTGTTGGAGCGTTTTGAGGCCGGCGGAGAGGCGTTTCTGTCAAGTGTCTGTCATTACAGGGGACGAAAGCCGGGTGCACCACTTTGCGCCGGAAACCAAAAGGCAATCCATGGAGTGGCATCATCCTCATTCACACAAAAGAAGATATTCAACATAACCACCTCTGCTGAAAAAGTCATCGTGACAGACTTCTGGAATTGTGATGGCGTCATTCTCATGGATGTGACGCCAAGAGGGTGAACCATCAATTCAGAGGCATACATGAAGACTCTGTACAAACCCAAGAACCTTTTTCGACGTGTTCGATCGGACAAGAATCCAGCAGAAATATTGCTCCAACACGATAATGCACGCCCACAACCGAGTCTGAGAACCCGAGAACACATCGCCAAATTGGGTTGGACATCATTGCCTCATCCACCCTACATTCCAGACCTGGCACCATCGAACTTCCATCTCTCTGGGCCACTTAAACATTCTCTACGGGGAACACACTTTGAAGATGAGGAGAGTGTCAGTCCAGTGAAAACATGGCTACGTCTACAGGACGACAGCATTTACCAGCAGGGAATAGATGCTCTTCCGCAACGCTGGCGTACGGTCATAGAACGTGATGGGGACTACGTAGAAAAATAGGACATGGACAAGACATGTTGATGTACATTGTCACCAAATTCTGACTCTTAACAATAAATATGCTCCGAGAAAAAAGATGTGGGGCGTTACTTATTGAACGACTCTCGTAGCATCAGGATGGTGGGAGTCCGCGGCTCGTAGTCCTGCGGTAGCGTTCTCGCTTGCCGCGCACAGCGTCCCGGGTTCGACTCCCTGCGGGGTCAGGGATTTTCTCTGCCTCCAGATGACTGGGTGTTGTGTGTGTCTTTCATCATCATTTCATCCTCATTCACTGACAAGTCGCCTAGGTGGCGTTAAAGAACTTGTGGAGCGGCGGCCGAACCGCCCCGCGAAGGGTCTTCCGGCCCCCAATGCCATTAGCTCATTATTAGGATGGTGAGACTGTAAGTAGGCTGTTTATGTTTTCTTATTGGCAACGTTACGTAGCGCTCTGTGTGCTAGTTTGCATTGTTGTCTGCCATTGTAGTGCTGGGCAGCGGCAGCTGGATGTGAACAGCGCGTAGCGTTGCGCAGTTAGAGGTGAGCCGCCGGCAGTGGTAGATGTGACGAGAGAGATGGCGGAGTTTTGAAATTACGTATATTATGACTTTTGATGATATTAAGGTAAATATATTGTTTGTTCTCTATTAATATCTTTCATTTGCTAACTATCCCTATCAGTAGTTAGTGCCTTCCGTAGTTTGAATCTTTTATTTAGCTGGCAGTAGTGGCGCTCGCTGTATTGCAGTAGTTCGAGTAATGAAGATTTTTGCGAGGTAAGTGATTTCTGAAAGGTGTAGTTTAATGTTAAACACAGACGAGCCTCGGAACGAACCACTCAGGATTTGACCCCACTGCTTCTTCAAGTACTGGTGCAAATGACGGGAGACCTGATGTTACTCATCAGTACAAGAAGAAGAAACCAACTGGACTAAAAAATAACCTAAATATTGGCACCCTTAATATATTAACCCTCAATGGAAAAATGGAAGAAATGACAGATGTACTGATAGAGAGGAAGTTAGATATATTGGGATTAAGCGAAACAAAGTGGAAGGGAAAAGGTGAGAAGAATTTGAGAGGAGGAGGAAAACTGTACTGGAGTGGGAATAACAGGTCTGGAAGAAATGGTGTGGCAGTGATGGTGAATAAGAATGTACAAAGCTGTATTGAAAATGTGAGATATATATCAGACAGGATCATAATCTTAAACCTGAGATTCCAAAAAGAAACACTAAAAGTAATCCAGATTTATGCACCTCAAGTGGGATGTAGCGAAGAAGAGAAGATGGACTTTGAAAATGTGTTAGAAAACCATATAGAGAGTGCTAATATAGTGATGGGAGATTTTAATGCACAGGTAGGCAAAGACAGAAAGGGATTTGAGCAAGTATTGGGATGTTTTGGATATGGAGGTAGAAATGAAGAAGGGGAAAGACTCCTGGATTTGTGCCAGAGAAATGGAATGAAAATAGCAAACAGCTGGTTTATGAAGAGAGAAAGTCATGTTATCACCAGATACAGTTGGGATGGAAGAACGAAGAGTGTAATTGATTATATTCTAGTAGATAGGGAATGGGGAGAGAAAGTAACAAATGTGAAGGTAATTCCAAGTGTGAGTGCTGATGGAGACCATAGGTTACTGGTGGGACAATGGAAAATGAATCAGTGTGTGAAAAATAGAAAACAGAAGAAAGTGACGAGGATACGGGATTGGAAATTGAAGGAGAGTGAATGTGCTGAGAAGTACAGAGAATTAATAACACAAAAATTTCCAAAAGAAGTCTGCTGCGATGTAGAAAAAGAATGGAGTTTATTCAAAGACACTTTAGTCGAAGCAGCACAAAAAGTATGTGGCAGAACATCTGGAAAGGAAAAAATAAGACAGACAAGTTGGTGGGATGATACCACAATCCAAGCAGTTAGAAGAAAAAATGAAGCATGGAGAAAATGGTGGAAAACTAAAAATGGCGAAGACCATAAAAGATATATAGAGGAAAAGAAGAAGTGCAAAGAAATAGTGGAAACAGCAAAGAAAAAGGCATGGGAAGAGTTTACAAAAAAACTTGAAGAAGATGTGAAGAGCAATAAGAAAATGTTCTATAAAATGATGAAAAATAAAAGGAAGGCTTCTGAAGTACCAGTAAAGATGGAAACAGAGGACGGTACCATTATTGAAGATCCAGGGAATATAAAAGATCTCTGGAAAGAACATTTTAAGAAGCTGTTAAACGCTGAGGACCAGGTACATGAGGAAACAACAAATAATGGAGAAATTGAGAGAAGTTGGGAAGCAGAATTAGGACAAATTACACAGGAAGAAATGGAAAAAGCTGTGAAGAAGATGAATGGGGGGAAAGCCCCAGGACCTGATGAAGTATCAGTGGACATGATAAGAGCAGCAGGTCCAGTGGGAATGCAGTGGCTGTATAGAGTACTATCAAGCGTGTGGAGAAATAGTAAAATACCTGGCGACTGGAGAACAGGAGACATTGTTCCCATCTTCAAGAAAGGCAATAAAAGACTTTGTAAAAACTACAGAGGAATAACCCTCATGAGTCATACAGCCAAGATTTTTGAAAGAATTTTACTAAATCGAATAAGTGAAAAGATAGAAAAGGAGCTGAGTGAAGAACAGCATGGGTTTAGGAAAGGAAGGAGCACAGTCGACCTGATATTTTGTATCCGTCAACTGATGGAAAAAAGTTGGGAGTATAACAAAAGGGTGATAATGGTTTTTATAGACATAGAAAAGGCATATGACTCAGTTGACAGGGAAAGACTCTGGGAAGAACTGAAGAAGATAGATATAGAAGATGGATACATTAATGTTATAAAGACAATGTACAGAGGCCACAATTGTAGAATTAGAACACCATTGGGGAACTCTGAATACTTCGAAATAAGACAAGGACTTAAGCAAGGAAGTATTCTATCTCCTGCGCTTTTTAATGTTGTGATGGAGGGAATGAATAGGGCAGTTAAAGATATAGTAAAAGAAAAAGACAAAAAGATGATTTTTGCAGATGATATGGTAATATGGGGTGATAAAGAGGTAGATGTACAGTTACAGCTTGATGCGTGGAAGGAAATAATGAAAAGGTATGGATTAAGAATAAATAAAGATAAGAGTGAAGTAATGGTATTTGGAAGAGAGAAAGGAATCAATGGAAATATTACCTTGAATGGAGAACCCCTCAAAGTGGTAGAAAGTTTCACTTATTTAGGGAGTGAAATATCTAGGGATGGAAGAATAACTAACGAAATTAATAGGAGGTTACAGAAGGGAGGCAATTTCTACCAAACAATAAAACATCTGATTTGGAATAATGAAGTTTCAGAAAGAGCAAAACTCCTGATGTATAAGAATTATTACTTCCCTATTGTCACCTATGGTGGAGAAACATGGACAATGAAAGAAAGGGACTGGAGCAGACTGCAAGCAGGGGAAATGAAATTTCTCAGAGCAGTTAAGGGAAAAACAAGAATGGACAGAGTAAGGAATGTAGACATTAGAAAGGACCTCAAACAAGAAAGTATGAGAGAAGAAATTGAAAGAAAGAGATTAAGATGGTATGGGCATGTTAAGAGGATGCACGGGCAGAGACTCCCCAAAATTATGGAAGAACTAAAGATGGATGGTAAACGACCTAGAGGGCGCCCAAGAACACGGTGGAAAATGGGAGTGAGAATATCTGTTGAAAGGAGAGGTGTGACCTGGCAGCAAGTGGAGGAAGAAAAGTGGTGGGAGGACCGAGCCAAATGGAGAGGACTCGTCAGCACCCAGACCCGGCAGTAGCTGGAGCGGGATTCGGATATAGATAGATAGATAGATAGATAGTAGTTTAATGTTAGTCAGGGCCATTTTTTGTAGGGATCTTTGATAGTCAGATTGCGTTGCTCTAAGAACATTGTGTGTCAGTTTAAGCACAGTCTTGTATATATTGTTCTAAGGGGACGTTTCATAGGACATATTATAAGATATCAAGGGCGCCAGCGGGTACCGTAGGTGGCAAAAATTGCAGGGGAAGACAGATATTGGAATAGATACAACAAATAATTGAGGACATTCGGTGCAAGTGCTGGAGCCAGATGAAGTTTGGTACAGGAGATAACGCCTTGGGCAGCCGCAGAGTGTCATCCTCCGCTACACAGTTCTACCACTGTGCACTGCACTGACAATCCAACATGCACTTTCATCCAGTACCTGTAAATGGTTATTAAATGCACGGTCAGGTACACTATATGGGAACACTACCACATTATATTAACTAAATCTGGAAAAAGTTATTTGTCTTTATCTCTGTGCTAGTCTACAACCTCATCGAATTTCTTCAAAGAAGTAAATCTTTTGCATAGGATGTCGTTTTATTTCGAAACAAACACCCTAATTCGTTAGTATCAGGTAACTAATTTCATTCGACCCGTTGAGCACTATCAAGCTACATCACAACAAAAATTGTGCTTATGCGATGTTGTATAAATTAGTTCAGGTGCTGGCATATGCAAATGCTGCAGATAGAACTCCACAAACACCAAGAGCAATGAAAGATGCCTTTCCAAGCCCGAAGGGACCGAAGACCTAGCGGTTTGGTCTCTTCCCCAAATCAACAAACCAACCAACGAGGCTGAAAGAATTGCTAGTAAGATGAATCTGCAGATAAATGAAGGAAAGGCTATGTCATTATACGACAGTAATTCAGAAGGATTATTTATTTATTTTTATTTTAGACGTCCAGTTCCGAAGGGCCAAATTGAGGAGCAAATCTCCTTGAACATGGAACGTGTCAGTACATGAAATTACAACATAAAAGTAATAACAGATAGAAATAAAATGTTTATGGTCCCCCCCCCCCCCAAAAAAAATGAAATCCATACGTTTATGCAAAAGCGATCAACGATATGACACAGGAATTAGCTTAATTTTTCAAGAAACTCATCTACAGAATAGAACGAGTGATCCATGAGACCTGAATGCTAGTGGATTACTGCTACGATTTTTTCTATTCTTGTGGCAGCTTACTGAAAATGAATCCAGCTGTATACTGCACGTCTTTCTGCAAAATAGTCAAGGAAATTCGATACAAATACAGATTGGATTTCTGCCTAATATTAACTGAGTGAAAGCTGCTAATTCTTGGAAATAAACTGATACTCATAACAAGAAACGAGAGTAAAGAATATATATATTAACAGGCCAATGTCAGAATACCCTTACTCATGAACAGTGGTCGACAACACCACTTATTGCCCGAACTGTCCCTATGTTAGCCAAAAATATCCTTTGAGAATGGGAAGAGATGCACCAAAATGTAATACCATTAGTCAGAAGTGAATTTTCAGATACCGTTCGAATACTAAAACTAGCAGTATTAAGTCTTTGAATAACATCCTGAACGTGGGCTTTCCACGACAGTTTACTACATACCTGAACACCTACGAATTTCAGCTGTTCAGTTGCACTAAACATGTGCCCATTCTGCCGGCCGGTGTGGCCGAGAGGTTCTAGTCGCTTCAGTCTGGAAACCGCGCGACCGCTACGGTCGCAGGTTGCGAAACCTGCCTCGGGCATGGATGTGTGTGATGTCCTTAGGTTAGTTAGGCTTAAGTAGTTCTAAGTTCTAGAGGACTGATGACCTCAGATGTTAAGACCCATAGTGCTCAGAGCCATTTGAACCACTTTTTTTTTTGAGCCTATTCTGTGAAATTAAAACGTCTGGTTTTATTGAATTGTGAGTTAGAAACTGTAAAAACTGAGTCTTACTATTATTTAGCGCTAGTTCATTTTCTACAAGCCATGAACTTATGTCTTGAACTGCACTATGTGAAACAATGGTATCGACGCACACAACATCCTTTACTATCAAGCTAGTGTCATCAGCAAACAGAAATATTTTATAATCACCTGTAATCCTAGAGGGCATATCATTTATATAGATAATTAACAGGAGCAGCCCTAGCACTGATCCCTGGGGCACGCACCATTTACCCCTGGCCCACACAGACCCCCTCGGCGACCGAACTTCCCCGAAAGGGGGACTCCCGGCCCACAATGCCGTACGCTTCATTCCAACAATCGGTAAACGTGTTTTCGTACAGGAAGACATAATCGCTTTTGAATAAAGCAACAACTTAACGATACTTAAATTAAATTCTGCATACATTCTCCCAAGGACCCAGAGAAGAAGTTTGTACCTTTGATACTTTCAGTAACATTTACGTTTATAGTTTGACTTATACACAACATTATCTAAGAGTGTTGAGTACAAGTAAAATAAAATAAGATCACAGTTCACGAACGTGAAATAATGGAGTGAATACAAAGATTTCCGTGTTGTGGTACCGCATCACACTCAAAGACGATAAACAATTCGTCCATACAACGGTAGGCGTCGTTTTCTCACAAGATGTGATGAGTTGCACCTTTTCTTACGACGATAATATCTAGTTGTCGGCATCAATTGAAGCTGCCCAGCCGCAGCCAAACACAAGGCAAACAACAGCAAATAAATTGAGCTACAAATTTGGTTTTACAGTGTACGTGTGTTTTGTTTGAAATGTAATCAGAACAAGGCGCCAGATGATGGGCGAAAGTCTACAACACTCGTCTCTCCTTTAAAACACGCTACTTCTGAAAATTACGTACCTAGTTGCGCCTATAGATACGTGGCGTTAACGCAGCATCTAGAAATCTTGAGAAAGTTACAGGTTAGGCTTGAGGCACAGAGATCGCCAGATTACCGGACTGGCTAGCTAGCAGCGCACGTGGTTAGACACGAGTGACCTCTGACCTGTCCGAGATCGGGCGTTAATGGCTCACCGCAGTGAAAGTCGGTCTGTCCAACACAGAAGTGCTTCTCCATTAGACTTACTCCACGCTTCCTAACAAATATCGTCTTCCACATGACATATCCATTCTCTGCAAAGTGTAAGTTTCTTCTTTGCTTTCTACAATCTTCTATTTTGCAAATGAAGATTCTCCTCCTCACGGACAAAAAAATATCTTCTTTTCACGTTACAGACTTCGTTGTTGTAATCTCTGCAAACTAACACAAACAATTTCGATACTGTCAAAGGCAGTACAAGTTGAATAAAGACAGTGAATATAACAGTAGCGGTAACAGTTTCCGAACACGTGCAACACAAAAAACGGTATCGTGTGATACACGGTTGTCCAAAAAGATGTTATCACTTGTGTGGGAATGACTTTTACTCGATTTTAATATTTATTATAATTTTATTTTATTTATTTTAATATGAAAGCGCAAAATGTGTACACAAGTCCAAACCTGTAGTCCTTGGTTCTCAAAGCAATGACAAACTCCAAGGATCCACCTTTGTACAACAAACGTATTAGGAAGTTGCTGAGAAATTACGCGTAATGAAACCAGCTGTGAGAAGTGCAATGAGAGATTCTTTTAACGAATTTGAAAGCAATATTTTATCTGCAGATTGTAAAAATTACCCCAAAAAATTTTGGTCGTACGTAAAAACAATGAACGCTACAAATAATTCAATACCTTCTCTTGCTGACAGTACGGGAAATGTAACCGCTAATGATGAACAGAAGGCCGAAATTCTAAACCTAGCTTTCAAAAACTCGTTTACGGTACAGGACTGAGGCACCATTCCCCCTTTCAGTTGTCGAACAAACCCAAGGATGGCTGACATAGTGTTTAGTGTATCTGGGACTGTAAAACAGTTAAGATCCTTAGACGCCAGGAAGGCATCTGGACCAGACGGTATCCCCGTACGATTTTATGCTACAAATATAGCACCATTCTTATCCATCATCTATCAGAGATCATTGGAACAGCGGAAAGTTCCACGGGACTGGAAGAATGCCCAGGTCATAGCACTCTATAAAAAGGGTAGAAAATCGGATGCACATAATTACCGGCCAATTTCACTGACATCGATTTGTTGTAGAATCATGGAACATATTTTGTGTTCAGACATAATGACCTTTCTAGACTCTGAGAAGCTCATCTGCAGGAACCAGCACGGTTTTAGGAAAAAGCGGCCATGCGAGACACAGCTGGCCCTCTTTGTGCATGATAAACAACAGGCTCTAGATACCGGCTCCCAGGTTGATGCCATATTTTTCGACTTTCGACTTTCCGCACTGTCGCTTGCTCCAAAAAGTGCGCGCTTACGGTTTATCCGATGACATTCGCGGTTGGATACAAAGTTTTCTAACAGACAGGTACCAGTATGTCGTCTTGAACGGGGTGACTTTAACAGAAACAAGCGTAGCTTCAGGTGTGCCCCAAGGTAGCGTAATAGGTCCGCTGCTTTTTACGATTTACATAAACGATCTGGTTGATGGTATTGGCAGCGGTATTAGACTGTTTGCCGATGATGCTGTAGTCTACAGGAAAGTAGTATCACAAGAAAGCTATGAACAAATCATTGAGAATTTGCAGAAAATAAATGCGTGGTTTAATGACTGGCAGTTATCTCTCAGTATCAGTAATTGTAACCTAACGCGTACAACAAGGCGAAAATCCCCATTAATGTAGGAGTACAAAATAAATGCCCAGTCTTTGGAAGCGGTAATATTCGTCAAGTATCTGGGTATGACTATTCGAAAAGATCTCTAATGGAATGATCAGATTACACAAGTAACGGGTAAGGCAAACTCTAGATTGCGGTTTATTGGTGGAATCCTGAAGTGATGCAGTCCTTCAACAAATGATAGCTTGCAATACGTTAGTTCGTTCAGTCTTAGAGTATTGTTCGTCTGTATGGGACCCTTACCAGATGCGTCAAGAGACTGAGAGGGTCCAAAGAAGAGCGGCAAGATTCTTGACTGGTACATTTAGCCATCGCGAGAGCGTTACAAATCTCATATAAAGTTTGAAGTGGGACACACTTGCAGATAGAAGGCGCACTAAACGGAAGGGGCTGCTCACTAAATTCCGAGATCCGATCTTCACCGTGGATGTAGAGCATATATTGTTACCACCAACTTTCAAATCGCGCAATTATCACCATTCAAAGTTAAGGGAAATTAGAGCTCGTACTGAGGCGTTCAGACAGTCGTTTTTCCCTCGCGCGATCCGCGAGTGGAACAGAGGGGGAGAGGAGGGGGGAATATGGCTTTGTCGCGATTTATGCCCTTCGCCACACACCGCTTGGTCGCTGTTGTTGTTGTTGTGATCTTCAGTCATGAGACTGGTTTGATGCAGCTCTCCATGCTACTCTATCCTGTGCAAGCTTCTTCATCTCCCAGTACCTACTGCAACCTACATCCTTCTGAATCTGCTTAGTGTATTCATCTCTGGGTCTCCCCCTACTATTTTTACCCTCCACGCTGCCCTCCAATACTAAATTGGTGATCCCTTGATGCCTCAGAACATGTCCTACCAACCGATCCCTTCTTCTGGTCAAGTTGTGCCACAAACTTCTCTTCTCCCCAATCCTATTCAATACTTCCTCATTAGTTATGTGATCTACCCATCTAATCTTCAGCATTCTTCTGTAGCACCACATTTCGAAAGCTTCTATTCTCTTCTTGTCCAAACTATTTACCGTCCATGTTTCACTTCCATACATGGCTACACTCCATACAAATACTTTCAGAATTGACTTCCTGACACTTAAATCTATACTCGATGTTAACAAATTTCTCTTCTTCAGAAACGCTTTCCTTGCCATTGCCAGTCTACATTTTATATCCTCTCTACTTCGACCATCATCGGTTATTTTACTCCCTAAATAGCAAAACTCCTTTACTACTTTAAGTGACTCATTTCCTAATATAATTCCCTCAGCATCACCCGACTTAATTCGACTACATTCCATTATTCTCGTTTTGTTTTTGTTGATGTTCATCTTATATCCTCCCTTCAAGACACCATCCATTCCGTTCAACTGCTCTTCCAAGTCCTTTGCTGTCTCTGACAGAATTACAATGTCATCGGCGAACCTCAAAGTTTTTATTTCTTCTCCATGGATTTTAATACCTACCCCAAATTTTTCTTTTGTTTCCTTTACTGCTTGCCCAATATACAGATTGAATAACATCGGGGAGAGGCTACAACCCTGTCTTACTCCCTTCCCAACCACTGCTTCCCTTTCATGTCCCTCGACTCTTATAACTGCCATCTGGTTTCTGTACAAATTGTAAATAGCCTTTCGCTCCCTGTATTATACCCCTGCCACCTTTAGAATTGAAAGAGAGTATTCCAGTCAACATTGTCAAAAGCTTTCTCTAAGTCTACAAATGCTAGAAACGTAGGTTTGCCTTTCCTTAATCTTTCTTCTAAGATAAGTCGTAAGGTCAGTATTGCCTCACGTGTTCCAGTATTTCTACGGAATCCAAACTGATCTTCCCCGAGGTCGGCTTCTACTAGTTTTTCCATTCGCCTGTAAAGAATTCGTGTTAGTATTTTGCAGCTGTGGCTTATTAAACTGATTGTTCGGTAATTTTCACATCTGTCAACACCTGCTTTCTTTGGGGTTGGAATTATTATATTCTTCTTGAAGTCTGAGGGTATTTCGCCTGTTTCATACATCTTGCTCACCAGATGGTAGAGTTTTGTCAGGACTGGCTCTCCCAAGGCCGTCAGTAGTTCCAATGGAATGTTGTCTACTCCGGGGGCCTTGTTTCGACTCAGGGCTTTCAGTGCTCTGTCAAACTCTTCACGCAGTATCGTATCTCCCATTTCATCTTCATCTACATCCTCTTCCATTTCCATACTATTGTCCTCAAGTGCATCGCCCTTGTATAGACCCTCTATATACTCCTTCCACCTTTCTGCTTTCCCTTCTTTGCTTAGAACTGGGTTTCCATCTTAGCTCTTGATGTTCATACAAGTGGTTCTCTTATCTCCAAAAGTCTCTTTAATTTTCCTGTAGGCAGTATCTATCTTACCCCTAGTGAGATAAGCCTCTACATCCTTACATTTGTCCTCTAGCCATCCCTGCTTAGCCATTTTGCACTTCCTGTCGATCTCATTTTTGAGACGTTTGTATTCCTTTTTGCCTGCTTCATTTACTGCATTTTTATATTTTCTCCTTTCATCAATTAAATTCAATATTTCTTCTGTTACCCAAGGATTTCTACTAGCCCTCCTCTTTTTACCTACTTGATCCTCTGCTGCCTTCACTACTTCATCCCTCAAAGCTACCCATTCTTCTTCTACTGTACTTCTTTCCCCCATTCCTGTCAATTGTTCCCTTATTCTCTCCCTGAAACTCTGTACAGCCTCTGTTTCTTTCAGTTTATCCAGGTCCCATCTCCTTAAGTTCCCACCTTTTTGCAGTTTCTTCAGTTTTAATCTACAGGTCATAACCAATAGATTGTGGTCAGAGTCCACATCTGCCCCTGGAAATGTCTTACAATTTAAAACCTGGTTCCTAAATCTCTGTCTTACCATTATATAATCTATCTGATACCTTTTAGTGTCTCCAGGGTTCTTCCATGTATACAACCTTCTATCATGATTCTTAAACCAAGTGTTAGCTATGATTAAGTTGTGCTCTGTGCAAAATTCTACCAGGCGGCTTCCTCTTTCATTTCTTAGCCCCAATCCATATTCACCTACTACGTTTCCTTCTCTCCCTTTTCCTACTCTCGAATTCCAGTCACCCATGACTATTAAATTTTCGTCTCCCTTCACTATCTGAATAATTTCTTTTATTTCATCATACATTTCTTCAATTTCTTCGTCATCTGCAGAGCTAGTTGGCATATAAACTTGTACTACTGTAGTAGGCGTGGGCTTCGTATCTATCTTGGCCACAATAATGCGTTCACTATGCTGTTTGTAGTAGCTTACCCGCATTCCTATTTTCCTATTCATTATTAAACCTACTCCTGCATTACCCCTATTTGACTTTGTGTTTATAACCCTGTAGTCACCTGACCAGACTAGCGGAGTATATATGTAGATCTGTAGATATGTAAAAATCTTTTCACCACACAGGCCATAGCTCGTTCATATACTTCCTTAGGTAAAGAGCGAATAGATTATATTATGCGTTCTTTGAGGTCATTACTGCCAGTAGGTCTTGTAGCATATATGCGTTCTTTCACCATTCCCCATAGGCAAAATCACATCCAGTTCAGCGTGTACCAAATGCCGAACCTTTGAGGAATAATATGGTGGTTCGCCATCTTGCTGGAAGTAACCTGACGTGTTACGATACATAGGGGAGGATTGTCAACAACAAAATCCTCCAACATATCTATGTAAGGATTTCTCGTTACTGCCAGATCATTAGAAAAAAATTAGGACCACGTTCTCCAAACTTCGAAATACATTACATTGACTTTCGGAGCGAATCGAGTGTGCTCTTAGTTTACGGGAATTTTCTGTACTCCAAATAACGCAACTAGGCTTATTCACATTGCCGCTGACGGGAAAGGTGACGTCATCCGACATAAAAAACATAACGTTATTGTGCATGTACGTCATTTCTAATTACCCTTCTGCAGCTCATACACAAGCAATTTATCACTGTCATGTAGGCCTGTATCATTTAAATATGGTATGGTTTAATTCTGAAATCGAGGTGGAGATTTCTTAACATAATTATCCGCTCGATTCCGGTTTACAATTCTAATCTCGCACTTGACTTTCCTGGGCCCCAAATCATTGTGTCTTGAACATTTATGATGTTACAGTCACTGCTGACAGAATAGGCACGTACAAACTTCTCATGCAGTCGACGGATAGTTAAAAAGCTTTAAGGATCCTTATGAAACCGTTGCTGAAATGTTTTTCTTATTATTGAGGATGACCCAGTCACTTCCATGTAAGCGCTTGCCTTTCTTATATCTTCTAAAAAGCAAATCGGGTGGCTATCTCTAGTCCGCAACAAGAAAAACTTTATCTAGTACCATATGAGTGCTAACATTCTTTTGGATAAGCCTCCATTAGGGCAGTAGGTATGATGTTGGGATAAGCGTGGATCATGGCACGATGAGATTAACACAATTCTATTATTTACAATTTGTACAGAAACCAGATGGCAGTTATAAGAGTCGAGGGGCATGAAAGGAAAGCAGTGGTTGGGAAGGGAGTGAGACAGTGTTGTTGCAGCTCCCCGATGTTATTCAATCCCTATATTGAGCAAGCAGTAAAGGAAACAAAAGAAAAATTCGGAGTAGGTATTAAAATCCATGGAGAAGAAATAAAAACTTTGAGGTACGCCGATGACATTGTAAATCTATCAGAGACAGCAAACGACTTGGAAGAGCAGTTGAACGGAATGGACCGTGTCTTGAAAGGAGGATATAAGATGAACATCAACAAAAGCAAAACTAGGATAATGGAATGCAGTCGAATTAAATCGGGTGATGCTGAGGGAATTAGATTAGGAAATAAGGCACTTAAGGTAGGAAAGGAGTTTTGCTATTTGGGGAGCAAAATAACTGATGATGGTCGAAGTAGAGAAGATATAAAATGTAGACAGGGAATGGCAAGGACAGCGTTTCTGAAGAAGAAAAATTTGTTGACATCGAGTATAGATTTAAGTGTTAGGAAGTCTTTTCTGAAAGTATTTGTATGGAGTGGAGCCATATATGGAAGTGAAACATGGACGATAAATATTTTGGACAAGAAGAGAATAGAAGCTTTCGAAATGTGGTGCTACAGAAGAATGATGAAGATTAGATGGGTAGATCACATAACTAATGGTGAAGTATTGAATAGAACTAGGGAGAAGAGGAGTTTGTGGCACAACTTGACAAAAAGAAGGGACCTGTTAGTAGGACATGTTCTGAGGCGTCAAGGGATCACAAATTTAGCATTGGAGGGCAGCGTGGAGGGTAAAAATCGTAGAGGGAGACCAAGAGATGAATACACTAAGCAGATTCAGAAGGATGTAGGTTGCAGTAAGTACTGGGAGATGAAGAAGCTTGCACAGGATAGGGTAGCATGGAGAGCTGCATCAAACCAGTCTCAGGACTGAAGACCACAACGACAACGACAACTGTTCCGTGAAAGACAATTGCGACAGAAGGTGTATAGCGGAGAAGAAGTCTCAGAATGTCGTCAGATATAAAAACAGCGCAGATTATGACTGCTACTTAGTGTAGGAGAAGGTTGCTATGGATGTGCCACCTAAAAAATCTTCGGATACTGTAATAAATATTTTATTTTGAGTGTGACGTGAACATTATTTTCTGCATTCGATAAAAGTCATAAATATCCACTGTTAATGAAATATTTAGAAAATAAAATCATGTGTCATCGGCCCAATGAAGGAGACTTTCCTCCATTGGGCCAAGCAGTTTCCGAGAATATTTTGTTGTCTAACAGCTGTTAAATACTACACACATCTAAATAAGTGTCAGTGCAATTCGTACATCTTACTTTTAGCAGCTGCTTGTTGCCAAATGAAATTGAATACAGATATTAAACCAAGGAGGCTACAGTGGAAATATCTCTTTCGAAGGTTAGAAAAAGAGCATTTGAGTTACTAGCAAGACACTTGTAAACTATTAGAAAACGTACAACAAAAGCCATTGCTTACGTTTCATTCACAGTGAACAAATTAGGCTTAATATTAGACTACATTCGAGGTGGTTCATTCAATACAACTCACACTCCATCGCTTAACAACAGCCAGTATCCGTCCACAGCTCGTAACTTCGCACTGCGAATAAGACAAAGGTTGTGAACCGCTCGGACCTTCCAATTATCGCTGCAGAAATTTAAGCACTTCTGTCCTATCACTACACCGCTTCAGTTCTTAATTCCCGTCAACTACAAGAACATAGTGCAAATCGTAACTTTTTCACTGTTGCTTAGTGTCTTCGTCACGGTACAGCTAACCGTAGGCAACACTGGGTACGCTTCAGACTGCTACAATACACCTGCAGTCAATATCGAGCTGGCCCATCGATGGATCCGGCCCATCGGTAGCAACCTTACTCCGGTAGTTACGTACAGATGAGAAGATCAGTGGAAAATAGAATGAGGTGCAGCATAACATTCAAGAAAACGAAAATCTCATGGAAAAAAAGCTTCAGTAGAATGAGGTGCAGCAAAACATTCAGCAACTCGATCTGATGACAAAAAAGAGAAAGCAAATAAAAAATACGTCAGTAAACAAGCAGGTGATACCTGTTTGCATCAAAAGAGGTGAAAATGGCTCACAAATAAATTTTCTCTGCGACTGATCTACGTAAACAATAGTGGGATTTACTCATATCTGATTTACACTGTTTTCTCTCGACGGAGTTTATTCTTTGGCGCGCTGAATTCACCAGGTGGTACATCCGCTCTTCAGAAAGTGTAGCTCGTTACGTAAACCTTCCTGAACTTGGAAGGCGTGGGCCGTGTGTGACAGCAAACACGAATGGTCGTTACGCCGAGACAGATGATGACAGATGGACGTAAACAAGCGGGCGCCTGTTTGCGCCGGTCTGCGGCAGATTCCGTTTTCCAGACAGCTTTCCACTCTTCCTCCCGCAAATTTTCCTAACTGTCATAGCAGCACCGTCATCGTCGTAAGAGCCGTCCACACCGGGCATCACCTTTCGCCTCTCAGTTTCTGTTTCACGCGACCTTTAGTCACGTTCTCCAACACCTCTTTCTGTCGTGAAGTACGTAATGCCCTCCTCCTAACTTCCTGACGCCTGACACGGTTCTTGTCATGCGGAAATACTTTCGTTTGCATCCCATACATCTGCGTTCGCAGTATGTCTGTCCGTTGAAAAATCTGATAATTATCATTAATAATATACGACAAAGACAAAGTCACATTTCGGACTTATAAACGGTTCTGATATTGAGAAGGCTTTCTACACATGCGGTGAGAATGTACTTAATTCAAAATGGTTCAAATGGCTCTGAGCACTATGGGACTTAACATCTGAGATCAGTCCCCTATAACATAGAACTACTTAAACCTAAGGGCATCACACACATCCATGCCCGAGGCAGGATTCGAACCTACGACCGTAGCAGTCGCGTGGTTCCGGACTGAAGCGCCTAGAACCGCTCGGCCACCGCGGCCGGAGTACTTAATTCAATTGACAATAATTTAGTAACTATTTTAAGTATATTAGAGTATTGTGATCTAACAGTAAATGCCACAAAATGGTTCGGATCCTACATTTCTGTCAGAAAACAAAGGGTGCCATTAGGGAAGGGACAAGTACTAAGCAATCAGACATTATCCAACTGGGAACTAATTACGTGTGATGGCCCACCAGCTTCTATCTTTGAGTGTCCTTTCATCTGTAACATTGCCAGATGCCAAGTTTGTCTTGCAGATGAAACAAACGTTTCAATAAAAATAAAATGAACTATATGGGCTAATGAAACTTTCATCGATGTTAAAAAATGATTCCTAGACATTAAACTTTGAAGAAAAACATACTACGTACATTTCAGTACTTGTATGAGGTTTGTAACCAGTACATGTCTAAAATATGACGACAAAGAGGAAACTGACAGTATTAAATTCTTGAGATTACATCTCGAAAAGAAATTCAACTGGGAGGAGCACATCACAGAACTCCTCAAGTGGCTAAACAAATTTCTGTTTGCAATGCGAAAGTTGTCAGGCATAGGTGACTAAAAAATTGGCATACTCTGCTTACTTTCATTTAATAACATCATATGGCAATACTTTTTGGGTAACCCATCAAGCCAAGCTAAAGTTAACTGCTCCAAAAACATGTAATAAGAATTATTTGTGGTGTAAACGTAAGAGCGTCCTGCAGGTGCCTGTTTAGAGAACAAACCAACAGCTCAGTTCATGGAATCAATACTTACTAGAACTAACTGGTGTGTGTTTGTTACTAATAATATCAATAATGCAAGTATCAGTACAATCTGAGTCCGTGCCGATAGCTGAGTGTTCAGCCTGACGGATTGCCTACCTACGGGCCCGGGTTCGATTCCCGGCTGGGTCGGACATTTTTTCCGCTCAGGAACTGGGTGTTGTGCCGTCTTCATCATCATTTTCTCTTCATCCGGCGCGCTGGTCGCCCAACGTGGCGTCGAATGTAATAAGACCCGCACCAAGGCGGCAGGACCTGCCCGGCAAAGGCTAAGTTGGCCTTTGGCTGCGCTGCGGTGAGGACGCGCTGCTTGTGTTCCTGCCGCGGAGCGAGCGCTCGTGTTGTTTACATCGTACTCGGCCGTTTCGCGCGTGCCGTACTCAGCATATAGATCACTATGGCGCACCAATACAGAAGATCGACGCTCAAATTTACGTTCGGCAATGAATTTGCACGACCCAAAGCACTCGAAGCCGAACGATTTCTACGAGAAGAAGTTAAAATCCCGGCGACGGACATTCTTAGCATTCACTTGTCCATGGTGAGTAGTATCGTATATGTCAAGATCATCAACGACGCAACATGTGAACGGATCCTTCGGGAAACGAAACAGGGCCTCCGTTTCTGCCATGCTGATGGAAATGTGGGGACTGCGCACGTCGATTATTCTGGCTTGGGACTCCGCACGATCAGACTTTTCGAATTTCCTTTCGAACTGCCGGCGGAGGACGTCGTGACAGCGCTGCGCCCCTACGGCACGGTGCATGATCATATTGCGGAAAAATGGACGCAATTCCAGACATATCCTGAGCTGAACGGAGTCCGCCAGGTCCGAATAGAACTTAAAAGACATGTACCTTCATATCTGAATATCAGCGGCTGCCGTGCCATCGTCATCTACGATGGGCAACCGAAGACCTGCTCTGGTTGTGGGAAGGAGGGACACCTCAGATCCGAATGTATCCAACGTCGAATCACTCAACTGCCGCCGGCTGCCGCGGACCCGCCGTCGCAGCCGACGCTGCTTCCCGTGACTTATCCAGCAGCCCTCACGACAGCTACCACTTCACCACGACAGCCGACATCCACTGTTGGGTCGCGGCTCCATCCTCCAATACAGGGCGATGACGACACACCCGTTCCACAAGCTACTGATTCAACTCCGATGCAGCCGCCCCCGTCGACGGATAACAACATACATGACGACAGCATGACCGTATACTCGCTTATTGTGCCTACGGCTGCCTTTGTGCCGGAACGTCGTGAATCTTTGCCATCGTCTGACACTGAAGGACACACCAGGAAGCAACGCTCTCCGAAGCGACGGAAGCGGAGGCGTAGAGCAACTTCCGAACGGGATGTGACGCAGCCTCCAGAGGGCGACGACTCCACCTTCAATGACGACGCTACCACAGAGGCAGCCGCCATTTGCTGCAGTGTGGCACCATCGAACGGAACGGAGGACAAACCACACGTATCGACAGTGGCAAAATCGGATGCCGATACGCAGGACACCACCTTCTGCAGTGCATGCACCCATGCCGTGTCCTGAGGAAGCTAGGGAAACCGATCTGGCTTTGAGTTCCCCGACGTGGGCGGATGACCACGACGACGACAGCACCATGCAAGTTACGCCAACAGGGCCCACGCCATTGGCGCCGGCTCTCTAGAAAGGACAGCAGGTGAGGTTTGGGGGGATGCGGAGGTGTCAATACAGTCGGAAGCGTCATAGGTAATTCCAGTCTTAATGGATAACTAGCACCTGCGGTTCGGCAACAAGCTTATCGTATCGCCACGATTTACCTCAACACGATACGAACGGCAGTGAAGATCCAGTTGCTGCGTGAGATGCTTCGTTCTTCGGATGTTGACATTGCCCTGTTGCAAGAAGTGTATATAGCGGCCCTCCCTGTTCTCTACGGTTATGTGACATATATGTCACCGGCGGACCGAAATGGCAGCGGTACGGCAATACTAGTGCGCGATGGGATTGCCATCGAAGAAGTGACTTACCTTCCGTCAGGAAGGGGGCTGGCGATCACAGCACTGGGCACGCGCATCATTAACATTTACGCTCCATCAGGAACTGACCGACGCCGCGGACGATCGCTGTTCTACTCCGAGGATATCGCCCCCCTCTTTATCAGTCGCTTCGATCAATCTTCGGCGGCGACTTTAACTGTGTGCTCCACCCCAAAGGCCAAGTCCCTCATTTCTCGACTTGTCAAGAACTTCGGCTCCTGGTTCGTGATATGCTTCTCACCGACACGTGGGAGACAGTGCACGGTGACCGTCCCGGGCCGATATATCTTACTAGTCACTCAGCCAGTCGCCTAGACCGCATTTATGTCTCACGAGCTCTAGCGCCGGGAGTACTGGACGCCGAATGTTGGCCGCTTGCCTCCTCCGATCATAGCGCTTTCATATGCACACTCACGCTACAGCAGCAGCGGACATGGCGCAGCTGAGGACTCTGGGAGCTGAACACATGGATCGATTGCGAACGTCGTCTTCCCCGATACCCTTCGATTCTAACACGGTGGGTGGAATGTGCAAAACCAGCGTTTCGGCGTGTGCTAACACAGTTCGGAAAAGATATCGCAGCGTGGCATCGTCACACATTGGACTTTTATTACACGATGCTCCGCGAACTCGCCAGCCAACCACCATCTCGAAACCGACAAATGGAAAGCCGCCGAATTAAAGGTAAAATATTGTAGCTTACGAGGAAACGTTTGGAGGGGGTCGTCGTGCGATCGCGACGTCAAGACCGAGCGGAAGGAGAAAACCCGTCTATGCATCACATCGTGCTCGATAGCCGCCGACGCCGACAGCAGCTGATCACGGACCTCATATTCCCAGTTGGTAGGGTCGTAATGACTCAGGCGGCGGTTACAGAAGCCTTTGCAGATCACTATCGCCGGTTTTACGACAAGGTGAATACAGAGGAAGCGGATGGGCACGACATACTGCAGCACGTGTCGCACAACCTCGACAATGCAGCAGCGGCGACGCTGTTAGCTGGACTTACACGGGACGACATCGAGGACGCGCTTAACAAGGGAGCACTCAACAAATCTCCCGGGCCAGATCTCATGATGCCCCGATGGATCATCATGTACCAGGAACTGATGACCCCCGGTTCTCACGTGCCACCTGCATTCGTGGAAGGTCTCCTTATACCGATACACAAGCCTTCCAGAGGTCGGACGGTCGAGGACTACAGGCCAATTACAATGCCCAACGCTGACTATAAAATCTTCGCCCGACTACTCGCCCGCCGCATAAAGAAGGTTCTGCCCCTACTGCTCTCCATGGAACAAACGACACAGGGCGGAGTGACCAACATGCAAACGGCAACCAGCGAATGCAGGCATTTAATAGCTATCGCCACATCCTGTCGCCTTCGAACTGCTCTAATCTCCATTGATTTAGACCACGCCTTCGACAGAGTTCACCACAAGTTCCTTCTGTCCGTTATGGCCCGCATGGGCTTCCCGCCTGACTTTCTCGACATCTTTCAGCGCCTTTTCCGTGGAGCTGCATCCCGTGTACTGGTGAATGGACGGATTGCGGGTCCCTTTCCCCTCCGACGGTCAGTTCGCCAAGGATGCCCACTCTCCATGATCCTTTACGCGTTAGCACTCGAACCACTTGTCAGAGGGTTGAAAAACAGGCTCTCGGGCATGCCATTGAGGGATCACACATTTCACTGCAGGATATATGCTGATGACCTTCTGTTACTTGTCCGATCTGGTGACGAGGTACGCTCGGTGATACAATGGATCAATCGCTATGGATTGGCAGCGGGCAGCCTCATGAATGTGGCCAAGTCGGCAGCGATGCCCATTGGGAGAGGTCTACAGGAGGACGCTTTAGCCCCACTCCCCCTAGTCAACAAGATCTGGTTCTTGGAAATAACATTGTGTAAATGTTGTCCTGTGTAAGGATGTGCGCCGCACGGCTGCCATGAACTACGCACGATTACTACAGGCAATACGCACAGAAGTTCGCCGGAACCTACTTCGACAGATGGACCTCATACAGCGTGTGGAATACCTCAACCTTCACGTGGCGACTAAGATGATCCACATGGCTCAGGTCCTACCGATATCGACAGCGACGGCACACAGACTGCAAGCAGCGTTTGGATATTACCTTACCGCCGGACACCTATTCAAAGTCCGCTACGAAACACTCACCCTTCCCCCGCGTGATGGCGGACTGGGACTTATAAATGTACGAGCGAGAGCTACAGCGTTATACTTGTGCACAATGATGAAATTGTGGACCCACAAAGATGCTTCCCTTACGGGACGTCTGTTAGAGGAATTGCTGCCGGCGTCTCTTCTGCCACCTGTCACGATTGCGCACATTACACCCTCACTCTCGCACCTCTCGGCATTTATTCTTGAGTATAGTTACGTGCACCCAGACCTCCTCAACACTCGCACTCCCAAGGCGAGAGGCGTTTACAGGCTGCTGCTAAGGTCCATCCCTCGCAATGTGATTGAGAGGAAAAGCCCAACCAGCCTATGGCCTGCAGTGTGGAGAGCAGTCCAGAAGCCATTCCTCCCCACGCGGGTACGAGCCGCGCGGTACCAGGTTGTGAATGGGAAGGTTGTAACTAGAGATGGGCAAAAATGTTCTTTTCAGAGATCGGATCAGAACTGTTCACTCCCTGAAATGAATTAGCTCTTTTTCATGACTCACCACTCATTTACAATAGAAAATAAATGGAAGGCACATTGCCCTTTAAACTTGGTTTATTCCAGTACTATACCTGTATTTTGATCTTATTTGATCCTATTTTGAAGTAACACAGATAATGAGTAAGAATTTTGTATTGTTTATTGAAATTTCCACGATATGACAAAGTTTTTGATTATTGATTTATTTTGCACTATCGTGGTTTTTTGGGTGATCGGAAAATGTTGTAACTTGAGATTTACATTAACAATATATTTGGCTATAATGTATTAAAATTTCATTAACCTCATACAAATACATCGCAAGCCATATATTTTTAAAGTGAACGTTTCCTTCCGAAGACGCCTAAAATCGCAAAATCCGTACCAGAATAAGAAAAAAATATATAAATTTGACTGTAAAACGAAAGTGCTGCATATAGCCTTACGCAGAATAAAACAAGGAAAATATTGGTGTATCACATTTTGCGATACGTTTATCGGTTCGCTCGTAATTAAAGCGTAAATACGAGTGTCCATAATAAAAATCCTATAGTAAGAGGAGTCGTCAGGAACCTTATCTGATCAGTTTAAACAAATAAAAATAAAATTAAAACAAATGATGTATACATAACATAATAATGTAATATACATAGCGGTATTACTACGAAGAACAATGTCCAGTAGAGACGAACTCCGATGCAGAAGCACTGAGTCGACCAGGTCGAGCCGCGAGCTGTATTACTGCGTGAGCTAAGACCGCAGAGACCAGAGTGACACCTGAGTTGCTTTGCTCAACGCTCTGGCTAGAGTCGAGAACGGTGGGGTGAGCGTTGAGCGGGCGAGTTCCGAGGGTGGGGGGAGCGGTGAACGGCCACCACTCACCCGCTCTGAGACAAATCGTCCGTTCCCTTGCGAGCAGGTTGTTGCAAGTAGTTCCTATGTTATCCGCTAGGTGGCTCTCTGTCTTGTTGCTCGCATCAATTGCCCAGAGGGCAGGACGTGCGACTGAAACGATCGCTGACAGAGTGTGATGCGAAGTTAAGCTGTGCCAGACACTGCACGCGGCAGACGACGCACAGGGACGGCACGGCATATGTGAAACACAAAATCAAATGGGGCACTGCACAATGCAGGCATCCAAAGTAGAAGCAGGGCAGTGGCCGGCGCTGGCTGTGTTGTGTGGCCTGCACTGTGCTGTGACCAGCAGAGGCCCCGCTGATATGCTCCGTCTCTCTCTCTCTCTCTCTCTCTCTCTCTCTCTCTGCCGTGGGAAACGTTTGGAGCTACCGTTCTTTTTTTCTGAATCACTGATTGTTCACTCCTTTGAAAGATTCAACTCTATGAATCAGTTCAAGATCGGATCCCCCATCTCTAGTTGTAACACGACAAAGGCTGCACGCTATTGGGATGACGGATTCCCCCCTCTGCCCATGTTGCCACCTCGTAGATGCTGACGAACACCATTTAACATGTGGATCGGCGTTAGAGGTGTGGCTGCTAGTGCAGAAGATCCTCGCCTGCTACCTACGTATCGCGCCTCGCACAATTGAGCCACGGCTTCTCCTTTGTCCAGAGGATACTTATTTCCCACTTGCGAAGACTCACGCTCTCACATGTTTTAAAGGCATATCCATATCCTACCTCTTTCGAGATGATGAGAAGATGGTACTTGATTACTGGCAATTTCTCCAGGACAGTCATAGCACACTTGAGTGTACACCCCGATACCGACAGCTATTTGCGAACTATTTGCGCAGTGTCTTCGATAACCCCCCTCACAGTTGGGGAGTACCGGGCAGAGGATGACCGCCGTAATGGAGCTCCACACGCTGCGAAATGTTTTATCAGTTTGGAACATGGAATCTGTACGCAGATGAGCCACGCACATGGTATGGCGTGTGGGATTTGGTTACATTTTTCTTTCCTTATTATCTGTCACCATACTATTAGTTTCGAATTCTATTTCATAGTTTAGAAGGAACTTTGTTCTGTTGTTGCTACGGATGTATATTCTACTTTTGTTTGTCGTAACTGAACGACGCCTTTTTCCATATTAAAAAAAAAGTTGGTAGAGAAAAATTTACAATTACAAAAAAAACTTAAAATAAAAGAAAAAACAAAAGAAACAAAAAAACAAAAATACAAAAAAACAAAAACGGAAACAGTGGTCAGTGTGTCTGGCTAGTAAACGGGAGGCCCAGGTTTCGGATCCTGGTCCAGCACAAATTTTGAACTTTCCCTGTTGTAAAAAAAAAAAAAACCTGTGCTAATCGTTTGTGCAAAAAAAAGTGGTCAGCGTGAAAAAAAAAGAAGTGGCCAGCGCCTTGGAATGCCACGCACGGGGCTCGGGTTCAATTCTCGGATGGGGTGCGAGATTTTACCTCTTCAGGGACTGGGTCTCGTGCTGTCGTCATCATCATCTCATCCCCATTGACAATGAAAAAAATAAAATAATAAAAAGAGTTGTCAGCCTGACGGATTGCCTACCTACGGGCCCGGGTTCGATTCCCGGCTGGGTCGGAGATTCTTTCCGCTCAGGAACTGGGTGTTGTGCCGTCTTCATCATCATTTTCTCTTCATCCGGCGCACAGGTCGCCCAACGTGGCGTCGAGTGTAATGAGACCTGCACCAAGGCGGCCGGACCTGCCCTGCAAGGGGCCTCCCGGCCAATGACGCCAAAAGCTCATTTCCATTTCAGTACAATCTGACTACTGTACAATACAGTGCAGTAATGCGATCATTGAAAATAAATGTTTTAAAATGTTTCTTCTATGTAATGATGCTTGGTTACAATAGCCTAACAATTATCATAGTCATGTGAGCATATTGACATTTACATCTTTTCTGACAAGTTATCCATTATTTTTTTAAATAAAAATATGTTTGCGACTTTTTTTGTATTTATTCCACTTCCAACACCATCTGTGGGAAGTTTTTAGTTGTAAATATTTCTTGAGTATTTTTGTTTTTCTGACAAGTTCTACAGCCTATAAGATCTCCTCGCTATGGATCCGTTGGAACAAAAGGTACATATGATCTAATCTAATCTAAGGGTAAATGTACTGAAAAGTGCAATTGCACTCACAGGAGAAGTGAATCAGTGGCGCTGAATGGCCGATAAGCCCAGTGGAAACAATGTTGACAGTAAAAAAAAAGCCTTTATTTAATACCTCACTCAGTTGTCCCTGGCTGGTGCGGATGTATGGGCGGCATTTTCCGCCCTGGGTGCAGCGTGGACACCCTACAATGCTGACAGAAGCCCCGTTGCAGGTCCGCGGCTTCTGGTGACCACGGCTATGGTGTCAGGGGTGTCCTCCATCCCTCAGTGGCGTGGAGCCCTGATGGGCCCTTGACTTTGCACTAGTTCCCCGCAGCGATGCGTGGAAGTGACGAGACACGGGCGTTGACTTGCTGCCCTCTGGCGCGAGCTGCCGAAGCACTAACAAGTTCCACTGTCGGGGTCGGCAGGCACAGGCAGTGGGCTGGTGGCGCTGTGGCACCAAGTCCCGTGCGGAACTTAAGCCTGGCAGCAGCGGGCACAGCCCAGCCCAGACCACGGCTGCTACTGGCCACGCCTTGTTCTCACGCTGCCCGGGGTGGCCCTAAGCGCCATATGGTGCTGCTGCACTCCAGCAGCGTGAAATGCTTCTGCTTCAATATGGCTCCCAGGCGCATTTGCTTCGCTAAAGCCTGACCCCTAGTCACGTCGCGCACACCAAGAGACTTGCCTTGGTGTGGTGACACTGACCCACGTGCCACGATCATTACGCTGTTTGGTGCAGTTTCCCTCCAAGCACGGTTTGTCGTGTATCAAATGGTTCAAATGGCTCTGAGCACTATGGGACTTAACGTCTATGGTCATCAGTCCCCTACAACTTAGAACTACTTAAACCTAACTAACCTAAGGACATCACATAACACCCAGTCATCACGAGGCAGAGAAAATCCCTGACCCCGCCGGGAATCGAACCCGGGAACCCGGGCGTGGGATGTCGTGTATCATAAATACCCTTACGTGTACGTTTTTCTGACCCAAATGTCGCCATACTTGCGGCACTGTTAATCAAATGCTTCTCTCAGCGGCGTTCTCATTATTTTAGCTGAAAACTGGGTAGCGGCGTTGTTTTTAATTGGCAAACCTCGCCCTAGAAAGAGATACATCATAGAAACATGTCTCATGGCTGTATAACACTGTCTCGTCAACAATATGTGCTAGCTACAGTGACTGTAACGTGTCGACTCTCTCCAATGCCTTATGTAAGCTCACCAACAACTTGTTAGTTACCCCTTTAAAAGAGCACACTGGTGGTTTTGGTGGCCTGTACTGGTACCAGGCTGCCATGTGAGCCTCCACGCCGGCCGGAGTGGCCGAGCGGTTCTAGGCGCTTCAGTCTGGAATCGCGTGACCGCTACGGTCGCAGGTTCAAATCCTGCCTCGGGCATGATTGTGTGTGATGTCCTTATGTTAGTTAGGTTTAAGTAGTTCTAAGTTCTAGGGGACTGACGACCTCAGATGTTAAGTCCAATAGTGCTCAGAGCCATTTGAACCACTTTGAGCCTCCACGGCTGACGTAAGCCATTGCAATGGACTAGCTGGTGTGTGCCAATCGGCTGTACGGAATCAACGCATTAAGACGGATCAAAACACATACGTCGCAGAACGGAGCTATCGACTTAGACGAGGCAATGATCACAAAAAATAAAAAATAGAAAAAAATGGATCTGAGCACTGTGGGACTTAACATCTGAGGTCATCAGTCCCCTAGAACTTAGAACTACCTAAATCTAACTAACCTAAACTAACCTAAGCACATCACGCACATCCATGCCCGAGGCAGGATTCGAACCTGCGACCGTAGCAGTCGCGCGGTTTCGGACTGAAGCTCCTAGAACCGCTCGGCGACCACGGCCGGTGATGATCACATGTCAGTGTAGTTCACTATGGGATGGTGCATCTCTGTCGACGTGTCTACCGGGAATGGCGTACCATAGACAGTCACGTGACAAGGCGTAAG
Organism: Schistocerca cancellata; assembly: GCF_023864275.1. Lineage (NCBI taxonomy): Eukaryota > Metazoa > Arthropoda > Insecta > Orthoptera > Acrididae > Schistocerca > Schistocerca cancellata. The sequence goes on from NC_064626.1 coordinate 1,245,650,702, forward strand.
AGTATTGCTCGTAAAGAAGTCATAATTCGTAGTGACAAAGTTGAGTGTCACTCCTTGGCAATCGTGATATTGCCGTTTTTCTCTGAAACACTGAGAGCATGGTACGTAAATTCCGTTGTTGCAACGAGAGTGAATTTCAGGAGGCAACCAGAACGGCATTCAACGGGCACTCGCCCGCACGACGGGCGAAACCAAACCCATTTTCTCCGAAAGACACAGAATGCTGGAAAGAGGCACCTTACGGTCACATAAAAAGCTTCTAAAGAGGTGTCGTTTCATCTGGCCTGGCGTAGGAAGCGTCGTTGTGTCCTCGGCCATTCCAGCTAACAGCTTGTTCAAAATTTTCAAAATACAAAATTTCTGTTGGCTTGTCCTCTCTCTCTCTCAAGACTTTGTGCACTTTTGACTTGCGGCCTACGTGCCGAGTTTGCCATTCGTCAGTTTAAGACTTCTGCGTCTGATCTGTAGGCCTCTTAATAATGAAACAGAATAGAAGATTGAAACTTCCTGGCAGATTAAAACTGCGTGCCCGACCGAGACTCGAACTCGGGACCTTTGCCTTTCGCGGGCAAGCGCTCTACCATCTGAGCTACCGAATCACGACTCACGTCCGGTACTCACAGCTTTACTTCTGCCAGTATCTCGTCTCCTACCTTTGGAAGGTAGAGCACTTGCCCGCGAAAGGCAAAGGTCCCGAGTTCGAGTCTCGGTCGGGCACACAGTTTTAATCTGCCAGGAAGTTTCATATCAGCGCACACTCCGCTGCAGAGTGAAAATTTCATTCTAGAATAGAAGATTGCTTGACTCACATACGCAGTTTTCATTCGTCGGAACTCGCAATCTCTGTGCTCACAGGGTGACGAGTCCCCCACTCCGGTGAAGAGACAGCCAAGCTATACAGTGTTCATATAGATACATCTGCGTTTTGGATTCGGTAGAGGAATGATTTCAAGTCAGGAGAGGAGAGATGGTTGGTTGGTTGTTTGGGGAAGGAGACCAGACTGCGTGATCATCGGTCTCATCGGATTAGGGAAGGATAGGGAAGGAAGTCGGCCGTGTCCTTTCAGAGGAACCATCCCGGCATTTGCCTGGAGTGATTTAGGGAAATCACGGAAATCCTAAATCAGGATGGCCGGACGCGGGATTGAACCGTTGTCCTCCCGAATGCGAGTCCAGTGTCTAACCACTGCGCCACCTCGCTCGGTAGGAGAGAGACCACTTAAGAGATGACTGATCAGCCTTGCTGCCACTAGAAGAATGTCTGAACATAAGCATTAAGTACAAAGAGACGGCTGAAATCTTATTCTACAGCCGCGATAGCTGCCGTCTTCCTTATTCACACTGCGCATGTTTGGTAAGATGCGCCATGGTCGCACCTGCCGATGCCGTTCGGACGCGAAGTTAATTCGGTCTATTCAGGAGCCGAGTTCGCCGTTTCAGAGTTACACTTTCGTCTTGTTGCTCTCAATGTCCATTTTGGCAAACTTACGGTGACCGCTCCTATCTTTCTGAGTATTTTATATATTTAACGAACAACTCGTTCAGTCACTGCCCATGTCTACGAATTATTAATGTGACTGTGTTTCATCACAACTATGCCACAGTTATGATTTAGCTTTATGATCCCTCGTCCGTTTGTCAACGCGTGTTTTAACATACTGAAACATCCCCTTAGAAAAATTTATGAATTGCTGTGCTGGTAAACTCCTTACTTCATTTGATTTTCAAACAGCTGAGCAGAACTGAACGTACTCTCTTTACTTATTCTGATCATCACTAAACTGACACACTATATTTTTTTTTTTTTTTTGCGTAACGCAGTCTGACTTTCAATAATCCCTACAAAAGAATGGCCCTGACTAACAACCTATACCTTTCATGAATCACTTACCTCAAAAAAATCATCGTTACTCGAACTACTGCAATACAGCGAACGCCAGTACTGCCAGCTAAATAAAAGATTCAAACTACTGAAGGCACTAACTACTGATAGGCACAGTTAGCAAATGAAAGATTTTGATAGTGAACAAACAATGTATTTACTTTAATAGTGTTCAAAAGTCATAATATATATATCAGTTCATGACATCCAGTCTTACAAATTTCGTTTTTCTGACGGACACACGTCCAGATCGTCCGCTCTCAAAACTCTGGCATCTCTCTTCTCGCATCCACCACTGCTGGCGGCTCACTTCCAACTGCGCGATGCTACGCGCTGTTCACATCCAACTTCCCGACACTACAACAGCGAATATTCCAACAATGCCAACCAGCCACAGACTGCAGACAGCACAGTCAGTGATTTTCATACAGAGCGCTACGTGGCGTTACCAACATAAAAACCTTAACAGCCTATTTACAATATCAGTGGATAACTTTCAGCCGGCCGCGTTGGACGAGCTTTTCTAGCGCGCTTGCCTGGAACCGCGCGACCGCTACGGTAGCAGGTTCTAATGCTGCCTCTGGCATGGATGTGTGTGATGTCCTTACGTTAGTTAGGTTTAAGTAGTCTAGGGCACTGATGACCTCAGATGTTAAGTCCCATATTGCTTAGAACCATTTGAACCATTTGATAACTTTCACGTTTAAAGGCAATAAATGTAGTTATTATAGTGACCATTTGTTTTCATTCGTAGCTAAACGACACCTCTTCCCATTAATACACCGATGAACCGAAACATTACGACCACCTGCTTTTAGCTTCTTTGCCCACGTGTAGAACGAAATACACTCCTGGAAATGGAAAAAAGAACACATTGACACCGGTGTGTCAGACCCACCATACTTGCTCCGGACACTGCGAGAGGGCTGTACAAGCAATGATCACACGCACGGCACAGCGGACACACCAGGAACCGCGGTGTTGGCCGTCGAATGGCGCTAGCTGCGCAGCATTTGTGCACCGCCGCCGTCAGTGTCAGCCAGTTTGCCGTGGCATACGGAGCTCCATCGCAGTCTTTAACACTGGTAGCATGCCGCGACAGCGTGGACGTGAACCGTATGTGCAGTTGACGGACTTTGAGCGAGGGCGTATAGTGGGCATGCGGGAGGCCGGGTGGACGTACCGCCGAATTGCTCAACACGTGGGGCGTGAGGTCTCCACAGTACATCGATGTTGTCGCCAGTGGTCGATGGCAGGTGCACGTGCCCGTCGACCTGGGACCGGACCGCAGCGACGCACGGATGCACGCCAAGACCGTAGGATCCTACGCAGTGCCGTAGGGGACCACATCGCCACTTCCCAGCAAATTAGGGACACTGTTGCTCCTGGGGTATCGGCGAGGACCATTCGCAACCGTCTCCATGAAGCTGGGCTACGGTCCCGCACACCGTTAGGCCGTCTTCCGCTCACGCCCCAACATCGTGCAGCCCGCCTCCAGTGGTGTCGCGACAGGCGTGAATGGAGGGACGAATGGACACGTGTCGTCTTCAGCGATGAGAGTCGCTTCTGCCTTGGTGCCAATGATGGTCGTATGCGTGTTTGGCGCCGTGCAGGTGAGCGCCACAATCAGGACTGCATACGACCGAGGCACACAGGGCCAACACCCGGCATCATGGTTTGGGGAGCGATCTCCTACACTGGCCGTGCACCACTGGTGATCGTCGAGGGGACACTGAATAGTGCACGGTACATCCAAACCGTCATCGAACCCATCGTTCTACCATTCCTAGACCGGCAAGGGAACTTGCTGTTCCAACAGGACAATGCACGTCCGCATGTATCCCGTGCCACCCAACGTGCTCTAGAAGGTGTAAGTCAACTACCCAGGCCAGCAAGATCTCCGGATCTGTCCCCCATTGAGCATGTTTTGGACTGGATGAAGCGTCGTCTCACGCGGTCTGCACGTCCAGCACGAACGCTGGTCCAACTGAGGCGCCAAGTGGAAATGGCATGGCAAGCCGTTCCACAGGACTACATCCAGCATCTCTACGATCGTCTCCATGGGAGAATAGCAGCCTGCATTGCTGCTAAAGGTGGATATACACTGTACAAGTGCCGACATTGTGCATGCTCTGTTGCCTGTGTCTATGTGCCTGTGGTTCTGTCAGTGTGATCATGTGATGTATCTGACCCCAGGAATGTGTCAATAAAGTTTCCCCTTCCTGGGACAATGAATTCACGGTGTTCTTATTTCAATTTCCAGGAGTGTACATAATTGATCCTACGTATCATTTGCGTACACCGTGATGGCGCACGATAGCGACCCAACATTTACATCAGGCGAATTTGGTGGCAGAGGCATCAACATGAGCTCACTATAATCCTCCTTAAACCACTGTAGTACTGGTCTTGTTGCGAGATACTGACAATTATACTGCTTCCCCGACGGCATTGCCGTCGGGGAAGACATGAAGCATTGAGGGATGCAGTTGTTTCGCAGCCGTCGGCGTGTCTTCGATGCTACCACAGATCCCATACAAGCGCAGGAGAATGTCTCCCATAGCATAATACTGCTCCCACCAGCATGAGTCCGTGGGGCGCTGCACGTTCCGATCCGCCTTTCACCCCGATGACGGCGTTTGTGGAGACGACTAGCGACCTGCAGTAACAGAATTGTGATTCACACGAAGAGCCGACAAGTTTCCGTGATCGACGGTTGAATCCCGATGGTCACGTGCCCACTGCAGTCATAACTGACGACATCTTTGAGTCAACATGTGAACGCGTAGGGATGACCTGCAGCGGAACTCGATGTTCAACAATGTACGGCCGGCCGCGGTGGCCGTGCGGTTCTAGGCGCTGCAGTCCGGAACCGTGGGACCGCTACGGTAGCACGTTCGAATGCTGCCTTGGGCATGGATGTGTGTGATGTCCTTAGGTTAGTTAGGTTTAAGTAGTTATAAGTTCTAGGGGACTGATGACCTAAGATGTTAAGTCCCATAGTGCTCAGAGCCATTTGAACCATTTTTGAACAATGTACGGTGAACGGTGTACTCCGAAACACTTGCGAGTGCACCAGCATTGTGCTTTTTCGGCAGAGATCCCACAAATCGCCAACTATCCGACTTCACAGAGCAGTCAAGCTTCCAAATCCAACGTTCTGTGAATGGTCGTGAACGACCAACCATGCAGCGCCTATTGGTAGTTTTGTAAGTAGGCTGTTTATGTTTTCTTTATGTAAGTAGGCTGTTTATGTTTACTTATTGGCAACGTTACGTAGCGCTCTGTATGAAAATCACTGGCTGTGCTGTGTGCAGTCTGTGGCTAGTTTGCATTGTTGTCTGCCATTGTAGTGTTGGGCAGCTGGATGTGAACAGCGCGTAGCGTTGAGCAGTTGGAGGTGAGCCGCCAGCAGTGGTGGATGTGTGGAAGGAAATGGCGGAGTTTTGAAATTACATATATTATGACTTTTGATGATATTAAGGTAAATACATTGTTTGTTCTCTATTAAAATCTTTCATTTGCTAACTATCCCTATAAGTAGTTAGTGCCTTCCGTAGTTTGAATCTTTTATTTAGCCGGCAGTAGTGGCGCTCGCTGTATTGCAGTAGTTCGAGTAACGGAGATTTTTGGTGAGGTAAGTGATTTGTGAAACGTATAGATTACTGTTAGTCAGGGCTATTCTTTTGTAGGGATTTTTGACAGTCAGATTGCGTTGCGCTAAAAATATTGTGTGTCAGTTTAAGCACAGTCGTGTACAATTGTTCTAAGGGGACGTTTCAGTTTCACTGTCGTTATATCTCTTTCCGTAGATGCTCATGACAGTAGCACGTGGACATTCGACCAGCTTCGCTGTTTTCGAGATACTCTTCCACAGGCTCTGCGTAATAATAATTTGCCATTTGTCAAAGTATCTTATCTCAATCGATTTCCCTATTTGCAGCTCATATCTTCGCTAGGGTGATCCCAGGTCCGCGTCTGCTCCGCTTACATACAGTGTGTTAACTGTAAGACGGCAGAGTTGTGAGGGGAGTGAGGGGAGAGGAGGAAGCAAGCACTGGCTGGCGAGGGGAGAGGGGGGGGGGAGGGACAAGGCAGTTGCAGTGCTGGCACTACAAATTGCGCGTCGTGCTTACACGAAATTAGACGAAAGGCTTGGAAGTAAAACTCCTTTAAATGTTGTTCGTAAACGAAACTGAAATCGTCATATATATATATATATATATATATATACATGTACATATACATATATATATATATATATATATATATATATATATATAATGTTTGTCTACTATGCGCTCACAAACCATTCATCCGATTGCAAAGTACAGCAATATGAATGTGTTTCGAAATAATACAGTAACCAGTGGTGTTTGCATACAAAGCAATACGGTAGCAAGGAAAAATGAAATATAAGGAAATTCGGACGAAATAGGGGGTTCCTTCAAAGTGATCGCGAACAAAATATCTGAAATGGAAACTCACCTTTTCTTGCCAGGCGTTTGTGGTGATAGGCCAGGATGATTCTTGGAAAACTGTTTGAATCTTGCAATGCCACGCATGCTTTGTCCTGTGTATGTAGCAGCTCTCACCGAAGATTTGTAAATGGGGTGAAGCAATTTTTTCTGCTGCCTTTCCCTTTCGCAGCATTCAATGACACGCAATATAATTTTGCGAGCATCGCTACGTAATACTGGTTTCCTTCTAACCGTAGGCCTACCGGTAGCGGTTGTTGGCGACTCCCGAGATGGGCCAGCAACTGCCTCTTCACTCATTTTGATAATGTTTAGCACAACTCCGCCGGCCGCGGTGGTCTAGCGGTTCTGGCGCTGCAGTCTGGAACCGCGGGACTGCTACGGTCGCAGGTTCGAATCCTGCCTTGGGCATGGGTGTGTGTGATGTCCTTAGGTTAGTTAGGTTTAAGTAGTTCTAAGTTCTATGGGACTTATGACCTCAGATGTTGAGTCCCATAGTGCTCAGAGCCATTTGAACCAGCACAACTCCACAATAAAAACACGCAGAACAGTACAGCGCAAAACAATAACGAAGCAGACGACAATAGCTACCTTGTACAACACAGTCAGCTACGTAATGTTGGCAGCAGTCGAAACTGCGTGCCTACCGAAGCCTCCCGACGTTTACCGACTTCTGCTGATTCAGGACTAGGGAGAAGTCTGCCATCTAAAAGTTTACACACTGTACTTTCGTTACAGCGTCACGTGCCGCAACGCGACGAGGCTGCATCCAACGTCACAGCGGGCAGTGGTCTAAAAATTCTGGATCATTCTATGCCTATGTGAGTGGTGTGGTACGGATTTGTTTTATGCTTAATTGGGCCACCCCTATTGATACGAGTTCGTTTAAATAAGACGTTTCCCGTTGCACGATAGTATCCGTGTTTTAAATTGATTTGTGTGATCATTTATGGCAGTTCCTCACTCTGTTGGTCACCAGAGTTTGATACTATGCATCATAGGGGTAGTGGTATGCCCCAACCACAACTGACGCCCAGCATGATGACAATCGGTTTCAGACTAGACAGGCATTGTTGTTGTCAGTGAATGCACGTCCATCTCGACCAGTTTCCGAGCCAACGTTGCCAAGGGAACTGCATGCAGTGGACGTTCTAGTCTGGTACCTAGCAAAAGGTCTTTGCCCACAGCGACTCGTAAAACTGCACGTCTTCAACGAGCCAAACAATACAGAACCTGGAAGGTAGAAGACTGGAAGTGTGTGTTGTAGTCCGATAGAAAATGTCTGTCGTTATTTGGAATGAAGGGTGACACGTAGCCATCAACATCCATACAGTTTAGTACTTTATTACTTACAGGGGCAAGACGTCAGACACGGCCAACCGATTCGGTTCGTATTTGGCAGATCAATTGTGTACAACTTAAAATGAAAGATTCTAAGGTATTTTGACTCAATAGCCTCCCCGTTTCTGAGAAAATTATCACTAGAGTTCATGACGCGCAATCGACTCAAAAGTAACGAAATCTATAGGTAATTGAAAGCTGAACATTTTTCATCGTAATATATGTGCTCCGTAAATGTAGTTGTTATTGCTTATTGATTTACTTGCCTTAATAACGCACCTAGTCCCACGAATTTCGAAACGGAAAAATACGAACAAAGAAATTCGTCTGGGAATAAAATACAGTTCTGTTCCCCACACAAATGCTTTGGTCGCAAAGCACTATGGGAACATAAGCGGCAGTCAAGAAAGTTTCTGTCCTCAATTTCTAGAAAAATATGCGTTTGATGATCCCATATACGACGATGGTAAATGCTCAGTTTTCAGTTACCTATCCATCTCGTCAATTTAGAGCCGATTGCGTGTCACGAATTTCAGGGGTAATTTCCTTATAAAAGAGGGAGAGAGGATATGTTAAGCTAAAGTGTCTTAAGGTCTTTTATTTTGGGTTGTACGCAAGTGACCTGCCGAATCGGTTAGCCTTGTCTTAGACCTCCTCCTTGCTAGTCCTATTTGTACCAACAAAATAAACTCACCAAGCAAAAAATGGTCGTCTACTGTGTCGCACTTGCTAGAAGCAGACTGTGTTATCCCCGCTTTTTGGGTAACACTGTAACTATGATTGCGGAATAAGTTACGTAACACTTTCAAGTATAAGGACAAGGACACTGATTATTCGCTCGTCTTTAAATCGTCCCAAGGAAGTCGCTCAATATCGATATAATTGTCCTATGCTTTTCATTACGTATGTACAGTACCTCTGCAATGTCGCTGCTTTGAAGGTCAATGCGAGGTACAGTCGTCTTCGCTTGACGTCAAATGAGGAATGTTGCATCATGTGTAGAGGAGGAAAATGAGTGCGTGTAGCCACCCAGACAGAAATACATCCATTGTGCGGACTTATCTCCCACAACAAAGCTGGTTTCCACACACGGCTCTATTTAAAGACGTCCGCGCCGGTCTGCGTAATTCGCAGCTCGCGGCGCCTCTGTGCACCTCGCATGCTGACAGAGAGGACACTTGCCGCAGGTGCGTCAGAGAACAAAACACAGCAACGTCCCGAATGGCCCCTCGGAGCGGTGTGCGGTGGCGCATCGCTGGCACAGATCTCAGCTGGTGAGAGGCAGATACAGGAGCCGTGGTGCCCTAGCGTCCCACTGTCGCCGCGGGTAGCGCCGTAAACGGCGATCTCAGTGCCTTAGGAAGTCTTACTCATGGTGTCGGCTGTTGCCTTCAAGGTTGCTTTCAACGCTAAAGGCATTTGCAACGCAAGTCCCTGTCCCTCACCTGACTTTAGTTATTTGCGTGATCCGTGTATCAAACACTGATAGAAAAAAATTGCAACACCAAACAATAATTAACGTAGAGTAATGAAATTTCGGGAATACGTTTGTCTGGGTGACATACATGTGATTTTTTTTTTGTGCATTTTCTTCGTTGTTGATCGTTGTGTTTGGTCGTTGTGGACGTCACGTGACATCCGTTAAAGTTCGTTTGTTGATCCTTCCACTCAGTTTCTTTTATTACAGAGGCCAACCAGCTCTCTCTGACGACAGGAGGGCATCTGGTCCAGATGGTATCCCCGTAAGATTTTATGTTGACTATGCTACAAATATAGCACCATTCATATCCGTCATCTATCAGAGATCTACATCTACATCTACATCTACATTTATACTCCGCAAGCCACCCAACGGTGTGTGGCGGAGGGCACTTTACGTGCCACTGTCATTACCTCCCTTTCCTGTTCCAGTCACGTATGGTTCGCGGGAAGAACGATTGTCTGAAAGCCTCCGTGCGCGCTCTAATCTCTCTAATTTTACATTCGTGATCTGTTCGGTAGGGGGAAGCAATATATTCGATACCTAATCCAGAAACGCACCCTCTCGAAACCTGGCGAGCAAGCTACACCGCGATGCAGAGCGCCTCTCTTGCAGAGTCTGCCACTTGAGTTTGTTAAACTTCTCTGTAACGCTATCACGGTTACCAAATAACCCTGTGACGAAACGCGCCGCTCTTCTTTGGATCTTCTCTATCTCTTCCGTCAACCCGATCTGGTACGGATCCCACACTGATGAGCAATACTCAAGTATTGGTCGAACGAGTGTTTTGTAAGCCACTTCCTTTGTTGATGGACTACATTTTCTAAGGACTCTCCCAATGAATCTCAACCTGGTACCCGCCTTACCAACAATTAATTTTATATGATCATTCCACTGCAAATCGTTCCGCACGCATACTCCCAGATATTTTACAGAAGTAACTGCTACCAGTGTTTTCTCCGCTATCATATAATCATACAATAAAGGATCCTTCTTTCTATGTATTCGCAATACATTACATTTGTCTATGTTAAGGGTCAGTTGCCACTCCCTGCACCATGTGCCTATCCGCTGCAGATCTTCCTGCATTTCGCTACAATTTTCTAATGCTGCAACTTCTCTGTATACTACAGCATCATCCGCGAAAAGCCGCATGGAACTTCCGAAACTATCTACTAGGTCATTTATATATATTGTGAAAAGCAATCGTCCCATAACACTCCCCTGTGGCACGCCAGAGGTTACTTTAACGTCTGTAGACGTCTCTCCATTGATAACAACATGCTGTGTTCTGTTTGCTAAAAACTCTTCAATCCAGTCACACAGCTGGTCTGATATTCCGTAGGCTCTTACTTTGTTTATCAGGCGACAGTGCGGAACTGTATCGAAAGCCTTTCGGAAGTCAAGAAAAATAGCATCTACCTGGGAGCCTGTATCTAATATTTTCTGGGTCTCATGAACAAATAAAGCGAGTTGGGTCTCACACGGTCGCTGTTTCCGGAATCCATGTTGATTCCTACATAGTAGATTCTGGGTTTCCAAAAACGACATGATACTCGAGCAAAAAACATGTTCTAAAATTCTACATCAGATCGACGTCAGAGATATAGGTCTATAGTTTAGCGCATCTGCTCGACGACCCTTCTTGAAGACTGGGACTACCTGTGCTCTTTTCCAATCATTTGGAACCTTCCGTTCCTCTAGAGACTTGCGGTACACGGCTGTTAGAAGGGGGACAAGTTCTTTCGCGTACTCTGTGTAGAATCGAATTGGTACCCCGTCAGGTCCAGTGGACTTTCCTCTGCTGAGTGATTCCAGTTGCTTTTCTATTCCTTGGACACTTATTTCGATGTCAGCCATTTTTTCGTCTGTGCGAGGATTTAGAGAAGGAACTGCAGTGCGGTCTTCCTCTGTGAAACAGCTTTGGAAAAAGGTGTTTAGTATTTCAGCTTTACGCGTGTCATCCTCTGTTTCAATGCCATCATCATCCCGGAGTGTCTGGATATGCTGTTTCGAGCCACTTACTGATTTAACGTAAGACCAGAACTTTCTAGGATTTTCTGTCAAGTCGGTACATAGAATTTTACTTTCGAATTCACTGAACGCTTCTCGCATAGCCCTCCTTACGCTAACTTTGACATCGTTTAGCTTCTGTTTGTCTGAGAAGTTTTGGCTGCGTTTAAACTTGCAGTGAAGCTCTCTTTGCTTTCGCAGTAGTTTCCTAACTTTGTTGTTGTACCACGGTGGATTTTTCCCGTCCCTCACAGTTTTACTCGGCACGTACCTGTCTAAAACTCATTTTACGATTGCCTTGAACTTTTTCCATAAACACTCAACATTGTCAGTGTCGGAACAGAAATTTTCGTTTTGATCTCTTAGGTAGTCTAAAATCTGCCTCCTATTACTCTTGCTAAACAGATAAACCTTCCTCCCTTTTTTTTATATTCCTATTAATTCCTAGATCATTGGAACAGCGGAAAGTTCCACGGGACTGGCAGAAGGCCCAGGTCATAGCAATCTATAAAAAGGGTAGAAAATCGGATGCACATAATTACCGGCCATTTTCACTGACATCGATTTGATGTAGAATCATGGAACATATTTTGTGTTCAGATATAATGACGTTTCTAGACTCTGAGAAGCTCATCTGCAGAAACCCGCACTGTTTTAGAAAACAGCGGCCATGCGAGACACAGCTGGCCCTATTTGTGCATGATATACAACAGACTCTGGATACCGGCTACCAGGTCGTGCCATATTTCGCTTGCTACAAAAAGTGCGCTTTTACGGTCTATCTGATGACATATGCGATTGGATAGAAAGTTTTCTAACAGACAGAAAGCAGTACGTCGTCCTGAACGGGGTGACTTCAACAGAAACAAGCGTAGCTTCAGGTGTGCCCCAGGGCAGCGTAATAGTTCCTCTGCTTTTTACAATTTACATAAGCGATCTGGTTGATGGTACAGACAGCGGCCTTAGACTGTTTGCCGATGATGCTGTAGTCTACAGCAAAGTGGTTTCACACAAAAGTTGTGAAGCAATCACTGATGATTTTGTAACGTTCCCTGGCAAACTCACGCTGTTAATAAACTAAAATTTATTTGTACCATATACGCCGCTCTGAGCAATTTGAATATACTGTAATTATTTAACAAAAAATATTATTGAATTTTGTGTAAAAGACATTTGTTATTATTGTAATATTTTTTGTAGTAATATTCTTTCTGTATTTAGGATGGTAATATTTCTATATTCATTATGTAATTGCGAAATGCGTCAATATCTGCGATAACAGAGATGTGAAATTTAGCCAGAGGAAAATAATGTTATGAGATTACAAAGAAATGTTAATAGTCAGCAGTAGTATAAAAGCACCACGTACTGTGTATTCTTTGGTCATCTCCGTGTAGAGCTGAATGCGAGAGGAAGCTGTGACGAAGCGTTTTATGAATGGGTAGACTTCTTTTGTCTGTATCTAGATTTAGCCGCCATTAGAGGAGAAATTACAAACTAATTTATCAAAAGTGTGTATTATTAATGTAAATTAGCTTGCCCATGTCATCTATAATATTTATTTAAAGAATTTTCAGCATTTTTAGCGGTGTTGCTGGGCTGTGCCGCGACCGATCGATTTGCAGCGGCGGCACATTTAAAAAATTGTCCCGCTAAAGAAAAATTAACCAAACCCGTAAATCGGGAACAGATAAAAATTAACAGTGAATTAAGAAAATGTTCTTCTTTTGCAGCGATCCTGAGACTGATGAGTTTTAAACTAGTTACACATTTGTGCATTCGTAGGCGGATAGCTAACGTTGAAATTTAACAATTTTGGTTCTTTCAAATAACTTAAATGTATAGCGAAGTATGTTTTATCAGTGATAATTAAATGTCGGCTTGGCAATATTTAACCATTTTCTGCTAATAGAGACAGTCTTGTGTTCCATAGCTAACGCCGGGAAAGAATTCAGTAAATTAAAAAAAAAAAACCTACTGCATTTAGAAAATGTGTGCCAAGGCCGAATTATGTAAAGGATTTAATTCTCAACTAAATATTCTTAATCAGTTAATATGAGTTCACGTAATTTTTAAATGTACGTAATTCTTTTGAAAATGAATTTTTATTACCACACGTAAATAAGAGAAAGGTTCTACAACAAAGTTCGTACTTACAGAAGAAAGTTAAAGAAAGGCAAATTAACTAACTAAAAGCAAAAATTTAAAAAAGGGACATCACACACATCCCTGCTCGAGGCAGGATTCGAACCTGCAACCGTAGCAGTCGCGCGGTTCCGGACTGAAGCGCCTAGAACCGCTCGTCCACCGCGGCCGGCGGAAACGGATAGTATTGGTACTAGGTATCCACCGGAACGTATCGTACTGTGGCTCGCAGAATATTAATATTTAGGAAGACAAGGATGTAGATGTATAAGGGGCCGAGGCGTGTTCAATAAATAATGCAAAACGTTTTGTTTTACGTAAAGTTTGGTTCAAAAAACTATAATTTTGTGACACCATTACACATTCTCTCGTCATCTCATACACACAGTCCAGTCACATTAAAGCGACCATTGCCTATGATCAACGTCAACGTGCAATGAGCTCTCGCAGACGGCAGGTGGCAGCAGTAGCGGTGAAGGGTATAGAAAGCGTTATGGGGACGCGGAAAACAGTGCAGTTGTTGTCGAAATGCGGAAACGGAGTGATTTGTCCGACTTCCAAAAGGGAGGAAGCGTATCCGGAACGTTTAAGTTTGTAAACTGTTCGCTTTCCTCTGTGGTAAAAGTATATCGTGCATTGCTAAACGGCGCTATCCGAAACCGGCACCGACGCAACTACGTTTCACCACAGGCCACAGAATACAGGGGTGAACGACGGCTGCGAGATGTGTACGGAAATTTGGAAAATTGTGGTAAGGTCTTATGGGGCCAAACAGCTGAGGTCTTCGGTCTCTAAGCTTACACACTACTTAATCTGACTTAAACTAACTTATGCTAAGGAAGACACATACACTTATGCCCGAGGGAGGAGTCTGACCTCCGACGGGGGAAGCCGTGCGGACCGTGACAAGCCGCCTCAGACTGCGCGGCTACCCCGCGCGGCCAGATGTGTGAGGGAGAATAGACGTGCGCTACTGTTTAGTAACCGACCGCGCAGATCAGGGGTGGGCAAACGTTGCTCGCGGCTCATGAGGACACAGCGCTGCACGTGTGCTGCTCGCGTGCAATCGTCGACAGGGGCAGTGGCAACAGCCAGCAGGTTGCGGCAGTGTAGTACCAGGCTAAGATGCGGACGTTGAAGCGAAGCGACCACTACGTAGTGAACGTTGTATTTTAATAACCGGAAAATGCAGAGTGAATCAAGGAAAAGGAGACGCCGAGATTTGCTATCTTTTAAAAAGGAATGGGAGAATCATTTTTTTCTCTGTGCAAAAACGTGAAAATTGGAAATGTATAATATGTGACAGTATTCTGGCTGGTCAGCGGAAGTACAATATTGAACGCCATTATAATAAATTTCAGTATGTTGCCGTTCTTGGTGCAATAAAAGAGAAATTTCTCGAGCGATTTGGGGATATATCTTACTTATCCCAAGGTTTCGAATAGTTCTCGAGACAATCTGCTGTTTCTGTAGATGATATTCATCCTCCCAGTTTGCAAATGGAATTAATAGATCTACAGCGTAATTCTCGTCTGAGAGACAAGTTCCTTTGGGCAAGACGTGTAATAGATTTTTATCACGACTTTCCACAGCAAGAGTTTCCTCGTCTCCATCGTGAAGCCATGAAGATAATGTCAATGTTTGGCTCGACATACGTTTGTGAGAGATTTTTTTCTGCTATGAAAGTCTCGGTTAAAAGCAAACATCAGTAATGAAAATTTACGTAACTGTTTGCGTTTGTCTGTATGTAGAAATTTTGTTGCAGACATTAAACGTATTGTAAACTCCACCTGTGATAATTAAATAAAACGTATCGTGGGTAATAGGTACTCTTTCAAACCACAATTACTTTCAAGCACTCCTACTAACC
Source organism: Schistocerca cancellata (assembly GCF_023864275.1). Classification (NCBI taxonomy): domain Eukaryota; kingdom Metazoa; phylum Arthropoda; class Insecta; order Orthoptera; family Acrididae; genus Schistocerca; species Schistocerca cancellata. Next base: position 1,245,665,911 of record NC_064626.1, read on the forward strand.
TTATTCCTTCATTCAATAAAGCAGGCCAGGAAACAAGACGCATTACAAAGGAAGAAGCGGTGAGACGGTATGGCGGGGAGGGGAGAGAAGCGGGTGGCCAGCTTGCCCCTGTGTGCACGCAGAACACCTGTTAACTGCACACGTACATGTGCACCGCACACGTGCAGGATTCCTGCCCGCCCCTGGCGCAGATGAACCACTCGGCTACCAACGACCGTTCAGTGAACGTTGCTGCTTACGGGCGTCCACAGCAGGCGCTTGGTTCAAGCACTATTGTTCATCGACGACGAAGGCTGGAATTTGGATGCCAGTATCGCCACAGGACGTCCACTGCTCAGCAAAGGTACATGGGTGGCACCCAGGGTGGTGCCGACCTGGGGGATCATAAAGGGATCCTTTGACGGTTTTTTCACGTACATGTTAATGTTGATCCGTCGGTGGCAACTTTGAGCCAAATGTCAAACTTACGCGTCGCAATGGGAGACACTTAACGGCGATTCGAAAACGTCATCATTTAACTGTGTTGTACAGTGTATAAATGTAACTCCTGAGTAATATGGAAAATTTACGAGTGGACACAGTTTCCTAATTCTTCTTCATAAAGTTTGCCTTGTTCCTAATAATAATATGGTTTACCTGAACCGTGAAAACGCTTCTGTGCACCGTTCCACTTTAATGTCTGAGATGTCTGTTCCTGAAATAAATCACTGCGTGCCTGATCGCCTTAAAATTTACTTTATCCGCTTGCCCATAAAAACTGATACGTTGCCTATAATGCAGCTACCTAATCATGCAATTGCGCAAGGCATGTCAGCAGACGTATGTTAAATTTTATTTTCAAACAAGGACAGGTAAGCTTAACGAAAAAAAGGCAAATAAATGACAACGCTGTTTCAAAACTGAAACTGTACTGCTACTTCGAAACACACGTAATTTGAATTGAATTAACATGAAAACTATAGTCTTCCTGTAACAAACAATGAAACTGATTCACATAAAAACTAAACGACGGTCGTTACGCAAAATTTTCTTTTTACTTTCTTTTCGAAATACTGTTAACGGTAGGAGGCAAAAAGGAGTGATCAGAATTCAGAACACGTAATTGATGATCTCGGAATGGATACAGAATTGTAGAGTGTTGACTGGAATTTAAGCTTTTCAATTTCGACGATTCGCGTAAGGTTAAATGTGACCCAAAACAGCTTGCATTAGTTTTAAAATTAGAATCGTAACAAATAACAACTTCGCCCAGATTACCTGATTCCAAATGAACGGCAATACCAGAGAGCATCTCTAAAGATCGTCCTCTGTCCCATGTCCGCCAATCGCGCCGCTCTCACGTCGACAACAGACTACTACTCGCGACAGTTGACAATGACGTTATCTGCTCCTGATTTAACCTGTGATAACCAAAGAGTTTACACATCACCCATGTGTTTAGTTTCGTAATGCTCGTTTCACAATTCCCGCAAACTTTACTTCATTTTGATGTCATGTGCAATATCGACGACCACATAATCGGCTATCGACTTTGCGACAAGGAAGAATATGAATACTGTTATTGTTACTCGATTTAGTAGCAGGAATTTAAACTGTCCTCTTAGGTACCTGCCTAATCACATACCTGGAAATTGCTAAATACTTAACTTATTCCACACTTCGTTTTCAGATCAGACTGAATGTAAATAACATCCAGTATTCTAGAAAATACTTGTATTACATTCATAAGAAAGTAACATAACGTATTAACAACGCTAACATGAAAACGAAAGAAGAAATCCACAAATAAACTTTCAATAAATGATGTATACAGTCAATCAGTTGCATAAAGTTTATTGTAATAAGCCTTGACCACGATTCAGTACCACGAGGACAATTTTCATCTGAAGGAATAAAGTCACCTGTGTTAAGTATTTTTCTCGTAACATCTTTGTATTTTGAAACTGCCTCATCCTGATTTATTGGAAGTTTTCTTACGGCTGCTGCTGTCAGCCATGTCCATTATTCTGAGATTTATACCCGTCCAAGGATCTGAGGTTGTTACATTATACAAAGTTGTCAGAAGAAAAATACCTAACACAGGTGACTTTATTCCTTCTAACATACTTTTAGTGGTAGTCAAACCTGGTCAAGGCTTATTACAATAAATTTTTGCAACCGACTGGTTGTATACACCACTTATAGAAAATTTATTTACGATTGCTACTGTCGGCCGTGTATAAAATTGTGCTATTTCTATCTGCCCAAGTATTCAAGGCTATTACAAAATACAAAGATGTCAGAAGAAAATCCTTAACACAGATGACTTTATTCCTTCTGAAGAAGATACCCCTACCGATATTCAAACATGGTGAGGACATATTACGTATAATACACTTAATACTACTGTTTGGCTGTTTTCAAAGAAAAAGGTGCTGACTAAAAAGGGACTAGAACCAATTACTGGCGATAATAGCTCATTCTTGAGAGAGCTCTTACTTGAAGGCATTAAACAATGATAAACAATTACGCGATAACTTTATTATAGTAATAATTGTAATAAATCATTCCAAGAATTACGTGTTTTTGCATATCTTCTGTAGGCGCGCATGAAATCTTTGGAGAGGCCCGTATCGGATAATAAAGAAAGTCGATAGCCGATCATGCAGTCGTCCATATTATGTGTGACGTGAAAATGACGTCACGTTTGCGGGAATTGTTTTGAAACGAGCGTTACTCTGTTCAGGCATCCGCAGACGCTCTCTGTGGCAAATATTACAAATAAAACTACCACTTCTATTAATGTAGACACCTTACAACAGATTGTTGACTTTGGAGGTGGACGTTTGGCCTCCTTCACGCCAAGACTTTCACATTTGCCGCCAGTGTTATCTTTGGAGATCACTAGAAACTAAGGTATTCTATCTCTAACTGCTTCCTAGATACAATATGCCACTGGAATGAGTCTTTACTGTGTTGCCGACCAAATGTGCCCCAGGGCAGCGTAATAGGTCCGCTGCTTTTTACGATTTACATAAACGATCTGGTTGATGGTACTGACAGCGGCCTTAGACTGTTTGCCGATGATGCTGTAGTCTACAGGAAA